>NC_135499.1:147543860-148143860 GCF_052857255.1 Amblyomma americanum | reverse complement strand
GTTTAATGTCAGATATAAATGTTCAGGTGTCCGTACCTGGAACCGGTCATGGTTTTTCCACAGCTAACACTTCTCAAGGACTTTGACTTTTGTTCGGTAATGTTACTTTTAAAAAATACTTGCACGCAGCGCATGCAACGGATGCACTCACAGTCGGTCATGACCTCCAGGGACGGGACGAAGTACTTCTGGCAGACTATCGACAGCAGCGCCAGAGCATACGCGGTGGCCAGCAGATGCAGCATCACCCAGCCCCGCTGTCTCTGCGCCTGGCTGAACAGGTCGGTCGGGAACTCGGACCGGCCGCCGCCGACTGTCTCCCCACCGCCGCCAGCAGCAGTGGGACAGTCCTGCGCCCGCACTGCCTCGCCTCCTGCCGTCGTCTCGGCTGCGGTACGGTACGGTAGGGTGCGGTACAGTACGGATAGCACGTATGCGGTAGAGGCGCTCTTGAATGATGATCGGAGATGTTAGCCCATGTAATCTTGTTCCCTAAAACCATAAGCTGACAAGTAGTTTAGTTATTTTTAATTAATTAAATATTTAATTCCCACTCCATCTTGGATTTCTTTTTCCCTCCCTTTTCGTAGGAGAAAGGAGTACTGAATAAATATTGTTTTCAAGACGGTTTTAATGTCCACATTGCTGCACAATCCACAAGCACTGCATTTCGCGGCTTTGAACACTAAAGTTCACACAGACTAAAAAAAATGTTTGTGTGCTGTGTGCGTGTGAGTTTTGGCAGTTGTTCATCGTGGTGAGTTCGACTCCTCAAAGACATGGCACTTACAGAGGTGATTAGAAGAGCCGGCTGTCAAAAGAAGGCAAAGGACAATAATTCATTGGGAAAAAAACTGGCCTGTGGCCCAGTTTCGCCGCTTGTCACAGTTGACCTATTCACCCAGCACACCGCATGTCCAGGCAAGATACGAGACAACACGAGCCTGCTTTTGTTTGTTTAGTTGATCAGTGGTTCGTAAAAATTTGGTATGGAGGTGGTGGGCATTAATTTATACAGAGTGTAGTCCTGTTTCTCGAAAGAACTTGCGCCAGAAATATTGGCAATGTTCATGGAAAAAGCTTTCGGTTCCCTTCTACCTCGCAATATTATCCACCCTTTTATTCGATCATCTCTCTCTGACAGCATCATTTAAGTATCGGCAGAGTAAGCTCAGAAACATATCCTCTCCTCAGTGCGGTGACACATACTTTGACGTTTGACTGCTGAGCTCAAGGCACAAGGATCACATCCAGATTGCAGCGTCCGCGTTTCGCTCCGGGCTAAATGCGGCTTCACGCTCTGCTATTTGTGTACTGGATGACTTTGGTGCATGCTGAAGAACCCTAAGGGGTCTATATTAACCCGAAGCCCTCCACTACGGTGCCCATGATAACCCGTGTGACCCTATATGCCACATACAGAGGGCAAAACGCCTGTCTAGAACGTTCTGGGCGTGTTTCGGGCTGAAGACGCGATAACTAGGAATATGGTTAAAAATGGTCTGGATGTAAGCATGTGCAGTTAAACTTATACTATATCATCGTCATTTTTTTGTTCCTGCTTCCCTGCCTTCCAGAGCAGGAAGCCTTCCTGGTCGCAGCTGCTTTTTGAGCTGCGGAACACAATTTTGGGTCGTTCTAGACATGTGCTTTGCCCTCTGTACTAGAGATTTACCTTTAAGCCATCATGTGCGGATTAATGTGAAAGTTCACTCGGGGGCAACAGAATTTTTAAGCACATCTTCAGGGCGGAGATAGAGCCTGAGTTCACGTTTCCTTCAGGCATCGTCCTGATCTCACTCTCGCGTTAGCGTGCTTGCAGCAAAAGCTCGGCATTCTCAGGAAGCAACTAGCTCTTCTTACCTCAGAATATATATTGCACAAGCGCAAGCCACAGACGTTACTCTGAGAGTCGTCGCACACTCTGGGAATATTTTCGCGTCCGAACCATACAATCATTACCAGCAACTGGGGACAGCGCCTAGCCAGTGCAGCTAAGCCTAGTAGCCTAAGCGCTTCAATGGCAGCCACTCGGTCATTATCGTTCTTTCTTACGTCGCGGGTGATGCCACGACGTTATTTTTCAATGTGAAAAGCCATGCGCCACGTCCCACGAGTTCGTCCTAAATTCCTGGGGATACGTCCACTCGTGCCCGCTTCACGTCCAGTTCACACAGTTAACAGAGTAGTCCGCAAGCAAACTCTAACATCCACTCCTGTCGCATGAGAGCAGAACTTAACTGCCCACCTAGCTCGCACCACGGAAGCGCCCAGGAACTTCTTGCTGAACATGAGAACGCCTTGCACTTCCCCGGCAACCTCAATACGTAGCGCCAGACCTGCGTTTAAGGGCTACTGAAGCAAAATTTGAAAAAGTGAAGAAAACATAGAAAATGAACTCTCAGTATGCGATTATATCCAGATGCAGTAGTAACTTTACGTAGTTAGAAGCGGGTTGCTACATATCTAACATTTTGCGAGCATGACAAGCTACCTCGTCTATTGCTTGGCTAAGTGTGACGTTATGACACACTCATCAGGCAGGTAGCCGGCTCCGGCATTTGAATCGTGCGAAACCTGGTTCTGGTGGCGCTAATATTTGTTGCACAAGCTGCGAATACGGCTCTGGTTACGAAGTAGCTTCGCATCCATCGAAATAAAAAGAACATACTGCTGGCTACAAGCCGTTAGCGCCAAGCCGCGACGAAGAAACGAGGTAAGCGGATGTGCCTGTCGAGAAGTAGGGGCCACGAGCAATTTGAATTTTTTTGCTTTCGCATCACTTGCTTCGCATATTTATACTTCACATATGCAGCTTCCTTAGATTGCCACCCGATGCGGCGGTACGATACAAAATGGCAGAAAAAAAGTATTTTGAGCCTCTTTTTCTCATTATCAGGTCGTATTAATCAATTTTACCAGCCTAATTTTTGTCTGTATGAGACACTGCAGCTGTAAAATTTCGGTTCAGTATCCCTTTAATTTCTCTCTATCTCTCTCTCTCTCTGTATGGGCTATTTACACCTGGCAACTGGGCTTCCTAGAAGCCCTGCTTCGCCATTGTTCCAACTGGACGCCCTCGAGCGAATCATATCAAGCGAGCCGGCATCACGCGAGAATACGGTGCGATATCAATGCAGCCCCCAAAACAAAGCGAAACACATCATGGCAGGCTGCCTGCGATAGAAGAAGCACCTCCAACCGAACGTCTCAGCCATCAAAGCTCCGCCTGACTAAGGAGGCGTAAAACCATCTCACAAGGCCGGTAGAGATGTTTTAACCTTGGGGACTATTCATATCAGGCAGCACGAGAGCGTCTGCGCATAGCGTTATCACGCGCTCGGACTTCCATTACTCCGGCAGGCGAGCTCACGCAAGCTGACAGCGTCTTGGTATCTCGCCGCCCGGAAGGGACACCGCACGCCGCAGTTCCCCTGAAAGCAAGATAAAATACTTCAGTGGCACGAGGGAAATAAAAATAAAGAGAAGCAAGCAATTCCAAGACGATGCAGTGAATGTTGTAGAGAACTTCGTTACTGTGCTTCAGCTCTGACTATCTCCCGCTGCGTTTGCAAGTGTGCCGCCAGCTTAGTCAGCGTCTGTAGATATTGCGCTTGACCGACAATAACAACTACGGCACACACGCCCCTCTCATTCGTTCACGCTTCACGCAGATAGGAGTTAGGACTCTGCAAAGGGAGCGCATTTGAAGCCTTATCAGCCGTGCAGAATTCGCCTTTTACAAGTAGTTCTTTCGCGCCTAGAAATCTCTCAAGCTGTATGAGGCATTCGGGAGGCGTTTCCACCCACAGATCCCTACACTTATGAATTTTTACGCCTGAAACTAGCGCTATTCTTTTGACACACATTGAGGTTAATGGTACGTATTAATTGCGCGTTTCTGTGGTTCCCTAACGTGAGATGACACTTTAAAAAATGGGCGCTTTTTTTCGTCATGCTCCTTCAAAATACAGATTGCGCACTTCCCTACTATTCTCAGCTGTCTTTCTATCCAGAGTACAGCGAGCTATGTGGCCCTCGGCTTTATTTTCTCTGCAGTCAGAACAGACATTACGTGTTAGAGGTTCGTCCTTTCAGGACTAACTGTGCTTACGACTAATTAGTCCCTACAATGAGAAACCATTACTCCCTAAAGCCAAGGTGTCCCCCGGACTAACCATCAGTCGCGAGGACTAAGTGTTGCACGCAGTTCCTCATGGTTTACCTATTTTTAGTTTAACGCGTCGACATGCACTATAGATTCTTTCATACGGCATTAGCGTCCTTCTTTCTCGCTATGCACACTTTTACAACTATTTATTCGTATTAATTTGCTACCTACCCCTTTCAAACACCACTTGTGTGTCCCGATTGCCGTATACTGTTGTTACGGCTCGGCACCTACAAGAATGCTCGTGTTAAAAGTAATGCTAGGAATGACAGAAGTGCTCCGAGAGAACTCTATGTGGAACACAAAACGAGAAGCCGATATAGTGTGACGCCACAATGCGGTCTTACAAACCGACCTGTTCTACATCTCTTTATTTCTTTCTCTGGCCTCTAAAGCTGAGAATTGGAAATTGCGCGTATCTCCGCTTTGCGTCTCTTTGTTTTGGACAGTCATGAGGGCAATAATTACTTATTACCTTTAGTCATCATAAGATGAAACGTTCTTTTTTCTAGAAACACAATCTCTCAAACTGAAATAGTACGCAAGCTACGCAATTAGCGGTTTCTGAAGAACAGCACCGTGTCTGGCGTATCTGCCGCTTCAGGGCAGCCAACTTCGCACTATTTCTTTTCTGTTATGCAGCCGTCAGCGCTCATTTACATCGCCTTGAACATCTGTGCTGTCTCTTGCAACTGAAATCCGATGTTGCCGCCACAGACACTGAATATCTCTTTCTGCATGTTCTTAATGTCCCTCCGTAATTGTTTCATAAACAGATGACTTGACGAGACGCATTAAAATAAGAATATTGCTTACTTGTACTACAAAACAATCTAGCAGTTGCTGATACAAAACAGAGAATCAGAAAACCATTTTGTTTCGCGCTTTGTCCGGCACTCCGATTCTGACTAAGTTTGCCGCGTTTTGAGCATAACGACAAAAAAAAACGTTCAAGCCCTCAAATTTTACATTTCTCACATCATCGTTTGCTTAACCGAAACTTGCTTTTGGGAGAATTCATTTGTATCCGTGTTTGCAGTAGACAGCGCAGGAAAGAACGCAGCACAAGGACCTCTCCTGTCGTCCACCTTGTTCTTGCGTTCCGTTCATTATTGTGCTGTGTCCTGCAAATTGCTCGCTTGCCTCAATTTAGCAACGCTGAAGCCTTACGCAACAAGACGGTGATAATCCCAATCCATTCAGGTGCTCAGCCGAAAACTGTTAGGCCTATGGAGGCCTTAAGCGCGAGTGAAAGAAGGCCCTGTCATTGTTTAGCGGAGACCTCGAGTTGTTTTGTGAACGCTTGTGCATAGATACCGCCAGGGATTGTCTGGAGAGCAACACCAACTACAACACGCCTTACTCAGGGACCCCATTCCCCAAGCGCGAGCTTTTCGTTGTCGAAGAGAGGACGACTCACCGCATGTGGCGACCGGCGCCGCTTCGCACAGGATCAGCAGCAGCAGGAAGGGGCGCACCAGTGTGGGTGGCAGGTGCAGCCACCACTGCCTTCGCCAGCCGTCCCCCAAGGTCGGAGACCGACCACGGGAGGCCGTCGTCAGGACATGCTCAGGGATGGTATCCAGATTTGGAACAAACGGGTGCGCCCGGCACTACCCACTGTGCGCTATCAACTGAGCCTGTTCGCTACACCCCCGGTGCACACTGGGCGCTGCTGAGCTGTGGCAGAGGCGCGGCCGCCGGCTGACCGGTCAGGATAGCGCCAGTTGAGTGTGTGGCTGTGGGAAGGAACGCCGCTTGATCCGCGCTCCTCCGGGCGTCTGTCCACGCTTATCGACTGTCTCCATTATCCCACCGCAGCGCTTCCGATAACCGAAACGCTTTTCGAATCCGTGTTTTTCTTTCTCTTCCTTCTTTTCTTCTCTCTCCTGGAGTTATTTCTTTCTTTCTTTATTTTCCCATCTCGCGGCTGCAAAGCGATGGAACTCCCTCTCTTCATGTCGGCTTCCTCCGCGCGAGAGGTGTTATCGGGCAGTACGCGCACGCGCTGCACGGCGCGATACGCTTTGTAGGACGCGTATCAATAGGGGAACTTGCTTGCTTCCTGCCGGCTTCAGTGGTTGCTAGCGCGTTTGAATCATCAGGGCTTTGTTGAGTATTAATGGCACAAGGTTGACTGAAAGCATCTAAAAGCGCGTTAGGGGTACAGAGGTGGGGCTCAACGTCACTTGAAAGTAGCTCTGTAGAGAAAAAGATTGCCAGTACGTTGCGCACATATGCAAATGGCCGCTTAGATATCCTGGCAAAAAACGCAGAAGAGTTTGGAATTATCTGTATGAACAGCGCAAGAATATTCAGAAGATAAGTCATGAGGCAGAAATCCTCTGGGATAAGCTGTGCATCCGCATAAATTTGACACACATAAATTGCACACATAAATTGCATAATTTGCACACATAAATTTGACAGGCGATCGTTCGAATTGATGCGGAAAAGTTGCGTAGCAGTAGAGCGAAAGGTAGTTGAGGGTGCAGGTAGATGGTCGGGGCCGTTCCTAGATTCTGGATGTGGATGGATAGACAGCTTTCCAGTTACGGGCTAGGTTGTGGAGGTAAGTGGAGGGTGGAGGTGGGTTGAATTTGCCTCTTTTCTGCTCGCTCCCTCATATCTCTTCTCCGCTGAGGCCTCAGTGGATATGTGTCTGCGGTCAGCCCCCTAGCTGGGGGTGATTTAAAAAGGGGGGAGGCGGGAGTGGTTGGTGTTTCTAGAGAGTGAAGGTGGTCGGAGGGTAGACTAGTTGTGTGTGGCTAGTTGGGTGGCTAGTTGTGTGTGGCGCTTTTGGAGACTGGAGATGGAAGGAGGAATGTTCCAACTATAGCGCCGGCTTTTTTGAAGAATGGCACCACTACTGATATAGCAGTAAATCATCAGGAATTTTTTATTGAGAATGTGAAGCACTGCATGCTCATAGCGTCTTGTGCTAGTCCCGATGATTAGAGCCTCCATTTGTGCTACGGGGCATTACGAGGCGCATATTGGAAACTACTAAATGTATAAATTTTTCACTGAAGGATTTCACATGTAAAAGCAACACCCGGCCGAACAGGCATGCCGTAGTCTAAGGCTCCGTATTAATTGCTAACAGCTGCTTTTCAAAATTTGCTCTCCATGTTTCTAAAATGCTTGTTATTAATTTTGCTACCATCGAAACGCTGCCGACACGGCTGGAAACTGAACTCACGAATTCACGCTCAACACCACAACTTCCGCTTTTGTCATTCACAGTGACTTAGATCTTCGGTTCCCATGTTAGATTCCTAGCTGAAAACATGACGATGTATTCAAAGAATTACAAGGCTGCTTATGAACCCGAGGCTCCTTTCAGGAAGCTCGCCTACAATAAATTGGAAGGTAGAAAAGGCTGGCAACACAAGCTAAGACAAAGGTTTTTTTTATGGTGTTTAACGTCCCAGAGCGACTCAGGCTATGGACGCCGTGGTGGAGGGCTCCAGTAATTTCGACGACCTGAGTTTCTTTAACGGGCACTGACATCGCACAGCACGCAGCCCTCTAGCATTTCGCCTCTATCGAAATGCGACCGCCGCTGGCAATATTGAACCTGCTTCTTTCGGGTCACTAGCCGAGCACTATAACCACTTAAGCACCGTGGCGGCGAACTAAGACAATGGGTGAAAAGAATGCCGGATTGCACAGGCCAACGCTTCGACAAGATGGCTTACCTTCGGTCGGGGCTTCTTGTTGAGGCGTTCGTCAGTGGAATCAGTTGTTCCGCCAACTCCTTGTATGAGTTTGGGCTGTCCGTCCTATACTATACAGCTTCACGTCACTTTATCGCCCGGGAAAAAGCGCAAAGTTCAGTTCTGTTTCCCTCTTTTTGTCTTGGTTAGGCTTGATGCCCTGCCGTTCTGAGAAGTGAGTAAATGGCCCTTGAAGCCAAAACTACCTACGAACTATCGAATGGAGCGTTGCTTCTTCTTTGCCTCGCCTCTGGGAAAACGCTTTGCGTTGAACACGGTCACGATGGAGGGAGGCGTCGCCATCGAATCAAAGTTAGATCGGCTTTGAGCTCCAAGATGCTACAATTTCAGACTACCGACAACTTTCCATTATTTTCTATGTTTATAGCTGTGGAAGAGTCTGCAAACGCCGCCCTATTTTTGTAAGTGTGCAAAAAAAGGTTATCAGAATATGCACTCATTGCAAGTGATAAACGGTGGGGAACCCAGGCGTCTATTCAATTGATAAGACTTCAGTGAACGACAGATAGCTTTTTGCGACGGTTCTCGAGAGCAATGCTGTTACCACGCAAAGAGATTTAATTCGTAACACAATATACGACGGTCGCATGCTAGCGATACGGCTTCGCATATTAAAAATCTGAAAATGGAATAGCAGACGGGGAATGAATTAAGCGCTCATTAATTTTCTAAGTTTCCAGATGAAAACTGCTTCTTGCCTGAAGGTATGCATTTTACACTTGGAGAAAAAAAAAATTCAGGCTCTTCATCATACTCCTGCGCCAAAGAATTTATAGTCACATTGCACCACGTACAAAATTAATGGTCGCTGTCAAAAAAGTAGTAGGGTGTTAACGAAGTTATAACGAGTAAGCGTGCGAAAACATGTGTTTAGCCTGGTCGACTCATTGCTAGGTAGTCGGCACTTCCGGCAACGATATTAGACTCAGGTCAAGCTGTGATCGAGGTTAAGCTGATCTGTTGTGTTCGCGTCGCAGATGGAAGTTGATGAAGACGACGACTTGCAATGCATAGTGCGAGAAAGTGTTGCAGGAGTGATCGGCTGCGGCGATAGCATAGTGATCTGGTGCAGTGGTGGCAGTTGCGGCAATATTTATTTTATTTCTGCATGGGCTGTTGCTATGTTAGGTTTGACCAAGGGCACCATCAAGGTCACCCTGGATCCCATTGGCTACAGCTGGCGTGACGCTCCTCCGAACTAACCATAGCGCACTTGAGTTACTCGGAGGCTTCGCACAATATTCTAGATTGGGACCGTGTTAAGTAGTTTTTCGCCCTAAAATGCCAAAAGTGGTAGACGTCTCTAAGAGGAGTAAATTCCAAGAAAATGGCTGTAAGCTCCTTTCTTGAAACAAATTTATAACAAAAATCGCGCACCACGTTGGTGCGCTCAGACAACTAAATAACCGCGTTGAGATTAACATTCGTCCTATTTTTTCAATTAATTATCATTTTAATTGTAGCGTGAAAGCAGAAATAAATATGTACTAAGGCGACATTTTATTTGTATTGCTAGTGGTGTGAGTACCCGTTGCGGTATGCCTCGCTGCAAACTACTGGTGAGGCTGCGAACAGCGATGTTCCACGCCGTAACAAAAATTATCCTAGATTCGACCCAAAAGTGCCTCTTTCTGGCCCCCTTTTTTTTTTCTTGAGCAGCTTGGAAACCCCGCCAACTTGAAATGAAGTGAATATTTCGGTTCTTTCCCGAAACTACGAAAAAATGCCTTTTCGCCAAATTTTACAACTCAAAATCCCTAAAAAGGTAAATTTCCCCATTGGAACATCAACGGCTGCGGAAAAGCGAAAGGTCCACATCCGTAGTGACGAGAGCTGGAATGAGATGCGGTGCAGTGCATTCGGGCTCGCTGTTCGACGGTTTGCTGCGACCAGTGTTTACTATGTGTTGCTTGCTGCATCTTGCTCAACAAACGAGCAATCATTACATCCATAATAGAAAGTATTTTTGACTGACTCCTAGAAACCAAGCCTTGTATGACTCCTTCCGTTCGACTTGAATGCAGTATGCGCAGCTGTAGTTACGCCTTCCAAACGTGTTTACCCGCAAGCGTTGGTTTAACCAACGCCAGTTTGTCGCTTTGTCAGTGCACCTTTATCGTGTGATGTTTTCATGACGGCGCAATTAAACACAATACCAGACACCAACAGCACCTTGTGACACCTGCACTGTACAACTGCAGCCCGGACCAAGGTATCAGATAGCGAACCAGGATGCAGGGCCTAAGTACCCGCAGGCGGTAACTGGCGCGACTCCGTGCTACCTTTAGAGGAGACACAGATATAGTTGAACCTCGTTACAGTGAAGTTGAAGGCGCACGGCTGTTACCTGGTTATAGCCGTAGCTTCATTTTAGCCCGTGGTGACCGAACTTTCAAAAGGAATCATCATTCCTTCATTATATAATTATTTGGTTATAAGCCATTTCGTTATAACGAGGTTCGACTATAGTTGAACCCTGATATGCGTCCTTCGTTTTACTACATCTTACTGGCGCGGAATGGGATGTCGATAAAGATACATGATCATCATCGTCATCAACAATCTAACTACGTCCTTTGCCAGCTGTGGCCAAAACTTTTTAATCACTACCGCCCACCTGACTCTTTTGCCTCCCCCCCCCCCCCCCACCTGCCCTGCTACGCTTGTTCTCTCTCGGAATCCAATTCGTTAACCTAAGCGACACTCAATTATCTTTTATTCGACTTACATGCTCTGCCCATGCCTTCTCAATTTTAGCTAGGATATCATTAACTCGCGTTTGTTACACGTTTGTTCCGCGTTGCGTTTGCTCGCGTTACGCCTATCATTTTGCTTTCCATAGCTCACTACGCTGTTTTCAGCTTAACTTCAAGCCTTTTATTTAGTATCCAAGTTTCCGCACCATAGGTGAGTGCTGGCAAAGTACAACTTTTGTATGCATTATTGTTTAGATTGCTTGCAGCATAAATCGCACGCCTTTTCTCTTTCTGTCGTGCCGTTTCCTTGTGTACATCTGTACTCAAAATCTCTTTCACAACTTCCAATAACTGTGTCTGTTATTTCTTTCAAATGCTCGCCACAAACGCACAAACGGAACTTCAAGCATCAGATAACCCTGAAATATGTTCGAATTTCACATAAAAAACTATCAACACAGATTATTTGACAGTCCTGTACAGCTTGTTCTACATATAGATATCGATACATCGTTCGGTATCGTTATGATAGAATGAGCGAAACACTGTTGTCATGGGATGGCCCGAGGCTGAAATGCGGAATACAAAAATGGGGACGGAAACTATGAATGCAGCCACCATGGGCGCCGACTGCTGCCTGCACTCATGTTTCGCAGCCCTTTTGCTTCACTGTAACCCATAATCTTATGTAGGACACTTACGCAAAAGCAGTTCTAACCTTTTGTTCCTGCCCTTTTATGCAATTCTGCCACGTGCAGAAAGCTGGACATGATTCCATTGCAAAGGCAAAATCGAGCGTTCAACTCGTGCAACGTGAATGATTTCATCCGCCTCCACTGCGGTGACGCTGTCATCGGAAGCGATGTATAACCGCGATTACGCCATGGCCTGAAAACGCGGCTCGCACATTTAACAATGGCTGAACTCAACGGCGACCATGGCAGTAGCAATAGTGTGTGCGCCTTGGAGGTATAGAAGCATCACTAATCAGTACGCAGCACTCATAGTCTTAGCACGTGCCTTCCTAACTGCGCGTCTTGTTCCTCATCACAGCTTCAAGCAGTGCGACTGCCGCTACATCTGCAACGATAGGTCCTCTTTAGTAAAGTATGAGGGCCTATTTTTCTGCAGTACTGCTCGATTAATTCGGCAACTAGTTAAGCCCTTAACATAAACGCTGTAGTCATGGCACTGCCATTGAGACAAACTGTAAGGTGCAAAAAGCCGCCGTGGTGGCTCAGTGGTTATGGTGCTTGGCTGCTGACCCGAAAGAAGTGGCTTCGATCCCGGCCACGGCAGTCGAATTTCGATGGAGGCGAAATCTTATAGGTCCGTGTACTGTGCGATGTCATTGCCCGTTAAGGAACCCCAGGTGGTCGAAATTTCCGAAGCCCTTCACATCGGCGTCCCTCATAACCTGAGTCACGTTGGGACGTTAAACCCCATAAAGCATAAACCGTATATCACCGCATTCAAGCTGTCTAGGAATCTTGTTACGCGCGAAAGGCTTTGCTACATATATATGGAGCCGAGTCCGAAGTAACAAGCGAGTGTCACTTGATAATGATAATGATGACCTTAGGCTGATTGGCACATACCCACCGTGGGAGGTTGGCCTGGGTGGTGTCACTGTCACTTCAAATTCCCGCGCGAGAAAGAACCGCGATCGTCCTCTCTTTCGCACTCGCATAACGCTTCGTCTTCGCGGCTTCGGGGCGTAATGGTTATCGAGCAAATGGGTGACGTGAGCCACCGAAATTGGCCGCCGCAGTGTTGGGTGCACTCCATCAAGCAAAACGCCTACCTCTCCCAAGAAACAAGGATTGTGGGGAGCGGACGATGGTGGGTGGATGATTATGTGGTGATCAAATGTCGCGTGAGCGGGATTAATGACGGTGGTATGTCATTGAGAGACAAAGGAAGGGGAAAAGCAGGGAGGTTACGAAGGCTGACTATACAGGCCAATCAGCTGGATGTTAAGGTTAAGGAGGAAATCTTTACTGTGGTTGTCAAAGATGTCCGTCTTCCTGAAGGTTGGGAGGAGTTGCGCACTAGGAGACATTGTTCAAGGCTTGAATGAAGGTGTATGCCCACAATAAGGACGCCTTCTCTCAACAGCGCAGATAAAGTGGCACTTCGGAGGTTCTGCAGCCAATGTTACCTCATGTTTGTTACACAATGCGTACGCTAAATAAACGCCACCCTCTTTTGTTGCAGGCGGGCACACCCTATCGCTACTGCAGTCGGGTTTTGTTCAGAGCACTAGCTGTACAGATGCACGGCCAGATTACAAGAACAATGCTCAGACTGAAACACCCAGTAGATCTCCCCTCCTAAACGCGTTTAAATAAGCTCTAGCGATTGTTCCAAACCACCGACCCCGTTTGTGTTATTATCAGCATGACTGCTGACTGATCCTGCCTTTTTAGAATTAGTCAGTGTGTGTAGCGGCCGTACAAACCTTAGTCACTTCAAAACGAGTCCATGGTGTGCTCACCAACGCTAGAGGCTCTGTGCGCAGTGACACACAGTTCTAACAAGCTGAAGAAAATCTCTGAAATGCGTTAGGTTGTACAGATTGTCCTGCGAATAAATCCTAAGTCTGTGACGTCACGTAGACTACTCGCCCACTCATATTTTGTTGAAGCTGACGGTCAGACTGTCTAGAACCATCTGAAACAACAAGCAGCACTTGTAGGCAAGAAGCACCTGCTGTATAAAACTTCGTTTAATCACGTTTTGAATGCAAGCGACTGCAACGTGAAGATCCGGAGTTCTGCGCCTGTGAAGCCGAGTGAAAGTGTGATCAGTGACAGGATCCAGGAGGCCGAAATGGCGATGCAGAGAAGATAAGAGAACGGCGCCAGGATCAGGAAGTAGATGCCCTCAAAGCAGAAGCCGCTGGACTCAGCAGACAGGTAGACTACAAATCAATGCTGCCACACGGGCCTGTGAGCGTCATTTCAAAGGCCAACCCGTTTGGCATCGCTTGTACGGTCGGCGGCGGGCTCTCGAAAATGCCGCGAATTCCAGCGTTGGCTGTATGCTCAACAGCCTCATTCATCAGTAGCATCACAGTTAAGCGAGGTTAAGCAACCAGCTGTAGCGCTGAAATTCACATCTTCAATGAACGCCAGGTAATCTTTTAAAAGCAATACTAGAACTTGGCAGAAGCGGACAATACCACTTAGCCATAAGAAGTAAATTATAAAAATTATGTTTTATTAATTATTGCTCACTGTGTATCAACAGACCAAAGAGATAGGACAGGAAAATTTGGCAAAAGTGGACCGCACAAGGTTGTAACGCGTCCCTGTTCAACGCCCATCCTATCTGTTCTCTTCATCCCTGCCATTTTCTTCGGTTTTTAGTGCGAAAACGCTACTTCACGATGTCAAACAGGCTCACCGGCTTGTGATAATAATAATAATTGGTTTTTGGGGAAAGGAAATGGCGCAATATCTGGCTCATATATCGTTGGACACCTGAACCGCGCCGTATGGGAAGGGATAAGGGAGGGAGTGAAAGAAGAAAGGAAGAAATAGGTGCCGTAGTGGAGGGCTCCGGAATGATTTCGACCACCTGGGGATCTTTAACGTGCACTGACATCGCACAGCACACGGGCGCCTTAGCGTTTTTCCTCCATAAAACGGCTTGTGAGAAACTTGATTTTAGAGTTACCTTGGGCAAACCGTAAGTCATCATCATTATCAGCCTGACTACGCCTACCGCAGGTCTCTCCATCTCTACGCAGCCGATCCCGCCTCGTGTTAAACTGCAACACTCTCGCGCAGTGCATTGCACATCGTCTTCTTCATCAACTAATACCACTATCAAACTAATGTTCGCGCTTTGATCAATGTGGCGGCAGTTACTGAGAGATGTGCGCTGCATGCGATCACGTGGACAACGCTGTGTGGCAGAAACACGGCACTGGAGCAATGCGCGTTGGCCTTGACAGCATTGGCCTTCAGCGTAGACCACCGGCGTACATTGGGTAAATTGGCATTGCCGACGAAAAAGTTGACGCGCATAACTGACTCCCTGGGTCAGTGGGAACATCCATCGCGCTTTCAAGTACGTGGCGGTGGTGTCCACATAAAAAAACTGTTCTTTCCCACAATATTTCCTGCTGAGCAATTCTAAACCGCCAGCCAATTATTCGTTACAAATTAACATCTAACATTTGGCACACTGAGCTACTTTACTTATTTAATGCTCAGCACACAGGTACTTAGTCGTGGTCATGCAGAGTCCTGACCCGCTGATCTCTAGAGCCCCACTAAAATGTCCAAATGAGCTGAATTTCCAGCTGAAGTAATAGGTGAACTAGATTGGCTTCATGCCAAGAGCCGCTCGCTTGTCGATGGACATGAGAGCCGCCCGTGCCTTAAGCACAAATGCTCGCTTCATTTACAGTCGCTGCGTCTTCAAGGACGTTTTGTCGCAACCGCTTCGTTCTTCAAGACGGCGATTGGGTCATACCGGGTTTGCCGGGCGGGTGCAGAGAGTCGGCAGTGCGTTCTGAAGATAAGGAAGTCTCTCCAGGCGATAGCATGTGCCTGTCCTGGTAAATAGAGTGTTTGCGTCGTCCCAAGTCTTAAGAGCACGTTCTTGAGGTCCAGAGATCACTTCTTATTTGCGTCCTGTAGACCAGTCGCATGCGCCAGCTAAGGACGACGTGCTATTTTTGATGCATCTCAATCAAGTAGCACAATATTACAAAAAAAACACCAAGAGACTTCCGACAAGCGTTGTCCGCAGCTGGAAAGGCCGCCATATTTGTTTCTCTCTGCACCTTCTGAGCGCGACTAATAAAGCCGAGGCGTTTCCAGACAACGCTGCGACGAGGAGCTCATCTTGTGGGCTATTGTTTCCTGCCAGTGCTGATACAAGGTCCTTTGGATGATAAGCTGATAGGTATACGTCTAAAGCCAACTCAACGAGGAACAGCCAAAGTACTGCGATCTACAACTGACTAATGGTACTGCAAAAAACAATGCGGATGGAGAGTTCTGTATTCGAGGTGAAAATGCGTTGGTGCCGTCCTCAATTCTGAATACCTTGCAGCTAAATAACGTTACAATTCGGTTCTCAGTATTTCGAGTGGTCAATGAGCTCGCGCATACACCTACTTCTTTAAAAAGAACAGGAGTTGGAGGCTGAATGGTTGTTGCGGGTTAAAATTAAAGCCCATTCTCTAGTCAGAAGTGCAACTAAACATGAAATGTTTATGAAAGAATTACTTGTAACAGTTTATCGCTTCAAGTGGGTTCCAAATAGCCGCTTCACGGAATCGCCTTTCAATCTTCGGCACTGAGTGCAGAAGTATAGGGTTCGTAAGTCTGCTGTCATTTTAGTCCTTCTCATTGCTATGTCCAGAGATTTATTTCTTTGTGCTTAGCCTGTGAGCTGATAGTTGCGCTTGCAAAAATTGTTTAGTCGTCGTATATCAGAGTGAAGTGATTTAGAGACTCCATTTAGTTTTCAGTCGACGTGCCCCGCGCTTCTCCATCAGATTAAGCGCTTGCGAGCGAATTCTGGCACTTAAGAGCACGCAGAGCATTACTGATGTTGAAAGTCAGACGTCCGTCTCTCCCAGAGGCGCACTATATTTGTTCGTGTACTAACTAAGGGCTCGTTGAATGAGAGGCGGGAACTGCAAGAATATATAGAAGTCTGCATAAGTCCATGTGACTCCACAAGAGCTTGGTTTAAAGCAATGTTGTCTCTTCCTGTTAGCACTTATTGCCTTAATAAAGAGAGAAAGGCAGAAATTTGTACCGTCAGCATCCGTTCTTTCAGACCACACATATTTGATCCATCCTGCATTGGTATCAGTCGTTTACAATGTCACAGTGACTACCATTCCTCCAGAGTGTTATCACCAATGCGACTTGAAATTTTTCTCTCCAGCTTGTTGAGAAAAGCACTCAGTGATGGCACTTGCACAGCTTTACACTTGCACATCTGCAGCTTTACGTGCGCAATACAGCCGCTTATTTTGGGCACTTGTTTAGCTTCGCATGAGCACTCGTGCATCTTTACTTAACCATCTTTGGCCTTGCAGCTTTACACCAACATTTGTGCAGATTTACACGAGCACACCATCAGCTTTCCACGGGAGCTTTCACAGCACTATGCGGACACTTGTAGAGCTTTACGTGGACACTTATGCAACGCACTTACACCTGCACTTACGCACTTTTACGCGGGAACTCGTGCTGTTTACCAGAGGCACTTGCGTAGCCTCGCATGAGCACTTGGGCATCTTTGCATAACATTATTTGCCTTTAAGCTCTAAGCACACACTTGCGAAGGTTTTTTTTTTTTTTTTGGGGGGGGGGGGGGGGTGCACTTGCGTAGCTTTGTATGTGCACTTGCGCAGCGGTGCATATAATTATTTCCATAATTATTTCCAGCTTTAATCTAGTGCTTGTGCAGCTTCACGCGGACACTTGCAAGCATTACGCGGGAACATCTTTTTTTTTTGTCACTCCTCGCACCTTTATTTACGGGTCAGTTGTGAAACTGTGTATGTGCACTTGCGCAGCTTTGCCTAACATTCTCTGCACTTGAAGCTTTACGCGGTAGCTTGCGCAGCTTTACGCGGGCACTTGCGTAGCTATACACGGACACTCGCGCAGCTTTTTGTTGGCACTTGCGCTGCTTCGCGGTGACACTTTCGCAGGTTGCTTGAACACTTGGACAGCCAGAACCGTTGCGAAGCGTGTGGCCTCATAATTTTCTTGTGCGCCAAAAGCACACTGAGGTAAAAGGATCGAAGATAAACGTGGTTTGGAGTCGACACGCCATCCGTCATGCCTTCATGCCAAGCATTCCAAGTTTTCGCATCATGCACTAAACAAATAGAGAAACACGTACGGTTATGGATATTGCAAGAGTAAAGAAATGAATACTAAGAGCCTTCTAGGGAAGAATTAATTTTTAGAGATGCAGGAAATAATCCCCTTTGCCTACATGCACTCCCGTCTCTATCGCCAGCCGCACACCCCTACACCTCTGTAACGTACAGAATGAGCAGTCATGTCACTAAACCCCAAGGTCAATTCAAGACACAACATAAACAAAGCCCCAAAAACCAACCCTACACGTCTAACCCTCTCCGCCAAATTCGCTTACTGCTAACTGCACCCGGCTACTCAAACACTTGAATTCTTATCGCTGATTCGGAGCACTGTGTGTTGTGTCGTGTTTTATGGCGCATAAGCAACTAGGACCACCATGCACGAAACGGAAGGTTTTATGTGTGTACTTCGTTCGTAAGGACTTGAAAAATTGTTAAAATAATGTAGCTTGTTTAGGAACATCCCTTCTTTTAAGAAACCAAAAACGTAAGAAATTTTGACAACTGCATAATCTCCTACCGGCACGCCGGGATAGGAAGGGATCTGTTACGCAAAATGTTTTACGCTTATTTTGACATGTTTTGTGCATAAGAGTAAGACATGGTCTGTGAGCTCACCTCTACACCCTTCACAAATCGATTTGTCTTGTTCCATTACAATGAAGTTATGTGTCACAGTTATGTCACAAGTTACGTGTTACAGGCGAAGGCGACATAAAATCCCTACGTCGTTGTCCCATGAAGCCATGCTATTTTGCATTCAGTGTAGCCTTGTATAAACTTCACGCAATTCTTATATGGTATGGTTACGTGTTTTATATCACCATTACTGGCATGTGTGGCGATGCATCAACATTACCGTTCCCGCTCATTTCCCTGTGTCTATGGACCCAGCAGGACTTTATCACCTCTTCTTGCATTTCGGCTGTTATTACATTCTCCATGACAACTCCTAATCAAGATCTGAATGCACTTTTGGAGCATAGTGCTGTGATTATGCTTAGAGACTCAGTGTAGATAATAATATTTTCAATATGATTCTTTAATATGTTTTCTATAGCCACAGAGAATGCGGAACATTCGGCCGTGAATATTGATGAGCATTCAAGCAGACTGACTGTTTTTTTTTCTCATTTGTTTTGTATCATGCACTTCGACGTAGTGCTGTTTTTGAACCATCTGGAAGTGGATAAAATACTTGGACGATATCGGGAAGTGTGTCCAGTATGCCCGATTCTTCTCATTTCTTGTCAAAGCGAAGGAGAAGTGGTCTCATTGCTCATGGTTTGTTTTTAAACAGTGTTCTAGATCGTCACTTGGTAACTAATGGGTAACAGCGATGTTTCGGCAATGAACGGATCTTTAGAATATATACATATGTTAGAAGGGTTCTTCTGTTTGTAAGGAGCACATGTAGTTCATTTCTTTCTACGTAAAAACTATTGAGGAGGGAAGTCCTGTCCACGCCGGTAGAAAGAAGCAGCTCTAAATAGTATACTGGGGCCAGTCATTTCAAGTAAGATTGATATGCTGATCAATAAGCTTGATTGCCTGGTCATTACACTAACACATCCATAATCTAAACAAGAGAGCACTAAAGAGTGATAAACGTGCAAAAGGCAAGTTTCACGGAATCCTACTGTATTGTGACAGTACCTGCAGAAAATTCAGTTCGAGATGATTTTTTATAGTGGTTCATGGGAGGTAGGATTGTGAGCGTCTTGTCAAAAGTTGCGATAAAAAAGTTGTTTTCCTGGTTTAATCGTAATACAGTTTCGTTCAGGTACAAGGTGCGGTTGGTATGTAATGCTCGTCTGAGTGAGAACAGAACAGTTACGGATTTTGGTGAAGAAAACGAATTCATTACTATCTGTCCAATTAGCAGTTTATTCGTCATCTGTATCTGTCACTCGCATGTTGATATGCTGAAGAATGTGGACAAAATTTGCAAAGTACCTACATGAAGTGAATGCATAACATACTTAGGGAATGGTTTTGCTACGGGATTTGTTTCCACTATGAAAACTGTAGTACTTAAACTGTACCCCTCAGGTACACCATTGTCCTCGGCACAATTCGTTGAAATAGTTACACGCAGCCGTATTCGGAATGAACAGTCGGCTAGGAAGTCGCTCAAGCAGTTCAACATCGTGCCGCGGATGCCTAGGTCTCCTAGCTCACGAAGTTTGCCGAACCTCCAAGTGGTGTCGTATCCGCAAGTCGAGGAAAATCGCAAGGCGGCTCTGCATGTGGATGAACGCCTCTCGAACTGTTGCGAATTTTCAAGACGAACGAGGTACGGTTGAGCATGCTTTTTTGAAACCACACTATTGTATATCGGGAAGTTTACGCGATTCAAGAACAAAGGTTAGTCGAATGTTCAGAACACCTCCATATGATTTTGCATGGCAGCTGCTAAGTGCTAGGAGTCTAACTATCCGGACGTGATGATGGGTTTCCAGACTTTATAAAAGACCCTGTGATTCTTTGCACGCCTTAAGTATTTTTCTGGTTTGCGATATTTTATAGAATTTTAATAGTGCCGGAGAGAGATGCGCAAGCATTGTGTAATGTAGGTTATCTGGTTCTGGTGGTGCCTACCTTTATATACTATAATACTCTATTTAGGTCCTGTGGGCAAAACAGCCGGTTATAATCATCCATGCCTGTTACCGCGTGGATGTTGTTTTTCTGCTATGGTTCTGTATTTCTGGAATCTATTGGCACAGATTAGAGAACTGCAGACAGCAGGTAAATGTTCGCCTAAAATATTGGCTTGTTTTCTCATGAAGATTTCCCAGTGTCGGGTGCCGACAAGAACTCATATAGGAAAGGACAATAACGGACCTGCTCACACAATTTCTTTGAGGGGAGTGAAGGGGAGCGAACGGTATGTATTTTTGTCTGGGATGTTTTTGCGGTTCTGTGGACATTTCTGCGGGCATAACATTCATTGGCGCTAGCTTTATTTTTTTTTTAAAGACCAGTAGGTACTCTGTTGTAGGGTATCTATGAAATATACCCCACGCGTTATTTCGCTATTTTTTTTTAAGTATGCACTCTGGTGGGCACCGTACTATCTGATTTTTTTTTTTTGTACAAGCCCTGGCGTTTGAGCGCTAGCTATTGTTGCTGCAGAGATTAATGAAGTGGTAATTTATTTATTTATTTCATCTGCGCTGAGCTCCTCATAAAATTTCTTATCTAATGTGGCATTCCTAGTAAAGATGGTTCTATCGACTAGATAAAACTTCCAGCGCCACAGTCTCGTTGCGTTGAGAGGTGGATAGAATGAGGATCGTTTAAAACACCATTTATAATCATTAACTACTGAAGGTGATGTGAAAGCTAAATCAAGGCAGCTGATTTCCCAGAGCTTCGGCGAAAATAAGCCACGGCCTTTCCTGAGGTCAATAGGCACGTACTGCTGGAGAGAATGAAATCTTAAATTCGGTCCTCTAGAATTGGTCTGCTCGGTTCCCCAAAAAGCGGAGTGAGCCTTAAAATCACAGACTGTCAGGTACGGTTCTGGCAATCGTTCAACCGTTTCCTCTATATCTTGAATTGTTAATGTGAAGTGCGGTTGAGTATACAGAGATCACAGTGTTACTGCATTGTGGCTGACGACACTGACAGCAACAGCCTGAAATATTTGTTTTAGTTCGATCTACTGCGCGAGGACGTTGGTTTGTGCAAGCGAGTGTGACGTCTCCTGAAGGTCTATAAGCATGCTCTCGGTCTCGGCGGAAGGGTTTGTATTTCTGCATGATATTCACATGTTGTGGATCTAGTGTAACGAGGCAGCGCCGCACTGGCGCTGGAGGCGACTCACGAGGTAAGAGGAGAAGCGGAAGTGGAACGTGGCGCATGGGGAGCGTGCCGGAAAGAGCAGGAAAAACGCGGTCGGAAACCGACGTCTTCCGTATCTGCTGGCGCTCCGGGTTCCTAGACTTGGGCCTCAGCCGCAGACGTCCGGGAAACCACAACTCGACGGCCCGCCGTCGACAGCCTTAGCCACAGGTCCCAGGTGCCGCAGTTCCCTTCCTGCCTAACCCGTGGCCGACAGCCTCTAAACACTGGCCGTCTCCATCTGTACCGTCGCTTCCCCAAGCTACCTGACCTGGGGGTCACGCCCGGGTCCCACAGACATGACGGGTCCATGCGTTGATGCCCGCCGTGGACACCGCCGTCCACCCTACGTCTCCGTCAGACACCGACCGGAGCCCACAAACTGCGCGGACGCCCCACTGCACCTGCTCGCCCGACGCATCACCTACCGGGCGCAGCGGTGGAACACAAACTTTAGTGGACCTTGAAATATTTAAAATTGCGTTTTGGGGACAGGAACTGCCGCAGCATCTGTCTCATATATCGGCGGACGCCTGAACCGCGCCGAAAGGGAAGGGATAAAGGAGGGAGTGAAAGAAGAAAGGAAGAAATAGGAGCCGTAGTGGAGGGTTCTGTAATAATTTCGACCACCTGGGGATCTTTAACGTGCACTGACACCGCACAGCACACGGGTTTCTTTGCGTTTCGCCTCCATCGAACCCTTTTCAAGCTCTCTCCTCTCTTTTGCCTCTCGTGCGTGTTTTTTTTCATTTCTTGTGTCTTCAAAGATCGTTTTTTTTCTCAAGACTTAAATTAGATTTTTCCCACATGTCGCGTAGTTTATTTCTTTTACCGTCTAACGTGAGATAATCTGTATTCTGCAGTCTTTCCCCTCACATCTAGACTGGTTTGTTTCATGCAAAAAGCTACGGTTAACATTGATCCCAGCATGTCTGTGATGTCACTGTATTTTTTAAATATACCTCTGCAGTTTCTTTGTATTCAAAAATTGTGTTCTTGCTTTTATGTTTCTATGTAAGGATATCAGAACGCCAGATCGAGGTCGTAGGTCACGTGTTCCAAAGGCAGATTTAGACCGGTTCCCAAGCCGGGCGCTCCGCGGAGCAATCCGGACTGCTCCACCGAAATCTACAGATTCGACCACAGAAGCCTGCTTGACGATTTCGTTAAGTGGTGTGGTTCCTTCCGGTGCCTTTGTCGCCTCCCGTTTCAAAACATGACACCTGCGAATAAGCGTACGAGCACCTCCCATGATTACTCATAAAATAAATGTTTTTCTGTCCCTTTGTCTCTCTCCCTTCCTCCTTGCTCCGTCTCGAGCCAGAACATTTCAAACGCAGATTCGGTGCGAGTGATTTCCGCCGGATTCAGACTTTCTGCCGAGGAGTGGGCTGACCGCTGTGGATCTTCGATTGGAATTCAACAATAAGGTCAGGCTATAAAATGTAATAAGACTCAATGGTTTTTGATAGAAAACAGCCTTCCTGGACTGGCGCTTATCTAGTCCTTCATTTCTGTGAAATGGGCCAACGGTACTTTTCTGGAATACTCTGGCTGCCCGCGTCGCGGCCAGCGAATGCATAGACTACGTTTTTTTGTTATTTTTTTTTGCTGAGCTCTTTACACCCACTTTATTGCAGTGGAGTAGAGTTTTCCTTAATTGTTTTTCGGCTCAAGGTGCTCATTACTGTTATCTGTAAACAGTGTCAGATGCCTCTGATGTGACACAAAGTGCACGTAGAAAAATTAATCGAAAAAAGTGCCATTTACATACAAAATAAACGTAAATGCGGTTTGCATATTGGCAGAATATTAGGCGAATATACTAGCATATGAAAATCACGGTAAACAATACGTTATGCACCACTACGTACGAATCAATCACTATGCCATCCATCCCTATGCCATCCATCCCTAAGTTATCCATCCCTAAGTTATTCATCACTATGTTATCCATCACTATGTTATCCATCACTATGTTATCCATCACTATGTTATCCATCACTATGTTATCCATCACTATGTCATCCATCACTATGTCATCCATCACTATGTCATCCATCACTATGTTATCCATCACTATGTTATCCATCACTATGTTATCCATCACTATGTTATCCATCACTATGTTATCCATCACTATGTTATCCATCACTATGTTATCCATCACTATGTTATCCATCACTGTACGATCCTATGTTATCCATCAAGTGTTGGAGATAGCGCGACTTTACCAAGTGAATCCGAGTTTTCTCAGAAAACTGGATCATCATGGTGCCTGAGGTGGGTAAAATGTAAGTGTACCACAATTAAACGCTTATTTCACTGTCTTCCTAGCAGGTAGGACTGCAGTGCAAGTGGCGGTAACGAGGTAGAGCAGAACATGTAAAAGCGGTACTCAAAATCTGTAAAAGAAGGCCAAACGCCTGTTTCCACTCGTCTTGTGTCCAGACACGAAGGTTGATCATTCCACAAAGCCCCCCAAATATACTGAGGCTCTAGTGATATTTTTTACACATTTGAGCGCTAGAGTTATTTTGGACATAAATAAAGTGCGCAAAAAATTGTTAAATGTCTGATAGTACAGCGAGAATGATGGAATGAAGCCATAAATTGTTGTGATGGTATGGAGAGCATTTAATGAACTGTGAGTAAATCCTTTGTCAGAAGTATACATCACACCAAGATACCCCCGAAGCATTGGGAATGCTACAAGAGCGCCACAAAACGGCCTTTGAACAAATCATGTGGCCTGTATATTTTTGACAAAGATTGTAGATTACTCTTATAAAATATTAACCTAGTAATGACATGTTCATTTACTCGTGAATATGTACCTGTGAAGCAAAATATATCGTTTCAGAAATTCAGCGAATATGCAGTAATGCTTGTGTACACTCGGAAGCGTACACGAGCCGACTCTATGCAGTTTATTCACCTACCCGCATTTATACGGGGGTATTTTATCGTTTCCCGCCACCATTATTACAGTAATGAAAAGAGAAGCGGTTTTCAAGAAGGCCGCTCAGATCTCATATTGAATTTTCCAAGCATACCTTTCCTCCACTTTTACGCCCTCAAGACTGGATTCCGGGCAACCATCAGTTCACGATGTCTCGATGCTATTCACATGTGTTTAGGTACTTCCCTGCCTTCTCAAGGCTGCTGGGAATAAAGGATGAAAGGATAGAAAGAATGAAGGTAGAATGCTGGACCGCCGTTGACCGAAAAAAAGAGGATGGGGGGAGGGGGTAAGCACTGCCGAGAGAAATGACGTAACGCACTATAGATGCGTCTCTAAAAACGAACTTCCATCGCAGCGTTGCGCTGTAAACTTTTGAACAGAAAACCACGTCCAAAGAGTCGGCCTTCCGTCACAACAGCAGCAAGAAAAAATGAAAAGAAACAATAAAACGTTAAAAATTCATAACAGCCGAAGCTGTGTAATAATCTCGTGGCATCGAAACGGGTCTAACATTGCTCTTCGCAGCGGGAATGTCCATCACGCGACCACCAAATACAACGTTTTGACGAAAGCAGGGAAACATTAGACTTCGATTCGGTTTCTCACTGCGCACTTTCCATAAAAAAAGGAACAATAAGAAGACCTTTGATCTCGATCACCGTACTCCTGCTCTTCGGCCCTTTGCCGTTCTGAGGTACGGCGCCCTTTCAAGTACAGTGGCATACAGACACTTTTCTCACACAATTAAAATGGCAACGTAATAATTATTAGCTGCGTGTTAATCTCAACATTTTGTAAGGCATGCGATTCAAACTGGTCGTTTTTTTTTTCTTGCTTAGCAAAGAAAGTCTACGACACGAAACCTTTAAACGCAGAACAGGTGGCATCTTATTCTTGGAACACGCAAAAAAGTAATTCTGGTGAATATATTACTAATATTATACACAACCATCAACACGCCTCAAGTCCTATCGCAGCGTTTTTCCAACGCGTTGTTGTAGAATCAAACGGAGCTCCAAAGCCACGCGATCAGCGTTTTCCAGTCCGGCCGTCCCCGTATCGAGCGACAGTGGCGCCATCCCTAGACGCACGTCGGAGGGTTGAACTCTCCAAAGACGTTGAGCTCGTACATGCAGGCGAGCACGATGAAGATGACGTACATGAAGACGCAGGCGAAACCCACTTTGTAGTTTAGCGTCCATTGCGTGGCCACGAAGATGAAGAACAGCAGCACCACGGTGGACAACAGCGTCACGCTGGTGTACGTCATGGCGGCACTGTTGATGAAGACCTCGTGCGAGCTCGAGGCGAACAGCGCCTTGAAAAACCAGGGCACGCCCAGGCAGAAGAGCACGTCGAAGATGTTGCTCCCCAGGAGGTTGCAAATAGCCATGTTTCCGAGTCCTGCGCGAGCAGCCAATGATATAACGTGGTATATGACAAGTGTCTACACGTGGAATGGGCAGTGCTCAAAACCCGCTATTTTTAGCGTGTCCTTTTAATGCGTTAGCATTAGAGCCCCCATGTCCAAAAAATCTGTCCGTCCGTCCGAAGCCTCGATTGGCAGGTGGCAAAGTGCAGACAGAAGTTCCCCTCTCCACTTTTAGAGTATAAGAGGGAGACGGAACGTCAAAGCGGGAAGATGAAGATAGGGTGGTAGGAGACGGATGCGGGTAGGAGTGGAGGGGGGGGGGGGAGTATGGCGTGTCACGCTCTAATTGCTGGATTGTATTGGGAGAGTGGAGCGGGGATGCGTAGTGTCACGCGGCGATTTACGGACTGGATCACATCACTTTTCTCACGGTCTGAACCCGTCAGCGGCAGCGGTTGACGATTTCAACACTCACGCTAACGCGTACCCTGCCGTGTCGATCGGATTGAGCCTGCATATTTTTTATCGCTTTTTTTTACTATATACACGTTAGGACGGTTGCTACATCTGCGTTTACTTTTTTCTTTTACTTAATGAGCAACTCGGTTCCCACTTCAAAGACTATTTTTCCCAGGACTGAATTCCTTGACTGCCACTCACCGTTCCGCGCCACAATGACGCTAGAGAAGACCTCCGGGATGCTGGTGCCGGCGGCGAGCAGAGTGATGCCGGCCACCGAGTCTGGGATGCCGATGGTGAAGCCGATGATGGTGACCATCCAGACGGCCACGTACGACACGCCTCCGATCCACGCCACGGAGAGCGCGAAGGTAAGCGGGAACCAACTGCGCAGCGAGGGCCGCCGGCAGTCTGGCACCGTGAAGTGCAGCAGGAACTGCGCGGGCCAGAACAGCACCCACAGGATCTGGCCTACCGAACCCTCGGATGGCATGGACCACAGGCTGCGGTGCTCCTCCTGCTCGATCAACTTGCACACTGCGGCCACGGTAGAAATGCGTGGGGGTTGCGAATTTGGCACCACGTGACGCGCTTCCTGCTTCTGACTTCCTCTATTGAGCAAACGCTCTCCGTTTAAAATTTTTAACGCGTGAATGCACAACCAATAAAAGACAGGAAATGCTGACAAGTTAGCGAGGACTTAGTTTATGGTTTCTTACTGTACGCATGTCGAAAGGGAAAAGGTGTACAAAGGAGTACTTCTCCCATGTATTCTCAAGATTTTAGCTCTGCTTCTGGAGAGAGAGATAAAACCAGAAAAGAGTTGGCCTTAATCAGCAAAGAATAACCAGTTGGCTATCTTGCATTGTATAAAAGGGCCACAAGGGCTAAAGGATGGGAAAAGGAAAATCAAGAGCATCAAAGCAAGAGTATGCACACTGATGCGCTCAGGGTATAAGCGACACGCCAGTCTCTTTAAAGAGTTGCTATATCCATGTAATGCTAAACTTTCCTGCGGTTTATTTTGTAATGTTTCCCATTCCATATGAATACGGCGTGCACTATTCACACACAGTGTTAAGAGGCCGCTGTATCTTAAATCCGAATCTATGCGTGGGTCAAGTAAATACTTGTAAACACGCAGAAAGTCACCCGTGTGTTCAACATATGTCCGCATCTGATGAAGACTTCTTCGCTTTTACGCAACTTTCTATTACCACCAAACAATAAATTTTACGCATTTTCAACAGTATTCTCGCACACGGGTTAGCTTCGCAGCACAAGTTCGAGAGAAAAGTTAATAAAATTTGGGTTTATTATTGCTTTGTAAACGTGCCCTTTGATACTGTGCAAGTCAATACAAGGTACATTTCCAACGGGTACACACTTGTGTATGGTTATTGCGCACATATAACAATTATTACAGGGCATCTCACCGAACTTTAACGAAGCATAAAATAACGGTTGTGTTAGCAAGCGTCAACAAATAAGTATATGCAATCAGTGCCTGCAAGCATATTGTTCTTAGCATATCGTACAAGTATAAGTCAGTATATTGTGCAAGTATATTTTGTCAAAAGTCTAATTTATCCGTGAGCTCCTAAAAACGTAGCTAAACTGCTTTGATCAGAGAGCTGCACAACGCCCAACATTTCAAACACCAATTATGTCGCTTGCATCACGAAACCTCTCCAGTAGTCTTCTTATTCTGCTAAGAACGCAATACACATGGAAATATTCTCCATGTTTGCTCTTCGTGCTCAGAAGGTAGCGTTACCCAGTTATAGACGCCGCAACTCTTCGTTATAAGCGCTTACCTCTTCGTCCTAAAAACCTACGACGCTCACTATGCTCGAATTTCCAAAGGCTGGCCAGCAGAAGTGCAGAAGTGATGTTATACCATTTCACATTGTCATCAATGCGACCACATGTTGCGATAATGCACAGTCTCGGATTAATGAGGTTCTATCTCTCTCTCTCTTTCATCTCTATCTTGATCAGAGGGAAATCGTGTGGCCATGCGAAGTTTCTGATGAGAGAACAATTCGTCCTGACCCGATAACGAACCAATAACCATGCTCAAGTTAAAGCAATCTCTCTACCAACTGAACTAACTAGTATGTCTTGCAGATGGCAGGTTGCGGTAGAGTTGATCACGGATATCAAGCAGGAATGGCACTGACCATCATGTACCCGACGAAGTCAACATCTAAGTTGCGGAAAATTAATATCTACCCTGACACAGCTGTGTGGCTATCGTCATCGTTATCAGCAGCACCAGTCTGACCACGCCCACTGCAGGACAAAGAGGCGCCTCTCCCATTAAGCGTATCCTGTGCCGGCTGCGGCCACCTCGTCCTCATAAACTTGTTAATCTCATCTGCCCACCTAACTTTTTGACGCCCCTGCTACGTTTGCCTTCCCTTAGAATCTAGTCCGTTACCTCTAACGACCATCGGTTATCTTGCCGAGACCATTTCTCCTTGATTTCTACCAGGACCTAACTAACCAGCGTTTGTTCCTTGACCAACTTTGCTCTCTTCCTGTTTCTTACCATTACACCTATCATTTTTATTTCCGTGGCTCGCTGCATTGTCCTCAAATTAAGTTAAACCCTTTCCGTTAGCCTCCATGTTTCTGCCTCATAGGTGAACACCAGTAAGATACAGTTGCTGTATACTTTTCTGTTGGAGAATGTTGGTAAACTGCCATTCATGATCTGCGAATGCCTGCTAAATGTGCTCCACCCTAATCTTATCCTTAGTTATTTCACTCTTCTGGTGCTAATTTGCGGTCACTGCCAGCCCTAAGCAGAGGTATTTCTTTACCACTTCCGGCACCACGCTCCCAATTGTAAACTGCTGTTTCCTTGGAGACTCTTACATTACTTTAGTTTTCGACATATTAATTTTAGACCCACCATACTACATTGCTTGTCTAAGCCATTGATCGTGCTTTTCAGCTCATCTACTGAGTGACTTAGCAAGGCAATGCCATCAGCGAATCGCAGATTACTGTCATTCTCTATTGACTGTTATCGCCAACTGTTCCCCATCCAATGCAGACTAAAGGTACTCATTCCTTCCTCTGAGCGCTGCTTTGATGGTTTGGTTTGTAGGGGTTTAACGTCCCAAAGCAACTCAGGCTATGAGAGACGCCGTAGTGAAGGGCTCCGGAAATTTCGACCACATGGGGTATGTTTAAGGCAGTCACTTATTTGCTAGTCGCTTATTCGACCCGGTGTATTCTCCTTGACAACTTTAAAGTAACAACAGCTTTCGGGCGTTGGTGGAGGTAATCATCCGCATAAACTACACAAATTTAAATCTGCGTGCCATTTGCTTCTAGACTAAATGGACACCCACCGCTCTCAGATATGAGGACGCTGTCCCGGCGCAGCCTCTCTTCGCCTACAGACATGGCCGAGCCCCGCCTGGACCGACTTCCGCCATGGCTGTTCGGCTGCGCCGCTTCCTCGTCGCCTGCGCCGGAGAGCAACGGAGTGGCCTCCTCGATGACAGACTTACGGATGCCCTTTGGCGGGGGCGAACCAACAGTGCCTGGGAACCACTTCTTCCTGAGGGTCTCCACCTGCCGGCATTAAGAAAGCGACATGCGTTTTAAGGAAACTGCGCCACACCATCGACTGACCATAGTCAGGGTACGATGTGTGCCAAAAGTAGGCAGGCCAATGTCCGCTTGCCTTGTTATACAAATAACCTTTGTATACTGCGCTCGCATCCCAGAACCCTTGATAGAACGAATGTCACTCGAAGCTGCGAAACACATCACCAGACCCCTCCTTGCGACTGGTCTGAATGGGAAAAAATTGAAATTGATTTTTTTTTAGGAAAGGAAATGAAGCAGTAACTGTCTCGCATCTCGGCGGACACCTGAACCAAGTCGTAAGGGAAGGCATAAAGGAGGAAGTGAAGGAAGAAAGGAAGAAAGAGGTGCTGTAGTGGAGGGCTCCGGAATAAATGCGACCACCTCGAGAACTTAACGCGCATTGATATCGCACAGCACACGGGCGCCTGTTGCGTTTCACCTCCATCGAAACACGGCCGCCGCGGTCGGGTTCGAACCCGGATACTCCGGCTCGAACCCGACCGGTGTACCCTGGGCGGTTTTAACGCATGTTACAAGATTTTAGTTATCCCGTTTTCATAGCTGTGGCCTCGGTCTTATCACTATAAGACTGCGAGATTTTCGAGAAGGCATGTTAAAATGTCAGCTCAGGAGTAGCAGCGACGACGATTGGCAATAGCAAGTCTATTCTGGAAGGACAGGTTTGTTTTCTTTTTCTTTTTTTTTTGAAAAAGTATCCCTGCAAGAAAGTGCAGTGTACTGTTTTGTTTTGACTAGCACTCAATCCGAGAGGCTTCATGGCCGTGGCGAAGTTCGGCGCCGACACTAAACGCATTGAAGACAGTGCAAGGTCAAGCACTTAAAATTCTTTTGCACGCTTTCATGTTAAAACGAAATGTATGCCAGATGTTTCTGTACACATAGTTGCTGGAAGGAGGAACAGGGTGCTTGCAGTCTTTTTTTTTTTGGCAGCGTTGGCAGTTTATATAACTGATCACAAAGCCTTAGAATCAGCCGTAGCGTTGTCTACGCAGTAGGATGTGGCCAACGGTCTCAGCCTTGCAGTGCAAGGTATAATATTTAATAGACTCAACTGCAAATATCGAAGTATGCACTCCATGTGATAACAATAACAAAGGCGTAAGCGGAATTGGAGTAAGTTGCACGCTGACTTCGCGACGAATGTAGCATGCCGCCGTGACCTATAGCCATGTTAACACGCTGAAAGATTTCCTCCCAAAACCGACTCTTTCAGGAACCATTCGCTAAGCTTACCTTTAGGAACACCGAATGCTCATAATGTTTGCCCATGATGGATAGCAGAAAACGCTTCCATAACATTTCCGCAGTTCGTGCGTTCTGTAATAGTTTCCTCTTTCTTTACCGTAAGCCTTAAGTCTTTTTTTGCTTTTATTGCCATTTTATTAATATAACCCTCTGTACGCACCTGCAGCTAAACGTAGTACAATAAGAGGAGAAAGTCGCTTACTCTTAAATCACCGTCTGAGTGCCAAAGTACCTGTGCTTGCATTTTCACTCGCGAATCCTGTAGATTAGCACTCGTGAGAACTAGACACAGGTAAAAAACAGTAGTCTTAAGTAACACCTCCTTAACGCTAAGCGACCTCAAAGTATGGCACCGCCTTTTGAATTTAAACTTTCAATACTCATTAATTATGACACTTCCGTCAGCATATCTTTTAGCATAGATTGGCGGGAGAAAACAGAAGTGGGGATGCATACAAGACAACATGAGCACCCTTGTTGTCTGCATCTTTTGGTCCCGCTTGTTCTCCTGATTCTACACGTAATGAACCAACTAGCCCGACTTTTTTTTCACTGAAGCTTATAGGATCCTGATGTAATACGCATATGTCATAGCTTAATGAATTCACTCCTTTAGCTAGCTGCTTCGCTAAACACTTCTCAGGGTTTGTGCATCCCACAATATTATAGCAGTGTAACAACATGGTGTTAGCCAGTAAGAACATACAGGGTGACGATTTCGTACGTGCTGTGTGTCAGCGTGGACACCACATACAATTCACAATTTATGAATACGCGTGGTATGACCACGTACAAGGCCATAAATATTTCTCACAACACACAAAGGCAGCACCTGCTCCCTCGATGTGAAGGCGATTAATAGTTATAGCTAACAACCTTATAACTATACATTGCGCAGCCTCGCACATGTGTTTAGCATGTCATGCGGTAGACCACGCGCAATATGAAGGAGCACCATGCTGAGTACACGTTGTTTACGCTCTGTATACATTGCACGTCAATTATTGAATCGTGCAAATGAGCCCGCTTAAGCACGTAGCCCGTGCATGTTGGTGCTCCTAGTCTGACCTTGCAAAACAAGGGATCCCACTGGCGACAACCGAGCACCGTAATGTGCCTTTAATCTTGCCCCGACCTCATTTAAATCGGCTTAATTCGCGTTTGAGATAGTTTAAGATAGCAACACGGGATTAATAGGCGACGTGAATGCATACTTGGAAGTAAATGATAGCAACCGGGACTCATCTCGTTCCTGAGGCTTACAGGCGGATGTGTTCATCCAATGACATGACAGTGTCGAAAAGCGTCGCAAAAAAAGAAAAAACTGACCCACACTTGGTGCTACAACTTAAACTGCACGTACGCATGAGCATGGGCAGTGGACAATTCTCTGGCGCTCAGTGTTCACAATTCCACCGTCAGACATGAAATTAGCTGTAAATTATTTCTGCAGGACAATCACCGCCCAGCTTTTTGCTTCTGCAATACGCGTATAACAAGACTTGTATATGTTAGTACAAATAAAATTGAGGTCACTATGTTGAACAACAATGCGACAAAGAGAGAAAGAGAGATAGAGAGAGAGGGAGGGTTTATTGATAGGAAAGGCAGAGAGGTTGGCCTGAAAAATAAATATCTGGCCTGCTACTCTGCTCTGGGGGACGGGAAGAGGAGATAAAAGAAGGTCACGATGAGGGACGATGATGATGGGAGGAGGCAGATGAAAAACTACTTAAAAAAAACAAGGCACACTTTCTGACATCACAAACGCGAGACAAGGTACGTGTCGCTCAAAAAGCGTGAGAGCGCTCGCGTTGCCTTTACAGTTCTAAAACTATCTGGCCAAGCGCCGAGGATCAAATCCTCAGAAAGGAGCGATGTGTCCATAGGCTTCAGAGCAGATGCCAGTATGAGTTTTTCACGTGCATACGCTCCGCGGCCCTATAAACGGGGTGAAAACAAAAATTAATACCGCGATCTGCTTGTTCTCTTGGCGGTCACTTTGCGAGACCATAATTAATTTCCCCTTCCAGGTAATGCGCAGCTTTCTCTATCGGCATTTATCTTCTCGAAAATTGTGTTAAGCCCATTTTACATAGGGTCAGAGTCATGGGTGATTGCAATTTTGACACCTAAAAAGATTAGAATTTTTTTAATTGCAAATCAAATACCGACTAAATATAGGATATCTGCTCTAAACTTTCTTATGCACTGTTAAACTGATAAAGTAACGTGAACAGGGCTGTCATCAACCAACAATTTAATGTAGAGGTACCTAAGTAGCTTCAAGGAACTTTACACTCTTTTTAAATAGTTGTTAGCGCTGTCACTGCAGAATGACTAACGTTTACTGGCTAGCAATTTAAAAATACCCTTTTATGCGGCATACGTTTTAGTTTCCATAATGTTATGTAAAATAAATGCTCATTGGCGTATCTTAACAGCTCGCTGATTTGGTGACTAAGCAATCCCCAAAATCGCCCGTTCGACCTGCATTCAGTCTTAAACTGGTACGTGCTGCGGAATATCCAACACAAAGCTGGAATTTGCCCGTAAGGACAATCCGTTGCTTTGCCAAGAAAGAAATTAGTACATCCGTAAAAATATTTTGCGTGCAGGTTTATTCTACAGCTATTCGTTAGTTTAACTGAAGAAAACGTGCTAAGCCTGCGCTTTCCATGGCACTGTGCCAAAGACATCACCATTGTTTCGGTTCTCTCTTTCACACTCACAATCCCTTGTGCGCGCGGGCCTTTGCCTTCAATTTACGCCCGTATAAGTACAATCGGTATGACCAATAACCCAACCTCAGGTGTTCAGGTTGGCGTTGAAGCAACTTAGCTGCTCCCTAACAAAAATTTCTTTAGAGAGTTTATACACTGTCCATGAACTTCTGTCTATAATGCTTATAGCCTCTCTATAAACTACTCCTAGAGAACAGTCTACAAGCAATACAGATCCAATACACAATCTATAAACAATCTATAGATTTATGGCCACACACTTTGAGTAGACTTTCGTCTACAGGCAGTCTATAGACTATGAATAAATAAAAATAAATATCTATTGGAAGGCAATACAGTCTATAATAAGTCTATAAACTGTCTATAGACCATTTTTGTAATGGCTGCGGGGAGTTAGTTTCGTTATTCTGGCATGCAACGGAAACAAAACAAGTTAGGCGTAAGGCTCTCATGCAAATGATTCTCAAGAGTCAATGAGGAGCTACGGCTCTCTGCCACACCACAAGAAATTAGCACAGTAAGGGTTAGTCACAGCGCCCCTCCGAGACGCAGACCGCGAGCAGACGACAAGACAGAGCCTGGCGTCGTCCGAACAGCGCGCGGCTGCGGTCGTCGTCTGCAGTCATGCGAGGGTCGGCGGGACCTGCCTTAATGTACCAAATGTAGAAGTGGTAGTGGTAGAGGTCGTCGATGCAGGATTCGTCGGGGCAAGGGATCATGCCCGGTCCGATACGTTCCCCGGCGTGTCGGTACACCGCGGCACGAAGCCATGCCTCGCGTACCTGAAGCAGCGCGTGGTACTCGATGCGTGCGTTGAAGAACAGCACCCCGATGTACGCCACGAACAAGACGATCAGAATGAGGGCCTCGTACCTGCGCGTAGGTGTCGGGATTGGAGGGAAAAATGGAGGCAGAAAACAGCAACGTTGGGGAATACCCGGGCTATGATGATCAGAAAAGTAAAATCTTTCTTCGTGGTGGTAGCAAGGAACACGCATAAAATATATACTGTGCGAAAAGTGCAGCGTCTTCTAATCGTCGTGGCCTTCGACAAGTTCCCCTATTACTGCTGAGAAAATAAACAGAGGAGGTAGGCGCTTTGCAGGAGTACATCAGCTGCATTGCTAAAGAAGCGCAAAGATTTGGAGGAAAGCGACCGCAAAACTAAGAATATCCTGCCCAACACAAGGCACTGAGGCAGAATTTAACATTGAGACTGACGCCCGTTGTACGATTATGACGATTGCGGACTCAGCATGCTTGCTCCATCGCTGTTTTACGATTTTCATTTGTGCATATTCGAGACATTTTAACTCTACCGAAGCTCAAAGCCGGGAAAAGTTTGGGCGTTGTTTCCACCAAAGGAGCCATAAATTCGGTGTTCATAGACTTATGGCACACGGAATTTCTGTACCTAGAGGTAGGGTATCAGAATAGACGGAATGCAAGAAAATCTATGTGAAGCATAATTCGCTAATTCAAGAGAGAAATCACCTCGATTGAAACTGATGGATTTTTCTTACGTGCCAAAAGTTCATCAGTTATTGTTTTAAAACTAGTAGTAGTGAAACTGCGCGCTTATTTCAGCCAGGGTTCTTTATTGTGCGCCACATCTCCCTGTGCAAGCGCTTTCGCATTTCGTCGCCGAGGCCTAGCAATTAAACCCGCGAACCAGACGACATCAGGGCGTTATAGTCAATGGGCCCCCATGGCAGGAAAAGATGCAAGCGATACGGCTGCAGTCAGTATACAAGTCATTGCCTCGGCCATAAGTAACTCGGCCGTTTCAAAGACATGTGGTTCTTTTCGATGGCTACGTGTTTTTATTTGCACAAGAATTTCAGCCACCATCTTAACAATCTCTTTCCCTTAAACTCTCCCCCCTTCCTTTATCCTTCTTTTCCTTTGCATCTTTCCAAGCGTCCCATGACCCTTGCGCCAACCTCCATGTCTTTTCCTGAAAGCCTTGCTCGCCAGAACATGGTACAGGTCGCTGGTAATGCAAGGTATTGTTGCTTGGGCCGTAACATCGCCCAATACGCTTTCAGAGCATACGCCGCGCAGAAAACAGGAGAGTAAAGAATTCCTCCTGCCATGAATAGCAAAAATGTACTGCGGGTGAGCCAGTGACAATTGCTTAATGTTTTCAGCCAAGCGACAGCTCTCAAGGCAGTCATTAGAGCAGTAAGCGTCATCACCAAGATATACAGTTCATTGCTGGTTGCTTTTGCCCGTTGTATAGCGCTATCTAATCCTGTGATCATCATGAACTACACTGGGTGCACTTGCCATTCAACAATATTGTTGCTGATGACGCCAATGAGGGCCAGCACTGTGATGGCGTACATGACGCAGTCTCGAGTGATGGGAAACCAGTCGATGGGCACATCCTGGGTCAGAACAAAAACACAAGATAAAGCTTTAGATGTATAACATTGTTCTTCGTCTAATTTAAGCAAATCAAGTAAATAGCGCATAAAATTGGTATCATACTTTCCTCAGAGCAGTTCAGGGACACCTTACATATATGAATGTCGAACATAGCGAACCTTCTCAACACAGCATTAAGCGACAATACTTGTCGATGAAACCTACAAATACGTTCCGGCACATATCAAAGCCCTGACAGTTTCAACGTATTGCGGAAAGCATGCGCAAACATTCACTGCTACTTTAGAGGGTGACGACTTGAGTAGCGCAGTTGCGCTCCTTCGTTGGCTGTCATTGAGGCAGATTAAGCTCAATCTTAATATATTGTTATTGTCGTGCTGAATAATTACACAAAGTTGTTCGAACAAGCGAACCCAGATTTCAATAGCGATCACAGAGAGAGAGAGAGAGAGCAGTGCACTCGCTTACGTTTTTCCATACCGCAAGACCAGCCACGCCGGTGACACCGAGAATGTTGAAGACAGCGGAACCGACAATGGTGCCGAGGCCGATGTCGCCTTCCGTTATAAAAGCACCTGCGTCGGCGCAGTGGTTAACGGTGAAGTGAGGTGAACCATGTGACCACTTGACCACGTGACTTGACCACGTGACCACACTTGAGGACCAGAAGTATACCACGCGGTGCAGCTACCTACCTCGAGCGCTTCACCACGTGGGAAAATGAAGTGTTTATCTCGTTTCATTTTACACTGGGATGCGGTTTATCATTTTGCTGTAAAATGGCGTGCAGCTACGAAAGTCTCGTTTTACTTGGGAGTGGCGCCAGTGTCTGTCACTCTTGGTGGAAATGCAAGTTGTCTTGCGTAGTGTTCGCTAAACAACCGCAACCTATGCGAACGCAGCTAGTCTTGTGTCACGTTAAGTTAATCAAGAACTGAGACTAGTGGATTGTCGAGCTGTCTTACCTATAATTGATGAGAAAAGCTCCGGTGCCGAGGTACCGATGGCCATGAATGTCGCCCCGGCAACATCGCTAGGGACGTTGAGAGCTGAAAAATAAAAAAAAATATTGCAGCTGCACGGAATGTATAAATAGGGCATCGTGTTCAGTGCATCACGAGACAGTTAAAAAAAATCCGCAATTGTGAGCCTGCAAATTTTTGCACTATTGCTAAAGTATCTTCACGAACAAAGTATTCGGACGGCATTTTGCAATATCACAAAGCTTTTTTCTGTCATTATGAAACAGGCTGGTACTTGATAGTAATACCAGCTACTATTTCTCTACTTTCCCGTGTGTCTGCCTAGCTGGTGTCATTACTTTACGTTCCACCATGCATTTTCCGGGGCAGGGTCAAGTTTTAAATAAGGAGTTGTTGCTTCAGCCTCTCTCTCGTGGCTCGCTTCAGACAGCTCGCTCCGGCGTTGTCCTGCCTTAACAATGAAAAGCAAGAAATGTAGCGTGTTAAATACGGGTGAATTGCCGGTTTGGTGCACTAGGACTGTCGAGTAAAAGGTATTCAGGACGGGAAATACAGACGCATAGGGCTCATGCCTACCAATGATCACCTTACTTGAATACCGCACATTAGGGCACATGAGCCCGGCATTCACCTCCAGTGTTATGGCCTGGAGCCATCGGCTTATGACGGAGCTATCGGCTTCAGCTGCCGTTGGCGAGTGCTAAGGCTTCTTCTGCCCCGCAGTGCATGATAGTATACAGAGTAAGGGGCCCGCCTCACATTCAGCGATTATCTCCAAGGATGGGACGAAGTAGTCGTCGCAGATGTACCCCAGGACACCGCAGAGGTAGATGACGATGATGAAGTGGAGGATCACGCCTCCCTGTTGCCGCTCCTCCTGGGTGAAGAAGTCGGCCGGGAAGTCCTCGATGGAAGGCCGCACGCATTCCGGCCGGCCGTCGCTGCGGACGTTATCCTGCAGGATGCGCCGGCCCGTGCCTGCGACGCCGAAAAATAAGACACACCTCTCCATGCACAAACCGCTGCTACAATTTGGATTGCACTACGCCTTACAGAAACAGAAAAAAGAGGATTTGTGGTGTTTGAAGACGCGAATGGTCATCCCAAGGTGCACGTTACAGGAGGCTGCCATTTGAGAAGCAGCAGCAGAATTTATGAAATTATAAACACCATCCACCAAGTCCATAGAAGCCCGGAGTTAGCAGGAAAGCTGGCGCCGAATCTGTCTTTTTATTCTCTCCTTCGCATGACCGGCTGCGAAATTATGCGACCATGTCAGCACAAACGATGAAATAGTAATAACCCAACGAATTGGGCTAGCCAGTTTTCATTCATTTTTGCAATGTGCACTGTGTTGAAAAAAACAACGACTAGAGAGAGACAGGACCCAGACAAGGTGTGGTATCACCAAAGTAGGAAGAATGGTATGCTCATTTGCGCTTCAAATTGGATTTAACAAGATAATGATCTCCAAACCCCGCAACGTACACTAGTAGTCATAGTTCTGAAGTATCCAAAAGACTAAAAATATTAGATATTTTGTAGGCTGTTTACAGTTGTGCAATATCATTATTAAGTGGCACCGCCGACGTGGGCAGCTGTTACTGGCAGCTCTCAGCAGGACACTAACAAAAGAAAACGGTGCAACCGTCCCGTGAGGTTCATAGTCATCTGTTCAGTTCTGATCCCGTGAGTTGCGCTGTTCCTTCTGTTATTTTCTCATGCCGTCAGTTGCGCTGTGTTTTCTGTTCTTAAATATCTACCAACTTGCCCAAGCTTCCGCATTAACGCGCACTAACAATTACAGTTCGCAGGTGCCCTTCTGTGTGGTGTTATTCACGAGCCTGCGTTCACTGTTATTCACTTTTTTTACGAGAGAACTAGATATATCTAGCAGTATCGGCTCTCACTACTCACCGAGGCATTAAAAGTGGTGCCTAGCATCAGATTTAGCGGCCATGTAGCATTGTCAGTTTTTGCATGGCTGCGTAAAAACGCTCTGAAATGGAAAGATGTGCACCCAAGGTGCATTTAGTATACTACCAACGTCACATAAAATGCAGAAACTGTGCCCACAGCTGTCAAATAATTACGCGTGGTGCTTACACGTAACCGGCGAAATACTCATGCAGCGCCTACGGATTCCTTGATAATAATTCAATTCTGAAACTCAACAAGGGAATATAGACTGTGCTTTTCTCAAGTACGGTACAGGTGTCTAGCAGGACGCACCACGCCCGTCACAATTATCACGTCCGGCCTAGTGCTTTACATAGCTTTGAACAAGGTTCGGAGAAATAATGGAACATTCTTCAAGAACAAAACTAAGGCGGCCCTGTCAGTTGTCAACAGGCCCACGTAAAGGAATATATATTCTTTCATAAGGTAACTATAAATAAATTTCTCTATTAAAAGGTATAAATATCTCTTGTTTGGGTCAGTAAATATTAGGGAATTAGGGATTAGTTCATTTCAAGGGGTGTAGTTACACAAGTTTTATCCAGAAAGTTACAGAGCATACACCAAAAAAAAAAATCAAAGTTACACCAGTTTTACATTAACAGCGTGAAAGAAACGTTCAGGGCAAAGCACGCGAAAATCAAAACATATGCGGAATGAGAGCCCGCTTTGAGAATCCCTCACCAGGCGGAGAACACTGAGCACAGCTTCTGTAAGCTTCGACAGTGGCGCACGGCGCACCCTGGATACGAGAGCTGCAACTGCTATCAACGCGCGCTAGCGACCACTAACGCGAGGGCCTCCGCTGTTTCGCGCGCTTTGCACAAAGCGAGATAAAATGCGAATAGTAATTAGGGCTTTTAGAAAATAAGACTCGTAGGTGCTTCACTTGAGGCTATGACACCTTTGTAATTTCGCATATCTCCGGAGCTTCAAAATTTAAGGTGAATAGAAATTACTACCAGTCCTGGACGTACAAAGACGCCCACCATGGGTTCCCGCGATTACTATCTAAAGCATATTTTAAATGTTAGTTCATGTTGGCTGAAACACCCTGTACAAGTAATACGTCACAACGACGGTAGGAAAAGGTGCCGTAGAATGCCGCACGTAGCATGCGCAGGTTGTGCGGCTGAAAATGTTCTCCCTCGTGTTCACGCTGGTGGTTCCACTGTCTGCCTCCTCGTCGGTGGTGCATACGCCTGTGCGATGTGATCACGTGGCTGCTAAAACACTAACAGGTAGCGCTGTAAAAATCCTTTCAGCGTCTTCCGCAGGCGGAGGCGCACTGAGGTAAAACATGCCGCGTAAGGAAAGCAGTTGTCGGAAAAGGGAGCCACCAAGTGAGGCACAGTGACAGTAAGGTACCGCTGATACTCCTTGGTGATGTGTAGCATAACCGAACCACTGGCGAAACAAACTAACAAAGTAAAATTCGTCATCGACACAACAAAGACAGAGTTCGAGTGAATCGAGGATCGGCCAGGAAACGGCGAAACGGGAACCCGTTACGAATTTGCACATTGGCCACTGAACATCACGCAGGTATAGTGAACACCTCTTGAGCGATTTGTTTTACGAGGCGCAAAAAGCACGCCACCTATGTTGCTTCGAATCGGGCTTGAGCGCTTTGATTGACCGCGTCGAAGAACAGCATGCAGCAGTGTTTCCTATGGTGATGCGATAGGCAGGCTCGTGTTGTGCGCAACGTGAAAGCTGAGCTTGAACGTCGTAAACGCCGCACAACATCCCTTCCATATTTTCAGAATAACCCATGTAGAACTATCATATGAAGGTACCTCAAATTGACTTTCCGCACTGTTATTTGAAGTCTATTGGAAGGACATCTAATGTTCGCTACGAACGCACCGCGCTGGGGCCACAAGTGGCATCGCGTTTCAGTGAGAATGAGAGGAGCGATTTTCTCGCTTTCCTTTGTTTAACCAACACTCGAAATACGCTTGGACCTCGTTGTAATGAAGTCGAAGGGGCCCCGCGACTCTATCGTAATAGTCATTGCTTCGTTACAGCGGTACGCGGCCTACCCTTTTAAAAATTTCTTTAGAGAGTCTATAGACAGTCCACAGACTTCTGTCTATAAAGTCTATAGACAAACTCTAAAGAGCAGTCTATAGGCAATACAAATCCTATAGACAGTCTATAGATATTCTATAGATTTATGGCCATACACTTTTAGTAGACATTTGTCTATAGACAATCTATAGAGTATGAATAGACGAAACGAAATATCTATAGCGAGGCAATACAGTGTATATAAAGTCTATAGACTGTCTCTAGACCATTTTTGTAAGGGTAGGCCACAACTACTGCGCTCCAGCAGGCTCACCTGCCGTCATGTACACCGACGACAACATAGCAGGCGTTTGGTGGGCAGCGGGTGTGCCCTGCGGGAGCCTTCAACACGCGCACCGAATGCCCGCCGCGCAGACGAATATACTTATGCCACGCAAATGTGCCGCCCGTGCCAACGCGCGCACGTTTATTCCGTGGTCCGCATACGCTTCATTGTCTAGAAAACGGGTCTTGGAGGGGGAAAAAATATGAAGGGGGGGGGGGGGGGGCACTTAAGTTCAGCCTGAAGGATATGACACCATAGCGCTAGTGGGTTAATACGCAAGTGGTGTATACGTAATTTGTCATCGTGTGCTTTACATTCATAGACGCTGAGAATTCTCGTACCATTCCTTGGCGCAGTGGTGCAGCGGTTAAGCGATGCGCCACTTCTCCTGCAGGCGCTTGTTTCAAACACAGCCACCGGTGGGGCTTGTGAGACCCAGCTCGCTCTTCCTGAGCGGCCTATCGCGACCAGCTTGGCACTGTGCGCACGTTGTAATGACGTCAATAGGTCCCGTCTGGGAATTTCTTTCGAGATTCTTCTCTCACGTCGCCGACGAATAAGACGACGCCCAGCTTTCCGCTGCGCGGGACACTTCACGAAATTGCGCGAAAATGGCATAAAGGGCAGAGAGCAGCTTATTCGGAATATTAGAGGCGATACGGCGCTTTGTAAAAGATTGCGCGCCGGCCGTGATTTCGTCGCGAGTACCTGTTTTGTACGGCTTTCGCGCACGACGCATGAACACTCTGGCTACAACACATCACCGAATGACGGCACTGTATTGTGGACAGTTCGCAATCTAGCCGGAATACTTTCGCACTCGATGCAACTGCTTCGGAAATGGCCACCTTCAGGTCAACGGAATTCTGAAATCAGCTGGACGTAGAGCGCATCAACTACACCAAGTACAGCCAAATGGAATCAATGTTTTAAGCCAAACGGTTTTAACCATGCGACCACGCAGCAAATTCGGAAACCAAACTGCACATGGCACCTGAGAAGCAGAGTGCGCCCGCAGCGAGGGGGTTGTAGGACGAGGGAAATGAAAGGATTATGATTGTAGATTTTTATGGCGCAAGGGCAGCTGAGGCCAAAGAGCGCCATGGCACAAGGTAGCTTTCATTGCACAAGGTGGGGTCAAAGACCCACTTCCCAAGCATTTCACCCTAAATAAGCTGAGCACCAGACCAGAGGAAAGCTTTTACCCATAGTGTCACCGGTGGGTACCCGGTGGCACAGGGGATCGAACCCCGCACCTCCCGCATACGAGGCGGATGCTCAAACACTTGGCCACTGCTGCGGTCGAAATGAAATAACTACGGCGACTCTGGAGGAGCCGCATGCCGCAGTGTGGTATTGTTGTACTAGTGGAATTTGCACCATGCAAGTACAAAATGGTGGTTACAGCGTGCTTTCTATGCTTTTTAGCAGTCGTTGGCTTCCTCGCATATAGTTATTTACTAAGTGTTAAACCACCCCCCCCCCTCTTTTCTTTTATTTATTCAGTGTCTAATTAAGTCTGTCTTTTCTTTAATGCGTAGCCTACGTCTCTTACGTGGTGAAAATAAAAGTAGTTATTTTGCAAGTATCCCGCTTTGTGCAGAGTCCTGTGATGCCCTTCATTCAGCTGAAAACCGTGGGCCTCGTTCAGAAGACCCGCAGCGTAAATCTTGCGTTACTATAGTTCGTAGCTTCTACTGCCAATCCACAATGAGTTTTTCGGAATTATGATCTATGTATCTTGCCTCAGTGCATTAGTTGCTTGACTTGTATGTGCACTACAAAACAAAAATAGGCCTGGGGACGAAGACCCATTGTCTGCCCTCAGGTCCACAGGATGCCCGCGCTTTTCACAACGGCTATTTTAAAAACCGCCGCAAGCTTCCCCCCTTCCCCCTCCCTGAAACAAGTAGAGAATGTGTTTGTCCAGCAGACTTCTCGTGATTCAAACGATAAGTCGTGAAAGGTAGCATTTCGAAAACAAAGCAAAGCCCTCGCCTCTTCTGGCGTCACTGCCCCTGCCCACCGCACAAAGCCAATGATAAGGGACTGGTTGGTTCTGGCCTCTGTCTACGTCATTCTTATCTCCATTGACGCATGTGGGAACGCCGTCCAATGGGTGGTCCTGTGCGGTTGCCATTATCGCGCCGATGTCAAAGCGCATCAGCGATTTGAACACTGGGCGCTGTAGAGTATTATCGAGATGAGCCAAGCTGGCTATCTAGAATGAAAGCAGAAGGGCAGTGGGAAGAGGCGTGAAAAAGATGTCTACAATCAGGACCACTATCGCTAACCCCACTACACCGGTACAGCGCAGGATAAGGCCGCTTTGAATGAGGAGCTGCGCACTTCAGTCTCAAACAATTGCCGTTCATGACACGCCCGTGATGAGCACGTGGAAAGCAGCGCAGTAGAGGACATGGGATTGCAGCAACGACACGACGATGTCATAAGTGAAAGCAGCGTTTGTTTTTACATTTGCGTTGAGCTCTAGGATTACCTCTTTTTTTCTGCACAAGCCTTTTCCCTTCTTCGGTCATATTCTGCACGTATGTCGTCCAGACGCTTCGTAGCATTCTCCTTGGAGTGCAGACTACCACTCAACTCAGCAGCGCATGTGTGAGTGAAAGCAAGCAATGAATGTTTACAAAGCAAGTATTTGAAGCTAACTGTTTAATCCTGTCTATTTTTCATATGAAAAGAAGAAAACTACTTTCCAGTGCCAAACGCTCCGTAAGAAGTATACATTCCACTATGCCTCAAGTAAATCGCGTTTCTTTGCCGAAGCGCCGGCAGGAAAGCTACACGACTTGGAACACGTTCATTTGTTTGTTAGATAAGACAACGAGAGGTCATTTTTCCTTTTTCTCTCGGCATGAATTTTCTACATCCTCAACGACAACGTTTACCTTTTCAAGCAGGAATCATTTTTCGCTACTCGTACTTCCTTCATGAGCGCGCCGTTGATGCTTAGTAACTGCAAATAGGCCTACGACGTCGATGTGCAGTTGGCCTAAATTCCATTGCCAACCAGACGATGCTTAACTTCTCTATCGACTACAGGAAGGCTCTTCTGATCTTTTTCCATCATGTGTTACAGGCCGGTGACATTCCCTCGGGGCAGAAATTGCCATTCGTTGTTCCGGTATTTCATATTGGCGTGTGTCACATCATATGCAAAAGTTGCCGTGTGCAAAGTGTCTAGTGTAAGGTAAGACTTATTCTATCGTGCATTATTGTGACTCTTACAAATTTTGGTGCTCAAGACAGTATCTTTACCCTGGTAAGTCACATCTAGTATTCACGTGATAATGACCTTTCCACGCAAGCAGTTTTCCTTGCTGTTTCTAAAGCATATGACGGCATCTTTCACAGGCGCTCACTGAATCATCTGGAAGGCATGAAAGAAACAGCGTTCTGCGTTTTAGTCACGTGTTTATGTGTAATCGATTTAAGTGCGGCTAAGGCACACTTCAAGTTAATAAAAGGCCATACCGAAGCTTTTCATGCGATGTGTTTTTTGTCGGGAACGTAACTGGTCTACCTAATACATTGAGACCTCAGGTAGTCCACTTGTCAGTATATGCAGGCAACACCTACATTTGGATTTGAGGCTGGCGACACAGGCGGCTGGTAGCTCTACACCGGCAGACTCTTTTTGCGGTACGATGTTGCTTTCTGCGGTACTCGCGATTTTGGCAGAAAATTACGACTTCGTTCTACTGCCACAAGTAGACAGACGCTAGAGCGTGGTTTTCTCTCGGAAAGGTCGTGTCAGCGTTTTCTACACTTATTACAGCAACTACAAAGCATCAGATGTAGCATCTGCTTTCAATGACTGCCTTAGCACACAGGCCTCCTGGGCAATTAGTTGGTTGACATCTTCGCTCATGAAACATTGTTCTCTCGAACAACAGAGGAAGTCTCTCGTGGTTCTAGGAGCCACTAAAAAGAAAAGGTGTCCAACCATTTTAGAACACTGTGGGATCCACGCAACTAGCCATACGCAACCAAGGGGCATAAAACGCCGTGCTGCTATACTGGGTTCACCAGATTTAGGACTTCACTGCAGATGTACAAGACGGAATTGGCAACATCACGTTCGTGTTCAAGCAACGTTTACGATTATCTGCACATATCTACTGTATGCTGCTCAGGTGATGACATTAAAGGGGGGGGGGGGGGGGGCGCAAGGAAGACATCAGGATCCCACAGTGGGACAGGGTGTTTAAGAGAAAGATTCCTAGTTTTCTCTGCTTCCGTAGCGATACTCAAATAGGGCGCAAGTCTGCCAGGAATGATGGCCCCTAACCTTTGTCACAGCTTCTGCCACGATGAAGCAATTCATAGTTCATCCGGCAACTACCACAGCTACTGATTTACTCGCCAGCCGTTGCTGTCTAGTAATATCGTTTTTAAGCCCGCATAAGTAGTGAAGCAGAATTATTAGGTCTACTAGGATTGCCTCCTTATTTGTTGTCAGTGCGACAGCATTGGTTCTGGCCTTACTTTGGAAAATTTTCATCTCGTTAACCGCGATACAAAAATGATACAGGAAAGTATGTAAATGTTGTTCAATTTTCTTTTGTTATGTGTGAGTTCTCATTTCTTTCCATTCGCTGAGATGAAAAACTCAGCTTTTCTTCCTTTGGTGCTCGATTCATTTTCTTTGAGACTGTGTGATTTTTATGATTGTATAATGCTTCATATAACCTTCAAAAAAATTTTCATTGACTGTCTGGTCTACTAACAAATACTATTAGCTCAGGTTGACAGAAGACTCTAGTCACTTTTTGTACAATTAAAGAGAATAAACTTCGATATGATTTGGTCTGATCGTCAGCATCATGCTATGCTCGAAACAAGCTGAAAGCTTTTCATTGCAGTTACTGCCGTTAATTTTTTACGGTTCGCGCAAGTTGCCCGTAACCTTTCATTACTAACGTTTTGGGGATTAGCTGCTTTTTTTTTCAATAATTCAATTGGCAAAAAATGAGCACGCCGTTCTTTCTGTTAAAACTTGGACGAAAGTGTTAGCGATTACATGCATACGTAACAGCAAGATCATTCGAAATCTTTCTATTTCAATTCGTTTACCATTATCGGCAATGATATAATCTAGGCATATACGTTCTTGTTCTTAAATTATTTCGAGCTAATCTGTATCTTACTGCATTCATCAGGTTTAGAAAAAAATTTAATCCCTCAGGTGAGAGAACATATAAATGAAAGGTTTCTAAATTTTCAATTACAACGTGCGAGAATGCTTGAAAATTTTACCGTTGCCATACACCTAGAAAAAGAGGCTGGGCCTTCGATAGCACCTAAAGGTTTTGTCGTTCAAGCACCCGGATAATGACTGCTATTTTCGTACATGCATGCGTGTCATTCCAGTGATATTAGCACCCACCATATCAGCACAATCTCCCAGTCAGCAGAATCGCGCTATGTAAGCTTCAAGTTTGTTTCGCGCGTTATCCTCGCTGACCAGGACACAGACAGATCATGATACTAAAACGTTCTTGCAAAACGAAAATGTCAACGTGGTTTTTTTCTTTCTTTAAGCCGCGTAGGTTTAACGTTAAAACTCAACTTTTTCTCTAGCGGTAAAAGAATTCAGGTTTACTGAACGTCAGAAGACAATCAGGTTTGCGATATTACACTGTCATCTTTGGCAGCCGCTTTTAGCCCGGAAGTTGACACTTGGAACAAATCACTGCGCAGTTGGCCCGGTTGTTTGTTTTTATATATTTTCATTTCTTTTTCGCAATTTTCTTCATTACACTCCCGCCTATTTCTCATTTAACCCGCCTTCTTTCTTTCTGTACATCCTGACAAAGAAGTGACGTGAACGAATTGTCTTGTCGTGAGCCTCCCTTCAGTACTGAGGTCCCAATTTTTTTACTGCGCCCCAACATGGCTGCAGAGTCTTCAACTGGCAGAGTCTCCCTGGCATCCAGGACAAAGACGCTGCACTTGTCCGGGCGTCCTATTCTGGAACTTCTGAGTCCACGTAAATGGGTTCAAAATGAATTCACGATGGCGGCCTGAGAATGCCAGGCGTACAACCCGACTGTCGCGAGTCATTCCATGCGCAGCAGACGCCGTCTGTGAAACCATGTCCACTGTGCGAAGTATCCATACGTGCCACAGCAGTGAAGATCACCGTATTAAAAAATGGGAAGAGCGTGGCCACAATACGCGTACAGGGACGTATTTGACGTTGTATCGTTCCCCATAAATGCGAAACCGTTAAAACCGTTTGGCGGCACAACCGTGGAGAGCGCGAATTAGGTGCACGAATATTTTAGATGAAAATGTTAATGACAGGTGTAGTTTTGCCTCAGCAACCTTTGAACTCCTGAATAAGCGCATTTTAAATGCCTGTGGCTAATATTTATGCTACTATCGAATATTATTTTATGGCTGCTGCTTTTTCGCTTGCATTTCACGACCCTGTACACTGTCTCATAACTTTTCCGTCTGATTAAACCATGTTAGGCTCTGACAGCTTCATTGCTCATTGAGTGCCGTCGCTTAGGTCTGCTTTACGGTTCTTGGGGGTGTAACGTCCCAAAACGACACAGGCTGCGAGGGACGCCGTAGAGAAGGGCTCCGAAAATTTCGACCACCTAGGGTTCATAAACGTGCACCGGCCTCTGGCATTTCGTCACCATCGAAATGCTACCGCCGCGGCCGAGATCGAACCCGCGTCTTTCGGGTCAGCAGCCAAGCACCATAACCACTGAGCCACCGCGGCGGGCCGTCGCTAAAGTCATTCTATCCTATGTTGCATGTATTAAAAGCCATATCAAAATTATCACCTACGTCCACTGCAGGCCAAAAGCCTCTCCCATATCCCTCTAATTAACCCCGTTAGAAGGAAAGCAGTATAGTTAATTATGGTACGTAGCTACCAACCTCAAACCATTCACTTGAACTAGCGACCCGGAGCTGTTACGCATAGTTTTTTTTTTTTCTCTTTCTAGAATACAGCCTTGTCTTCAGTCGACTAACTTTCTACCTAGTAAGTTTCGACTAATATACGCACACCGTTCTTCGAAAGTCACACACGCCCTTGGAACATCGTGGTGTTATTGTTTTCCATGAAATGCTATGGGCAACGCGGCAGTTAACCCGGAGATCAGAGTGTAGCTTTATCTTCAGCAGAATCCTGGAGAACAAAAAGCTAACGCTGAACAAGTATATCGTTCTTCCGTAACGTGCCCGATTGATCTGCTGCAGTCCAGAGGACGGCCTGATAGCCAAAGTCGATTCAGAGAAAGTACTTATCCCCGATAGGGTGACATAATGTAGCACAGGCTAGAGATATTACCTGCCCGAGCACAATAGAGTTGCGCAAGAATCAGAATCAAGAGCCTCAGATTTGCCAGTTACTAGGCGCAGCTTGTGTAAAGGAAAGGTTACCCTGCATACCCCACTTTTCGTACTTATCTTGATCTATTACACTAGTCTCAGTAAAAAGGCCGTTTTATCCGCAGCCATACGAGAACACAGAAATTTCGATTCGACTCCGACGTGAGCTGAAACGCCCATTGATAGATAGCTAAGCGTGAAATTGCCAGCGGATTCTTATTGCTTTGCGAAAGAAAAGAAAGAAAAATTGCAGCATTTATAGCAGCGCTAGACGGACGGGGTTGCGCATATAGTCTGTACCGGATTAAATAAATGCGAACAGGTTTACGCTTCAAAAATTCATGCAGGATGCGATGCGATAGCTCTATGTAAAACAGGTGCTAAAGCAAAGCGCGAGTGACAACATAACTAAGCGTCACTTTTATCGTTCAAGTTTTTGTTTTTCGTACTTTCAAACAAAAGTCTGTTCGTGCTAGCTCAACTTATGCGCAATAATGCAATGACATATCGCTAAAATTGATGCACCCAGGCTAACTTAACCACTGTACGTAGACATGTGGAATAAATGTGAAGACATGAGCAGAGACGTAAATCTGCATTATTTCTCTCTTCGTATACACCGATCTTCTTCTGCATCATGCTACTCGCCAATACTTTCCATGGCCATGTTATTTATTTCCCCTCCCGAGCATATTATTAAGGCTCATTCCATGACATAACAAAAAGCCATAACTAAGCAATACTTTGAAATGCGCCGCGGCAGACAGCAGGCTCCATACGTGAGCCGTGGCGTTGAAGAGTCATACTGCCAATATGGACATTATTCAAGCAATACTCGGTTCAGTGTCCTTAAAATCAGCGGTCCGGTATACCCGCCCGGAATAGTTCGAGTAAGCTTAGTTTAGCATGATCCGTGAGTGCCCAGGAGAAAATCGGCAGAGTAAAGAAGCTTACTCGACACCAGGTGCTCTCCGACGTCTCGATGGGCAGCGGCGGATGCATCCTGGCCTCGCTGAAAGAACACCACCTGGACGATCACGAACACGGGAACGAGCCAGACCAGACGCCGGCGCCTGCTACTCAACCGCGGCACGCCTCCGATGCCTAGGACTTCTGAAGCTGGTCCCGCTCTCCACGCCACGGCGCTCGTCATCGTTTCCGGCACTGTTCACTCCTGGCCATGCGCCGTCAAAGGATGTATTTCGCGATGCGGTCGGCGCTCAGTGGAGGCCTACGCAAGGGTGCCGCAGCGAGCGGCTCTAAAGCGTGCGCTGGGAAGCGCTACCTTCCCCAGTTCCCTGTAGCCGCGCGCGCGCGTCTGTGCGGTGGCTACACGCCGATCTCGCTACGATATGGCAGCAGCGACCAGTAGTGCGTCATCGGCGGGGCCGATGCGATAGCAGGCCGCAGTCCGTCGCTTTGCCCCCTCCCACCCCCACCCCCTCACGCACGCACGCGCGGAGCCGCACATACGAATTTGCCGGGCACGGCGTAAACACACAAGGCCTCATTGTCTGCGGGCAAGCAAGCGCGATCACCCCTCCTCCGTCCGGTCGCGGACTTTGCCACCGATATCGCTTCGCTACCGTCATCGGCTGGGGCAGCGCTTTTGTCTCCCTTCTCGTATGCGCATTTCGTGCTCTATTTTTGAAGCGGCGGCCGTGGCCAGTCGCTTAGCTCGACGGACAACGAAAGGCCTTGCAGAAAAAAAAAAAACGTGAGGCAAGCAGGAAACCGCCTCCGGAAGGCACCGGTTCCTCTAGTACCTCTACTCGGCAATAGATAAGATTCTGCTCGCCGTTAAAAAGCATGAGATACTCTCCATTCACCGGCCGTTATAGAGAGCGCGTGGACAGTGCTACAGCGGCGAGTAAGCTTCGATTCTTTGTTCGTGTACTCCCTGAAAAAACTTACTTTAAATCTACAGGTGACCACGTGTGTCACGTTGAGCTCTTTTCACCCAGACAATTGCATTTTGTCTAAATTTCATTAAACTCAAATTCAAACAGTATGTCTCACTCCTATTAAAGGTTGGCTGACAGGTTTTTTTAGTAAAAAAAAAACATTTACGCGCTAAAGATGTCCTGCTGCCCTAGACAAAACTAGGACAACTCAGAGCTTGGCCGTGGTCCTCTAGCACTCGCTTTGCGAACTTGTCCGGTCCGTAGTGAAGCGTATTCTTGAAGCTCACAGCTGGCGGAAAGTAGCATGCCACGAGCATGGCCTGGCAAGCCTCTTCGATTTTAATCGTCTTCATTATCTCTCAGACGGGTCTCTGTACACCAAGGCATCGCTGTTTGCTATAGGGTTATGCACTCGCACGCTCAAATCAGTCCGAGCCAGACCCTTAGCTCTGACTCGTGAACGACAGCGCCCAGAAAAAGCGAGAACCGCAGGCGGATCCTGAAAGGCCATAGCTTAAACCGCCGCATCCTCCTGAGTTTCACGGCGCACCTCACACGTTTAGAAGGAACATAAATTCGCGAAGCCTAACTGCCTGAAAGACCACAGCCTAAAAAAAACGCATCATCTCGCCGTTCAGCGCTTACCTGGCATGCCGGGAAGGAAAACACATCGGCCAAGCGTGACCGTTGTCATTCCCGTGCAACCCGAATAGTGTGCCACTTTACGAACTGATCTGACATCCGTCATTCTGGGTCCAAGCTAGCACCCCAGCTAGGAGGGTGTGGTGGGGAGGTGGCTGTTGGGTGGTGCTTCTGGAGAGTGCGCCAGGAGTGGTATGAAGATTCCCAGGGATCTATGAATGTTAAGTAGAGAATGACCAACTCTGCATATATGGGCATTAAACAATTAGAGCTACCGCATCATACTCTTCACGCGGAGCTTAAATATCCCCTCCTAACATTAGAGGCCTCCTTCGAGTAGTGTAAGAGAGGTCAGCTGATTTACGATGCGCAGCTCTGAAGGCTATGAAATAGACAGACTAGAAGTTGTCTCTGCCCTTACACCCCCATCCCTCCTAATTCTCCAACAGCGGCCGGGAGCCATTCCTCTCTTGCAAGAAAGGATTTAGACATTCATCATCAGACGCAGGCAGAGCATTAGCGCTCGTCATGAATGCAAGGCTGATCTGGTCTGCCTCTTAGCACCCTCTCCCCCCATGTTCCCGCTTATCGCAAGGAACAAAAGCAGGAATAATTAAGGACGTGTGGTCGATAAATTTTGCACATGCCCCTATGACAGCCACCTCGTCATGGTCAACAGAGATGGAGGAAATAGTATCGATAAATTTTGCAGATGCCCCTAGACAACCAGATCGTCATGGTGAACAGAGATATAAAAATGAAAAAGATAAATTTTTCTGATGTCCCTAGACAATCACCTCGTCATAGTGAACAGAGATTTAGGAAATGAAAAAGATAAATTTCGTAGATGCCCCCAGACAACCACATCGTCATGGTGAGCAGAGATTTAGGAAATGGAATAGATAAATTTTGCAGATGTCCTTAGACAACCACGTCGTCATGGTAAGCAACGATATAGGAAATGGAAAAGATAAATTTTGCAGATGCCTCTATGACAGAAACCTCGTCATGGTGAACCGAGATTTAGGAGATGGAATTAATTTTGCAGATGCCCCTAGACAACCCCGCCCTCATGGTGAAGGAAATTGTCTGGAAGACGTTGACGGCAAGTTATAAGACAGTACATAGAGACAAGGTGCGAACTCTGTGAATAAGTGCAATCAAAAACCCTCAGTAGCATACTCTAACTGCAAATATCAGTAGCTAAGGCGCATACACAGACTGAACGCAACGTGTGCTTCACCTGGGCCCCCTGGCGTGAGTGCTTGTCAGTAAATGCGCTCTCATGCCCCCTCACACTCGTTTTTCCGAGCAAAGCGAGCACATCACCAAGCTGTGCCCCCCCCCCCCCCCCTTCTTCGTTCCAGGCATCATCCTTTCCCTCAGCACAAAGAATACTCCATTTCATGCTGGCGTGCATACCACTTTTCCACACCCCCTCCCCCTCCCCTTCAGGATGCAAAGGCTGCCTGCCTTCAGAGCAATCACTAAAATCCTGCTAATGGCGCGCGTGGAAGCAGCCTCTAGGACATTTGTGGAGGTGACCGTAACTCTGAGCATTTCCGACACTTTCAGTCCAGCTTTATTCCCAATTTCGGCGAAATGGACACTGCGTGGTACTTAAGCTATGACTGTGCATGCTCTGTAAAGTTGTCGTGTCATATAACCTCGAATACTTCATGCCTGAAAGAATTCTCGGCTTTTAACCGCTAGGCTCCCCGTGTATAATTATGAACACAGACGGCACACCGCACACAGAAATTTACCATTCTTGCCCCTAGAAGCAGTAAACGCGCAAAACATGCGTGCTTTCCGCCCGATGCCAAACACTCATGCCCCTGGCATTTTTATTGTTGCCTTATAGCAGCCTATTTTTATTTACCATAAATGCAGCGTCCCTCTATGGTCTAATTTTGACGATTGAGTCGTAGCCTGCGAGGAGCTAACAAAACCCGACGTAGCCCATCGGCGTTGTATCGAGAAACTCTGGATTGATCGAAAAGATGGCTACGTCACACGTTGAGCGGCGGAATTTAAAAGTGAATAAAATGCAAGAAAACTGCAGATTGGAAGGTCACAACTTCACTCAAACGTCATTAGGGCATGTACGTATATAAAGTATAAATGAATTGCGCTGAGACCACAGCGGTGACGTAGTGGTTTGAGCATCCGCCTCGTCTGCGGGAGGTGTGGGGTTCAATCCCCAATGCCGCCGGGCACCTAGCGAGCCTACAGTGGGTACAAGCTTTTCTCTGACCTGGTGCTCGTCTTGTCTCAGGGGAAATGTTCGGAAAATGAGACTTTGATCCCACCTTCTGAAAAGGGGCCGCCGCGGTGGCTGAGTGGTTATGGCGCTTGGCTGCAGGCCAGAAAGACGCGGGTTCGATCCCGGCCGCGGCGGTCGAATTTCGATAGAGGCGAAATCCTAGAGGCCCGTTTACTGTGCGATGTCAGTACACGTTAAAGAACCCCAGGTGGTCGAAATTTCCGGAGCCCTTCACTTGTTACGGCGTCTCTCATGGCCTGAATCGCTTTGGGACGTTAAACCCACATAAACCATAAACTTTCTGAAAGGAAAACACCTTGTTTCTTGGCACTCGTTGGCCGTAGTTGCCCTTGCACCGTTAAAATTTATTATCGTCATCAGATGCGCTGAAAATAAAGTTTTAGTAATTAGTCGGTAATGGAACCCCTAGCCTACGCAGGCACGTTCGTACAGCTAGGCAGAAGCGAGGCTTCATACGGAAGTCGTGTGGTCTTCCACATAATGATTGTGAAAAAGGAAACAGTGTCCGTGTCTGCGTAGGCAAGAGGGGCCGCTGACAAGACCCATTAACGCTATCGCGTTATATCTTTGAAGGCAGAGCTTAAATGTTCCCCCTTTTTTTAATCTCTCTTGTGTTAAATATTCGCTCATTAGTTTCTTCTGGTTCCAAAACTGAAGGGCCTGCTTTCAGGTTTTTAAATATTATGAGCTGGTTTGTGTCGATTCAGCCACTCAGGCGTCGAAATGATAGCTGCCGATGGCAGGTGTCTTAATGCACGATTCCGTGCTACGTAATGTAATCGCCCTTTCCGTCTGCCCTCGCTGTTTGAAGTAACTTGTACGTGAGCTCTTCGGCGTAAAGCTGCCGGAAAACATACCCAGCAATTCGGGACAAAGTCATTTTTCAAGGGGAAAAAGTTTATGAACGCATTTTTTAAATATATTCGAAGATATTACTATAACAATCAATGTATTTACAGATCTTCCCTCGGCAGGCTAGAATTTTTTTTTGCTATTAACTTTTTCGCTATCCTCAAAAACGTTCCCCATTAGTCTTTAATGGCGATCTTTCCTACTCGATTTGAGCGATGGAAAAATTTTAAAAAGAAAAATTTTGCTCCGCATCGTGAGAATGGACCATTACCTTCCATATTTCTATAGCAGAACCTTACAAAATTCCAGAATTCAAACTTTTTGTAATTGAACACTGGACATGAGTGGGGCCTCTGCGTCAAAGATAGTAGCCTCTTTTCCTCTCAGCAGCGCAGCGCTTATATGGGTGGTGCATATACCAAAGAGCAAAACTATTGTCGTTTTGTACGATTGCCTTCGTTGCAGTCAGTCGTTTTAAACCAATCTTTGGTTAAGCATGGAAAACCCTCCTCCGTGGCTCAGCATTTCTTGCCCAAGGTCGCGGGTGATACCTAGGCGGCGGCGTCGGCCGTAATTCGACAGAGGCGAACTACAAAAGCCCCCGTGTGTAATGCGATGCCAGAACCCTGGGTGGCATAAATTTCGTTATATGTTTTAGAACCCCGGGTGTTTTGAAATAATCCACAACCCACGACTACGCCGTTCCCTGAATCCTTTGTGCCGCTTCGGGATGTTTAACCCTAAAGATTATAAATTGCATAAACATGACAAGAACATAAATCCAGCTTTTTGCATTGAAAAACTATAGTGCAAAGCACTAAAACACTACACCTGGTCGGCCTCCGCGCTGAAACACATCGTTACCTATTGATATGAACATTCATACGCCTTTAATAAAGCCGACAGGTGCAAAGATGCATTGCACTCGGTTTTAGGACCATGAATAAGCAGCCAGAAACAATAAGCTGCCAAACTTGTTATATTTTATCTCGTGTGCTGAGAGCGGCGAGAGGCATTTTTAACCGCAGTAAAGTGAAAGCGCGGCCTATTGGCCTCAACTTAAGGCCTTCTGATCTAAGCGAGCTAGCCAAGAACGAAAAGTCGGCGAACGGACCGTCTGTCATTGGTGATAAGATAACATTATTCGCTTCACTGACGAAACATGGTAATGACAAAACGGCCACTTCCGTTCTCCTCCAAAAGATAACGGAGAATTATCGAGTAAGCCTACCCGTATATGCGCAAACCTTCGAAGCATTGTTCAAGTACACATTTGCTTGTCCTCCAGCAGCAGCTGACTTTCATCATATCACGAAGCGAGTAGCGGTCTACCGATAATGTTACAGCACCTGCGCGTGATGAATATGCGCACTTACAAAAGACACGCCGCAGAAACTCTTGCGACAACTTGCGGTCGATAAACAGCCTGAAACACATCTAGTTCATGTGCTTAGACGTGGCCGCTGTTTGCAGGAACGGAGCATTAATGTACTGAGGTCGTACAGAAAGCAATCGTCAACAATTTTTTTCTACGCGCAGGTTGGTTTGGTTGGCTGGTTATATGCGGTTTCACTTCCCAAAGCGACTCATGCTATGAAGGATGTCGTAGTTGAGGGCCCCGGATAATGTCAACCACGTGGAGTGCTTTGATATGCACTGACATTGCAGAGTACACGGTTCACTAGCATTTCGCCTCCCTCGAAATGCGACCGCCCGGGCCGTGATCGAACCCTCGATCGTCTTTATTGTCAGCAGCCGAGCTCCATTACCACAGAGCAACCGCGACGGCTTTTTAAACGCGATCCTCGAAGTGTACAAAAATGGGGATTTGGCGGTGCATGGCTCCATCTCTCGTGCAGTCATAGATTAATAGGTTACGTGACTTATGCAATCTGTCCACCAGTATACTAAACAAAACGGCAGTCTACGACATCTCATTCCAAAAACGCGCGGTCATAAAATTTCTCATCATCAAGAAAATTTCAGTCGCGGAATCTTATGAAAGTCTTCAACTGGCTCGTGGCTCCATACACATTAGCTGCATCAGTGTTTCAAGATGAGTGCGACATTTTAAAGACGGCCAGAGGAGCATTGAAGATCACCTGGGGATGATCGCCCTCGGACAAGCGCGACACATGTTTTAAGAAAACCGTTGATGCACTCACCGAAGAAGACAGAAGAGCAACAATAAATGAAATAAAATAGGTCACCGTGCATTTCAGTATATTAAAAGTGTGGTACCTAATAATCTGTGGTCGCAGCGTTAGACGTCTATCGTCCGCGGACCTCAAAGTTCAGGGTGATTCTTTCAGCTCTGAACTTCTACATCTATAATAAAAAAGAGACTATTTTTGTTGGGCATTGTGACTGTTGATCGAAGCCAGTTTCACCACTCAGAGAACCAACGAAATGACAGAGCTTTGAACAACACCGCTTAAAATATTTGTCAGTGAATAATGCGAAAAATGTACAGTCCGCTGCCGAAGCGATGTCCACCGTCTACTAGGAACCGGGAGGTCTCTTATCGGCTTGATTTCGCTCAATCTGGGCAAACAATAAATCCTGCTCAATACTTTTAAACACCGAAGAAACTCTGTCGCGCATGGCACGATAAGCGGCCAGCAAGAAAAGTGATGTTGCAGCACGACAATGCGGGCCACCATGCTGCTCGCTTAACTGCGGAGAAAACTGACATAACGAGGTTGAAGCTCTCCTGCGCCCGCCTACAGCTTTTATCTGGCTCCTTCGAATTTCCACTCGTTCGGATATTCAAAGGATAAAATTCTGGGCCAATAATCCGAGACATCAAAGGCGAGCCTTGCAGTGGTGCATCACTGTTTATACAGGGCTGGAACAGCGTTTCACCGGAGAGCTCATTTTCAAGCTTGCCGATCGGTGGGAAAAATCTGAGCAGAAAATGTGAGGCCACATAGAAAATGAAAAACGTATGAAGATTAAAATGACAAAGTATCGTTTTCAGTAATGCAGCTCAATGATTTGTAAAAGAGTGTTGATCGTTATCCTCGATATGGCCCTTATTTCACTAAACTAACGTTCTGAATGTCTTGGTAAAAAACGCTATGAAATGTCTAAGCAAATATGAACGGGTATGCCAGAAACTCTCAAGGAACTTCAGAGCGGAAGTCAAGTGGCCCATGGGCTAGTGACTGCCGACTCGGTTTTCTTAATCGTACCTGCAAAACTGTTACACTGGTATCCTTAAAACTGATTACAAAAGGCATTCAAAATAATAGAGCAGTGTATTTTATGTATTACAATGCAGCACAATATACCTGATGGGCATGTAGTGAGAAAAGCGTGTTAGAGATGCTTTGGTGTCGCTCGTATTTTAACTAATCTTACGCTTGTATTAATAGTTACTCTAATTCCTGTGGTGATTACTCATAAGTTTTCTACATAATCATCATCACCTTAAATAGGTCCTCTGCGGGACAAAGGCATCACCCATTGGCCTCCAATTAAACCTGCCGTGCACCAGCTGCTGCCATCTTATCATCGAAAACTTTCGAATCTCATTCGCTCACCAGACTCTGCCGAACCCTGCAACGCTTGCCTTATCTTGAAATCGCATTACATGCCCTGCACGTACCCATTTCTTCTCGATTTCAGCTAGGATTTGATTAATTCGGTTTTGTTCCCTGGCTTGCTTTGCTTTCTTCCTGTCTCTAATGTTACACCTACCATTTCCCTTCCAACGGCTCGTTGCTCTGTGAGTATTCGCAAGATGCAGCTATTATATGTTTTCCTCTAGAGCGATACTGGTAGGCTGCTAATGACCACCCGTTAGTTTCTGTCAGATGCGCTCCCCACATTCTTTTTCTCCTAGCTATTTCCCTCTGCGGTCGCGGTGTTACCAGACCTCCAAGCAGCTTCGTCTTCGTGTATCGTCTATTACCAAGAAAAAGCATAAATTACAAAAATTTAATTACGACGAGTGCATAAAATCAGAAGACATATGCAAATATCACACAACAAAAAAATGGCTTATAGGTGTGACGTGCACAAAATGCTTCAGAATAAAGTGACTATAGGTTTCAAATGAAAATAGTGCTGCACCTCAATGCATTCTCAGCTAACAAAAAAAGGAAACCTGATCACTAACCAAACTCCATGTGTCAATGCCTGAAGGAGTTGAAATGCACATACAGACATCCAACGAGCACAGGAGAGCGCTAAAATTCCTTTGGTACAATAACCTAGGAAGAGAAAAAACTGAAAACGAGCAGGCATCATTCCTGTAGAAAGCAATAGTAAAAGCTCAACAATGTTCTTGTAATTTATCAAAGCATCGAATGACGTGCCTCTGCACTTGCAACCTCTTTCATGGGTTATCTGCTTTAGTTCAAGGTTCTCGCTAAGGATGATCATCCGAACCTACTTATTCTTGCTGACTGAAACTGTATTTCCTCTGCTGAGAAAAGAACCAGATAATATCTCTTTACCTTGTTACCTGTTTGAGTTCACTGCACAGTGCAATGCGCCGGGCGAGGGCCGAGAGGGAGCAGGGGGTAGGTGCAGGTTCTTTTTCGGGCAAAACGGCCGTCTCTTTATGGATTGCAGAGAAAACTTTTCGTCATATAATGTGGACACACGGCAAACAACGAGCCGCAGTGCTGCGAACACAACTATCACATCATAGGCGGCACAAAAATATGTAAACCGGCCGCAGGTAGAAAACAATGCTCCTCGGTGGACAGCAGTTGATGTTTTGGACTGTTTTCTTAAAGTATTCCCCACAAAAACTAAAACCACACTATCTTGCATCATTCTGAGGCCTAGTGCTTATATTAGCGTTCAAGAAAATTTATCTAGAAAGCCAAAAAAATTGACAACCCCGAGGTCGTCTTCAAGACGGTCAAGATATCAGAGAATATATGATACTCGCTAAGAAAAGTTGCGAACCGTGCTCTTCAGTCCCGCACCAAAATTCACCGCTTTATAGGAAAGTTGCAAATTACTTCCAAACTAAAAGCTGGCTTCTTGCATGGACTACATAACTGATAGCGTAAAAAGTTTGAAGTACACTGGCAGCTTTGAAATAACACGTGATATCTATGGGTCGCCAGCGACCCATGCTCTGTGGGCACGGCAAGGAAAGAGTTCACCTTTGTCCCAAAGTTTAAACTCATGAAGTTTCAGTCACTCGACCGGACAGTGATGAGTAAGTCAGTCATTAGGGCCTAACACCGCAAACTAAGTTTAGGGTAGTTTGGTGACACTACACTAGAAAAAAGCAAGCCGTGTACTGTAAGAACGAGAACACAAAGCGTTGCTATGCTACAGCACGAACTTTATTTAAAAATGATAATAAATGCGTCGGAACAGTTTGATGGATCATCGTGTGTAAGAGGTGAAGACGATACTAGACGATGAACCTCTGGTACTGTACAAACCCGCCCATAGTCATCAAATGTAAAGTGGACGCATGCCATAAACAAAACGCTTCTCATGGCAGTGTTCAGTTGATGAAGACTAGTAGTGACTGCTACGCTAAGCTTCTTCCCACAAAATTACTGAATGAGCTGTAGACAAATAATTTCTTTAGGAGAGAATGTTGACAGTGAAGTCTTGAGATCACGAAGCAGCACGAAAAAACGGGGGCAAAAAAGACACACATATGACAGGACGAATGCTTTTTTTTTCTGCCTGGTTTGGTGTGATAGGAAAGAGCCCAGTGTAGAAGAAATACTATGCAAAAGCACCGAAGTTTGGGCCAGTTGGTATTGATTCATCTTGAGAGCACGAAGCAGCACGAAAAAACGGGGACAAAAAAGACACACATACGACAGGACGAATGCTGCTTTTTTTTTCTGCCTGGTTTGGTGCGATAGGAAAGAGCCCAGTGTAGAAGAAATACTATGCAAAAGCACCGAAGTTTGGGCCAGTTGGTATTGATCCATCTTGAGAACACGAAGCAACACGAAAAAACGGGGAAAAAAAAGGCACACATACGAAAGGACGAATGCTGCTTTTTTTTTCTGCCTGGTTTGGTGTGATAGGAAAGAGCTCAGTGTAGAAGAAATACTATGCAAAAGCAGCGAAGTTTGGGCCAGTTGGTAATGATCTATCTTGAGAAAACGAAGCAACACGAAAAAAACGGGGACAAAAAAGACACACATACGACAGGACGAATGCTGACGTATGTGTGTCTTTTTTGTCCCCGTTTTTTCGTGCTGCTTCGTGTTCTCAAGATATACCGATACCAACTTGCCCAAACTTCGGTGCTTTTGGACAGTAAAGTCATTTTGCAATAAAGCACCGCCTAGTTAGCGGTTCATACATTCAAGCGAACATAGAGAAAATGAAAACCAATGAAGATATTCGCCCAAAGCACGTACAGCGAAGTGCGTTGCGCTTCGCGTGCGCTTTATTTTGTGAACGCTTTTCTCAATGTTCACCTGATGTATCGATTGTGTATACATACATGCCTCACCACGTTTTAGCAGTAAGAAACATCGGAACTGACCTGCGTGTATCACAGACACTACACGAAGTCACCTTGGGGCTTCGGATATTACGACCTATTCTCATGGCATACAGCCTTTAAAGGGAGCTTAAATTTCTCAAAGCACTTTCACTGTTCAGCCTGTAATTCCCGATAAATGACATACAGTACAGGCAGCAATGACGCAATTCGTATTATTTCTAGTGCGTAAAAGAATGGTAACTCATTACAGCATTTACAAATCTCATTTCTCAACATATCACTTAAAGCGTACTCGATGCATGACCTGCCACAGATACAGGAGCTGCGCTGCAAAGGCGGCTCGCCACTGGAACCTAATACTCGCGGCGAAAAAACACAAAAATCTCGATGGACGTACTGCTAAGCTGATGAAATGCTGATGGAATGATTATGGCATCTGAAACTATTATCCGACTGGACCAGGGTACGAGGGCACCGTATTGTCACAACGAATTCAGAAGGTGGTTTATTCAATCCTCTTTTAATTATCAAATTATCTTCGATCTGGAAATAATTAAATTTTCGTTTACATTTCTTCAGCCACAAATGACTTGTTTTACAAGCTCAGAGCTTCCATCCAAAGTTTCAGCGCCCTGAGCACTAAACGGTCAAACACGCTGAGAACGACGAGGTGAGTCAGATGTTCGTAAGTACCTCGAACTCTTAACATACAACGTTTGTTTTAAAATCAGCAATAAAGAAGTCTGGTTTGTTCCGGCGAAATTCTCCATAACACTTGATAAAAACCGCATTTATTTCTTCCCAAGATTTACGCTCTAAATACCCCTCTTATGCATTTTAAGTGGGGACTGGCCGTCTTGACCGCCTCAATTCAACCGAATGATAAGGGGGGCGGCTAAAGAACGTCGAACTTTCTCATGCCAGCCCTGCGGCAACTACGTTATTTACTAACATTTTGCGCACAGCGCTGTCTACAGCCTAAGTAAATAATTTCTTGACTGGCTCTTGTTACCACGCTGGAGTCTAGAGGACAGAATTAAAGACAAAACGTAGCGTTGTTTAAAGACGCACACGGTAGAGGACAGCTGTCAACAGAGCCATTTCGTTAACGGATGCCGCAGTTCGCGTCCGCTTCCTCGAACCTTCCGATAAGTTCAGCTCAGCCCTGTACACAGCACCGTGCAAACCGAAAATTGGATATAACGCTGTTGCCCCAATCACGGCACACTGACGTCAAGCAGTGGCGTTTCGTGCAACTTATTACACGTAGATCAAAACACTACGGAGGCGTTTGTGCCAACACTGCGTACGCACCAGGAGTAAAACATGATTTTCAGTTCATTGTTTCCACCTTTGCACAGAGTTTTCATCTACAGGCGACGATGCAAAAATAGCGTGCACACAAACACTTCCAAATGGTATCACTCTTACAAATGTACACATTCACTGGGAGGACGTAGCCGCAGGCGTCGAGATCACGCACGATGACTGTTCTCCAAGTACACCTTCGTCAGCAGCGGCAAGTAAAAGGTTGGCGCTGTTCCACCGTAGCAAGCGGGCCACAAGGTTTGGCGCACACCAACATCCGTCCAGAATACGAAAAGCCCGATCGACACACACACAGTGAAGCTTCCACAGCATCTACACACGTGCACACGCCGCTCATAATGGACAGGTTCGTACAAGGACATCAGTGTCATTCTCTGCACGTGGGAGGGTTGAAATGTCCGAAGTAGTTCAGCTCGTAGCAGCATGCCAGTGTCAGAAAGGCGACGTACAGTGCGAGGCAGACAAGGCCCACACGCCAGTTGAGGCGCCACCTGGCAGCGCACAGCGTGACTAACATCAGCACAGTAGTGCCTAGCAGTGTGAGCGTCGTGTAGGTGAGTGCGCCGCTGTTGATGTGCAGTTGACCGCCGCTGTTAGACAGGGTTTTGATCAACCATGGCAGGCCCAAGCAGAACAGTATATCGAAGATGTTGCTGCCGATGAGGTTGCTGAAGGCCATGTTGCCGCAACCTGCGCACAAAAGAGCACGATTGTCTACAATTCCCGTTTCATTTTAACAGCTACAGAACAAACCAGCGGCTAGACAGACGCTGCAGCTCGTGTTTAGACACTCTTGTGTGAACAACAAGGCTATTCTAATTCAGGTCCATTCAGGTTGGTCCTTTAGGCTGACCTTCCATGGATTCAATGGGCGCATAGCACAACACAGGGAGGCACATGAGCGCACATTCAATAAATAAATATCTCGCATGCACAAGAGTAATAATGGGTGTCAACACGCGTTTCATACCGTTTTTTCCGGTGCGCCTTCATCATGCTCAGCTCATCCCTAAAATGTACTGAATGCTGCAACAGTACCAAACAGGCCGTCATTGGCAGGCTTACGTTCAGAACGAGCATTAAGGAAATATTTCACTGGGGGAGATCTAAAAGACTGCCGACCTTTTGGCATTATGGCTGATAACGCAGCCGCACTAGAATGAGTCATTTTTCATGTGCTTCGGTGCTTCCGCACACTGAGATTTTCATATATTAAGATTCTTTACTGCACTTCTTCAAGCGGAAAGGCTACGTGGCGCTCACCCATTTTCACGATGAGGACTGTGGTGATGATTTCAGGTACGCTGATCCCTGCAGCCAGGATAGTGAGCCCGGACACCGAATCTGGTATGTTTAGAGTGTAGCCTGGACCAAACAAAAAAAAACGTGCGGTAACAATTTGCGCAAGCATTGCATAATTTGTGCAGGCATTTAACTAGATTACAAAGAGCACCTTAAACGCACGGATACTGTGCAACACTGCATAGTTGTTTGGCGCATATCAGTTTCCGCCTCTCATACGTGAGCTAGACACTCGCGGACAGAGAAATATATATGTGGAGACTTGGTGCTTTGAATCAAAAGCTTTAGCATAGCACCAAAAATATACGTGTATTTACATGTCATTTGGACCAAACTGCTGTGAGCTGTATGGTGCTTTTAACTTTGCTGAGATGTACCAAAACTCATCAGCAACCGTAGCCAATTACCTATTTTTAATGGATACTTGTACTGCTCAATGAATTCTTCAGAGACACACGAGTCTGGCTGCCTTTGAGTGTTAGCGACGAAATATCGACCCAAGTTGCTTCGCGCCGCTCAATGACGCAATTAGGCTGCTATACTAGATATCGGCTCCAAGGTAGCCCAGAAGATTCGCGATAAAACAATGGACAATGTTGTCCAGGTGTCAAACTAGTGACGACGACCACTCAAGACTGACACAGTTTCCTCAGGGACAGATTGATTACACAAGGACGTATTCGTCATTTTCGTCTGCAATCGAAATAGGATGCGATTGTTTCGACATACATCGTTCAAAGGTAAACGCAAACCGATTCGTGTTTGAACAACGCCATCTTTATTGGCGGCTTTCTCACAGACTGCCGGTGGAAGCGAGCTAGACTGCCAGAGGGCTTCGCCCTGTAACGAGAGTTTACGGCGTCGAATAGACAGGACGCACATGCACGCATAAAAGACAAGTCACGCAGCGCGCGGTCTTTCGGCTAGTGTCACCTATCACGCTCGCGTTCTCACTGTGCCTGTACCCGTACACGATCCAACCGCGACTGTCTATTCACAGTGCGCAGGCTAGCGCTCTCGTGCATCCATAAGCACGCATGGGAAAAGTATCATGCTGTCGAAAAAGAACTTCCTTTCTCACGCAACACAAGCCAAAAAAAGCTTCTTCTCATCTACATTACCAGATATGCTTCACAACAACCTCAAGCAATTTTTGTAGGCTATAAACCCACAAACAACCGCGCCAATATCACTTTTCGACGAACACGGTTCACCTTTTTAACCCCCTTACGCGGCCGAAGCATTGAATTATACATTTTCATCCAATTTCACCCACGAACCTGTAGGCGACATGCCTGACTACCCTTACTTTGATTATCCTCCTATGCCGGACATACGTTTTGACCGTAAAGGAATAATCGCGTTAATCGATTCCATGAAACTAAATTCATCAGCTGGTATGAATGAAATTAACGCAAAAGTTCCCAAGAATACTAAAAGCATTGTAGCCGTTCTTCTTTGTCATTTCTTCTTTCTCTTGGACCAGCCACATAATGAACATAACCAACGAAGCTAGCCGTGTTTTTGATTATCTGAAATGTAACTTGCGGTTGGCCTCTGCTTCCATAAAACTGTCCGCCTACGTCTCACGGTGTCTTGCTATCCCTTAACGCGTGCGTTGTCACCCTGTTTCCCCCTACTGTGCATAAAAGCACCAAAACGTAAAGTTCAATAAGTTTTCCTATTGGACCGAGAGAACTCCGCTAACAGTTCATCGCGAGGGTCGGCGCTTCCTGCCTGCCACTTTTCCACGTTAGTGACGTCTCGTCTCCTTTACTTGCTATTATGAACGAGACAAAACTCTTCTGCGGTGCACCGTCTTCCAAAGAGAAGCGAATGCAGCGGATTGAGGCGGGCGTACCGATGACGGTCACCATCCATGCGCAAAGGTAGGACAGCAAGCCTATCCAGACGACGGCCATGACGAAGGTGAGTGGGTAGAGGCGCGGCCACCGCCGGCAGTCCGGCACCGTCAGCCGCAGAAGCACGGAGGCCGGAAGGGTGGCCAACCACCATGCGCGGGACAGGCACCCACGACGGCCGGGTTTGCCGGTGCGCGAGCGAGAGCACGAACCAGACTCCGAGGGCGATGACGGCTTCACGAAGCCCACGTCGGCATCTGCGGTCAAGGCACACAAAAAGGGAATGCAGAGCGGAGAGCTCGAGAGGAATGCATGTAACAGAACGATCCAGAAACACTATGTAGCAATTCTTCACGAGTGCCGCATTGACATTATCGTGTTCAAACGCCTAGGTTTTAGACAAACAGTAGAGGAACCTCCACGAATGCTTAAATTGTAACGTTTGAAATAGCAGATTCTGCAGCGAGTGCTGCGAGGTGGAAGTGCTGACCGGCGCACTGGGTCTAGAGGAATGGCTTAAAGAATTTCACTACGGTCCTCTAGAAGGAGAACAGTAGCTTTCAGAGTTTTTGAAGCCCACATGAGCAAGAGGAAATGCAGAATTACAGCACACCAAGTGACATCACATAAAGGAGCAGATGGACCCCTAACTTCAGGCGTGCAAACAAGGAGCAATAGCACGTGGTGGCTCGCTCGTCCATCAGGTGCAAAGGAGAGGGAGAAGGCAATTCACTTTATTTTTGCTTTTGCGTCCGTTGCACTGACTTCAACTTATTTCTTTCATTTCAACTTCTTTCACTGCGCACCACGTTCTTCACTCTTCGGGATGGCCTTAAGTATTCAGCCGCGTTATATTATTACCACTACAACGCACAAAATTTGTCTAGAAAGCAACGCATCATTTTTCTTTATTCCAGAGATTCCGTTTCGAGCGAGTGTTTATAGCGTAGAAGTATCAGTGTCTTCAAAGTTACTATATCGCAAAGTGCAATTGAAACTATTCTACAACAGAAGAGCTCAAACTCAGACGGCGTAACTAATTCTTTCCGTACAAGTGCATAAATCATCTCCTGTTTCCGCCATAGACACTAGCAGGTTATGGCATATTTATGTATGTACAGACGGAAACTGCTAAAATTGGCCTGACAGAAACTGCACCGATGCCACATTTTGAACGAAATGCCGGAAGAAACAACTGAATAGTTTTCTTCAAGAGAGAAATGCAAGTCAGAAGAAAAACAGGAGGAAAGGGTGGTTGAGATAACGATACGAAAGAATCATTACTGGTACAACCAGAACTTCGCGTTACAAACGAACTTACACAAGCGAAGCCAGTAGTGTTTTGTGTAGAGTATTGTTGAACGATTTACATGTAATTACACATTATAATGAACGACAGTAAAGCATAGGTCTAAATACTAGAATTTAAACTGCTGGAGATGGGCAAGCATCTGCTATCAGGCCTGTCTGCAATGAAGACAGTGCATGACCTATTTAAGGTAACATTTCGTGACGCTGGCGATTCTTTTTGTGTTTGTGCCCTCAATAAAGCTAGATTGGCAGCCGATAGTGAGTCCAATTGTGCGCGTTCGGAAAAATACCGAGACAGCAGCGAATGACGCATTCACATCGACCTCTCGTGCTCCGCTCTGTTTGTATATTGTTGTCACCATTACGAAGCAAATAAATTCTCCGTCCATTATATATTTCAAAGAGGCATTTTATTAAAAAGGTGCAGTGCAATTTAGATTAACAGAATATCAAGGGTGCTCTACCACGAAGCATCCGCTTTAAAAATTGCACCTTTCTTAGAATGTCTTACATCATAAATTGAATTTGCACTTCTAAAGAATCTACAAGTTAGCAAGCAAGTGTTAACTTGCATCAAATGAGCTAACTTCACTCCCTGATCTCCTTGATTCAATCTACATAAACAAAATCTATATGGCGCCCTACTGCTTATGCACTCGTTCCCCGTATCTGTCTTTTAAACAAGAGGAAATACAGGGATACCAGACAGCCGTGGGCAGATGGCGGATAGCTCAGTAACTGAGCGTATGCATTCATCTCCTCTGGGATCATACAGCGAAGAAAAGGCGAGTTTTAAAGCGACAGCGTTAAAGGCCCCGTTCACCGGAAAATCTGGCATCGGTTTTGTCGGCGTAGTGAGCGAAAAATCACGAGCATGGCTCTGGCAGGTGGTCTCCAAAGAGAAATCTGGAAGGCAGGTGGGCCACCTAGGTCACGTGACCATGCGGCGTCATCACAACCTGCCCACCAGATAGTAAGCAAACTTCCCACCGTGGCAGGTGGCAGTTAAATTAAGGATCGGTCGCTAGGGAAGAGGAACCTGGGTCACACAAGGCCAACTGCTGGGAGCACCTGTTATCACACGACAGTGGCGCATCACTTAACCGCTGCACCACTGCGCCAGGAGGGGTGTGAGGACTCCCAGGGATCTATGAATGTAAAGTATAGAATGACGTTCTGCATATATGGTATCGAATGTATTAAGTAATCGAGCTATGCCCTTAAGGATGAGCTTAAGTGGCTCCCCCATTTTTTGGCTTCATAAGGATGCATAAGCAAGTTATTCTTACACCGCCCCTACCAATGCGATAACAATATTGGACAAACATCGCACACTTTCGTACGTGCTGTGAAACTAAACAAATGTTCTCCCTCTACTCACAGATGAGTCAACTGCGCAAGCAGAACTGCCGATTTTAGAGGTGTGCCCCGCCGCGGTGGCTCAGTATTTAGGGCGCTCGACTACTGATCTGGAGTTCCCGGGTTCGAACCCGACCGCGGCGGCTGCGTTTTTATGGAGGAAAAACGCTAAGGCGCCCGTGTGCTATGCGATGTCAGTGCACGTTAAAGATCCCCAGGTGGTCGAAATTATTCCGGAGCCCTCCACTACGGCACCTCTCTCTTCCTTTCTTCTTTGACTCCCTTCTTTACCCTTCCCTTACGGCGCGGTTCAGGTGTTCAACGATATATGAGACAGATACTGTGCCATTTCCTTTCCCCCCAAAACCAATTATTATTATTTAGAGGTGTGATGGGAGCGCTTCTACAAGCGCACTGCCGCAAAGAACGTAACAAAGAAGTGTTGTTTTAAAGCACGTGCACGGACTCTGCTTCAAGCACGTGAGTTAGCACGCTATAACTGCAGGCAGGACGATAAGTCTTGCAAGGATACGGCAACGCCTGAGGAAATCAATTGAACAGCACTGCTAAGGCGCGCTGAGAACATGGCCCGTCAGCGAAAGCAGTTGTCGCAAGATGACGTTAACCAAGCGTGACGAGATGCTGCGAAAATGGCGCGCCAGTGAGACTACGGAACAGCATGATTCTCGTGTGCACACTTATCTGCGCATAGAAACGCAAGAATGCCTGCTCTGGGTTTATTCGTAGATGTGTGCAAGCTCCAAGCGCAAGGCGATGACTTCGGCAGACGCACTATTCTAACACGCTCGCGGGCCAACCACACAGGTCTGGAAGCCGTCACCTCGAGGTCGTGGCTTCTAGTGTACCGGTAAGAGGTTGGGATGAGGAGTACATCCCTTTCCACGGCTACCTGGTTGCGCCGGTTTTGGACTATAGCGACGTCCTGCGTGAGTCTCCTACCCTAAGCCTCCTCAGTTGTGCAAGCATGTGCTTTACACAGTCCAGTGTTGGGCATGGCGTCGGCTACCAAGCTGTTTCTGAAAAGAGGACAGCTTCCTTTGGTTCTGAGGCAGACACTACGAGCGCGAGCCGGTGGCTTCCAGAGCTGTGTAGTTGACTCGCGGGTGCGTCAAAATAGCACTCTAGTGGAAACTGTCGCCTCACGCTTGTTGCTTCTCCTGCACAGTCAGAGGAAGTTGTAAAACGAACAATGACATCTTCTCTTCAACGCGAGCAGAACGCAATGCTCGTCTCCAAACCTTGATTCAGGCTAGAGTGTCCATTGCTCAATAGCTTGCGGTCTATGCTACTGGAATAAAATTGCGACAATGAGTAGCTCGTGGATTTCATCCCTGAAATATTTCACAAGATCGCCAGTGCACGCACTAGAATAAACGTCACCGACATCGTTATTGCGAGAATTAAATACTGCTTAGCAGTATGTAAGCAGGTTCAGAATACAAAGGTATCTCTTTATGTTGTCGGTAAGAAGCTTGGCACGTGATTTTACGTTGTGATTGCGCTTAATCGCAGCAAGCCGTGTATTTCGAATACATTTCTCCGTACCACCATCAGTAAAGTCGCCTATGAAGCACCCAAGACAAAACCAATCCATAGCCACTGAGGACGACATCGAAGCTCGAATGATTTTATGCACTTCAACGAGGAAGGCTAAAATAACTCGAGCCAATTTATATTTCTGAGGTCTAAAACAGCTACACAGCAGTCAAATAAAAAGTTTTGAGCAGGGCAGTTTCGTTTTTGCTATCAAAACAGCCAGGCATCACCAGTGAGATTCCACGCTCCCCGAAAATCCACTTTCTTCTTCCTTTTTTCTTTCACTCCCTCCTTTATCACTTCCCTTACGGCACGGTTCAGGTGTCCAACGATATGATAGTCAGATACTGCGCCATTTCCTTTCCTCAAAAAAGCAATTATTATTATTGTTGTTATTGAAATGCTTACGCATACCCGTGAAGGCGCCGGTTCTTTGGACTATTTAAAACACATACCGTACGCTCGCGCTGCCGGTAACTTGCTTTTCGCACATGCGCACAACAGTCTGGGAACATTATGATGAATCGAGGAAGCGCTTTTGCGAATCTCAATTCTATCAAAAAACACCCCCTCCAGCATATAAAGAACAGGTGGCTTTAGCAACCGGAGAAACGCAATGTATCCACACATGCTATTATCGAATTCTAAAGAGAATCAGCGCAACGACTACAGCGGTAGCCGTTCCTACTGCGATCACACCAGCAACATGCAACATTCCTAAAAAAAAGCTAATAAAATGTCTTGCTACGAACTTACTTGCTAAGCACTGCATAGAAGTGAGGCCACATGAAATAAACATCCACGGACACTGCTTGAAGTGTCTACGTATGTTCGCAATAAGAGAGCACGTCCCTTTCTGCGTTGCGTCATTTCTAACCAGGTGCCAGCGTGTCCTATCTACTTTCTTTCTCTGGTGTATCGTCATTACAGTTGGCTTCCATAGTGCACCTATAGACCTTTCCAATGAGGGCTCCCTGGGCATCTCCGCATTGTTCGCAGGGCTGTTATCTGCACCCCATGCTAGTGCGGTGGAAGCGGCAGCGGAACTGGTTTGCAACAGCCCAGAGAGGAGGCGTTTCAACGCCCCCTCGCCCGATGGAAAGGTCTATAAGCCGCCAGTAGCAAGCGGCCATGTACAGCCGCTTTTTTCTGCGCTCCTGGCTTTGCGACGAAGCAAGCTCAATATTAAGCACGGGTTTAGTGAGCCTTTGCTTAATCTGATATTTGCGCAAGTTTGCTCCGTCATAAGCTGCAGAAGCACGCAAAACGCGGCCGTCACGCACGCAGCTAAAGATTTGGCCAGCTGTACAATCGGGGACAAAAGTCTACAGGACGTCTATGCGGAAACCAAAGATAGCGTTGTCATCTGCAAGTGACTCGAGACCACACCTGTGAACCTGAAAGTCATACTCGTTTACACAAGTATGGCAGCAAGAAAACGTAGCCTTTGGCGGACATTGCATCTATGCACCTGGACTGCTTTTCGCGTGTCGAGGAGACTTTTGTTCCCTGTATAGTACAACCAACTAGTTCCAGTCATAGCATGTCTGGCTGCGCCACATTCGTCTCACCACCGTTAATCTCAACCACAGTGGTGTGACGGTCTATAGTCGTCGACTGGTGGGCGTTGTTACAGTCCTCGTAGCCTCTTTCAGTTGTGGACCTCAGCCTCGCCTGGCTCCCGCTCCTCGGGTTAACCAAGCTTGCTTCGGTTGGCTCCATCGTCGATGGCAAAGACCCGCTCTTCGGGTATAGAAGAGGCGCCGCCACCTCGTTCGCTGTGGAAGCGCAGGGCGGCGCTGTCGACGCTGCGCTCTTGTTCCTCCCATGCTGTCCTGCCTTCTCAGACTTGATGTATGCCACCAAGTCGTCTACCTGCATGAGTAGTCACGTGAAGGCGTGCAAGGATGATAATGAGCCATTATTGCTTTTCCAGACTATCTGCGTGTTATGAATGTAAAGTTATAACAGACCATACTTCCATGCATGTGTCCTCACATCTGACATCACGCTGTTTGAAGATCAAGTATTGTTCTCCAGTGCCTGGCACCGCCAAGTTAGTAGGAACCAACAGCAACCGGCAGTGAGCTCGAGAATAACAAAAAAATTATCAGGTCGAATAGTACATTATAGTCGGACGCAACTCAAGAACGAAATTCAGAAGAGTGCAGTGGGGGGCTGTACGACTTTCTTTAAAACGACGAGATACACGGACGAGACACAGAAAAGGAGCACACGTTACTAGCGTATCCTGTGTGAAAGAACGAAACGACAAACATCCCACAGTGGAGGCTCTTTAGCCAATGCCGTCGACCAATTAGCATGACGACGCGGCTAATCCTTCGCGTGATATCGCATGTGGCTGGCAGGTAGCTCCGTGAAATTGGTTTAACCGGCAGCCCACTACCATCGGTCAACGCCATTGGCTGGAGGGTATCCGTTGAGGGGAATCTGCCTCTTACTTCTTCAGTTCTATCCGACATAGTAAGATCTAAATACCCCAAGTTTAGCGTTTGGCGATAAAGGGTTTCCTGGTTACCTGTCTTCTTTGACAAGGATAGTAGCCAAGGCTCGAACTATTGTAGAATTCATTATCTCCGTCATCTCCGGACCCTTATCTAATCCACGATGGCAGACGCAACACATGCTGTCGTGTCTAATCTTCTGTCGGGCGTGTTGCTCTTAGTTTTGTGGCCTGCATATACTGAGCATGTCCAGTGAACAGTGGTACTTTTTAAACAAAGTGCTATCGCTGTTCAGATAAAAAATTTGCTATGTTCGGCCTAAAACTGTATCTGCAGGAGACAGAACAATAACGGTGCTCTTGAATAGGCAGCGTCGAACGCAAGAAATTTTCAAGGTTAACGTCCCCAAAAATCCAGCTACTCGTCACATGATGACCTTATCATCATTGCGTACTGCCAAGCCAAAAACGGCACGTTTAATCGACAGTACCGCACCTGAGCGAGGGCCAGGCTCTTGAGCTGCGGGTTGTAATGCATCACCAGGATATACACGCAGAACAGCAACAGCAGGGACGCTGCCTCGTACCTGCACAGACACATGTGCACACATGAACACGGCACGATGAAGCACGTGTCATGCATAACAACAGAGTTTACGCCGCGACGCCATGAAGGGTTATTTCTGCTTTAAGGGGCTTGCGTATAGAAAGCGTAGTGCAAAATGTACTCTGAGAAGTTTATAATATGGTTTGGTTTAGTTTAGTTTATGGGGGTTTAACGTCCCAAAGCGACTCAGGCTATGAGAGACGCCGTAGTGAAGGGCTCCGGAAATTTCGACCGCCTGGGGTTCTTCAACGTGCACTGACATCGCACAGCACACGGGCCTCTAGAATTTCCCCTCCATCGAAATTCGACCGCCGCGGCCGGGATCGAACCCGCGTCTTTCGGGCCAGCAGCCGAGCGCCATAACCACTCAGCCACCGCGGCGGCTGTTTATAATATGACTGGCGCGTAAAAAAAAAAGAGGGAAAGTGCTCCCCAGGGTGCAATACAGACAGGTCAAAAATCTTTCCAAAAGTGAAAGTCACCCAAAGATTGAGTGAAGGAATCTAGCATGCAGTGAAGACTGAGAACAAACTGTCTAATGTATTTCGCCAAGGGCGCAAACAGAATGAGAGCGAGAACGAATAAAAAAATACATGAGCAACAGTGTCTGTCGGTCTTCGAAGCAGCCTAGGAGCTTCCCTCTCCAGGTTTTTCAGTTCTTCAGAACTCCTTTCTTCAGCATGAGCTCTTAAATTGTATTTATATTTAGCAAATCAATTGCATTCTTCATCCTTCAACCCTTCAGTCACTTCCTGAACCATGTGAAACACCTTCCACTGCACCATGCTGCAGCACTTCCTAGTCCTCCACATCGCCATATATATCACTGGAGCATCTGTGTAGAGCATCCTGCCACTGCCGTAGAAAATAAGTCTTCGTGCTCTTACGTCACCCCCTTTAAGAACACAGCTATGACACCAACATATAAATTTGCAGGCACCGTAAGATCATGTCGAAAGTGATCAGTGAGACAAATTACAATTCGCTCGACAAAACATCAGGTCCACTGCAAGACAAATGCCTCTTGAACTGATTTCCAATTAGCCCTGGCCGATCGATCCAGGGTCACTCTACCACACAAGTTTTTTTCTGATATTATCACCCCCAACCGTTCCCGCTCCCTTGGAATCCTCCCTGTTACTGTAAGGCAGTAAGAGATTCAGCTTATTAAAACTAACGCTCGACAACCGCGACAAGAACTGATTATTCCAACAACATTCTAGTAAATTACTCAAACTATGCAGATGATATGGTCCTCGGCCACCTTTACTTAATGAAAGCACCAAACTGCGCTCCCCAATAGATACAGAGAGCGAACTGTGCGTGTTGTATACCAGTAGACGGTGCTGTCGGCGATGCAGGCCGCAAGCACGCTGACGCTGGCCACGTACAGTAGGCAGTCCCGCACAATAGGGTACCATTCCAGCTGTACTGTCTGCAAAGGGGTGTTATTCCATCATCAGCATTATATCCTCAAACATTCATAACCTTCTTGCAACAGAATACACGGCGTATTGTGTCTCAAAAAGATTGTTAATTTTTGAGAAGAATACGCGGCGTATTACTTCTTCGACCACGTCCTTGCCGAGCGCCTGGTTGTACAACATAAAGACTAAATCATAGCTCAGTGCTGTTCCTATAACAAAGCCACCGAGCCGAAAACACTTTCACCCAAAACAAACCAGCGTCCTATTATTATTTACCCTAAAGCCCTTTCTCCATCTCCCCTGAGGCGTGCTGCTTAAAGCAGTTGCCCGAAAGCGCGACTGCTCCCAGCTTTCTCTATGACAGCGGACGCAAACAGCAGCCGAAAGTGGCCCTCATGCTCACCGCCAAAATCATTAGGCTGCCTTGAGAACAATGAGCGCCCCGCCGGTCGCTAGCCTTCACAAAAGGCCCCACGTTGTCACCCGGCCTGGCGCTTGCAGTTGTGAGCATAGCCGGCACGTTTCGGAAACATCTCGCAGGCCGTGCGCACGCAGCCTCGTTTGATGGCCTGTAACGCCATTACAAGACTAAGGTCCGTCGGCAAAGTGAGAAAGGAGGGGGGGGAGAGACGTTTCGGGCCATTCATTTTATTTTGTGCTGGCAAGTGGTTGAAGTATATGAGCATGCAGCTCAGAAACAAGCATCAAGTAAGGCAGGCAGAACACCGCTGTGAGAAAAATTGTCGGCCGCTCGCTGGAGTGTACGTAATTGTATCGCTGGCAGGCAGCTATCTCACCGTGCAGAGCAAATAGATGCCCGTCACGCTGGTGACTCCTAGGATGTTGAACACTGCCGAGCCCACAATGGCGCCGACGCCGATGTCTCCCTCCGTTACAAAGGAACCTGCGTGATTAATTTTCTATTCTTGACAAAGAGAGAGGCTTAGCACTGGCATCTCTCTTGCCTCGCCAGCTCCACGCCGTTCCATCAAGAAACGTGCACGAAAACAAAGAAATATGTCTTCCCACAAAAAAAAAGCATTTCATGCCAGTCGTTCCAGGCCAAGCGGTGATAATAGTTGAGGGATTTCTTTCCTAGCCAGGTCTCTATTCTTTTGTCGAAGATGTATCTGCCTGTCCACTCTGCCGTCTAGTGGAGTCCTTAACCTTGACGCTAGAGGACGACGTACGCCCTCAGTGAGCAGTTGGTGTTTTTTTTTTTTTTTGCCACACTGAGCCACAAGAAGAAACGTGTTTACGGCCTGGGAACAGTCCGTGACCATGCTTTGCCCGTATACGACACCTACTGATTGTGAATGACTTCCGAGGGGTACTTTATAAAGATTCCTCCTCATCCACATTCAATTCTCGGAAAAACATGAAAGTCTGCGCAGTTATTGGACTGTTACTTTTTTTGTATGCAGCTCCTGCTAACATCCAGACACTTCTACAGACTTTTCTTGCATCCGCATACTCCACTCTCGTCGAAATCTTACGGTTAGTTTCCGAGCCATTAGTACATCTCACTAATTTACGTGGCATCTTCAAGGAAATGCCTGCTTTTGAAAATTAACGTCCTTGGTAGAAACGTGCGGAAATGTGGCAAAATATAAGAAGATTTAGGCAATATGTGAGGAGATTAGCATCCGTGTCAGTGAGCTACCACTAACGCAACTAGGGAAATGTGAGCCTTATGCATGTCTCGCCACAAAACAACGGATATTGTTTCCATGATGCGCCAGTCGTTTTCGGTGATTCTTCTATAATTCATCAAATGGAGTATCCAAATGGCAGAAAATCTGTTATTGCCTATTCAACCCTGGCCAAAAGCGTTACAAACGTCTCACTGCCAGCCGGCCATTACAAAGGCGTCTCTTGGGGTGCCGATGAGTTATAATGCTTCCGCCGTTTAAACTGCGTCTTAATCTCCAAGTTATAATAATTAACCCATATTTTCATCATCCGCGATTAGTTTGGTGGAAAAGCTTCCTGCCACATGGTTCAAAGTTCATGTCCAGGTGGCACCGATTCTCATCTTAAGGAGGGAAACACAAAAAGAGAACCCAAAGCTCTGAGAAGTTTTGTTTTCTGGAAGATCCTGATCGTTCTTTTGCAACGACAGCTATTATCGCCTGACCACACTCTCCCCTGACATCTCGAGGTCGTCAGCCACATGAAATGGCGTCATCACGTCGCAACGTTACATGGCAAAATGTCATCAACCACGAGATCAATAAATGATATGGAGGATGGTGCGAAAGGGTCATGAGCGATGACCATAACGTATTGGTCACTACGAGGCCCATTAATGCTCAGTGGGTCATATCACACATAATCCCCTTACACAAGCATTGTGATCAAAACAGTTACGACGTTGCCGACAGAGAGAAATCACTGGAAGATTGCAAAGATAGTGGCAACTGTGGTTGTAATCTGCCTTTTTTTATTTGAAAATTACAATTACAGCAAATGTGAAGAGTAGATGTAATCCCATCGCACAACCTGAAATTCTTGACAACTGACTCTGAAATTCGTGCCCCTTGATCTCTTTCTTTCTTATCTTTCTTACCAGTGATCTCACATTATGGGCATTCTACTATACTACTCGCTTCCATTGACGCCCGGCTACGTTTCAACTTTCCATGTCAGGCCTTCTTAATACCATATGGTGAAAATTCTCACGCACATATCATCGTCAAATTAAAAAAAATGGCTGTAGTTTAGCTCTGGTTAAACTTGGAGTGACGCGATAGCTACAGCTGGCCGAGTGGAACTCGCTCAGTTGAATTGCAGTCAGTCTTTCGACGCTCCGTATCGCTGGGCGTTCCTTCTTCATCTTCATCCCACTTGACACGGCGCATGCGCACAGCTGTTGCAGCTCGGTTTCTCCGGCGCGCCGAACGACCAACCACGTGACGAACCACGTGATCAGCCACGGCGCCGCGCCGCTGCGGTTGATCCGCACCACGTGACCAACCACGTGACAGCGTGGCGGCGCCGCCACTTTGTGGCTGCGCCGCCCACAGCCACACAGATGAGGCGCCCACAGCCATGACCGTAGCACCGCAACGTCCGACGTGATGTAGCTATCGCTACAAAACATTCCTGTTGCTCTTCAAAAGCACGCACATACTGACGGCTGTGCATTCTCGCGCTTCATTGAAACACCTTCACATTGAAAAGCAATCAAGGTTGTCAGCTGAGGTAGAACTGATTTGGTTTGGTTTAGTGGGGTTTAACGTCCCAAAGCGACTCTGGCTATGAGAGACGCCGTAGTGAAGGGCTCCGGAAATTTCGACCACCTGGGATTCTTTCACGTGCACTGACATCGCACAGTACACGGGCCTCTAGAATTTTGCCTCCATCGAAATTCTGCCGCCGCGGCCGGGATCGAACCCGCGTCTTTCGGGCCAGCAGCCGAGCGCCATAACCACTCAGCCACCGCGGCGGGATTGAGGTAGAACTGTACTGTGTAGCATACACGAATATATGTTTTCCTTAGTTAAATTTCGTCTGTCCGCATTTACTGATAGCTGACAAGAAACAATCATGATTGAATAACCGTCCTACATGCAAAAAAATTCTAGGAAACCAATAAAGTAACGATGAGCGACAAAAAAGGATAAAGAGAAATTGTGACCTACAAACTGTTCACAGTTTCCAACCACACCAGGATTTCACCTTCACTAAATACCTTTACTTATGATTATTCGTTCTAGTCAACAAGAATATAAGCTGCAATTTAATTGTTACAGAATACATCTACCCTTCACATTTGCTGTAATTGTAATTTTCAAATAAAAAAGGCAGATTACTGCCACAGTTGCCACTATCTTTGCAATCTTACAGTGATTTTTCTCTCTCGGCAGCGTCGTGACTGTTTTGATCACAATAAATCTCATGCTTACCAATGATGGCTGAGTACAACTCGGGAGACGAAGTACCCACTGCCATGACCGTAGCACCAGCGACGTCCGACGATATCTTCAGCGCTGTGGTTTGAAATAGGGAAGTAACAGTGAGGCACGAACAGTAAAACCTAACAAAATAAGTCCTGCAGTACCTCTACAGCCCACAAGAGAAACTCCTTCGACATACTACTCGCCTTTCTGTCCATCCGTCCGTCCGCTGTGAGCTTTGCCCAGCAAAATGCATAACGCCATCATCAGTCTGACTACGCCTACTGCAGGAAAAAGGCCTCTCTCATGCCTACCCCTGTCCTTTGCCAGCAGCGCCCACCCTATGCCTGCAAACTTCCTAATTTCATCTGCCCACCTAACCTTCTGCTGGCCCCTGCTACGCTTGCCTTCTCTTGGAATCCACTCCGTTACCCTTAAGGGCCGGCGGTTGTCTTGCCTTCGCAGTACATGACCTGCCCAATCCCATTTCTTCCTCTTGATTTCGACTAGGATGTCATTCAGCGTTTGTTCCCTCAGCCAGTCTGCCCTCTTCTTGCTAAAAGGTACACCAGCTAACTTCAACTATTCGGCGTGCGTCTTCAATGCCTTTTCTCAATGCTAGCTTATGCCGTCTGGTAGCACCTGCTGCACTTTAGGCAGTTTCTTCCTTGCCAACATTCAGTGCCATGCTGGGACCTGAATACACATCAGGTCCCAATTCCTCAGCCACGTTTATCACTCGGAGGTGTCCGCGGCGAGTGGAACTTGTCACAATACGCTCAAACTGATCCTACAACCGTGCATTGTCTTAATATACGGTTGCAGTGAACTGCTTCTACAGCCGGGTATTCTCCTAATGCACGGTTGGAAATTCAGATTGCACCCGACAGCAGTCGAACAATACATTAATAAAAAAAAGAAACACTTTATTTCAACTGTATGTCGCCTCCAACGACGTGTCAAACGTGCCTGCATTCCAAACGCTCTCAAAAGCATTGTTGCATCTTGACGCCATTCTTTGTGATGTCTGTTTACGCTTACTGAGCCTTACGCAAGCTATAGCAGCAAATGATACTGCACACAACCTGTTTCGGCTACTTTTGTGCATGTAAAGTTTTGCGCGGTTGTTGCAGAAACGCTTGCCGCGTCATTCCGACCTCTCGTCACGCGCTGCACCATCGGCACACAGAAAAAAAGCAGCGACAGCAGCGTCCTGTATCCTGCAAAGTTTGCGTCATTACATGACGGTTCGGTGACGCATCGAGAAGAGCCGCTCGACTCACACAGCGTCGGGGCAATAGTCGCCGGTTGGAGCGGAAAGTAGGCACGCGTACCGCTCAGTCCACGGTCCAGGGTCGCGAAGAAAATAAATTCGCATAGAGAAATTATCTTTGCACTTTTTTTCTTTCATTCACTTGCTGGTGCCTAAATGCGTTTCAGAACAAATCCCATACTTGAAGTGTCATTTTCTGGACCATGTCGCCTCCAAAACGGAGAGGCTTCTAAAATACCTCCTGACATACCTTAACGCCTTCTTTGTCATGTTTAACCCGGCGGATCCACTAAAGACGGGTGAAGAGAGATTTAATTTCGAGACCAGTGGCACTAAGGAGCGGTGGCCGGTACAGTCGTCAGCAATATAAGAGAGAACGAGGTGTGAGCATTCATTTGTTGCTCACTCCATAATTATGAGTGAACAGTTTTTTTTTATATTTTCCAACTATTTTTTTCTCTTGGCGTATAATGCCCAAAAGCCACTCTCAAATTTCAAAAAGAAAAAATGTAACCAGAAAAAATTCTCAATTTTTGGAAAAACGTTTGTTCGTTCTCATATTCCTCAGGCCTGTAAAGTTACGCACAAAATGTCACCTCAAATGTTCGAAGGTCGTCATCAAGAACGCTTGGAAATGGTTGTATGGCAGGACAGCACCGAGAAAACTGGTGCCTAAGCAGCGTAATGCTTTTCGAGGTGTGAGCTGCGCTGCTTATGGACACTGGCAGAGTTGTACGGACGGGGGTTGCTCCTTGCCGCAGTGTGTGTACAGCTTCTGACCGTGCCAGCTTCGAGCTGCGACAACTAAAGTGTGCAGTGCGCAATAAAGGATCGGAGCTATGGCGCATGCGCAGAATCTGTGGGAGATGAGTCTGCGCGTCGATAACACTCGGGGGTTTGCTATAGGCTCTCTAACGACACTCAAAACCTGACGTTCTCAGCAAAGTGTACGTAGCAATATGTACGCAGCGGTGTGTACTCTCACCAAAGTGTACACGACACACGTTGCCTCCGCTGCGAAAGCCGAAATCTCCGAGGGAAGAAAAACTGCCACAAGGCAGCCAACGTGTTGCGATGTTACCTCGACATCCTTAAATCCTGTTTTCTAGCTGTCTCGGTGTTGATAAATTATTTCAATTCTATCAGTCCTGCACACACAAAAATAGAAATTGACACGCAGCACTTCCCAGAGTGAATGCGGTAACGAGCAAGACTGCTGTGCCATAAAACTGTGCGTTTTATGAACAGCATACTTTACGCCAATTTTTTTTTTTTAAGTAATTGACATGGTATACAGGAGCTTAACGTCCTGAAGCAGCACAGGCTATTAGAGACTGTGTAGTTGAAGGATCCGTTCTGATTAGACACCTGAGGTTCTTAAACGTGAGTTTGAACTCGTGATCTTGAGATCAGCAGCCGAACGCCAAAGCCACTAAGGCGTCATCGCGGTTGAAAAAAAAAATATGTTTGAAAATGAGAACATATGAGAAATACAAAAAGTTACAATAGATCGCAGCACTTGCTTTGTGCTCCTCGTTGCTTCGATTCATGCTGCAGTCTAGTTTACACACTGAGTAGAAATTCCAACTACAGAATCTGGATGTAAGTGCTCTTATAACTTTGAAAAGATGTTTTCACATTTGCAATTTTTAGAATTGATCGATAGTCAGTTATATTGTTGGCCAGGATATCCCCACGGACGGACGTCTGAGATCAGTCTACTTACAAATTATGGGGCATTATTTAACCAAATTCGAGGTTCGAGCTGAGCGGTTGCGCGCAAGAGCAATAAACCCGTTACTTCGCAGGAGGGGAGCAAGCACGTCAATCATTTGCGATTTTAAGAGTGTTAGCTCTTACTCATCACGTTTCGAGATTTCGTGGGGTCTGCCACCACCCTGAGATCACAGCGTCATCTGTGGCAGCAACTGCTCATCACATTTCGAGATTTCGTGGGGTCTGCTACCTATGGATGGTTGGATGGATACGGCTAAACCCTTTAAGTCGGGCGGTGGCACAAGCCACCTAGCCATGACATGAAATTTTACTCTTGTATTGATTTTAGCCCCCAATCAGATAACCTTCGCTTGGTTATTTCTACCCGCTTAAAATATACGTTCCCTTCACTGTCCTTAAACCTCAATGCCTTGGACAAATCAGCCGCGCTGCTTTCCACTGTAGGGTGAAGCCCTTTACAGAAAAAGTATCAAGTGTTCAGCCGTTTCCTCCTCCTCTCCGCTCGCAACGCACAACGTGTCTATCTCCTGGTACTGACTCTATATGTCTTATAGTCCGCAAAACTCCCGTCCTGGCCACAAACAACAAAGAGCTTCCCCTACAATTATCATAGATATTTTCTTTGGCAATTTCCTGCTTAAAAATTCGCCCTGAGATCACAGCGCCATCTGTGGCAGCAACTAGAAAACAGCACATTTCCCATTGATACCTGTAGCGCCATCTACAATAGCATTGTAGAAACAACTACCTGCCACACGCCAATGATGACGTCACGGTTCAATATAATGGATAGAGGTGGAACTATGCGAGTATGACGTCAGGGGACGAAATGCCAGCATAGTTTCGGTTTCTCAAATCTAAGATGGTGGCCATTAAAATTGGTTGTGACCTCCCATCCCTTTCCCCCACACTATACATTCGCCAGTTCATGTATGAACGCCACCTGAGCGGAGGTCACTGCGTTCCACCTGTATTGATGCAGTCAAAGCCAAACAAGCTTCCATCCTGCCCTGAGAGCAAAGCACATTTTCAACGAACAGATCCGCTCGCTTTCAACAACCAACTAGTAGAACCGCGTGAACTTTCACGGCACACTCATTGCAATGCCGACAAACGTCATGGCCCAATCACGGCACCAAATTACGGCACCGTCACGACCTCCTCCTCGTCACCTTCGAGAATGACGTGAAAGAAAGGCACTCGCCGTCGGAGAGCAGCTCCAGGCAGGGCACGAAATACTCGTCGCACACGATGGCCAGCATGCAGCAGAGGTAGGCGAGCGCCACGAAGTGCACGGCCAGCCAGCCCCGCTGCCTCTGCTCGGCCGTGAACGGGTCCCGCGGGAACTCGTCGATGGAGGGGGGAACGCAGAGGCGCGCCGCGGAGTCCGGCAAACGCTGCCGCAGCCATGACGAGGCGTTCTGGACATCGTCTTCAGGCGCAGGGAAGTAGAAGGCACCCGCGACTGTCTCATTTGGAGCGGGACCCAAGGTGGTGCCTGTGGGGAGCAAGCGCAAAAAACGAGGAAAATGTTAAGAGCGGTGGTGGTGGTGAAAAGCATTTATTCTATATAATGTAGGTCAAATGTTTATGGGAATCCCCCAGGGTGGAGCAAATTTGTAATAAGAGAGTAATTACTTATTGGAATTCATCCCAACGAAGCCTTACGGCTACAAAGGAAAGCTATACAGCTGTCTCAGAAACTTCGTAGTTAAAGAAAAATTCTTCCCGGTCCGGGGTTCGAACCCAGGACCACCGCTAATATATATATATATATATATATATATATATATATATATATATATATATATATATATATATATATATATATATATATATATATATATATATATATATATATATATATATATGTATATATATATATATATATATATATATATATATATATATATATATATGTATATATATATATATATATATATATATATATATATATATATATATATATATATATATATATATATATATATATATATATATATATATATATATTAAGGAAACCAACAGTCACCGAAAACCCAGGTGCATAGGGGAATTTTTTCTATTTTTTTTAATTTCTTGTGCCAATCAATTGCCTTTAAAGAAAATTATTTATAAACCAGCAGAAAAAACAACCATGCCGCCGGTGGGATCCGAACCCACGACCTCCGAATATCGCGTCCGGTGCCCTTACCAACTGAGCTACGGCGACGGCTGTCCAATCTGCTGCTTTCGTAGGTATTTATGTTTTTTGCGTGTAAGCGAACCTTGAGAGTGTACACCAGCGCCACCCTCGTCCATAGCGGTGGACGTAGCACGTCTTGTAATACCGCAAGTGTGACGTAGAACGTCATCTAATGGCGAGAGCAGAAACTGTGCGAGAGCCCTCTTATGCTACCTATGGCATCAAGACTGCCAGAACCGAGACCCCCGTTAAGCTATTAGCAGACAAACAAATGAAATGAGGGGCTCGTTTGAGAAACATATTAAGGAAACCAACAGTCACCGAGAACCCAGGTGCATAGGGGATTTTTTTCTATTTTTGTTTTAATTTCTATGCACCCCTATGCACCTGGGTTTTCGGTGACTGTTGGTTTCCTTAATGTTTGTCAAACGAGCCCCTCATTTCATATATATATATATATATATATATATATATATATATATATATATATATATATATATATATATATATATATATATATATATATATATATATATATATAGAGAGAGAGAGAGAGAGAGAGAGAGAGAGAGAGAGAGAGAGAGAGAGACAGGTGTTCGGGGGCTTCCCCTAGTGGGAAGCCTCCTTGCATACTAGGTGGAGTCCCTAGTCTCCGGGCCCGCTGGGCCTGGAGGTCCGAGCAGCCGAGCAGGGCCGCCTCCCAGTCGAGTGAGTGAGTGAGTGAGTGAGTGAGTGAGTGAGTGAGTGAGTGAGTGAGTGAGTGAGTGAGTGAGTGAGTGAGTGAGTGAGTGAGTGAGTGAGTGAGTGAGTGAGTGAGTGAGTGAGTGAGTGAGTGAGTGAGTGAGTGAGTGAGTGAGTGAGTGAGTGAGTGAGTGAGTGAGTGAGTGAGTGAGTGAGTGAGTGAGTGAGTGAGTGAGTGAGTGAGTGAGTGAGTGAGTGAGTGAGTGAGTGAGTGAGTGAGTGAGTGAGTGAGTGAGTGTAATGGTCTCCAAAGCAAGAAAAATGTGGTATGGTTTTATCGTAGTTGAACCGAGTAGACGTGCGTAAGCAAGGGACCTTGTGGGTGACCTTCCGAGGTCAGCCTCAAGGTCACACTTCCCTTGGCTACAGCTAGCGCGACGCTCTTCCGAACTTGCCCGAGCTTCCTCCCATTGGCTGCAGCTTTCGCGACGCTCTTCCTAACCCGAGCTTAATCGAGTTACTCTGAGGCTTCACCGAATATTTTTGGTTATAACCATGTTAAGTAGCGCTTTCACACTAGAACGTCAGTCTGACTATGGCCAAGCTTGTTGGTGTTCATTGTGTCAAACAAGAAACTTTTTTTTGTGTGTGACAAGATGGAACTGCCTCATTTGTCCACAATACAGACATTTCACTGCGAGACATGTTACAAATGGTACACCTTCTCCAAGAAACTACTCCGCGGAAACTGTTCGCTTGCACGAGGGCAGCAAGTTCAATTTATATGCAAACCTCTGAACTTGAGCGATTCTCAGCGACCTATATTCATTCGCTCACTGCTGGAACTTGTCGTGCGCGAAATAAACTTTATTCTAATCCTGACTCCTTAAACCTGAATCCCATGCCCGCTGCTATGCCTCGGTGCCGAGAAGAGGCAGTCCTTCTCTTTATGCGCAGTGACCGAAAGTGCAATTACAGGAAACGCGTGTACAGCCCCGAGATATTCTGACAAGACAAGGCAACATTTCATGTGCTTTCTTCACGCCGCTCTCCGCAGTGATAGGCTGCAATCATTTGCTCCGAAAAGCATGGACACGTGTTGTGCTGCCGGAAGGTGGTCGATGGACGCCCTTCAGTTCCTCAAAGAGTGCCGCACAAGACGGCACTCAAAATGCGCATACATAACCTGCAGAGAATGACTTCCTTTCGCCGTTTTCGCCTCATTCGTCCACTTTAAGCAGCTAATCAGATTCTAAGCATTGTGATAAGTCCTATTATTAGCCTCCCTGTCGGCCTGCCTTGATCACCCAAGCACTCACCTGCTTTATCTGTTCGTTCCCTCAATCACTCTCTCCTCTTGTTGCTGCTTCTTTCCTTTACATCTTTTTTTTTTTTTGCTCTTGAGCGCTCAAAAGTAGTACTTGCGCTGTATCTTCGGGCTTAAAAGCGGGAACAAAGCTTTCAGCTCTAAACTCAGGAGGAACGCGCCTTTGAAATTTCGTGACCTTCTAAAACAAATGACTAGGAGAATTGTGTGCCCTGCACCGTACACAACAAATATCACACCCTCTTTTTTAAGGTCTATTGTTGGGTCTCTATGAAAACTTATAAAAAAATAATCTGTCAAAAACGGTGCTGAGAACGAATTTGTAATTGATAACGGTACGGGTAAGCGATACCTAATAATCAACTCTATTTAACCAACCCGTGGAGGTGAGTAACTGTCGTGTTCGCCTGCAGAGCCCCCGCTAGCGGGATCGATTCTGGCCGCGGCGGCCACATTTCGATGGAGGCGAAATGCAATAACGTCCGTGTACTGTGCAATGTTAGCGAACGTTAAAGAGCCCCCAAGTGGTAGAAATTCATCTGGAGTAATCCACTACGGTATCCCTCATAGACAATGTGCAGTTTCAGGGCATTAAACACCACCTCTCATATATCAGCCACTCGCTGACTTGCTCTGAGTTTGTTTTCCTTCTGCACAGGCAAGAACCAGCAGCAAGGAACTGTGTACACCATCTTAACAAGACGCGGCTCCTTTTACAGTGGAACCTCGTTATACCGAAACGGTTTATAAATAAATAATGGATGCAACGAATGAATGACGATTGCCCTTGGAAGCTCGATCAATAAAGGCTATAACGAAGCTACGGCTATAACATCGCAAAATATTGCGCATGCGCGCAGCATGCCGCTCCATCCAGCCACTGCCGGATGTTTTCATGAGAATCGCTTTAACGCGTTCGCCCATGAAGGAAGGAAATAATTATGGAGAGGCCGTTACGTCACTTTTTTCTGAAATCGGAATGTGGGCTCCGCCTCGCCAGTTGGCTCGTCGTTTCAGCGCGCTTGCGCATGCGCCGTCAAGACGAGCAGATGATCTCACGCCGCGCCGGGCCGCCGCAGCTGACAGACAGTTGATGGAGGCGACGCCGCGGCGCTACCACGCCCTAGTACGACCTGTCCCTTCTAAGATGGACGCTCATACTCACGACGGTCGCCGTACAGCCCGAGCACGGGCTCTGGTACACAAGTACGGCCCCAAACACGACGTCTTCTACGTGGATACTATCGGCCCTGACCCTCGGGGGTGGTTCACAGCTGTAATTGTGCACAAAGGCAGGTGGACGGTTTCAGCTTTAGAGCAGCTCACCCCACTCACGCAGAGGAGATGGCTATTGCATTGACCATCTCCCATTCTGCTTCCCAACACATCCTCACCGACTCCCGCGGAGCGTGCCGAAGCTACGAAGCCGGTCGCATAGCACCCCTAGCAGCATATTTCTTGCGTTGGTGCATTCGAACTACGGAACCCACCCCTAAACACATCATCTAGTCACCAGGGCATCAGGGTCTTCGAGGGAATGACGCCGCACACGCGGCTGCCCGAACTCTCATCTCCCGGGTACATCATACCGACTCTGATGCCTCGGATGCGGGACAACCCTTATTCCACTTTTGTTAAATTCTGCAATATTATCAGCATGAACATCAACGCTACCCATTCCCGGCAAAAGGGCTTGGGAAAACAGACGAACGCGTGCTCCTCCGACTTTTTACGAATACTCTTGTATGCCCGGCTATAATGAAACATTTCGACCCTATGGTCACTGGGCGGCGCTCGCACTCTGGGGAGGTGGATGACACCTACCACATGGTGTGGGCCTGCCAGCAGAACACAGCCCTTTCCACAAGCCCCCACCCTACCCGAGAAGACTGGGAGGCGGCCCTGCTTGGCTGCTCGGACCTCCAGGCCCAGTGGGCCTTGGTCCAGAGGGCCCGGACGGCGGCTTCTACTAATGGGGTCCCGGAACAGGGACTCCACCTAGTATGTAAGGAGGCTTCCCACTAAGAGAAGGCCCCGAACGCCTCTCTGTATATACCTATATCGAATAAATGCTTTCCACCACCACCACTGGCGCGATGAGCCAAAGGGTCGCAGTAGTCCTCGCGAAAACACGTGACTTCTGGTATAATTTTTCCCGTATCTAGTTTGCTAAGTGAGGGCCTCTCCAAGCCTTTCCTCCCCCATGCGTTTGGAGGTGTCTTTTTAGACTGCACGCACGAGCTGATGACGACAAAGATAGTGCGCGATGCAAAGTACGGGCTATGTACTACACGAAGCGGTCACGTGATCGCGGACAAACTGGATTCAACGTCGTCGCCACCTCTCGGCGTGGAGCCGAGGCAACTTCGTTTTAACAGCTAGCACTGTGAAAACAAGGCGGGCAATCGTGTTGAGTCGAATGCCTATGCCAGCAGCAATAAGATTACATGCCAACCGGGGGAAAAAGGGGGATATGTGCACAAGACGCAATTGCTGGGCACAGCATTACAAGTGCTTCGCATTGCCGGCGACGACATGTAGCTTTTAGCGCGGTAATAGGGATGACGGAATATTAGGGAAAGCCTCGGAGTCGAATGCAGCGAGACACTAGCGAGACATTAAATATTCTTGCGGAAGGCGATTCCTCTAGCGGAGGGCCCTTCATAGTTCATATATTTTATTACATTGATAAGATGCGTATCATAGTCCCGTTAGAGGTGCTTTTTTTTCATCGCCATCATCATCAGCCTGACTACGCCCACTGCGGGTCAAAGGCCTCTCCAATGTCTCTCCAATTAGCCCTGTCCTTTGCCAGCTGCGGCCACCGTATCCCGGCAAACTTTTTAATCTCCTCCGCCCACCTAACTTTCTTCCGCCCCCTGCTACGCTTGCCTTCTCTTGGAATCGACTCCGTTACCCTTAAGAAACAGCGGTTATCTTGACTTCGCAGTATATGCCCTGCCCAAGCCCATTTCCTTCTCTTGATTTCGACTAGGATGTCATTAACCCGCGTTTGTTCCCTCACCCACTCTGCCCGCTTCCGGTCTCTTAGCGTTACTCCTACCATTTTTTATTTCCATAGCTCGCTGCGTTGAAGACGAGATCGTAGCGGTTGCACACGTGCCCATACCTTTGTACAATGGGCGGTCGATGTCGAACACAGCTGTCGCCGAGTGGTTTTGAAGACTCTTTGCTGACGCATGCCCGGAGAGGACTAGAAGGGCCGTCGTCAGGAACCGCAGCGACCATAGTCGGCCGTGAAGGACTTCGTCGGCCCAAAACGCGCTCCCAAAGCGCGGCCCATGGCCCATAGCACGTTCGTCCTGCAGTCATGAAATAGAAACGAAAACTTTTTCTCGTGATTTCATGGCGACAATTATTTACTCTCACTTTCCGGCACCTCTGCCATCCGTACTGCCGTTTGTAAGGTAGGCAGGTTTCCCAAATATGTCCACTTCTCATCAAAAACAGTTGTACACACTGTGAGCACTTTAACCATTCAATGTTCGTAAAAGTGTCCTGCGGCTACAGCCTTGACGGTTACCACAATGCTTCAATATGAAAAGCCACTGCGCAACAACACTGAAGGATTCTACCGGTCTCAAAACTGTATTGACCTCTTTGCAAGAGCTACGTACCGACATTAAGAAGAGCAAAATTTGCTGAGAAAGGGACAAAGTTCTGCTCTGAATGTCAATGAAAGCGAATCGGTTTGATGTCAAGGCTCCGAAAATCGTGCCAGAAACGGTGTCGCTCCTTTGGGTGGCTGCCTGGCATCCCAGACAGGGCCGCCTGTTGGCGGGTGCCCCCCTCATAGAGCTTTTCCTTCCAGCCGTCACTTGATCTACGTACGCTTTATCTGCGCTGCACCTGCCAAGATATACGTCTTTTTCAAGTGCCTCTCAAGAAGAAAGGCCAAGGTTTATGACCGCGTTTATGCCTAGCTGTCCGTGCCTGTTGCCGGTTTGCCTGCCTTGCGCTCCAGAGAAATAAGTGCACAGGTTTAAAAAATAAACGCGTTGCCGTTGGACACACTGATTACCTTAGTGTGCAAGAGATAACAAACATTGCAAAAAGCGTGAGGTCATTGGCCTCAGTGCAGTTAACTGCCGTAGGAAGTGACTCGCCGGAGACACCTTGGTGTATAATGAAACTAATATCGCATTTGCTCTCCTAATGTGGGGCGTTTGTTTACATTCCATTACGGTCAGCACGTTTTCTAAGAAGACGCTTCGTGAATATCCCTCGTTTCCAGCTTCGGCATCAAAGCGTCAATATTTGTTCAGCTGAGAACTGCTCTCGTCAACGCGTTCTGAAGACTCCGTAAGTTAATTTTCAAGCACTGCCTCAGGAGCAGTTAGTCTGCTCAGCAAATTAACAAAAGCGACAATCCGGCTGCTGACATCCCACAGAGTTCTTACATATGAATTTCTAACTGTAACATTCGTCGCAGGGTTACATTATTAGGCATTAAAGTTTCAAGTGTGAAAACGTCTGTTCACTCAAATGCCAACTCTTATCGAGAAACGCTCTTCGGGGTTTGAAACAACACAGCGACGCGATATTGTTTCTTTCTTGCATTACACGCCCGAGTAGCCATCAAGACGCATCCTCTGTCCATTTTACGCGACTCTGATGCAATAAAATTGCTTTATGCAATAGCTCCTGCGTTTTATGAATGCTGTGTTCAGAGTAACACGTCATTAAGGCAGGCTAGTAGACGGAAGCCAGTAAACTCCTAACGCTCCACATAATATGCGAAATTTTAACACCCTCATAGATGTAACGGTTGAGCAGTGATGTTGTATTCCGGAACCGAAAAATCCCTTAATTAGACCCAAAAACCTTTTTTTTCTGACCATTATTCTCCCCAGTAGTTAAGAAAATACAGCAATTTGGAAAAAAATAGGAACTTTCTCCTCTTCAAATTCACTGAAAAACTTATAAATGTTCTCTTTGCACCATAGTTTACTCCCAGAATTCCCTGAAAAATAGAAAATTCTCCAAACAGAACATCACTAAGGCTGAGAGGCCCGATTGCACAGCGCCTGGTTGACCTAGTGACAATGCAGAATGTAGTTTTACCGCGAACCTGAAGGAGGGAACGTCAGCGCTCCAGAGATATTTATATTTGTTCTACGTAGGCGCGCTGTCGTCTAGCTGGATGATAAGTGTGTGACACCGGTGACAATCAGCCCGCGCTGCGAATTTCATCTACGTACGGCGGCTTCCTTTGCTTTAGCGTTTTCGCTCCCCGTACGTTTTCCTCGTCAATTCTTCATTCCACTATGCATTGTCTTGTCTCTAAAGTTCCACTCTTGAAGCTAGAAGTATGCATTAAGTAAACATTTCCCAGAATGGCATGCGCGTCTGTTGTTCTTTGTCAATGTCGTTTTGCTATGAGCGCAATCATTTTCTTATGGCGGTGCTGCACTGCCTATTATTAACGCTACCCGGGGAGTACATACTGTAACGTTATGCCGCCACATATGCACTTTGCGAGATGTGTAACGGCTTACCGCTGTAAATATAAACGCCGTATTTACTCGAACAACAAACCCACTCGAATAATAAACGCAACCCCTCAAATAGTAATTAAAATTTGAATTTTTTTAATTTTAAAGACGTGTAAATTTTACTCCGCGTAGTAAACGCGCCTCTCATGTTACGACTTTTTTTTTTTACAGAAGCAGTTCATTCACTACGCGATCAAATAGGATAATAAATAACAGGAAGTAGATAATGTCTTAACATTACCGGAGGTCATACTAAGCGTCGCCTTATACTATTTTGAGTCACACTGTGGTCCTATGCCTAATATCCACAACAGCAAAAACGTATAACCGCAACAGCCACGCGGCTCTGTATTCAGCAGACATTTATGAGAGCAAGCATATATAACTTGCTCAAAGTTACGCCCCGATACTCGTCACAAAGTATGACCAACAAATTTGGATAAAAGCATAAAAGCATAAAAAGCAAAGTTTATGAACATATTTTTTTCATATGTTGTAAGAGTTCACTATAACAGTCAATATATCCACAAATCTCCTGTCGTCAGGCTTGCATTTTCTTGCTATTGCATGGAGCAGTCTTGATGTAAAAACTTTAAAAGAAATATTTTGCTACACATGGGAAAAATGGACCATTACCTTCAATATTTCGATAAGAGTACCTTACAATTTTACAATATTAAAAATTTTTGTTCAAGAATGTTGGACATGTATAATACAGCGTCAAAAGACATGATGTCGCGAAAGCAAGAAGCCTATTGACCATACAGGAGGCTGAAAGATTTAGAACGTGCATCACAACGGCACCAAACAATCAAGAAAAGTATGAAAGCTCGGGCCAGTTGGTGGTTATTTAGGCCTGAACAGACGGCGGTCAGAAGAGACACACACACGAGCGACTGTGTGCTTGCAGCTGCCTACCAAAGGTTGCACCTTAAAGGGACAGTGAGGAGAACTGTCCAATCACTGTTCGTAGTAAAGAATGATCCTCGGGATTCGATCCCGAATGCCTCCGGGTACCTACAGGTGATACAATGGGTACAAGCTTTCCCCTGCCATGGTGCTCGGCTTATTTAGGGTGAAATGCTTGGGAAATGGGTCTTTTACCGCACCTTGAGTAGAAGATAAAAACCTTCTCTCATGGCGCTTTTTGGCCACGGATGCCCTTGCGCTGTGAAAATTCATCATCGTCGGCATCAAAGAACGATTTTTTGGCTCTTTCTGGGTATGTTAATGGTGCACTAAAGATGAATCTGAACTCGTCTTTTTACCGCGGGAACTCTATCTACACGTTTCGGGAATTCTTAGAAACTTCGAATTATAGTCCTGTGCGGCCGATTGCCCTAATTAAATCGGATTAAACATCCCGGCTCCCGCCTTTTTTTGTTAACTCAGCGCGGTAGGTAGGCGGAGTCAACCAACGCGTGGAGTGCCTTTCAGCCAGTCCAGTGGCGGCTTCGCTTTCGCTTTTATTTTGTTTTTTTAGGTTTCTGCGAACAAACAGTTTCAGTCACAGACCATATAGCCCCAAATTAGGCCAACTGAAATAAAAATACACGTGCACTCTTTGATTTACGTATCACTCCGCCGATGGCAGAGCGGCAAGCCACCACGGGACTGGCGGACGCGTTGGTTGACTCCTCTTACCTACCGTGTTGTGTTCAAAAAAGGGGCGGGAGCCGGGACGTTTAATCCAATTTAATTAAGGCAATCGGCCGCACAGGACAATAATTCGAAGTTTCTAAGAATGCCCGCAATGTGTAGATTGAGCTCCCGCGGTAAAAAGACGAGTTAAGATTCCTCTTTAGTGCACCTTTAACGTTTGTCCGGCAGCAAAAAATAATACATTTTGGCTGAGAAAATTGCATTTACAAATTTTTCCGCAACTCCATTCAAACATGTTACCGAGAAGAACTGGCTGCCGCCCTCTTGAAGTGAATGGCGGCGTGACGAAGCATAGCCTCCGGGATCCACACCCAAAAAATCGGTGTCTACGCACGTATTTTACTTGCAAGATCGGTCGGCTATGCCGACATCTGTAATTATTTTTTTTCGCCTTTTCTCGCTTACAAAAGCTCCGTTTCTGGCGGGAGTGATCTCTTTGTCATTAAAATGCCGCAATCATGCCGCAATGCCGTAATCTGTCTTAATCATGTCTTGAAACTTGAACATGTAAGGCGTAATTTTTTTTTCCTTCAGCACGGCATCGTCATTTTTCTCGGCCTCGGCAGTGAGCATCGATACTTACACCTAATCAGATATTCATTCCATTTGTAGCTCCAGAGTAGCTCTAGTGTAGATTCAGTGTAGCTCCAGTGCAGCTCCTGTGTAGTCCACAAATATTAGAGAGATTTAGCATAGCGGAGACGTACTGGCGGAGACGTATACCGTATCACCTGACGTCAGCCGCGCACGCACAATGTCCCTGAGTGTGCTCAGGGGCGCAGCGGGGCCTCCGCTAATCCCGTATACGTCCCTGCTGGTACGTCTGCGCAATGTTAAATCTCTCTATTTTCCTCGATAATACGTACGGATACCCATATTGTTTCTTTGATATACTCTAACCGCACATGTTTACGTCACGTATTAACACCAACAAATAGTTTGCGCCAAGCCGTTTGCAGGGAACACCTCGGCCAAACACTGAAACAGAAACAGACAGCACCAATAGCGTTACTACGTCTTCCTTCTTCTTTGTCTTCTATGAAGACAGTTGCACTCGAGTTCTGCTCAGAACAAGAGGCTTTATGCAAGCCCCACTTATCTCTCTTGCTTCCACCACAATGGTCAGGTAATGGCTATCTTGGCGAACCTCTGTCGAAGCTCCTTTTGTTTGCAATGACAACACAATGGCGCCTCTTCGCACAGCCATTACTTCGTCGTTCATAGAGAGCAGGGATCTCCGCGTATATAGCGCCCTCTGTGGAGTTGCCGCAAGGCAAGTAGGCCTATCTGTCTGAGCGGGCGTCACGAAAAGGGCCTCTAAGTAGTCATTATGCCTGCTAACGATCACTTCTTGCTGCAGACGTCCACTCAAAGAGGGGCGGCAAAACTGCCCCTTTTTTTTCCATCCTTTTTCTTCTCTTCCTTCAATGGAATACTGCTCGCAACTTCGGCAAATGTAATAACGGGTGCGCTACGTGTGCAATTTCTCCTGCGTAGCTCCGATTTAGATTTCCGGGAGCAAGCATCAGAATGTGACGGCATTCACATCTTCGCGCCATACAGCGGCGGTCACGTGAGCGCAAAACGAAAAGATGCGGAGACAAGCTGCAGCTGCTCTGTCACGTGCGGATACTTTTGTCGTTAATATCTCAGCCTTTTTCCTGTTCATTCTCTCTTTTCTTTCTACGCGGAGAAGGAACGCATCGTACTATTCTGTCCCAGGAACAACGTCAATGCTAAACGATCTCAAAAGGTATACCAGTTTGTGCCTTAGACAAGAGAAGAGCAGCTAGTTTAGCCGTAGTGTTTAAAGTCGTCGATATGCGATTCTGCTAAGGGAAAGCATTTTGGGGAGAGAATGGCCCCGGGAATAGGTTGGGCAGGAAATGGAAAGGAAACAAAATTCCGTAAAGCGTTAATAGAATAGCCCTGTTAAATTCCGGAAGTAAACCTTTTTTTTTTTTTCAGACTTTGATACAAAGGCTGCAGTCCTTCAAGAAAGGGAATGTTTTAAAAGTGAGGAGCAGAAAGTTAGTGTTAGTTTGCGCCGCAGAGAGGGAAAAATTGGAAATTGATTTTTTGAGCAAAGGAAATGGCGCAGTACCCGTCTCACATCTCGGTCGACACCTGAACCACGCCGTAAGGGAAGGGATAAAGGATAGCGAGAGAGGAAATGAAGAAAGGGGTGCCGTAGTGGAGGTCTCTGGAATCAGTTCGGCCACCTGGAGATCTTTACGTGCACTTACATCGCACAACACATGGGCACCTATTGAATTTCGCCTTCATCGAAACGGGGGCACCGCGGAAGGGTTCGAACCCATGAACTCTGGCTCGGTAGCCGGGCGCGCTAACCACTGAGCCACCGCGGCGGGTCCGGAGACAGGGTTAAGGTTGCAATTTGATTTGCAGTTTAACACTGAAATATTTTATATTTGTTTTCCACTCCTGCTTGGGCTTCAGGGAACAAAGTATGTTCTGCACTGTCGGCGGCGTTGAGAAACTGTCTCCAATTCGAAGCCCCAATGGCTTTTCTCGTCCATATAAGTTAAACACTCCAAGATAAAAACGTGTTTCACTGTTCCGACGGAACCACAACTCTCGAAATATGGATATGTGGTTTGTTTTGTACAAAATATAAACGGTATTTCGTATATGCAGTGATATACAATGGTTTGCTGATGCCCGGATGCGCAAATTGGAAACCAAATAGCTTTTCTTTGGCCACTTCCTGACAATCGGTCTTGGCGGAAGCACTATTTGTCAATCATGACGAACTGAAGCGACGGATTCAAAACCCATAAAAAAATTGTGTTCCTGCTTCATGGAGGAGAGAAGCAAGTGGCTCAAACACGGACGCATTGGCTCAGCTCGCCAGCACTCACTCTTGCAACGGATGCACGAAGCCCTCTTCTGTTGTTGTCGTCCAAAATCGCGCGTTGACGCAGCTGCAGTAACGGATGTGATGCATCTGGTGAGCGCCTCTCAGCTGCCGCCTGCCAAAGCAGCTGCAGCCCGCGATGGACGTGACCGAAGTTTACGAAGAGCATAGGGCAGCAGCTAACATGTCGCGACCGCAGCCGTAAAAATCCGCACCTCGAAAGAAAAGAAGCTATGCATTTCATCTCACTTTCACGGGTAAACGAATACAGATTGCAAGTGCCTGCAAAATAGATGAAGCCAGCGAACCTCTTCGCCACGACTTTTCTGTCCCGCTATATCTCCCTTTTTGTCTGTATGAATTTCTCTTTTTTTTGCATGCTAAGATATCTATTCTTTACCAATATCCTGTTACTGATAATCCTCCATTACAAGTTCCTTTGTTTTCTTTTCCTAGTTTCAAGTCTAGCGGGAGGCGATATTTTATTGTAATGCGTAAAGATGAACCTCCGTCTGCAGGCTGGAAAGTGCATGCAGCTGTTTAAAAATGCCCTGACAATTCGACTTGCACGGCTGTCTAAACGTCGGCCTCTATTCATTGGCTGGTACAAATGTTTTGCCCCCAACATAAGCAACCGTTAAAAAGATTTTGGCGAAGCTACAACATGCCTCCACCGTCGGTTCGGCGGGAAGGTTATGCGGCAGCGACAATAAGTGCATGAAGTATTCAATCTCGGTAAGGTTTAGCGTAGAGTAATCCCGTAATAGCACCGCCACCTACATCGTTCACGCATAACTAACAATTAAGCTTTAAGCGCCAAAATTCATTGCGGTGATTACGAGCCACGCCGTATAATGGAATGCTCCGTAGTAACTTCTACAATATGGGGTTCTTCAACGCACAAAGAAATGCGGCCGCCAATACCGGGATCGCATCAACGACATCGTCGTGCTTGGTGGCTGGCCACCACGCGTACATTACGGAAAACTCTCAATCGAGGCGCACTATGCACGCTACCGCGTAATCACATACTATTCCGACAGCTTTCACATGCGTTACTTTACGCCAGGCGTTTCGCTAGAGAGACCTACGTAACTCAGTGAATGAGTGCAGTCGTACATATCCGGGTGAAGCTCGCCCGGCTCGATCGAGTCTCAGCGCTAGTTTTCTTAACTTCAGAACTATCCATTAATATACTTTGATCATACCATAATCGCGCAGTAACGTTGTGGCGTCTAAATTAAAGTGGATTACGAATGCCTTGTGGAGCTAGAGTTTTCATAATCAGGGTGCACAACACAGCGCCACGACGTAATTACCCCTCTGCTACTCTTGAAGTGTTGGAACAAAACATGCAAAGTATACTGCGTGACGCATGATGTTTGAAATCCCGCCAGGCAGAAAGCGGCATTTTTTTTTAAACGCTGCGCCACCGTATATACTTACATCCAGTATTTTCGCTCCAATTCGGTTACCACGGAATGCGACGTTCGAATATGCGCATGAAATGATTCACCGAGAAATGAGTCAACATACGTAGAGTAGGCGACCGTAGCTACACGCCGCATATAGCTCACACGGGCGTACCGATGCAATGCGATGCCGTGCCTACGAGGCGTCGCGGTCTGAGGTTGGCGGGAAAAGGTTTCCCCGTTGACGTGGTCAGCTTGAGAAACCAAGATTCCTTCTTATCTGCTGTCGTGTCGCTGTTATAGACGCAGTGTGTTTGTTCATGCTCTTACTTTTGCATTTTTGTATTCTTAAGAAGCGCAGGGTGTTTGTTATTGCTTCTGTGCTCGCTTTTTGTTTTGTGTGTGCTTGCTTTGTTGCATCGCATTATATCAACGATGTATGTTTGTTCCACTCCTGCCTTGGCTACCTAATGCCGGCTGGCAGTATTGAATAAAATAAAATAAATGCTGAGACCCCGGCGTCTTTCTTTCCAAACTTGCAAAGCTATAGAAAAGGCAGAGTACTATATGTTGCATGATCAAATAAAGGATTTTTTAAAGCGTGTTCGAGACAGGTGAAGGCGTTTTAAAAATCGGCGCGGATCATAACGGGCAATGCAGACTAAAAGAGTGCACGAGTAAAAAAAAATAAAAGCATTCATTTAGCCCTCATACGAGACGAAGAAATGACAAGAGCGTACGAAGGTTCGGTAAGAGAATGCGAAAAAAACTTGATTTCCAAGGTTTGTTTGCCAAGTGACGAATTATGTTCATTTCATTGTTCCAAGGCGGCAATGAGAACACGTCCTAAAATGTGACCACACTTGACTCATAGTCACAACTTCAGTTCACAATGAAACATCTGGCGCCCAACTGTCATAAAAACACAAATTACACGCAGGTCCATATCACAGTAATACTTCGTTAGTTCGACTCCCATTGATATGAAAATGCGGATAATTCGGACTGTCGGCACAGTCCCACCGAACACCCGTGTGAGTCTATAGTGTGGGAGGCTCATTAATTCGTACGTTGCTGGACTTGCACCAGGTAACTCATAGGCGCATCGTTGAGGAGGCCGTATCGAGGTGTATATGGCCGGCACAGCAAGTCATCGCCTGAATATCGCGCTCTCAAGCGCTCTTTCTCATGGGCTTTAATACTAGCCTCGAATGAAGCTTTTTTCCTTCCCTTTCGGGTATCCATCATGAATATTTGACTTCGTATCGCCTACGCAACTCTGACGTGCGCGGAACAGCGCGCGTGATGACGATGGGAGAGCCCCCGTCGCTATGCCAGACAGAAACAGACCGACCGTCTATAGTTAGACGAGCGACTTTCATAGGCAGGTCTCTGCGAGCACTGTATGACGCCTTCGCTCGTTCGGATATGTGCGATGAAATAAATAAAAGTGGTAGCGTTTTAACATAGTTAAACCTGATAGACGTGCGAAAGCATGTGTTTAGGCTGACTGGCGCATAGTTTTGCTTTGCTAGGTCGTCGGCACGTATGGCGACGGTATTAGGCTCAGGTCAAGCTCTCATCGAGGTTAAGCTGATCTGATCTGTTCGCGCCGCAGATGGAAGTTGATGAAGACGACGATGTGCAATCTATATCTATGGAACATTTTTGGCTGTATTGTCGCCGATTCAACTCTCTGAGAAAAAGGTTGCTGGAAGAGCCCTTGCAGCATCTTGGCCTTAGTTTAAGCAGCCCGCTCTTGCTATCATTTGGCGCCACCACATTTGGGTTCAGCCACAAATCTGTTTGTACCGCTGTTCTAAATTTCCTGATAGAATCTCACCGACTGCCTTGCTAAGTGTTCCAAGCTTTTCTTTTCTATCAATTATTACATTTTGACTTAATCATTATTATTTAATCCCTCTCTTTATTATTATTCTTATAATTTTGAAATCAAAACTCTCATCCCTTTTCTGTTCATGAGGAAGAATCCTCCGGTGTTGCGCTCCCACGTGCTTTTCTTTTTTATTAACTGCGTTCAGGTGAATAGCCACCCGATTCTTGGCCGATCCCCCCGTGTGGGTATGTGCCATCTTTTGATAGGCTAACAACAACAACAAAAACAACAAGAGGCGCGATCGGCTGCGGCGATAGCCTAGTGCTCTCGTGCAGTGGCCAGCGAAGGTAATCTGTTCGCGCCGCCGCGGGCCAATTTCAGTAGTGGCAATATCTATTTGTTTATTCGAGGTCAAGGTCAAGGCTCCAGCGATGACCCGGATTCTGAAGCTTTGGTCGTGAAGTAGAGTTTTCGCTCTAAAATGAAACGTGATTATTTTGTGTCTAGTGAGGTCTTCAACGTGGACAAGACGCGTAATGTAGCATATCGTAAAGCGACTCGTTAGTAGAGGTGTAAGTGCCTGAAAAAGAAACCTTGAAAAATTGAAGAAAAAACGTTGTTTTTTTTTCATGGCCCAGAAGAAGAGGGAAAAAAAACGCAGAATTTCCACACAGAGTCATCAGCACAGTCTCACCTCACTACGCACTGTAAAAGCTGTTTGGGAGTGTGCCAAGCGGCTGGAGCTGACCACGTATCCGCAAGGTCTTTGAAGCGATTAACCGTTGACGTCAGTCGCATGTCGGCAGCTCCGAATTTCCCTGTCGTCTGCGTCGTGTGAATGAAACTGGTCGCAGTTCGGTAATGTGCATACGAACCTGCGCGACAGGCTCGCAAGAGAGCGCGTGGAAAATCTTGAGCACGTGCACTCCAATCCCAACGCGGGAAATGCGCACGAGCAAGCATTTCTTCTCCCAGCAGTGACGAGCTACACTGATGCTATGCTTAGCGTCGATTGTATTCTATGCACTGTGTCGCCATCTTTTCCTGAAAAGGCTGTGCAGCATCTTGGTTATGGTTCAAAAATATAATTATTTATTTTTCAACTGCAAATAAAGTGTGCTTAATGTACGTCCTCTTTTTCTGCTTTTTTTTAAATTTCGTCTCTTTATGAAAAAAAAAACGCGTTAAAAACTGTTTACTGTTTTTCGGGTTTAACGTCCCAAAGCGACTCTGGCTATGAGAGACGCCGTAGTGAAGGGCTCCGGAAATTTCGTCTACTTGGGGTTCTTTAACGTGCACTGACATGGCACTGTACACGGGCCTCTAGAATTTCGTCTCCATCGAAATTCGACCGCCGCGGCCGCGATCGAACCCGCGTCTTTCGGGTCAGCAGCCGAGCGCCATAACCACTGAGCCACCGCGGCGGCCAAAACGGGGAAAAAAAACGATTTTGTTCCGAGAATTCAAAATTTCTTGAAATTTTCCATCTCTATCCGGTATCGCTTTGCTTCCAGTGTGTGCCCCGTGAGTTCCACCGCGCGTGTAGCTTGAACCTCCTTGGCGGTAAAAGCCTATGAGAGAAGAATCGAGTGGCCCAAGCAATGCGTTTCACAAGCACGCATTTCATGCACTTAGGCACTATGAAGCCCTTGTGTCGACTGTCATTGCCTTCTGTCGTCTGATTATATATGCACACTATTTGTTTCGTTTTGCTTGCGTGCTCAGATGATCGTTAGAGCTTAGTACTTACCGCGTATCATGTCGCATAGTTTGTCCTTTTTCTTTATTTTACTAATATGCCTTTCGTGTGAATGGTGAAGTTACTCTTTTTAATTCTAATTTGCTGTTTTCAATCAGTCATTACTGTTGCACTCTGTGTATTTGTTATGTAGTAATTTTTTATAAATATATTCCTGTACTACGTAGCCCCCTGACTTAGTGCACCTTCTCGGAGGCCCGTATATAAGGTATATCTGAACAAATAAGTAAGTGTATGAGCGAAAGCCCGTAAAACAAAGACAACCAGCCGAGTAGCCAGAGCCATGGTGGCCGCCATCAATGCATGCAAATGGCCTGAGTACTTGGTAATGACTAGTCTTTAAGCCTCCGCCAAAAACACACGTCCTGCCTTCCCTGGTAAAACAAAGCCTTTTAAGGCTCCGTTCATCTCTATACCTATCCATTTGCTATGACTAAGCGATATTTTCTGCAGAGTCACTGAACTCCGAACGAGATAAGCTAAACGAAAAAGAGTAATAATAATAATAATAATAATAATAATAATAATAATAATAATAATAATAATAATAATAATAATAATAATAATAATTGGTTTTTGTGGAAAGGAAATGGCGCAGTATCTGTCTCATATATCGGCGGACACCTGAACCTCGCCGTAGTGAAGGGATAAAGGAGGGAGTGAAAGAAGAAAGGAAGAAAGAGGTGCCGTATTGGAGAAAAAAAAAAGAGTAGTTGCACTTTCTTTTTCCAATCATGTAAGCCAGCCAAGGCAACTGTGTCGTACAAGTACGTCGCCCTCAAGGGCAGTGTTTATCAATGCGTCAGGAAGCACGTGAGCGGTTGCAAAACACCGAGCACACGCTGGGAGACGCATTTACCGCATCCTCGCAGAGCATGACGACAAGCGCAGATGCTCGTCGCAATCGCGCAAATTATCGGCCTTCGCGGAACTACTTTAAGGATGCGTGGGAAGCAGCTCGGGCGTCGCAAGGGCAAAGCCAAATATAAACAAATAAAACGCACAATCGCCCAGCTCCGGGTTTGATATCGCTACCAGCGAGATCATGGCACCTTCTTTGAAATTTTGCCAGCGAGTTTTCCAACCTTCCGGACGTCCGAAGTCTCGGAAGGGCGTACTTTTCGGTGTTCAATAACAAGAAGCACGGATATGGATACTACAAAGCCAACCGCTCGAAACAACAGTGACGTGCAATCAATCTACACAAACGGCAATCCTTTCTCTGAAATGGGCATCAAAGGCTGACTCAGGCCCATGCTTCCTTTTCTACCGGCAAAAAGGCTCCCATCGTCTCTAAACGCATCCATTAAAGTCACTATTACAGTTTTCTCTAAAAATTAACTGTAACCACTATCCTCTAAAATGGCTCAACGACTTAGTGTTTGCGAAAGTAAATACATGCGAACAGTCCCTCCCAAAACACCCAAATGCTTTTTTATGGGCTTTACAAAAAGAGCCGTCTTATACAGGAGTAAATACGCGATTCTGCGTATAGCGGTGCACGCTCGAACTGAGAGCGCCAGAGAGCACACCTGTTTTCCGCGCGCGACAGAATGGAGGATAAATCAGTTTTCAGCAGCGCTATGGAGGGCGCTTATTGTGTGCGTGCTAAGTCAGGCACGTAGAGCCCGGAGAAGTATATTCTGCCCAGCTTCTTTCGAGACTAAAACACAATTTGCATCGCAACTGCGCGCATAGGTTTTAGATTTAACGCGACAGCGTTAAAGGCCCCGTTGACGAGAAAATTCGGTGTCGGCGTTGTCGGCGTCGGCGTTGTCAGCGAAAAATCACGAGCGTGGCTCCGGCAGGTGGTGCCCAGAGAGCAAGAGCCAGACAGGCAACCTAGGTGATGTGACCTCGCGGAATCATCACAACCTGCCCAGCGGATAGTAAACAAACTGCCCAACGTGGCAGGTGGCAGTTAAATTAACGATTGGTAGCTCGGGAACAGCAACCTGGGCCGCACAAGCACCACCGGTGGCAGCACCTGCCATTGCACGGCAGTGGCGCATCGCTTAAACGCTGCACCACTGCCCGAGGAAGGATGTTAGGATTTCCAGGGTTCTATATATAAAATAGAGAACGAAATTTTGCATATATATGGGAATTAACCCACTGCGATTTTCTCTCTCTCTCTCTCTCTCTGGCGTAATAATAATAATAATAATTGGTTTTTGGGGAAAGGAAATGGCGCAGTATCTGTCTCATATATCGTTGGACACCTGAACCGCGCCGTAAGGGAAGGGATAAAGGAGGGAGTGAAAGAAGAAAGGAAGAGAGAGGTGCCGTAGTGGAGGGCTCCGGAATAATTTCGACCACCTGGGGATCTTTAACGTGCACTGACATCGCACAGCACACGGGCGCCTTAGCGTTTTTCCTCCATAAAGACGCAGCCGCCGCGGTCGGGTTCGAACCCGGGAACTCCGGATCAGTAGTCGAGCGCCCTAACCACTGAGCCACCGCGGCGGGTTCTCTCTCTGGCGGAGAAGCACGATTGGTGAGCTTAGCGTCCGCGTTTTAAGCACTGTCTAACTCGTTTTGAGTGCTTTGTCAAGGACTAACCGCCGCTTAAGCTTTCACAGCGTCGCGCACTGAAGCAGATCATTTCGCTTACCGCCTAGCACCACGTGTGCTTCCAACCTGCTTGAGTTTTAGTACAGCCAGGGAAACCAAGCATAACGTTAACGGTAGCGTCGCTCCTGTCAAGCGGTGCGGCTGACGGCCACCACGTAGCTCGTGCGTTCTGCTGCTTTGGACGCCGGTCGCGGCAAAGGCGGACGCAAATGAGAAGACGCTTAGGCGTCGCGAGAATTCATTTCTTATCAGCGCCCTCTGCTTTCGCGCTAGCGGGCTGGATTGCTATCACCCTTAGCAATAGTCTTTTCCTAGAGAGTTCTTATTGCGAAAGCATTATATGCCTCATCGGCAATGAAACACAGCGTCAGCGTTGAGTAGCAGCAGTGCATGGTCCCAAAAATCCCGGATGACGTCACCGTGGTATCAAAGAAAAATACATTTTTTTTCCGAAGATGCGGGGGATTGAAAACCAGGTCTTTCAGACTGCGAGGTGAGCACTCCACCCGTAGGGTACAAAACTGCGTTTCTTGTTGGCGAACAAAGGTGAACCTAGTGTATGCGTTGTCTCCCGACTGTGTTCTGATGAGCAGGTGGGCCATTAGAAAGGAAGAGAAAAAATAAACGGGAAATAAAAATAAAAAGCAATAATTTCTCATTGAAAGCGCGTAAGTAGTCTCAAGTACCCTCCGTATTTTTTTCCCGTACCGACTTGGAAACACCTGAATGTCCATCTACCTAATTGAGCCACTTATCGCAAGTGAGGAGGGCGATAGGGGGGGAGGGGGGGGGGGGCGTGCGCTGTCCGTAATTGCTAACAAGCGCCGTCCATATGTGCACTGCTACAAGTATCTTGAACCAGCCAGCCTGCCAATATGTGTCAAGCTTTCCTCTTAGCAAACAAGTTCGATTTTATTCACTGCTTATACAAAGCAAGAAGCAAGGCATTTCAAGGTCTAATCAACAGGTCTAGTCATCTATCAATCATCCACGCATTTATCTGTTTACATATAAAAATTGTCCCAAAACAGTCAGAGTGGCTGAAGACTAGCACTTTGTAGAAATATATGCCAAAAGCGTTCTCTGTGCGCGACAAAATTTTATAGAATACTATCAAGTCTCAAAGCTGCTATGCGTTTGAGTATCTTGTTGCCCAATTCCCTTAAGCCCACATCACTGCTGACCCCATAATGCCTAGCTGAATGAAATCATGAGCACCACATGCCCAATGACAGAACTGTCACACTGTGCGACCAGCGTGTGAATCACTGCTGGTTCTCAAGATGTCATCCAATCACCAGAGAGCAAGAGCACAGGTAGAAGGGCAGGCTATGGTAGCTCATGGTTACTAAAAACCACAAGCGACAAGATCAGAGAAATAGCACCATCTATGTTTCTCTTTTTAACATCAGATGAATTACGCCGGATTAAGGCGGATTAAAGGATTGCCAGCATGCGAAAAGCAATGTATGTACCTGGCGGACACCTATATTAACGTTCCGTGCGTAGACCAATCGAAGCGGCGAGGAGCGGCGAAAAATAAGCACGATACCGACAAGACAAGTACCGTATAGCTGAGCAGCTATGCGGAAGTGTTTCACAACGCCGCCGTCATAAATAAGCGCGTTCTGTCACATCAACGCACTGCGCGGAAAACAATGCCACCTCAGAAAGAGAGGTAAGAACAAAAGACCATTCATCCGTTTCCTCCACAATACGGGGTGCCAGAACGCGTTCCAGGAAGCGCTGCTGCCGCCAAAAGAGGAGATAGCACGCGATCGCAGGTTACAGCGACCTTGCCTTTTCCGACGCGGGACTCCTGAGAGCGACGCCACGGAGGTATCGTTGCAGCTCACTGCCATCATCTTAACGCGGGCTGTAGCTTCTGCGGTAGGCGTTCCAGTGCAAATTCGACAGCCGGGTCTAGGCTAATAATAATAATTGGTTTTTGGGGAAAGGAAATGGCGCAGTATCTGTCTCATATATCGTTGGACACCTGAACCGCGCCGTAAGGGAAGGGATAAAGGAGGGAGTGGAAGAAGACAGGAAGAATGAGGTGCCGTAGTGGAGGGCTCCGGAATAATTTAGACCACCTGGGGATCTTTAACGTGCACTGACATCGCACAGCACACGGGTCTAGGCTCTAAGACGCACTTTCGAGCGCACTTGCCGACGTAAAGCATCCCACGTGTGCTAGGGCAGGAATAAGTCTGAGAGTACTAAACGTGCTACAGATCTAAGAGGATTCTGACGTGGGCTAGTTGGTGCATACTTTCTTCGACACAATAAAAGTTGGTAGTGAGCGCCCGTCCTGTGTTTCGTGTTTCTTCTCGTCCTCGTTCCGTTGCGCTGTGTCAATCTGTGTCGTAGAAAATGCTACAGATGCTAGTCCTTTGGTGTCTAAATGCGTGGCCACAACCATCAGACCCTCAAAAACCAGCCATTAATCATTTGTAAACTAAAGTGAAGGGAACATCAGCCATCAGCTAGTTTATACCTCTATTAAAACGGTCTATAGACTGTCTATATACTTCTTATGGACTCTATTGTCTTCCTATAGATGTTTCCTATTGTCAAATCATAGTCTATAAACTGTCTATAGAAAAAATCTACTAAAAGTGTATGGCCATAGATTTATAGGTCGTCTAGACTGTCTATAGGATTTGTTTATAGGAGGTCTATTGACTTCATAGACAAAAGTGTATGGACGGTCTATAGACTGTGAAAAGAAATTTTTGCAAGGGTTAACCCCACGGACTAGAAGTTGCTCGCAAGGACTAACTGGTGCAGTTGGTTCAGTTTTTTGCAGATTAGCTTAGAATGTACCACCTTCTAAATGTAGACGAGTAGCCTAGTTTACGAGTATGTCGTTGGCACCCAACGTCTTCCTACAACAAACGGAGGCTCCGAGAATAGAAAGGCGCATGGGGAACGAATACGTGGGACTGTCATTTGGATATCGTCCAACGTGCCGACATGCATTGCCTCTTATCTAATCCAACCCCGCCACCACTTTGCTAAATAAACGAGTAAACATATCCATTAAAACGTTAACTCGTGCAATGTTTTACAGAATTGTCTGTCCCGTGATACACAAGGAGCCCCACACTGAAACAGGGCAGATGATCGAGTCGAAAAAAAAAACGACAAAATCTTGTCCCAAATACGACAGAACGGTTTTGTTGTTTTGTCATAGCGACAGATGTTTCTGTAATATTGAATTATTTTTCTGTAGTATGTTTCTGTAGTTCTGTCACTACGACAGTGTACAGCTCAATGCTACAGAAAATTTTGTTACTACAAATATCTCTGTTGTTACTACAAAGCTAGTACAGAAAAGTACATAAAAGTAGTGCAGATAGAACAAAGCTAGTACAGAAAATTTGTTGCGACGACATAAAATTTTCTGTTGTGTTTCTCGACAGGAATATGGCGCACGGGGGAAAGGGGGGTGGAGGAAGGGAAGCGCGATGAACTCGTGACGTGGAGGGTGACGTCACTAGCGGTACCGCACCGGGTACGCCTCTGCAGTATACGCCTCGACGCTACTGCAACGCGTGGCCAAATGTTCCAAGCAAAAGAAATAAAGGCTAGGGGCTCGTACGCCAAACGAAGGCAGGATACTATGCTGAGCATTGCAAGCACGCATGCAAGGCTCCGCAGGTATGGTGCGACTACAGTATTTCCCGCTAAGCAGGAAGACTTGAGCGCTACTCTTGCCCGTTTCGGTCTCAAGGTTGCGAAATGCGGGGCGCCATGGTACAAGATCTAGATTGCACCATGTCGAGTTAATTCACCCCTGATGTGGTCCATCATTGAAGATAAGCGCAGCGGATTAGAACGTCTACGCACATTGCGTGAAATTTAGAAACACGCTGGCGAGATAAAAATTAAAAACGCATGATTGTCACCCGGTAGTTACTTTCGAGAAATAGCGTCGACAACTGGCTGCACCTCCGAGCCTTTCAGAGCAGTATCTTCATTCTTCATCGTCTTTGTATTCTAACTTGTTACAAGTAAATGGAAAATTGATTGTTAGTGACTGCAGGTTATGCTGCACACGAAAACGGAAAAGAAGCTAAGTTTCACACTTACGCTTAGAAAGCGATGCATCTTGATATTTTAGACATGCTTATGATTTAAAGAAAATTTAGTGCCCACTGAAAGACATTTAAAACACAAAACGCAGTAATGCTCTAAATTATCAACCGGTTTCTAGTGAGGGGTAGGCAGTCAGCGCTTGTTACGCGCCTTTAAAACCCTATTCCGCCGAGCCATATTTATGGTGTTTATTTACACGGTCGGTCCCCAAAAGAAAAGCAGCGGTTAATATACAGCTTATAAATAAAGCTTACCTTTTATGCGCATGAATGTTCGGCGGCGAGAAGCAGCAAAACCTGTCACAGAAATCTTATGTGCAACGTGCAATAGGTGTGGGATTCCAATTCAAACTTCAGCATCAAACGCCAGGGATCTTATGACCTAAGATGACACCTCATATCGCCGCGAAGGACATCGTTGCGATTGACTCCAATGAAGAAATTCACGAACGATATGCAGGTTTGCAGTGAAAAACACTCCGAAAGAAGTTTGTAGTTCGTTCTAAGATTCAACCTTGACCCTCTCAAAGCGCATCACCCGATAACTACCTCAGCTTTGAATCTCCTTGCTCGTCTTGCTGCACACAACTACGTCGCCTTGTATGAACGTTTCGCATGAACCTCGTATGAACCACGCGTATGAACCACGCGTACGTACGTAAGCGATCTGAACAACGCTTCGCTTTTGTACAGGCTTGCGGTGGTGGTAGTGGTTTTTTTTATTAAAATAATAGCAAAAAAGGAAGGAAAAGATTTTTGCTAGCCCCGGCATCTGCCATCGATACTGAAGCACCTGAGCTGGGGCAGGCTTGTATGTTCGTACATTTCCGCAACGCCGAGAAAGGATTATTTTGAAGTGCGAAGTACGGCTACTTACTCTGGGCTCTTAGTCGAACTTCGCACCTCGCCTGTGTCAAAGGAAGCCAGTGAAATATGTCCAACCAGCAAAAAACATTCGTGCTGACGTTCAAGGCAATTACGAGTAAAAACAAAAGCCACAATAAGCCTGTTGCGTCGATATGACAATTCAAAACACCAAACCCCGCCGAAGCACATGCTCTGACTGAAGGCTAAAAATACCACGTGATCTTACACACGACGCCAAGAAGGCGCTGGCGATAGATGGCGCCACTGTATGTTCCCGCATCCTGCAAACACACATCTTTAATGACTGATTTAAAATTCGCGCACGTGCACACAAGTCCACTGATATGTGCTGAAGTGCTTTCCTATTGCAGCAACTTCCACTGCTTGGAACAGCGTACACCTCCGAAACCATGTCTCAACGGCGCAGCCCGTACGCTGGAGACGTATGGTCTCCACATCAAGTTCAACAGCACGCGCCGCTCACCTGTCACAGTCGACGAAAGCACCTCTTCAAGCCGGTCCGCATAAGAGCCCTTGCAGAGGAGAGCCCGCTGCGTAGGACGACGACGCCGAGTGTCGACACGGTAGCGTTATCTTCGTCGCCACAGAGTAGGGAGCGCCGTCAGTGCCGTTCTTCCGTCAACGAGTGACGAAGTGGAAAGGAGCAAACAATAGAAAAGAAAAGCGTCGCGACGGTAGGAGGACAAAAGAAGGGAAAACACGGTAGTTCTCACTGGCCGCGCCGATTTTCCTTTATGAAGTCGTCTGCACGTCACTCTCTCACCGTCGTCTGCTCGAAGTTCTCGTGTTCAGTCGTCATCTGCACTCCCTGTCTATTTCTTTCTTCTGGCTGGGCGCCGAGTTCAGTTCAGATATCCGTATACACAAAGAGAGGGCAGGCGGAAGCGCGGGGGACAATTGCGAAAGGACTTTGCGCGCGGACAACCTTTCGGATCCTATGCACAACCGCCGACTCAGCGTTTCGAGCGCCGCGATTAAAACGCAGCCACGCGCTGTTGCTAGCAGCCGTATATTCATGGAGGCGAGAGTCAAGATAGACGTAGTAGAGGATAGAGGTAGGGAAGAGTGTAAAAGAGAAACCGGGAGAGTTGAAAAAAGAGAGAGAGAGAGAGAGAGAGAGAGAGAGAGGGACGGGGCGCTTCTGCCGCTCTTCTCTTGCAGAACAGCTGCTGCGATTGCTGTGTCGCTGTCGCTGGATGAAATGCGGCCGTGTCTATAGCGCTTTGGTTGGGACTCGCTGCTGAAAACAAGTGTTGCTGTGGGCGTGGTGGTGTTTTTATGCGTCTCCGCACCGGTCTCATCTGCGAGCGACATTGCCTGAAAATCTCTTAGTGGGGTGTATCGTACTCAAGGCGCATCCACCATCGGCTGAATTCGAAGTAGCGTTAAAAGCAAAAATCTGACACATTTTGCTTTGGACGTTCGGCGGGAAAACGCGCAAGCGTAGAATAAAAATCAAATGCTGTCTCAATGGATGACTTGAATGTGCTTCCTGTGTGTGTGTGTGTGTGTGTGTGTGTGTGTGTGTGTGTGTGTGTGTGTGTGTGTGTGTGTGTGTGTGTGTGTGTGTGTGTGTGTGTGTGTGTGTGTGTGTGTGTGTGTGTGTGTGTGTGTGTGTGTGTGTGTGTGTGTGTGTGTGTGTGTGTGTGTGTGTGTGTGTGTGTGTGTGTGTGTGTGTGTGTGTGTGTGTGTGTGTGTGTGTGTGTGTGTGTGTGTGTGTGTGTGTGTGTGTGTGTGTGTGTGTGTGTGTGTGTGTGTGTGTGTGTGTGTGTGTGTGTGTGTGTGTGTGTGTGTGTGTGTGTGTGTGTGTGTGTGTGTGTGTGTGTGTGTGTGTGTGTGTGTGTGTGTGTGTGTGTGTGTGTGTGTGTGTGTGTGTGTGTGTGTGTGTGTGTGTGTGTGTGTGTGTGTGTGTGTGTGTGTGTGTGTGTGTGTGTGTGTGTGTGTGTGTGTGTGTGTGTGTGTGTGTGTGTGTGTGTGTGTGTGTGTGTGTGTGTGTGTGTGTGTGTGTGTGTGTGTGTGTGTGTGTGTGTGTGTGTGTGTGTGTGTGTGTGTGTGTGTGTGTGTGTGTGTGTGTGTGTGTGTGTGTGTGTGTGTGTGTGTGTGTGTGTGTGTGTGTGTGTGTGTGTGTGTGTGTGTGTGTGTGTGTGTGTGTGTGTGTGTGTGTGTGTGTGTGTGTGTGTGTGTGTGTGTGTGTGTGTGTGTGTGTGTGTGTGTGTGTGTGTGTGTGTGTGTGTGTGTGTGTGTGTGTGTGTGTGTGTGTGTGTGTGTGTGTGTGTGTGTGTGTGTGTGTGTGTGTGTGTGTGTGTGTGTGTGTGTGTGTGTGTGTGTGTGTGTGTGTGTGTGTGTGTGTGTGTGTGTGTGTGTGTGTGTGTGTGTGTGTGTGTGTGTGTGTGTGTGTGTGTGTGTGTGTGTGTGTGTGTGTGTGTGTGTGTGTGTGTGTGTGTGTGTGTGTGTGTGTGTGTGTGTGTGTGTGTGTGTGTGTGTGTGTGTGTGTGTGTGTGTGTGTGTGTGTGTGTGTGTGTGTGTGTGTGTGTGTGTGTGTGTGTGTGTGTGTGTGTGTGTGTGTGTGTGTGTGTGTGTGTGTGTGTGTGTGTGTGTGTGTGTGTGTGTGTGTGTGTGTGTGTGTGCGTGCGTGCGTGCGTGCGTGCGTGCGTGCGTGCGTGCGTGCGTGCGTGCGTGCGTGCGTGCGTGCGTGCGTGCGTGCGTGCGTGCGTGCGTGCGCGGCTACACCAAGAGTAAAGTTGACTGCTTTGTCCTATGTTGCTGTGGTTGCAGACAGGACAGCAAGCGACACAAAGCCTGGATTCCACACCATGCCTAGTTATAGGTGTGAAAGCTGCAAGTTTGTTGGAAAGAACAGGAAACACCTAGCGAACCATGTATACTTAAACCACAGGAGCCGCTCAACAGTGCTTGCAATAATAACTACTGTCTCTGTCAGGCGCTTGGGTTGGAGTGAGCGCCTCACTCTTTCCCATTACCGTCACCCTTCCCCATCAGTTTGAAGCACGGTCTTCAACGCGGAGTTTCTCTAGCGCGGAGTTTCTCCAACGCCTAGTTTCTCCAATGCGGAGTTTCTCCGTGCGTGCGTGCGTGCGCGCGCGCGCGCGCGCGAATGAAAATTGGTTTTTAGGGAAAGGAAATGGCGCGGATCTTTCTCGCATATCGGCGGACACCTGAACCATGCCGTATGGGAAGGGATAAAGGAGGGAGTGAAAGAAGAAAGGAAGAAAGAGGTGCCGTAGTGGAGGGCTCCGGAATAATTTCGACCACCTGGGGATCTTTAACGCGCACTGACATCGCACAGCACACGGGCGGTTCAGGTGTCCAACGATATATGAGACAGATACCGCGCCATTTCCTTTCCCCCCCCCCAAAAAAAAACAATTATTATTATTACACGGGCGCCTTAGCGTTTCGCCTCCATCTAAACGCAGCCGCCGCGGTCGGGTTCGAGCCCGGGAACTCCGGATCAGTAGCCTAGCGCCCTAACTGAGCCACCGCGGCGGGTGTCTGATGATAGTTTTTATCTTTACAGATTTACCCTAAACGACAATGACCCGGTGGATGCTGCTTTTCCTAAAGGGTTAAAGTTGGGCTTTGCATATACCGAATATATTATTTATTCCACCCACAAGCAGCGCCGCGGTTTCTCAGAGGGGATTGTGTTAAACAAACAAAGGTTACATAAAAGTGGCAAAGACAGCGCATTAATATAAGTGTACACAGAAAAACTGAACAGAATGTAGTCAAAGTGCACAAAAAGGCGAAAACAACACACAAAGCAAACTTTAGTCTCACTATCGCAAGTAAGATAACTGCGAAAAAGCTGACGAAAGAGTGCATAGTCAGAGGTGCAAGCGATGTTTGCGGGGAGATGCGGTTCTGGTCAGTAGACGTATGAAAGACAAAAGAACAGAAAGTGTTTGCGTAACAATGGGTACAACCAACCTTGAGGGCATGATCAACGCGCGAAGAGCGATAGTTGGCAGCGACAATGAAATGACTGCGTAAAAATGATGGTAATAGATTTTGTGGAACAAACACTGGTGGGTTAGTTTTCTTCGCAGTAATAGGCTATAGGTAAGGATAACCACCGTTTCACTGACGCGACACTATAGCAGTGCCGCTATAGTTTGGGATAATAAAACGGGCATAGTTGTTCGGCGCTAGTTCTAGCGCGTTCTAGGATATATGATTGGTATGGGTCCCAGTTGTAGGCAGCATATTCCAACTTGGTGCGAACAAGGTTCTAATGAAATGGAAAATGACAGCAACGCAAAAAAGCGGACCACGGACAAAACGAGACGAGGACGAGAGCTGAACTTCCGACAAATTTTATTGTGAATGCTTCGGAAATATACATGTTGGTCGACGCAAGGCATTCATTTACGCATGCGCAAATAGGTCAGGGGCCAGATTACGTAACTGTAAATTAGGAAAATTGTCAAAAACTTGTCACAAAGGTCTCAATAAGCCTCGCTCCTATTTGTCGGTTGTGGCGGGCGGCCATATTGCTTTTTTGCGTCATGGGTGGCTGCAGATGACGTCACGGATGTGGAAGAAGTGATGACGTTGCACACCTAATTATGCAGCCGCTATTTGACAGTTTTTGTCACAGTTTTGAGGCTGTCAATTTGACCGTTGCCTTTGTGACAAAAAATGGCGGCGGTGTACGCGGCGATACGACTGAGCCGACTGCGCCAGCGCGAGCAACGGCGAAGGAGGGCGCACGAAGACGCGTTTGACTACGTTTGACTTGCCAGACGAGCTGTTTCTACGTTTTTTTCGACTGGAGAAGCAGACTGTGGAGTGGCTATGCGACGAACTCGCCGATGAACTGGGAGGTTTGCGTGCGAGTGCGCTGTCGGTGCGGCGGCAGGTGCTGTGTGCACTGCGGTTCTTTGCCACGGGCGGCTTTCAGGCTGCCGTTGGTAGCGAGGCGCACGTCGGCATCGCACAACCGGTGGTGAGCAAATGCGTAGAGCGGGTGTTGGAGGGAGTTTGTAAAGTTTGTGCGCAGAAGGGGTGGGTTCCGTCGTCCCCTTGTGACACACAGCTACATATAAATAAGACACACTTATGCTGACAAATCACTTTATTTTTTCCAGCAAATGGCACTTCGTGGTCATCTTCTGTTTCCCAAGGGGAAACAAACAAACAACGACTCGTCACATACTGCAACACCTCACCTTTTGGCATTTTTGTCATCGATCGAAAGAGCCGAAGAGCACAGACTCCTTCGAACTGGTGGAAAGAAGCATGCGAAAAAGCTTATCGTCAGAAGAAAGCCGCATGGAAGAGCCTAGCGCATAACCAGTGCCCTGAGAACTGGATCAATTACAAATTCTTTGCAGCATCTTTTAAAAGAACCATATCTCAGGCTAAGGATGACTACAATGCAAATCTGAACACCTATTTGTCCAACCGAGTCAATCGGAAACCTCTCTATAGATACCCAGAACGTACTAACGTGCTGCCCACTTCTCATATCGCTCAATCCAGAGTGCTGCCCCCTCGGGATGAAAAAGAACAATTGGGGTCCATAGCTCATGTCCTTGCTGCGCGTTTTCATGCTCGCACTGCCTTTCCTTCGACCCCATTCTATTGGAGTGCAGATTTTACTGAGGTCTCTGTATCTGATTTAAAGTATATATAGTAAATTGTATGCAGTCTGCTGCCCCTGGGGTTGACGGAGTGACTGTTGGCATGCTGAAGATACTAATGCAAGACTTTGCCCTGGACCTCTTGCAGATTGTCAATTCGTCTTTGGAAAAAGCCTGGATTCAACAAAATTGGAAAGCAGCGAAAATAATTTTATTGCTGAAAGACCAGACAACGGGTTTTGAGCTCGACAATATTCGGCCGATTGCTCTCACATCAAATTTGGTTAAGCTTTTAGAACGGGTAGTCTTCAGCCGCCTCTCGAATCATGTTCTGTCTCTTCGAGGCTTCAGTAAGGCTCAGATTGGTTTTCGCAGTGGGTGCTCAATTTGGACCACGCACGTAGACTTCGATAGCCGTATTAGGGTTGCTATGACGCAAAAATAGGTATCTGCTCTGGTTACTATAGATATCGCTAAGGCGTACGACAGCGTTGAACACACTATTTTGCTTCAAAAGCTAGCTGATGTACAACCTCCTTCGTACCTCTTCGTGTGGATGAGGGAGTTGTTAAGGACCAGATCTTTCTTTTGCACTAAGGGTACGTTAAATTCTAACACATACGCCCAGTCTAGAGGTGTCCCACAAGTCTCCGTTGTTTCGCCGTTTTGTTTAACATACTAATGCGTGATATCCCTATTCACCCGGAGGTCAAAGTTTATGTGTGTGCGGATGATATTGCTTTTTTCGCTTCTGCCAAAAATATTCTCATCCTGTATCAATTGTTGCCGGAGTATTTAAATTCTCTTGAAGTTTTGCTCGACAGCCTGATGCTAACTTTAAATGTCAACAAGTGTGCCATCCTTGTTTTTCCACCGTCATCCCCTCTTTACATTTCTTTGTCGTATCATTCTATCCTAATCCCGCAAGTTGATTCGGTTAAATATTTGGGTATACTATATGACCCGCAGTTATACTGGCGGTCCCATATTAAAAGCATTGTGCTTAAAGGTGAGCGTGCCCTTGGCCGATTGGTTAGGATCAGCAACAAAAAATTTGGTATGCGTCGAGACACTTTGCTCTTTCTTTATAAGGCCTAAGTGCGGCCAATAATTGAATTCGGCTCTGTTCTCGTTTCTGGGTGCCCAAAGTACAAGCTTGAGCCCCTGTTTGTTATGGAACGCCGCGCTCTGCGCCTTTGCTTAGGTCTGCCTAAATCAGTGGCGAATGCTGTGCTGTACTTGGAGGCGCGGATACCTGATCTTAATCCGAGGTTTCAGCTTCTTACTGTGCGGACGTTTTTAAAGTCTTTGTAGCGTGTTTCTGGACTGGCTAACCCCATTTTCACAACGAACCCATCTCTATTCTTTTGTACTTCTTGGCCTAGGTACAAGCTTCCTCAGGTTGTGTTCACTAATTTCCTGCTGTCAAAAATTGTAGTACCGGTTATCCCCCGTCGCGCTGACACTGTGGTCTCCTTTGATGACACCCTCCCAGGGAATGCGAAAGATCTGCCTTCCAGTGTATTAAAGGGCTGATTGAGGAGTATCTGGATAATTTTCCTGTCCATATTGCCGTTTTTACAGACGCCTCCCAGCAAAATGAAAAAGCAGCCATTGGCATTTACTCAATGGCTCTTGATTGGAGTTATTCATTTCGGGCCCCTGACTATACCCCTATTTTTGTCGCCGAATTTCTGGCCGTTGAGTTGGCCTTAATCAGGATTTCATGCAATATCTCTCAGGTTATTTATTATACTTTCAGACAGCTTTTCCGTCTTGACAGCGCTCGAAAAATCTAGGGATACCCCTATGAGCCGTTCCCTTCGATTTTTTCTTCCACCACATATTACAGAAGTTCGTTTTCACTGGGTCTTTGGGCACTGTGGCGTTGTTTCTAATGAGAGGGCTGATTTTTTAGCTAAGTCCGCCCTTGGGAGACCTATTGTCCCATTCGTCCCTAATACTGTCTTCTTGACTGCAGAATGCTTCCAACGGTTCCAGCGCCTCCACTACTTAAGCCATGAGCCTCTCCTTGCTGTAGCGGATTTTCAACACCTGGCATTTCCTTGGAGTGTGCGGATGTGCAGTTCGAGGAAATGTGAGGTGTCCATGACCCTCTTGCGTTGCAGAATACCACGACTAAATATCTATTTATGTCGATCAGGGTTATCGCTGACCAACCTTTGTGAGTCTTGTGGCGAAATAGAGTCAATAGATCACTTATTCCTCTTTTGCCGGCGGCTCGCTTCTCTCCGTAGAACATACTTGGAGATCCCCTTCGATCGACTGGGGCTCCCTCTATCTATTCCGATCCTACTCTCCTTTGGCGCAAGCGCCAAGGGATAAGCCTTGAAAGTTGTGTGCGATTTTATTCACGGGTATATAATTGCATCAGGTCAATTAATATGCAAAAATGTGAATTCACAGATTTTTTATTTCCTTTTTTTCACCTTTTTTCATCCAAATTTGCGTCTTCTTCACAAAATTATCCAATTACTCCACTCCTTACCCATGTGTGCGTTTGTATCAACAATGTTCCCTGGCCAATCCCCCACCGTGGGTACGTGCTATTCAGATGATGGAGCCTGATGCGCGGGTTCTCAAGCGCAGCGGGTCCCCCATGTTTCATTTGTCGTCTTCTCCACGTACCCAGCCCAAATCAAAGAAGCAACAGCTTGGCACCCAGCCCAAGGATACCATTTTGGGGCAGGCAGTTGCTGCTGCTAGGCTTTCGCAACCATAGCGTCGTTGAGAGTTCCACAGTGGAACTGTCGCTCTATTCTTTCAGCTTCCACAGATTTGCTCTGCATTTCTACCCAGCTTAATCCGGATGTCATAATTCTGCAAGTAACCTGGCTTTCAACCGACAAACATTTTCATTTTAAAAATTACCGTTCATTTCACCTAGATCACCAGTCAAGAGGAGGTGGTTTACTAACTTTAGTCTCTTCAAAATTTTGCCACAGGGCTAAGGTATCTTTTCAACAAATGTCTCCTGACTGAGATTTTGGCATTAGACTTTGTACTTCCTGGGTGCTCTCCAGTTTCCATAGCAAATTGTTATTTCCCCTCTTGAGTACATGATATTAGACCTCTGGACTTGTTAATCGCTAACTCTAAATACCCAGTTCTCGTGGCTGGCGACTTAAATTTTCACCATGTGTCGTGGGGTTTCAGGACTAATCTATGCGGTGTAAGGATTCTGGCGACAGCCCGTCTGGGTTAGCTGCGTAGTCTGCCCGGGACACCTGCAGCCGGGGTCCCTGCACGGCGATAGGGATCTTGGTTCCTACGGCCTGTCCCCGCTTGGGTTATTGGATTCGAGACGGACGACTCTGCCGCCGTTTGTAAACAACGTTGCTACGGAGGCAGTTAGTGACCGCCAACTCGAACAGGGGTGGCTCACGCATTCTACTGTGCCGGCTCACCGGCACCTCGCCCATTCGGACTTCCCGGAAGACGTGTCCGGCTTGACAGCGTGAGAACTCTCGTTCGGACGCGAAGACAACGCTCTCTCTGAGGGGGCGATGGTCCAGCGGCACCCTCTCTTTCTCCGACGAGACATGTGACGGGGCGTGTCCCTATGTGAAGTGGTGTGTGTGTGTGTGTGTGTGTGTGTGTGTGTGTGTGTGTGTGTGTGTGTGTGTGTGTGTGTGTGTGTGTGTGTGTGTGTGTGTGTGTGTGTGTGTGTGTGTGTGTGTGTGTGTGTGTGTGTGTGTGTGTGTGTGTGTGTGTGTGTGTGTGTGTGTGTGTGTGTGTGTGTGTGTGTGTGTACGACAGCGCAAGTTAGGCCACGCCCAACCTGGCGAAGACCTCCTCGAACCTGGGGAACCCTAGGGACCGGACCCTTTTAAAACCGGACGACGAGTGGTGGTGGTGGTAGTGGTTTTATTAAAAATAATAGTAAAAAGGAAGGAAAAGATTTTTGCTAGCCCCGGCATCTGCCATCGATACTGAAGCACCTGAGCTGGGGCAGCGGAAATAAAGGACAGCAGGCAGAATGGAGAAATGAAATGAAAGAGGTGAGGGGACAGGAAGAGAGGACAGGGGGAGGAGTAATATGTACAAACTATTTACACAATAAGAAATGTGTCCAGGTTGTGCGCGTGATTAGTTCATTTTAGAGGAATTAAATCACACACGCGCACAGCACTGTGTAGGTTACAACTGGAGTGGGGCGTCCAGTTATTAATCGTTCAAGGTAGAACTCGCGGAGCGTTCGGTCACTGCGTGTAACTACCTGACGGAGAACAGACGGGACGTCAAGCCCGTGTGTTCGAGGAATGCACAGAGGCTCACCAAAGTTCGCTCACGAGTGCGCGCACTGCCCTGCGGCCACAATAGCGTCTTGATGGAGTCTGGTAGTATGCCCTGCGCCCTATAGGCCGCGAGCATATCGCGACGAGCATCGGCGAACGCGGAGCAGCGAAGGAGCAGATGTTCTAGTGTTTCCACTGCACCGCATCCGTCACACACATCACTCGTCGCGATTCCGTGACGCACCCGTCGTTCCCCGGGCCACACGCAGCCAATGCGCGCGCGGAGGATCATTGCACGTTGTGACCGTGTAAGTGCGCGACAGCCGGTGACACTGTCGATGCGCTCACCTCCCGCGATGCGTGGGTCGGGGTGCTGCTTTCGGAGATGGTCGTGAATGGCCGCACGCACGTCCTCCAGCGCAAGGGGCAGATCGCTGGCAGGTAGTTGGTGTGCAGCGGTCGCGAGGTCGTCAGCTTCTTCGTTGCCGGCGATGCCGCAGTGACCGGGCACCCACTGTGCACGCACGGCACAACCTCTCTGCGCGAGGCGCTCTATGCGCGAGCGAATTTCCCGTGGGAAGGAATCCTCGATCATCCTCAGATCTTCTCAGATCCTCCGACCTTCCCCCATCACCCTCCAATGGGTTCCTAAATCTTGTAAATAATGTAAACAAACCCCCGTACAGCTTCTTTCATAACCAAGTCCGACAACGTCACTCGAAGAAGGGACCTGCGGCGCTGAGTCAGCTCACTTAAAGACCCCTCATCTCTAACAGCGGCAAACGCCTTTGGGACTGGGTTTCTGATCACAACCTAATGTGCTTAAATTCAGGATCGGCCACTTATCTTCGCGCACTGACTCAATCTGTTTTAGGTCTCACGTTCACTAGTTCTGGCATTGGCTTAACGGATTGGTCGACTGTTGATTGCGGCACCTCAATTGACCATATACCTATTCATTTTGATATCGTATGTCGTGTAACTCCTGCGTCTTCTCAGTTGCAGCCACGTATAAATTATGACAGATTTCAGACGGCGTTGCGCACTGCCTTTGCGTCAGTGTCTAACATCGCCGAGGCCCACCAGTCAAACAGCATATCTGGCTATAGAAGAATGCCGTAAAAAGACGGAGTTTCTGGTGCGGCCAACAAAAGGGAATTCTTCTACCTGGTAGAATGCGGACTGTACAAGAGATTACAGGCGGAGGAAGGCAGCATGGAAAAAGCTTCTTAATAACCAATGCCCAAGTAACTGGAGTGATTATAATTTTTTTGCAGCCACCTTTAAACGCACAGTTTTTTGTGCGAAGGAAAAATATGACTCAGAACACTTCGATTATTTTTCTAAGTCGGGCAACCGACGTGCACTATTCGGCTTTCTGCGGTCTAGAAAACTGCTCACGTCCTCTAGTAATTTAAAGTCGTTAGTTGTATCACCTAAAGAAGCTATCCAGGCGGTTGAATTAATTGCCACGGACATGCAAAACCGGTTTTCGTCTCTACTGCCTTTGCGACCAATTTTGTTTGCATCAGTGGTGCCAAATAATAATCCCTCAGAAGTTAATCTATCGCAGCTTTCCCAAGTTGTACAGAGATTACCAGCGGCTGCTCCTGGCCCTGATGGTGTCACTACAAAGATGCTCAAGATTCTATATGAGGAGTTGAGTTTAGGTGTTGAATGCTACATGTGGGGTTAGCCTTGCTTTATCTGCCGGCAATTGCTCCACCGTAGCGTCCCTTCTATATTAACAATGTCTATATTAGCAATGAGGAGTCTCCCGACTCCTTATTGCACCTCATAAACTACTCCATCAAACACGCTTGGATACCTCCTGAGTGGAAGCTGGCCAAGGTGATTCCTTCACTTAAAAATCAGGGTGGAGGCTATGAATTGAATAATTTTAGGCCAATTCCTTTAACATCAAACGTAGTAAAATTAATAGAACTGATGTTACTAATTCGGGTTTCAGCCTTCGTGGACAGCAAAAATATACTCAGCCCGTGTCAACTCGGATTCCGGCCACGGTGTTCGATATGGAATGCACATGCTGATCTTGAGAGCAGAATTCTCCTTGCTCGTCGTCAACGTCAAGTCGCGGCTTTGGTTACGCTAGACGTCGCCAAAGCTTACGACAAAGTAGAACACGCCATCCTAATATATAGGCTATAGTCTCTTCAGTTTCCAGACTATATAGTTGCTTGGATATCTGCATTTCTTTATGATAGGGAATTCTTTTGCGTTCATAATGGTGTCCATTCAGAGAGGTACAAACAAACCAGAGGTGTACCACGAGGAGCTGTTCTTTCTCCTCTGCTCTTTAATATTCTGTTGAGCTCAATCCCTCTCCATCAACATGTACGCACTTACGTCTATGCGGACGACATTGCGTTTTTTGCGGCTGCGCCGGATATACATTTCCTGTATGGACTGTTGCAGTCATATCTGAGTACACTTGAGCACTGGCTGAGCAGCTTACAGCTGAAGTTAAATGTTAGCAAGTGCGCCATCCTTGTTTTCCGTCTACAGAATCCTGTAGTGGTCTCTCTCGCTTGCCACTCACAACCAATACCGCAGGTTCAATCTCTAAAATACCCAGGGGTCATTTATGACGAGAAACTCACCTGGCGACCCCACATTGACCATGTAGCGGTGAAGGGGGCTCGTGCCGTGGGCATGTTGCGTAGACTGTGCAGTCACCGGTACGGCATGCGAAGAGATACGCTATTAATGATTTACAAAACTTACGTCACGCCAATTTTGGAATTTGGATCTGTGTTGTTTTCAGGCTCGGCTACATACAAACTTCGTCCTCTCGTTCTTTTGGAAAGGGAAGCACTTCTGATGTGCCTCGGCCTCCCAAAATTTGTGGCTACCAATGTGCTGTACCTTGAAGCCCGCATTACCCCTCTCTTATCTCGACTTCAATTTTTAACTGTTCAGACTTACCTAAGAATCTACGAATCTCATTTCCACCGCTCACAAAGCATTTTCTGTTGCCAGCCGACCTCCTTTTTTAGTGCCCTCTGGTCTCGTTTTCATACCCCACAGGTATACGTTGTGCTTGTGCAAAGATTACTTGAGCCTTTAGATGTGAAAATTTATGACATCCTTCCGGCTCTATGCAGAGGGCCCGCTGTCCACATTGTTTTCGACGATATTTACCCCCAAAATGCAAAACTTTTGCCACCTTGTATTCTAAATGGTCTGCCAGACGATCATCTAAGGTCCTTACCTGCAAATATTGTAATAGCAACCGACGCGTCGCCGTGCAATGAAAAGGCAGGTGTGGGAATATTCTGTTCACATTTAGACTGGTCCTTTTCACTGCGGCTTCCAGGTTTCACCCCTATTTTTCAAGCAGAGTTTCTGGCAGTAGTACTTGCCCTGCGCAAGCTACACCCCTCTATTACCGCAGTGGCAGTAACTACCGATTCTTTATCTCTGTGTTCGTCCCTCGCCGTGCATGTTGACGGACCCATTTTCAATAAATTCTTGTCCCTGCTTCCTCCGCATTTCAGTCTTGTTCATTTAGTATGGGTTCCCGGTCACAGCAGTGTGACAGTCAATGAGATTTCTGATACGCTCGCAAAGGCTTCCCTAAGTGGCCCCGTGTTGCCTATCATCCCGGCTACAGCCTATATTACAGCGTCTAGGTTTCAGCGACGGGCGCTTTTAAGCACGCAAGACACAACACTTGTAACATCGGCGGATTATCAGCACCTCAGATATTTTTGGAACAGGCAAGTTTGTCGATCTCGGCAGCTTGGAGTATCTCTGACGAGGCTGCGGTGCCGTATACCTCCCCTAAATTTCTATTTACACAGGTCGGGTTTGGCGTTCTCTCCCCTTTGTGCATTTTGCCGTGAGCCTGAATCTATTGAGCATTTTTTGCTCTATTGTCGCCGATACACCTATTTGAGAAGAACGTTGCTGGAGGAGCCCTTGCGGCCCCTTGGCCTTAATTTAAGCAGCCCGCTCTTGCTATCATTTGGTGCCACCACATTCGTGTTCGGCCACCGTGATCTGTTTGTACCACTGTTCAAAATTTCCTGCTAGAATCTCACCGACTGCCATGCTAAGGGTTACAAAATTTTCTTTCCTCTCAATTATTACATTTTGGCTTAATAATTCTGTTCCATGCAGTTCCTCTCTTTATTATTATTATTATTATTATTATTATTATTATTACAAATTTTGAAGTCAAAATTTTCATCCCTTTTCTGTTCATGAGGAAGAATCCTCCGGTGTTGCTTTCCCGCGTGCTTTTCTTTTTGATTACCTGAATACAGGTGAATAGTCACCCGATTCTTGCCGATCCCCCAGTGTGGGTATGTGCCACCTTTTCATAGGCTAACAACAACAACAGTTCAACACGAATGTCCCTAACAGGACATTCTGAGAACCTTTCGAGTGCATCGATGGCTAAATGTCCTCATGAGGATGTCCTCAGTCTGTACTTTACTGGACGGCTACAAGATGAAAATTCCTCAAATGTCCTACAATCGAGTACTGTGGAACCAAGCTGAGATCAAGCCAGCTTTATCTCTCCCACTCAGCTCTCATGAATTAAAAACTGGAGGTTTATTCAACGATGTGTGTACAATGTTGATCTAATGAAGGAAATTGTTTAACCACAATGATATGCATTAAGAAGATATCGTGAGATATTTTTCTACATTTGTTCTTATGCATAGCATGCTTCTGATGGGGTTCGACTTTTAGATTTTTGGGTCACTCATCTTTTCCATTCAGACAGCGGAATTCAACGCCGGAGAGCTACTCTCTGCGCCCCTTGGTAAACCCGTTTTTTTTTTCTTATTCTGGTTACCTTCGCTTAAATTAGCTTTGAATACAGCACTCCCAAGAAAAAAAAAGGTCTTCATACAAATCCTGAAGTAGTACTGAAAACGTCCCCAAACCCGATCCTGAGATGCGCAACGGATGGACAAATGGATCCCAGTTGAACTGCTTGAGGACCAGTTACAGACAACCTGAGGATATCTGACATCCTGACGCGGACATCCTGAGGTAATACTCGGGACGTATTTACGTTGTCTGCATGTCGACCGATTCTCATGGAGTCGCGATTAGTCCCAAGTCACGCAAGGTTAATTCCCTGTCACGCTAGCATGATAGAGGATTGTATCAATCGCGACGTCATGAAAATCGGTCGACGCCATTGGCTGCAGGGCCTCCTATGAGCATTTGCCGCTTAGTTCTCGAGTTTGGCATGATTCACCTTTTTTTTTTCTGACGTCCGCCAACACACCTACTAAGCCATCTTTTACCTTTCAAAACCTATCTTTAAAATTTAGTGGCGGCCTGCCCTCAAGCGCCTGGAAGCTCTCTGGCTCAAGGGAAGGGGAGTGAGTGAAAAAAACCTTTATTTTCCAACAGAATGAGACCACCTCATCCAGACCTCCCCTGTCCCATACCCTCAGTTGAGGGAGGAGGATCAGGAGAGATCCGGCCGCATGGGGTAGTCGCGTCAGATGCTGGCCAGGAGCTCTTGTATCCCGGCGGCCTCTTCAGCCAGTCGGACGGCGGTGAGCTGGAGCTCAGGGTCTGTGCTCCGGAGCAAGGTCTCCCAGGCGTCTCTACTATTAATGTTCTTTGCCCTGCCTGGGGATTGGCTACACTCGACGCGGTTACGAGGACAGGAAGGCGCATTAACTGTCGCGCTCAGGGTACACGCCAGAACCTCGCATTCGCATGTTGATGCGAAAAACGAACGTGCCAACAATTTATTTATTCTTTTTACCTTTATTTAATGAGGTAGGCGACACCAGGTGTGCTCTCACGCAGCCCCTTTACCACCGTTTAAAAGGTGTCGTCTGTTATCCACCTTGTCTCGGGAGGTTCGGTATATTTTACTCATAAATGGCGCAAACAAACTTAACGTGCCACGCATCAAAATTAGGTATGTCATTCTCACCTAAATAAATGCCAGTTAGATTTAATTTAAAGCCCAACATCGCCTCCAAGCAAGCAGAACACAATCGCCACTGCTTCACTATCCTAAACACCGGCCGCGTTGCTGTGTTGCCGTTGTGTTGCGCCGACGTAATCGTCGGCGCGACCGAGCGCCAAAAAAGGTGGCTCAAAACTCCGAAAAGCTCGAGTCGGAGAATGTTCAGCTCCACCCGACCCATCTTGCGCAAAAGCGTAAATGTCTGGCCGTTAGTATTGCCGCACTTGACGTCATTCCCTCGTCAGCAACTGGCTGTGCAGCGCGTTCCAGCCGCGGCATACACGAGCAGGTGCACCGCCAACAGCTGCACTTTCGAGCACTGCGCCCACGCCTCGACACATCTGCAAGAGACCATTGCCACCTGCACCAGCTGCTGGCTCGGTTCCAGTACAACTCAGTGTTTTAGAAAGAGCGTGTCAGTTTGAACTGGAAATGCAGAAATCCCTGCCAATTCTTGGGCATATTTTCATAAGGAAACGCAGTGCCCGAGAACTGAAACCGCCTAGTATTTTACGAATTCAGCTAATCAACCGAGTGTAGCATATACAACAAATAGTTTACACCATATTTTGGACTGCCAGGAGAGCAATTAATAATAATAATTGGTTTTTGGGGGAAAAGAAATGGCGCAGTATCTGTCTCATATATCGTTGGACACCTGAACCGCGCCGTAAGGGAAGGGATAAAAGAGGGAGTGAAAGAAGAAAGTAAGAATTAGGTACCATAGTGGAGGGCTCCGGAATAATTTCGACCACCTGGGGATCTTTAACGTGCACTGACATCGCACAGCACACGGGCATTAAACGCAACTCTGAGAAAAGTAATCTGCCGTTAAACATAAACTGTGCCTTCAATGCAGCAATGTGTCTTAACACATTAGTATGAGAAGTCACCTATGGAGCACCTAATTCCCATATGGTACAATTTGACATGCCTACAATCGCCAATTCTACCACCATGCTGTTGTGACAAATTAAGAACCGTTACCTGCAGTTGCATAAAGCACATTTTCTGGGCATCAGTCTGTCACATGAGCGTCAAGCTCACTGCACGAACATGAAAGTCACCAGCAAACAGCACAAGCGTTGAAATGTAGCTGCAACAAAAAGCTTGAGAGGAAGCAACGAAACAGAGTAGGAGACAATCCACTATCAAGAACACAACTCGCTTTATTTTTTCCACAAATGTGCAACCAGCGCACTTCACAGCACAGTGTCTGCTTAACTTGACCAAAACAATGCTGTTAGGAGCCCTCTTGCCTAGAAGGTGCCAGCATTCACAATCATCTCTGCAATCTAAGATGCCATCTGTTCTTCCAATGCCTGGTTCATCCAGTTTGGTGCAATGGAACTAATCTTCTCAATGATGTTGTTCACTTGGAAGCAGAGGCCCTGTATCTGTTGATTCCACGATGGCAAAATTTCACGACCTGATGAAAGAAAACAGGCAACAGCTGTGTCAGCTCTATAAGAAGAGATGTCTGCTGGCAAGACATTGCAACGATCCCGCTTACGTGTGCCGGTACTAACTGAGCTTAGATATTCACTACATGACTCCACCTCTTTTGAACATATTCTATTCAGTTTTTATGCACAGAAGTAAAAATGTAGCAAGAAAATGTGCCAGCCTGCATGTCATAAAACTATCATGAAAAGCGTGCACAGTTAAGCAATGCAGTTTGTCAGATTATTTTTAATCATGCTAAGGTATCACCTTACTCATCCCCAGTGCTCTGCTGCAGAAAAAAAATTATGCAAATGCAAGAAATTCAGTTTTATAAGTATTCCACTCAGTATCCTCGCTTTCAAAACTTACTTTCAAAATTAACGATTGAATCAATCTGGTCAATGTAGCCATTCATTCGGTTCTCAGTGATCATTTGTGATGCTATCTTCTCTGCCTGAAAAAGCAAAAGCATATGAGAAAATGAAAACATCTGCAACACAATTACACAGGTCTACACAAGTCGAACATTCTGCAACCTATGACCAAACAACAAACAAAATGAATCCTACCTTAGATGAGGGTATTTCCAGCAGAGCACCAAGTTCCTCAAAAGTGATGTTGTTGTAAAGTTTGCTGGCTGACAGTAAATTGTGCTCTACAACAGCTCTGTCCAAGATTGTACTTCCTGCAAACAACAGGACAAAGCAAAAGAAGAAAAGCTGTTTAGCATATCAGACAAAGCAAAGTAGACAGAGTGGGCTGCAGGCAAACAATGTTCATAAACAAAAGGCATAGCAGTGTCTGGCACAGAAATGACGAGCAGATGCTTACAAAGCGACGAGTAACAAGCCCCACATTCTTTAATGTGCTCTACAAAAGAAGCTCATTGATACATTTCCTAAGAAGTGACGAGCAAAAAGAGCATTATCCAGGAAAACGGTCCATTCGAAACCACCACGATTTTTAAAAATCTGACAGCAGTAAAGTCAAGCCCAGATATATCGAACCCGGGTATTTCGAATTATTGACTACATCGTACACACAGATTATCCCCTTGAAAATCCTGTTTAAAAGTATAGGAAAGTTGTGCAGTACACTGAACTCTTAATTTCGCCGGCCATTCAATATATCAAACTGCATGCCGCGACCTGCATGTACTGCTTCTTCTAACGACGAACTTCGATCACTTTTCGCGCATAGAGAGTCGTCGGCTGTGTGGCCTTGGGCAACTGCTAGCAGCGCTAGCACTGTGAAATTATGTGATGAGATGAAAGTGGTGTGTGCTTGAGGGTAGCCTTCAGTCTCTTGCACTCATGTTTCACTCCAGGTCTCTTCCGATTTGGCTACACTGGCTGCACTAGTTCCGTCAAGTTCCGCGGCGGTGCTGCGAGCATGCAGCATCAGTTCAAGTGCAGCTTGGCACTGGCTGCTTCCAAAACGTAGAGTGCAGGCCTAGTTGTCTGCTAGCCTTGGCGTCGCCACCAAATTACAGCCAACTGCATGCTGTCGGCATCAATGGCCGCCAAAATGTCGAACAATGTAAATAATTTTCACGCATCAAGTCGCAATAAGTGTGGCCATGAACCAGCCGCAGCTAATCATCGTTTTACAGAAAAAAAAGTCACTGCATGTATATGCACAAATGATTTAAAAAATTTAATATATGCTGAAATGCTGGGGCTCGACAAGCTTGACCACTTAGGTTAACAATCCTGACGCCATAAAGTTACCCTCTCCATCCTTTCAAGAATAAATAGTCATCAGTTCATTTAAACTACGGTCAAATCCTCTATGATCTGCATATGGGGGCCACCATACTGCTGCACTACAGCTGCCCTACAGGTGGGCAGATGAAATTAGGAAGTTTGCAGGCATACGGTGGGTGCAGCTGGCAAAGGACAAGGTTAATTGGAGAGACATGGGAGAGGCCTTTGCCCTGCAGTGGGCGGTCAGGCTGATGATGATGATGACGGGAAAGAGCGCTGAACTGACAACTGATTTTTATTGAGCGAAACGTGCACAATATATAGGAAGGCAGTGGCAGAGGTAATCACAAGCAGTCAATGTCTTCGTTTCACATTTGGGCACCTTCATTCACGCTGCTTCACTTATGTTAGAATAGACCAACTAGTCCAGCAAAAAGCTCTATCACAAAAGTCTAGCAGTGATCCTTGCCTGGTATGCTTCGCTGCTGAAGACGCTGTGGGAACTTGGGAACTAACTGTACCTTACCGTAATTTTAATGAGCGAATATTCTATTTATAGTGTACTGGTAGCAGGATTAGACATCTTATAATAGACAGTGCTTAGTTCCAAAGAGCTGTCCACTGAATCTTCGATGCTAAGCAGGTTAGGCATAGTAATGTGCAGTGACCGGTTTGCTGCCAGCGCACCAAACGGGTGGCACTTCACAGAAAGAATCGCGTCACTAGCGTGGGTGCAACATATTCTTGCTTCTAGGTTACAGACAAGCTTACCTACAGCCAGTTTTTATATATCGATATTTCACGCTTCCCTCAGAGTTCGATATATCCAGGTTCAACTGTACACAGCATTTTTGACACTTTTCACTTTCCATAAAGGCCGGTGTCAGTGCTTGCTGGTGCAAGATCTCAACTGCTTTTCTGATGTTTTTAAGCTTCGATCCGCATTTTCATTGCCCTGAGCATGAAAAAAACTTCACGACGTATCGTCTGGTGACAGCAAGGGTGTAAGCAGCCAGCACCCCTCCATTGTCATTGTCACTGTTTTTGGATGCTTCATTCTAGTGCGAAGATGTACAGCAAACAAGCTGCCCTTATGGCTGACTATCGTCGGGCTCTGTTAACATCGTGCAAACCCAACTTCGACATGCTCACATGTTATGGCTGGTCACTGAATGTATCATACGGTCAGAACTTGACGGAATTATGAACGTACCTGCCAGATAATTGTACAATTCGAGAACATATTAACCAGAAGAAAAACAGTGTATGCTATGAGCCAATTTTAAAGCTCATGATTTTCGAAAAATCGGATGAACTGTGAATGAATCAACAAGGTTCTACCATGTCAGATTAATGGGTCATAGTGATGCACACCTTCTATATACCGTATTTACGCACATAATTTGCGCACTTTTTATTCAGAAATTAGGGCTCTAAGAAGGGGGTGCGCAAATTACGTGGGGATTTCGCGAGCGCGACTTACAAAACTCCACAAAGGTCATAACGCGCAATATAGGTATATTGTATGTTGCTGCATATACGTCAGCACCCGGACCCGCACCCTACGCTGGCCGGACCCCGAAAAACAGTTCACTCTAAATGAAAGGCCACGCACCCCCCCCCCCCCTTGCGGGATGGCATGAAGGTACACGCACAAAGCTGAATAAGACGCTAAAACAGCGTCATCGCTTGCGACCCAGCCAATTGGATTCTGTAAGTTTGCTTTCGCAACTTCGTCCGGGAAAGCAACCGCGAATCATTAAATCAATTATCACACCACACAATTCTTTAACAGTACCGCACGAGCGTAGACCAAACTGCTTGTCGGCGCCTTATCACGGTGCGGAGCTGAGAAGCCAGCGAGAATAGCCACGTGCGCACAAGTTTTCCGACACAACGATTGTCGCCTATGGGCAAACTTGTGGCAGGCGATTATTCTCACTGGCTCTGCCGCTCCGCGCCGTGATAAGGCTCTGACAGGCAGTTTGAAACTTGCCGTATAGTTGTGATATTCCATCGCAAGACATGATCGAACAACCAAACACAAGCCGTCAGAGCCACCAAGAAAAGCGTAGCCGGCAGTCGAGTCACATACATCAGCCAAACAAACAGCGGTGTTGGCTCTTCTATCAGCTGCCGACCCTCCCTGGAAGCGCTGCTGGCCGCTCCGAGTGGCGATGCCGCTGGTGCCACCGCGATTGTAACAGCGGCCCCTGACACCACCATGAATGCCCAGTGCACAAAAGATCCAAAAAGCCTTCCAAACAAGCATGAGGAATAGCTGAATGCTACTGGGTAGAGCCATAGGGTAGAGCCCACGTGCATGATGGTGGTCTAGCGCAGCGCGGTGCGTAAAATATGCGAGTAAAAAATTTTTTTTGTAAACCCGGGTGATAAGTTAAGGGTGCGCAAATTATGCGCGTAAATTATGCGCGTAAATATGGTACCCCTTTAGCATTCAAAGAAACATTTCTTTCTGTGCTCAGAGACAAATATAACAGAATAAAATATAAAATTTTACTCTAGTATTGTGGCTTCCTGCAAACACTAAACCTTGTCTTTTGAAGCTTTAGCAAGATGCAGCAGGATTCATGAACTCAAGGTGTTACCCACAGCATGGATACAATTGAGAACAAACAGCAACACGTGTATGTAATTAGGCATTCCATGTCATAACTCTCTGTGTGGAAACTATTTTAAATCTAAGTGCCACCTTCAACAACTCATGGCCAGCAAGACATTTTTTCTGGGTGAAAGGAACAGTGCCATGCAATGATTTGCAACGGCAGGATGCAGCAGTATTCACTGTACTGAGCAGCTCCTGTCTGCAACAAAAGCAGTTCCAGCCACACTGAAGCAATTCTTCCCAAGAACTGCCACTCACCATCTGCGATAGTTGCCTTTTGGTGTGATTGCAACAGAGCTGAGAAGTCATCCAACTCACTTTTCCTAATGATGCGGTCAAGGTACCTACAGCACAAAAAAAAGGAACTGAAAAAGATTGCCAATGACCTGCCAGTACATTTCGGAACACCAGTGTCTAAGATAGAATCATAGCTCAAAGCAGGAGCTAAACACAAACTAAATTGATGCACTGCTTTCATTACTGGTGAACACTTCTTTCTATATCACAGAGCAAAAAAAGTTAATGCAACAGAAAATACTACCCTAATTACCAGCACGGCAAAAGGCCTTGCATGCAAAGATGAACAGCGGCAAAGCCATTTGACGTAAGCAAATATGGTATTTTGTATCCAGCATACAATCGATCACTCTTGTGATCGCATCCCTTATAATATTAATAAAGCACACTGCCCAAAGTACAGTATCTGCGAACTCAAGGCACAGTAGCAAAACTGACTTATCATTATACAGAGGGCACCACGTTAAGATTGTGTACAGGCTTTATAAATATTGTACAGGTCACTAGGTTTGCGCTTCCCGTCCATGTGCTTAGGCTCATTCTGCAATGGCACCTCTCAACTGCAAGAGGAATTACCACCCTCACTTGGCTCGTCATCATGCAGGACAAAGGCCTCTCCCATATCTCTCCAAGCCCTGATGCATTCTGTTGCAATCTTGTGGGTAATACGTCACTTTAATCGCTACAAGAGCCCCACTACGCGGCCCATTAGTAAACTCAGTGGCCTGGGCGTTTCTGAAAAAGGCCGCACCACAACATACGGAATCCGTCATTACTACCCTCAATGTTTTAGTCATTTTCAGGCACAACTCTCACTGACCAAAGCAATCTGAGGCACCCCAAGGCTTTCCCCTCCTTTGTTCACTTTGTGAGTGTCAAGAAACTACAGTCAAACCTGGATATAACGAAATTGAAAAAAGTTCGCAATTTTTCGTTATATCCAGGTTTTCGTTAGATGCAGTTTTGGGTTAAGACTGGTAAGGATCATGCCAAAACTAAATAAAAATTCGACAGATATCAATTCAAGTGAACTCGCCATTCAAAGAATTTATTTAATAGAGAAAAACTGCGTAATTTTCGCTTGCTGTTTTTGCCCAATTGAAGCCACTACTCGGCGCTTCAAGGAAACTAAGGCATCCAGGGCTGCTTCATCGTCCTGCGAGCCGACGAAATGGCGCAGAGCGTCCACCACGTCCATCAGTTCCCTCGCGGTGGGCACAGCACAAAACGTATCAGGCTCTGACGAACCGCCACCTTCAAGGCTATCCTTAACGGTTTCCACAAGTGCCGCATCAGTCATCTCTTCCATAGCCACGGCGCCGTTGTCCACGAACAAAAAGTTGCACAGCTCGACACCGTCGGGCACCCCACCGTTCATGCGTAGTTCATCCCACGCTTCTGCGACCTCGGGTGGGCTTGAAAGTTCGTCTTCAGTGACTGTAGCTTGAATGGCCTTATTTACCTGAGCCTTGGCGAAGCAATTGGCGATCACTTGTGATTCGACCTCTTGCCACGACGCAGCAAGCATTCCGATTGCTTGGTAGATATCCACTTTTGTTGGCCGTTCAAGGCGGATGTCCAGGAGCATCTTTTGTATCAATCGACGGCGGTAACAGCATTTAAAGCTGTTAATAACCCATTTGTCTAAGGGCTGTACCAGAGAAGTGCAGTTAGGTGGCAAATGCTGCAGCTCGACCTTAGAAAGCTGTAGGCCTTCCACATGGTGCGCGGAGCAGTTGTCAAGCAGCAAACAAATGCTGCGAACTTGTCGCTTGACATCTTGGTTGAGCTCCTTCAGCCAGTCGTAAAAAATTGCCCGCGACATCCAAGCTTTGGAGTTTGCCACATATTTTACTGGCATCCGCCCTGTTCCTTTAAAACATCCGGATCGGGCATTGCGGAAAATAACAAACAGGATTCGCTTGTCGCTGGCATCAGTGTTGGCGCAAAGCAAAACCGTCACGCGGAGTTTAATTTGCTTTCCACCGCGGCAGTCTTCTCCTTTCAGTGAGAACGTGCGGCTCGGTAACATTTAAAAAACAGGGCCGTCTCATCAGCATTATAAATGTCGGCAGCTTCATAGTGGCTGAAAATGCCGGGAAGCTTCTTGGCCACCCACGAGGCAGCAGCATCGCTGTCTGCGGAGGCAGACTCGCCAGATACCACTTTTCCGACGACACCGTGCCGGCTTTTAAATCCTTGTAGCCAGCTGTTACTCGCTTTGAAGTCGTCGTGGCCCAGGATACAAGCAAAATCTATGGCTTTCTGCTGCAAAATCGCGCCACTTATGGGCACGTTTTGTGCTCGTCTGTCCAAAAACCATGCAAACACGGCGTTGTCCACATCAGCATACGTCGACGTCTTCAGTCTTTTCTTCTGGGCGCTTGTGCCCGACTCCATCGCACTGCGGATGCTTTGTTCTGCAGCAAGAATGGTTGACAGGGAGCTGGCTGGTATATTGAAGCGGGCAGCGACATCCTTCTTTTTTTCGCCGGCGGTAACCGCATTCAAAATCGAGAGCTTATCTTCAAGCAACAAAACTTTGCGTTTCCTCACAGCAGAACTCATCGTAACGAACCGACACCGTAAACACACACCAACACACACACGTCAACACGCTGACGAAGAAGGCTTACCATAACTGCGCCGCAACACCACGAAAAATTTGTCATAGTAGTGCCACCTAGTGTCAAGCTACAAAATGAAAGCTTAAAAGTTGCTACGCTTGCCACGGAGCGGCGATAGCGGCGCTCAACATCATCATCATCACCGAGGTCTGCTTGTTTGCTGCGATTGCAAGCGTTCTGCTCGCGGTCTACTTTACCTTTTAATATAAAAACTTACTTAAACAATATTCATTAAAGTTGCGCACTGCCCGGTCAAATTTCGGGCAAAACATTACAAGATACAGCTCGATGATCAGAGCCACGGATTCGTTACATCAAGGTCGACTGCCGCAACGAGTTCGTTACATGGAGGTCGCCTATACATGGGCTTCAATGGGGGATGTGCTGGGGAATTGAAAAATTTCGTAAAATCCAGGAATTCGTTACATAGAGGTTCGTTACATAGAGGTTCAACTGTATCTACCTTGCCTCCCCAATCATGGTGATCAAAGCAATGGCAATTATGGGTGAAGGTAGCAAACCTCAGGCTCCGAAGAACTTCTTAGAATCAAAGCAATCGAGTTCGGGCAAAAATAAAAGCTGGAACACCACTCAGGTGCAACACTGGACTGTTTCTCCCAACTAGCAATACCACTTACTGAAATGAAATATTTTGCAATGCTGCAGAACCCTGAAGCCATGCCACCATGTAGCAACCTAGTGGTTTTTACCATGCGTCACATAGTTCGCATACAAGATTTGGTAAATAATCTGCCACAGAAAAATGTGTTGCAGGATGATCGACTAGAGACTAAGATGATGCAAGTTTTGTTCACGAAGCTACGCTGTCAAATACAGATAAAAGACCAAAAAATAAGGATAAAAAGTGCATCCTACTAAAACGAAACCTTACATCTTTTCCAGGATGTTGTAGGCAGGAAGCTGCTGGCACCTTTCATCTTTGAACAAGGTGGCGAGCATCCGTGACCGCTGCTGACCTAAGAGTGCATTCAGGAAATTGTATGCTATAGCTTTCAAGGATTACAAATACCACAAGCACTAACAATAATTCAATCAGCAGGCATATATTTAGTTTAAAGCACACAGTCATATCATTAGTGAGGACGCAGGGGAGGAAATACAGAACAGAAGAAAACAACACACACCACAGTTCAGTACGGCTGAACTTGAATCAGGAATTCCGTCTAAATCAATGAAAAATTATAAATTATCAGGTTTAACATCCCAAAGCAACCCACGAGTATGAGGGACGCCATAATGGAGGGCTGCAGACTGATTTAGACTGCCTCTGGTCCTTTAACTTGCGCTGACATCACAAAGCATATGGACGTTTTTTGTACTGCGCCTCCATCAAAATACAGCTGCCACAGCCAAAGTCAAACCCACGACCTCGGGATCAGCGACTGAATGCAAAACCATTGAACCACAGTGATGGCTCTCACTAGACTCTTACCTTTACTAAAATAGTCTGGTGCATTCTTGTGGGCTTATTCCACTCAGTTTGCTTTGTAGATTAGATGTCACTTGTATTCTACTGTGTTTGCTAAGAATGAGGTTTGTCAAGCAATAAATATTGCAGCCCAGATGACTGCACAGAAACTGACAAACAGTTCTGGAAAGAAATGTATACTACAACCCATATCAAAGCACAACCCTGTGATGCCTTCTGGATCAACTATATTTGGTTAGGCACTTCCAAGACATTTCATCCCAGCTGTTGTTACCATGCATAAAACTAGACACACAAAACGTCTAAGATGAACAACATAAAGGTTGGTGGCTTCATTTTAGAGATGATTCGTTTTGTGGAGAACTGTTCCCCCCCCCCCCCCCCCCCCATGCTGAGGAAGTTACAAAAGCTAGGCAGTAGTGACCCACTTTGCTTAACAGTGCCATGAAGTGAAAACATGCAGTAAACATATTTGAGTGCAGCAATCAGCAAGTAGAACCTGTGCGACAAAAAGCAGCAGCAAAACAGAAAAAACAACAGACCAGCAGAGGCCAAGATGGTGCAAATCAGGGCATTCCTGAGGGCAGTCATTCGCTCGTCTTCATGAATTATTGGCTTGTAAGAGAGCTCATTGTAGCGCTGGGCCGCCTCGATAAATTTACGCCTGTAGTCCAAGACTCTTGCATAGCACACCTGCCAAGAAAATATGATCATGTTTAGTATGCATTACTGCCACAAAGGACATTCCCATTTGGCCTCACAAAAATAGCTCAATTTATAATAAAATACGGGCAAAAACCAAATGCAACTAAACAAAGGCATGCCATTTAAATACAAACAGCACTGTAGCACAACCTGTTCAAAAACAACACAAAACCTCAATCAGTACAACACTTGTCATTGCTCCGATAGATTAAAACATTTCCAATTACAAGAAGTATACAATGTTCATTACACTGATGCTTGTACCACACAAACAAATTTAACAAGAGATCCCAGCTTGGTTACTGCTTCACAGACTCTATGTAGTGAAGCACCCAAAATGGAACACTTCTCCCTTCAATCACTACTATTTTCTCTTACCCTCCAATCCAGGCAAAAGAGCTAGACTTGCGTAATAAATTCTTTTATTACCACACCCCACATTTAACCTATATCAACACAAGCTTACAGCAAACGAAAAACTTGCAAATGGATGAGCGTTTCTGCAATGCACAAGCAAGTACTTGGCTACCATTCACATGAAATTTGTTCTAGGTACAGCAAGGCTGTCGCAGAAACATTATCCCTGTTTACAGGACCTCACCTTGTAGTAGATCTGCAACTGCTCATTCTTGGTCTCTGCCTGCAGCAATGAGGCTCTGTTGATGTATGCCTCAGCCTGAACAGGGTCCTCATCTTCCAGGTACAGGCGAGCGATTTTGAGATATGTTTCAAGCTTGTAGTCAACAGAGTACTGCCTGCAGGAGCATCATAGTGTTTCTCTGACATAGGTGGACATCAAATATGCCCTCTCATTCACCGAGCATGGAACATGAATGCCCACAGTCTGTTCATGTAGTAATAGGCACCTAGTCTGGTAAAAACATTAAAAATACTGTTTAGAAAGATTAATATGCAGTTTAGACATGATTTTAATTATTGTGAAGGACAGAAACCCTTTACTAAATAAAAAAAGCATTCCCTGCACAATTAGCAGTAATGCTACTACTAAAATAAACAATAATTCCCCAAAAATACCGCTATGAAAGTTTAAGGAGTCTGTAGGTATTACACCAAGCAAAATTATGCATCATCGATTAGCATCACTGATTTTTGCACTGTAAACAAAACTTCTGCATGCAGTATCCTGAAGGAGCAAGCGACACAGACAAGCATAAAATGAACCTCAAAATGGCAACCTTGTTTAGAAAAGAACACGAAAACCTTTCCCTGAAATGATGTGCGCTTACTTCTGTCCAGTTTCAAGTGGAATTCCGACAAGCACACTGGCCGCTTCTCTCCAGCTTTGATCCTTCACATAGATTTCGGCTAAGTGCTGCCTGATAGTTGCCACCTGCAGGGGCAAAGGAAAGTGGAAGCCCATCAAGACTTCAGCTGAAAACACTGAACACCCACTGGGAGGATGTACTGAGCATTTATGTGACTGTGAGCCTCCAAAGTCACAAAAAATAAGTTCAAAAGTCTAAGCCAATGTGCATTGCCAATGGTGCTTCACTTTCCCCACAATATTGTAATCTGGTCCCAGCTTCTTAGTAAACTGTGTTTACACACTCAAGTACAGAGCTATTCAGGTCCCCCACCCCACCCCCCACCAACGAACACCACCAACACAGGCATTTCAGTGGCTGCCATGTACTAACATGCTTTTTCGGCTAGCATTTCGATGTAATAAGTTATTAGACACAAAAGTTTGTGCAGGCTTGTATTTCTATTTGTTGTGTTGAGTTGGGTTTAGTGGGGCACAAGCATCTCAGGCCATCATGTGCCAATCTCAAGGTAAAGAAAAATTGTTTCCTGCAGAAAATGTGAAAAACAATGGTGGTGTACAGGGCCTAAAGAGTTAGTTCATATTACCTAGTGACAAAGGAAGAAAAATTTTAGAAATGGCTAATAGTACAAGCTTTAATGAAGGTCGGGTAACCCGAGCGAACATCCTTGGCTGAGCAAGAATCTCAAGGTTTCCAACAAGCCAAATAAAGACCTTAGCCTTCTTCTCTGGAATGAGAAATTGGCCGAGGTGTATCACAAAGTTAAGCACTGGGTCAGAATTAACAGTTTCTCAAGAAAACTTGCTTCTCTTAAAATGGCTGAAGACATAAGGCATGTCAGTCAACAACTGAATTATCACTTAAGAGCAGCGTTAGCATTTTTGTTCTTGTTAAATGGACATTCAAGTTACATGAGTCTTTCTTAAATATGACAAAATTTAAAGTACTTACTATGTGCACCATGTATATGACTAATACTGAACTCAAACGTAGCTGTTGTCAAAAATCAGAAGGAACAATGCTGATGCTCTGAAAATAAAAATACTGCACGCCATTCTAGACATAAAAAAAGATATTTGACTAGCCCAACTGCTTCCACAAATAGGAACTCAGTGGTGAGCACATAATAAGCATTATTAAAAAATGATGCTACCTGGTATGTCTTAACTTAAGAGGAGAAGAAGGGGGGGGGGATTCTACATGAAAGAAGCATGACTGCAACTTGCCTGTTCCTCAAAAGAGACGACTCGAGGCTGCACCTTGTCCAATGTGAAATGAGAAACTGATTTCGAGACATCATCCGGCAGTGAAGTCAGGTGGTTGCCAACGTCAGTCAGCAGTTGACGAGAGATCACAAGGCTCACATTCTCGTTAACAACTGCCAATGAAATGCCGGGAAAACAATAAACAGCAGCTCACAACACTCTTTGATGCTTCATTTCATATATCCTCATGAACAAAAAAGAACGGCTACAAAAAACTGGTGGAAATTTTTGCAGCCAGCAAGACTAATGCATCAACTGAATGCATGCATAGGAAGTTCAGACCAGCTAATTAATCAATAACCGAGCAATTTTATATCATACAACCTCACTTCACTGGTACTACACCAAGCAAGTTAAAAATCCCCACCAGCACACTGCTGACAGCACAGGTATATTAGCATTGCTGAAATTCATGCCAATTACAAGCTTCCATCACTTGCACACCGTTATAAAAGCTTGCCACTGCTTCTGTAAAGCTGGAAATGAGAGCAGCGTTGGCATTTTTGTTCTTGTTAAATGGACATTCAAGTTACATGAGTCTTTCTTAAATATGACAAAATTTAAGGTACTTACTATGTGCACCATGTATATGACTAATACTGAACTCAAATGCAGCTGTTGTCATCACAGCACAGGTATATTAGCATTGCTGAAATTCATGCCAATTACAAGCTTCCATCACTTGCACACCATTATAAAAGCTTGCCACTGCTTCTGTAAAGCTGCAAATGAGAATTCCCCCAGCTTAAGAAGCTGTGTTATATACATATTCAATTAGATTGAGCTTTAATTTACAGCTAATAATTGGAATGGTAATAAGTGAGGCCACTTTATTACTAACACCTGATGGGCATTGGCAATGCATCTCATAACAGGTGCATACCCAACTTTTCCTTGCAGTAGTAAGGGGAGTATTTAGATATGAACTACAAGGTGAACAGATGGGCAAAAATAGCAGCAGGAAGTACGAAGGGCCGAACAGGAATATCCAGATTCCAGCAATGCACACAAATTCCCTCTGCTACATTGCCTACCATCTGTGTCGAGGTGCTCATAATGGCTCGGCTACAAGCTCGTTATTTTTATATAGCCTTTGAAAAGTGAGTTTTTGGGGGTGGGGGAGGAGTGTGCAAAGCAAATAAGGGGCAATGCAAGACTTTTCCTGGGGGCTCCCTATAACAGCTTTTGTTGTAAAAGATGCTCGCAGCTGCTATCAGGGTTACGTCACAGTGCATGTAGCATTAAAACAAGACCAAAATTTCTGCAAACTACCGTCCATTCTGAGGCAGCACACACACATTAGATCTGTTAAGATTACATGAAGCCTTGCATAAAGGTGTATGCGGCAATCCACACAGGAAATAAATGACAGAACATATTCGAACTTACTAGCTTCGACAAAAACCTTCAGTCCTTCAATGAGCTCCTGATCAGTGCTCTTCAAAATGCTCTCTAGTACTGCTCTATACCTGCAAAAGAATGCGCAAAGTGCATTTTACTATCAGCTCTTCTGACATTACAAGTACCAAGAGGAAGAGTTCAAATATAGCAGTCACAAAAGCAATCTCCTAGTGAGATTCTACTTATTTTTTAACTTAGCTCAGCCAAGCCTCCCACCTACCACGAAATGACTTGATACTACGAGAGGGAGGCAGACATTATGAATCATTTCAAATGAATACTGAAATCTCAATTAAAAGTTTGCCACTGGCACACACACCAACCAATCTAGCCGTCCATCAGGGCATAGAGTGAAGGGAAGCAAAACATCTACCCCCTTTATACGGGGTCAACAACATTTCAAGCTGGACAGAGAACTTAGCGCCCTAATTGGACACTGACAAACCAGCTTCGTCACAAGCCAACAATAACTTTTGGCTTATGATCAGTCCAGCTCGTCAAGCGTTTTGTGGCACTCTTGTGTCCAGTTGACAGAGAGTAGGACACGTCTAATGCAGTTTCATGCTGACAACAAAATGGCAGTATGGGTTCTGAAACACTGCCAGTATATATCTGGCTGAAATTGGAAACTTTACACTGCAGGCAAGAACATGGTGGATAACGTGGATAACACGAGTGGTGGCCATGCGGCCAGTTCTGACGCCTCAGAGTTCAGTGATAGTAATGGTTTGGTTTGAGGTTTCATGGGGGTTTAACGTCCCAAAGCAACACAGGCTATGAGAGACGCTGTAGTGGAGGGCTCCGGAAATTTCCACAACCTGAGGCTCTTTAACGTGCACTGACATCGCACAGTACACGGGTCTCTAGAATTTTGCCTCCACCGAAATTCGACCGCCGCGGCCGGGATCGAACCCGCGTCTTACGGGTCAGCAGCCGAGCGCCATACCAACTGAGCCACCGCAGCAGGTTATAGTAATGATGGCTATGCTGCTGTGTTATGTTTTTGAAGTGAAGGCAACAGTGGTGACCTCCTTGACAGCGCATCAGAAGTCAAAGATTATGACAGAGAGGTCCTCATCACCGGTAGCCTTAGTGCCAAACTGACTTGAGTCGTCCTCCAGTGCCTCCCAGTTTTGCCTTGAAAGGAACACCCGGGCTCACACCTGATGTAGCCTTTCTGCCAGAGCCACTAGACAGTTCAGTGCTTTTGAAGCTGAAGTTTTTGATTTGGGCCCTTCCTTTCTGTTCTGTTCTTCCTTTGTAATAGCCTCCTCTTCAAAGAACATATAAGCATATAACAAATAAAACTTGTTGTATCAAAGGATAATATTCTCTATGGTGTTTTCTGCATTTTTAAGTAAAAAGCCCATTTAGGAGCACATTCCATTTTAAAAAATGTCCGTTAGGTGGTTAACTCTGCTTGGCTCGCGCCGCTCACTAGACCGACGAGGCTTGCTTGATATGCACTACTGTTAAGATTCCACGTGAACCATTGTGCCAAAGTAAAAGTGTCGCACTTATTCAAACTGTTTCATCGAACTCTTGTTTTCTCATAGAACCTACGCTTGTTAGAAAAACTGGTCTGCTTCTTCAAGTGTTCAGACTAATTTGAATTGAATCATCGAAGAGAGTGCATCGACGCGCGTGCGTACTTAGTTTGCGCACTCATCACCGCTCGCACTTTGTTTTGCCAGAAAGAAGGTCATTTTTATCCAACCTGCTTGCAGGAGCGCCGAGTTGGGTATGATGTAGGCGGCGACTTCACACATTTATTCATAGAACTGGATGAGATGTCAAAGACAAAACTTCCAGCGACGATACTGCGTTAGTTAAGATACTGTCACGAAACAGCGCTGTGTGAACTGCTCAGAACCCCTTTAGGTCCCAAAGTAGGCCACCACATTCAACAGTACTTCCCGTGTTGAGGCAGAAAAAGAAATTCGTCTCTTTCGTCTTTCCAAGAGGCACCTATGCAGAAGCAGCGTCAACAGCGGGGTCTTCACGCTTCCTCATGCTAGCATGATGTTTGCATACGCTCAATACGAAGCTAATTTGATCATGAATAGAGAAGAAATACGAAGATAACCTCACCTTTCAGCTTGGTCTTTTGGCGAACCGCCGGCAACCGCTAAGCTCGCAAGTTGCTGCCGAAACGCTGCAGCCGCCATTTTCAATATGATCGCGATGGCGATGGCGACTACGGCGATTGTCTGGACACGGTGTGGATGGTCTGGACAGTCAGGATGTCACGGCGACGTTCGGCAGGTTCAACTGAACCTCAACCACCTAAACCGCGTGCATTTACGACCTGTGGAACAGCTCGTGTCCTCAGTGTCGTATAATACCAGCAGCTGCATCACCTTTGCGGACAGGTAGAAAGGCTTCATCCAGCTAAACCACTCCCTACTTAAGAAAATTTCGCACAGAAATGATTCTTAGTGGTGTTGCATCTAATAAAATGCTGCTGTTTCATGTAGCCTTACTCTCAAAGGTATAGAAAACTCGGTGGTTTGACAAATAGTGGACGCAGCAAAAGAAACGAGACAATACATTGTTGGTTTTTATGACAGCACAGAGAGCAAACACGAGCAAGCATATGTGGCAGAAACCCAAGCAGCAGCAAAACAATTGGCGACACATATATAGATACATTATGCCAAGAGCCTTTCTTATCAGAAATGGTCGCTGCATTTTTTGCATTGTTCAGTCTATGCATGGGTTGACACGTGCAGCGTGCAGTTGAGCTTCTTGACCTTTGCAAGTACTGCATGGAAGGTCATGTTGCTCAAAAAACGTTTGCAAATCCATACACTGGAGATGTGATACAGTATGCGCGGTGCAAAGAAAATTAGAGGCTACGCTACTTTCTTTGTCGCACATGCTGTGGCACTCCTTTCGGGGACTTTTGATAACCTACACAATTTGTCTTCAACTGCCTTCAAACTTTTGGACCAAAAAGACTGTTCTCAAGGTGCCGATCCTCGCAAGTTTTTTCAGATGGCCTCAAAGTGCTTTCTTCAGCATTCCTTCCCACATTCCATATTCGACCACCATAGGTACCCACGTTGTGGGCATCTGCACCCCTTACCAGATTCAGATGCAGATGCTTAGTGCAGTAAACAGGCAACGAGGTTCGTTTCTTAGCCGTGCAGTGGAGCACTTATGGAATCTCTTAACTGTACCTTATAAACCTGTGTAAGGCAAGCAGAATCCTTGCCTGCACCTTTAAAGACCTTTTTGCTTTTAGGGGTGCCATAAAGGCTCCACAATATAGCCAAGAAGCAAACCATGTTGCCTGGTTGCTTTTGGCAAAGACTGGATATATGTACAGAAGGACGGAAGTTCCTGAGGCACACTAGATAACACAAGCTATAACCTGATGAAACCTTTGGCCAGCATTACGGCAGAGAACCAAATAACTACAGGAGCAGGGCACAGTGGGGAAAGTTGAAAAGTTACCTATGCCAGTCACACGCAGCCATTCCATGTATGCTAGCACTTGATTGACTCGCTGTGTAACCAGTGGCTGTGGACAGTCCAGGCAAAATGGGAAAATAAGGCATGTTACGCACATCTTCAACCTCTAAGGTACAAAACAGAAACACAAAGCAGGGCACAGTTCTCTCCACAACTGAAGTCTGGAGAGTGGCTTACCTTATCAACACTAGTTGAGAGATGGGTCTCATAATTGGGCAGGAGCGCAAAGGGCGCAGTATATTCCCAAATGAAAGACAGTATGTCTTCCTGCACAGTAGACTTTTACCACATATCCGTTAGCCGTTTAGGAGTGAAGGAAACAAACTTGCCATCCTTACCCTTAGCAGAAATTGTCAGCGCGCACTTTTCTCTCACTCAACAAGGAGTACACATGTGCCACACAGTAAAAATTTCAGAACAGCAAAGATGTATATAACATCATTTATTATATAATGCCAAGCATCTTCAGTTTTTACATTATGTACAGCGACACATATAGTGGCACATAACATATCACTTGATTTGGAGCTTGATGCCGATGTTCATGGCTGCCAATTCTGCTACAAGATACCTGAACACATAGGGGATGCTGATGATATCGATGTGGTCACCAGTCTGGCACGTCCGACATGTCCATTTGCGAACCATGTCACTCTCCGCTTTGTCGATGACAGGTGACAGCATGCTTCCGCATTTGCAGCACACATATGCCTACAGCAATGAGACCACAATCATCATAAAAATGCGCATCAATCTGAGGTGAGTAATTAATGCACGCACAACCATGAAATTTTTTCCTCACACATGACCTCTTGCTTGCAGCTCAAACTGCAAGGAAGGTGACATGACAGTAGATGTGGCTCCAAAACCAAAAGATTCATTTTAGTGACTTATTTCTTGCACTCAGAACATTTCCTGAACCATCATAATGTAACAAATGAACAGTGCATAGCAAATTCATGAGGAAGAAAAAATGTATACTGAAATGCATAGGCCCACTTACATGCACAAAAAATTTGTACTGAACTTAAAGGTGCACTCAAGAGGAATCTGAACTCGTCTTTTTACCCCGGGAACAATATCTACACGTTCCGGGCATTCTTAGAAACTTTGAATTATTCTCCTGTGCGGCCGATTTCCCTAATTAAATCGGATTAAATGTCCCAGCTCCCACCTTTTTTTGAACTCAACGCGGCAGGTAGGCGGAGTCAACCAACGTGCGGAGTGCCTTTCAGCCAGTCCAATGGCGGCTTCGCTTTCGCGTTTATTTTGTTTTTTAGGTTTCTGTGAATAACCAGTTTCAGTCACAGACAATATAGTCGCAAATCAGGCCCATAGAAATAAAAATACACATGGACTCTTTGATGCACGTGTCACTCCGCCGATGGTAGAGCGGCATACCGCCACGGGACTGGCTGACGCGTTGGTTGACTCCTCCTACCTACTGCGTTGAGTTAAAAAATAAAGACGGGAGCGGGGACGTTTAATCTGATTTAATTAGGGCAATCGGCCACACAGGACAACAATTCGAAGTTTCTAAGAATGCCCAGAACGTGTAGATAGAGTTCCCGCGGTAAAAAGACGAGTTCAGATTCCTCTTTAGTGCACCTTTAATTAGGAAGCCAACCAACACCACAGAGCCGCCTTGCTACTCCCACAGAGATACTGTAGAGGTTCAGTCAAGCCCACTTCTTACAGCATTAATCTTTAATGACAGCTACAGTATATAATGCCACATATCGAACTTTCTCTCATGGGTGCTGGCTACATCGTGTATAGTCACATTATATTTAACTTGCATGATCAGCGGTTGCATTGAGAAGAACATTGATTTCACATGGTTCTCGTGGCTACCTGAAACCTTCATGTGCATTTTCTATCCCTGATAACGGTGAAGTAGTGCCATCTAGCCATCTACCATAGTACCATGCTGGCTTGGGCAGCCGAGCACAGCTGCATTTCGCTGAGCGGGAGCAGCTACAGGCTACATCGTGTATAGTTGCATTATATTTAACTTGCATGGACAGTGGTTTTCACATGGTTCTCATGGCTACCTGAAACCTTCATGTGCATCTTCTATCACTGATATGATGTGCCCTGTGCACACACCAAATTTGTGTCACCCAAAAAACAAGCACTTAATGTAAATGTATGGCACTGCGGGGAAGCAAGATGCTCACACTGTTGAAACCGCAGAGCATTGTGTCGTGACTAAGGGTGTGCGAATATTGAAATTTTCGAATAGGAATCTAATATCTGTTCAGTACAGTATGAAAAAGAAATCAGAAAAAGATAAACAGGCACAACTACTTGCCCTTAATTTTTTTAAATAGTACATGGTTTTTGTAGATGAAATAAACAAAACTTGACAATCTCAACACCATGTAAAATAACATGATGTGCACAGAAATGTATGCAGAAAACAGTATGTAACCTGTTATCTTGTCACGCAAAATAAGTAACAAAATGGAATCCATTAATTGATGTGAATAGTAGCTAAAAATGCAATGAGGGCTAGCAAAACCCTCTGAATTCGGATTTCAAGAGCTCGGAAGAAATGCCTGGATTACATACAGGTTGATTTACGAAATATCCTAGGCCCCAGAAAAAAAAATTATGAAAATGCTAAAATGCGGAGAAGCCTTATGAGAAGGCTCCATCGCACTAACACCGAAAAGCCTGTGTGACAAGCGCACAGTTTCAACGTGCTGGAAGAGCAACACGTAAGCAGGCAAGGGAAATGCACATTGGCATCAGAACAGCAAGACTACTCCTAAAAAAAAGAAAAGATGACCAGAGATGCGCCTGCTGGTGTACGAAGCGGCAAGCAGCTGGGCAAGCAGCGGGCCAACAGCTGCTGTAGCCGCGGGCTAGCGGTGAAGCTCAGAAACCAAAACTACGCGGCAAGGCTATTTCCTGGTCTGCCGACAGGAGCCCTTGAACCGTCATCGCACCTGCCATTATGCACACGTACGAGGTGCACAGGTTACAAAGCACCACATGAAACAGGCAGGATTTATACACAGTCGCTTGACCTGATGCGACGCCTTAATTCGCCCCTTCGGGAGCTCCATGCAAACTTGCGCACGTGGGCTTTCCCACATACCATAGTTGACCAAAACAAGTTGGTGGAGCTCAAGCTACGAGAGCTGTGAAAGCAACAGGATAAATACCATGGGTGTGAGCAGCATGTACATAACATATTATGATAGAATAAAATGAAAACAGTGCACTTTCTTGCGGTGGTTCGAAGCGGGTGGTCAGCCACCTTGTTCGCATCAGGTGTCATGTGAGAAAGCCCACTTGCAGAATTTCGCATGAGGTCCAAGCCTAGCACTGTCCGAATGAGATCCATTCACGCGATAAACAACAGAGAAGGAAGTGAAGGGGATGCCTTTGTACTGTTTTCCTGGTGATTTAAGCTCGATCTTCAGATAATCTGAACAGATATTCTGGTTTTCCCATGGTCAAATTCATGAAAGTCGGCGCAGTATTCAATCGCTGGCAAATATTCGGACATTCTCGAATATCAGCTTCTTGAATCTAGTATGAACTTAATATTAAAAATATTCAATTCTTATTCGAAACTTTGAATATTCATACACCCCAAGCTCAGGAAACGCTTTTGTACGCAAGTACATGCTTTCTCTGTCCTTGCAAACTAAGCAGCTACAGCATGCAGTTCTAAATATCAATGGCAGAACCGATTACACCCCTGGGGTCGTAGGAACCCAGTGCAGTGGCCTGGAGGGTCCACCGCACTCACTCCAATGAAATGCGGTATCCGCGGCCGGGATTCGGTCTCGCAACATTAGGGTCGCCAGCTGAATGTCAAAAACTAGGGACGCTATGCATAGAATTATGCACACAAGGGGCTTGCGTATAGGCCACAACTGCCGGACATGGGCCTCTTCCCCTCCCCCAATTTTTATGTGCGTTTTAAACCCCTGGCTTGGCTCACATCACCACCAGAAATGGATGCTCAAATATAGACCTTTTCAAAAAGAGGTCAATGGGCGCCGCCATATCGGGCAGTGGGCTGTGCTCATGGTACGGGACAGAGCCCGCATACTTCCCACAGCCGAGAAAACTGGTTTTCCCCGAGGGTCATAAAAAGCTCTACAGTAAAAGCTCGTTAATTCGAACTTCACGGGACCGGGAAAAAAGTTTGAATTATCCGATGTTCGAATTATCGAATGGCCTCGAAAAAACTGACAAGAACAATTTGCATTACGGTATATGTACCGTATTTACTCGCGTAACGAACCCACTCGCATAATGAACCCACCCACCGCTGATTTTTGCCTAAGAATTTGAAGAAAAAAAAAAGCGTCAGTCGTTAACGCTTCCCTCCGTTTCGCAACGTCACGGTCCACAACGCATTTCTATGGCAGTGCGCCCAGTGCGCCAAGATGCTGCGCAGTGATAACAGCACGGTGTGTTTACCTTTTGACGTTAGCTCTAGCAAGGGGGAGAAGTGAACTTTGCGGAGTGCCAGCGCTTGTCCGGTTGTGCAAGCCTCATTTTCAGTACGTTCGCCTTAACGGCGACCCACATGGAGCGAACCTGCGCTGCAGATTTTGAGCGGCGCGGCGGAACGCCGCCGCTCCGCCGCCGTGCAGCACCACAAGCAGCGGAAAACGGGTGGCTGCCGCCAGACCGCTGCCGCCAGGATTTAGAAAGGGCGTGATTCCATATGCTTAGTAAAATGCTGAAAAGAACAGCTGTGCATTTACAATTAAGCTATTATTTACTCAATGACGACAAAGAGGACAAATTACTCTTTGTGACCCCTTTCTGAACCAAAACAGTTAACCTGTTTAAACCTCCCACGCTTCCTGACGTCAACCGACGCGTAATGGCTAAACCTAGCAGCTTTGAAAATCCAGAAGCATTCTGAAAATCTGGCGCATTTCATCGCTAAAATTTTGTGCTGCGGGCATCTTCAGACAAAGCGAAAGCTTCGTGTGACTTTTGTTTGCAGTGAACATGACATGACGCACAGTGTGGCGGCAACGACGAGTTTCGTAGTGAAGCGAGAGTACAGTGCTCTAAGCGAGAGGCCGCTTTGGCCATAGAGTCTCTTTCTATTAACTAGACGGAAAGCTGGTGCCCGCCTATGGAAGTTGCATGGAGCTTCTTCGAGACCACCTGAACCACAATGGGCGCTCTAAGCATTATGGGGCGGAAAGCTACCGACTGCAGAACCACAACTTTTGCCCAAAAAATAATGAAAAAACAAGCATTGTTCGATAATCAAGATTGTCCTAACATTCAATATTCTGTCCATAATTTGCAACAAATGAGCAGAAAAGCATGTAAATATAAAGTTTGCCCAAAATAAGCGGTGGCTAGCTCTCCTATTGGCCAAGTATTGCAGACAACAAAAGCCAACATTTCGTGCTTAACAGGCACTTTTTTAAAAAGAAATATGTTTTTGAAAAAAAAATTTTGTCGCTTCAACACTTTGTAAAAGGTTTTTTAATGACATTTAAAAAAACAGAAACAATTTATTTGCGTCGTGTGCTGTTGCGTTTTCGCTACTATGGCTTATGCGCACTACGTTTGCGCCAAAGTCGTCTGAGCCGTGGACGGAACGGGACAACTCAGTAACGCCACTCTCTGTTCATGAAAAAAAAAAACGGACTGTCTCGCACCAAGTAGCTCATCGCCCCATGATGCTTTGAGCGCCCATGGTGGCTCAGGTGCAGCGCCGCCAGCTTTCCCTCTAGTTAATAGTAAGAAACTCTATGGCTTTGGCAGGCACGGCCATGTTGCGGGCAGAAGTCAGATGCGGTCGCGCCCTGATTGGTCCGCGCTGACAGCCCACGCTGGCCGCTTCCAGCCAGTGGCTGACCGCGTGCTTCCGTTGGTGGAAGGATGGAAGACACTCGCAAAGAGAAAAAAAAGTTTTTCGCACAAAACTTGTAGCGCCCATCCGAAGTCATAGCCTTTCATGGGCGTTGGCTGGGACCGCGCCGACAGTACTTATCCATATTTCCGAATTAACAGGGCTTGAATTAACGAGTAGTTGCGAGTTTCGAAGGCTGCGTGGAAATGAGGGTTGGCAGGCGCCCCTGCGGCCGCGCCGGTGATAGCGCCATTTAGGCTTTATCCACTCTTCCACGGTTTTATCTAGTTCCATCTTCTGTCCCCGTTTAGGACATGCGCAGCCTCTAACTATGCAGAGGTGCTTTTTTTTGGCCACATGCTGTGTGCCAAGCCGCCCAGGCGCGGCGGCGCGTAGTTCGAATTATCCGTAGCGGAACCGACTCGCTTTCAAATTAACAGGCTTTTTTATACACAGATCTCTATGGAGCTTGGCCGGACCACGTAGTGTAGTTCGAATTATCCAAAAATTAGAATTAACAAGCTTTCACTGTATAATATCAAAACCCTGCCGCAAGCGCTCAGTGGTTAGAGCGCCTGGCTAATAATTTTGATGGAGGCAAAGCACCAAGGCTTCATGCGCTGTGTTCCAAATTACTCTGGAGCCCTCCACTACAACACCTCTTTCTTTCTTCTTTCAATCCCACCTTCCTTTCTTCCCTTATACAGAGGTGCCAGACAATTACTGCGCCATTTCCTTTCCTCAAAAGCCAATTTTCATTTGCATACAGCTACCTTCTTTTAAAGGTGTTAAAAGTGAATAAAAAAATCGGAGGATGCTTAAGCTTCCTCTTTAAGAGTGGAACGCAACAGCATGTTGCAGCATTGCCAGGGAGTTCACAGAACGCCATCGCCCGTCCGGCGCGACGCCTTGCCCATTAGACAAATCGCTTTACTACGTACAGTGAAATGGACGTGCAGAGGGGCAAACCCCATAGAAGCGCTGCCAGGCGCCTTGCCGAAACGCACGGGACTCAAGTTGCAGTCGTAGTTCGTCGGCACATCGTTCTCGACAAACCCAATGCCACGAACACCAGCATAGCTTCCGCGCCGAACGAACGGGCAGCAAGCCGCAAGCTTTGTGGTGAACGCGCTTTGTATGCGCGCTGCGTTGTTCGCCGCTCACCGCGTGATTCCTGCGTGCTCGCACGGCCCCACTGCGCCCAAACGAGACAAGCAGGAGGCGCTGCCGTTGCGAGCAATCTGTTGGGGCAGTGGCGTACATTGTGAGGAGGAGGAGGAATTTTTCGCTCACGACCGACGACACCGGCTTTTCTGCAACACGAGCTCCTTAACGCTATCGCGTTAAAAGGTCTTGTATGCAGCTATGTACGGCTAGATCAGTCTGGTTATAACAGACTCACCTATGCTTTCGTAACAAAGTCTGCTGTAATAGTATTTTGATTCTGCAGACTTCTCTTACAACAGACTGAAATCTTGGAAACTATGAGCTCTCTTGTAACAAGATTATACCGTATATGCTGACGTGATAAGTAATCAGGAATGCAGAAGCAATACAATTTCTTACAATTTCTTACATTAGCGAACACTGAAAAGAGCAACACCAAGACCCACCAGGCACTACCATAAATATAAGAGATGTGCATGCCACAAACTTTCCAGGTGCTAGGACTTAATTGCAACTACGGCTTAGGAGTTGTAACACTGTTGTTTATAAGCACCCCCCCTTCTCAATCTCCGCTTTTTATCTTATACGAAAGCCTGAAATATTAGAAGAAATTTTTTAGGAAACCACAGCTAGAGGAATGCTTCAGTGGACTCGCAACCATTCTAATGATGGCTCATAAACAATGCATCAGCTGCAGATCTAAAAGAAAACCTCCACATTTCTTTGCAGAGCTGCTTGCAAGTGGAATCTACCGTTCTATGTTTGATTTATTGAGGTTGACCGGTAAAAGGTTCTTTCAAACCATAGTACCGTTGTGTAGCTATTAAACCACAATTTCACCTGTAAAGGACCAAAGTGCTGTTTTACCACAGTGGCTATTTGGCTAAAGTGAAAAACAATGAATCGATTTCAAGAGCTACGCACCAAGTAGCACCAAGTGGGAAAAAAAGAGTGCAGTGCTACACTGCTCAGCCATACCAAGGACTTGTCAGAGCAGTTGAACAGCCTGTCTTGCAGCAGGAATGAGGCCCCATGCGCCAAGAGAGAGTCTCGTTCCATCTCTCCAAACCGGATGCCACCAGCCCTCTTGCGACCCTTGACAGGCTGGTGGGTCAGTGTGTCTACGGGACCAGTGGTCCGCACCTGTGTGGATGCCAGCCAGTGCCTTAAAGAGACAGTCTATTGCAAAGCATACACACGGAGCAAAATTGGTCCTCAGTGCTCTTCAGTAACATGACCAAATGAAAAATTTCACATTTCACCTCCACGAAAACCCAGACGCAACAGAAGGAATTACAGGCTGATGAATAGTGAATGAGCAGCTGAATGTCCAAGATATGGCGTGCACAAGCGACAACAAGTGAAAACTAACACACTGCAACAATGCATAACGCCCCGTAAAAGTGAAATAAAAGTGCCTCTGGCATTGAGACCTACAGCAGAAGCCTTAAGCACATTTTACTTAGCTTCGTCATCATCAGTCTGACTACACCCACTGCAGGGCAAAGGCCTCTCCCATATCTCTTCAATTAGTCCTGTCCTTTGCCAGCTGCGCCCACCGTATGCCCGCAAACTTCTTAATCTCATCCACTTACCTTTCTGCCACCCCCTCCTACGCTTGCCTTCTCTTGGTATCCACTCCATTATCCTTAGGGCTCAAGGACCAGCGGTTATCTTGCCTTCGCATTACATGCCCTGCCCAATCCCATTTTAGACTAGGATGTCATTGACCCGCATTTGTTCCCTCACCCATTCTGCCCGCTTTCGGTCTCTTAACGTTATACCTATCATTTTTCTTTCCACAGCTCGCTGCGTTGTCCTTAACTTGAGCTGAACCCTTATCATTAGCCTCCACGTTTCTGCCCCATTGGTGAGTACTGGTAAGACACAGCTGTTGTATACTTTTCTCTTGAGGGATATTGGTAAACTGTCATTCATGGTGTGAGAGAACCTGCCATATGTGCTCCACCCAATTCTCATTCTTCTAGTTATTTCCCTCAAGGTTGCATAACTGCTGCTAGAGTGGAGCTGGTACCCCCTCTTTCTGCATGACCTAGCTTTTTGCCACATTCAACCACACTGCCAGACGTAGGCAGCCAGCACTGAGATTATGCTCCAGCACTGGCAGATCAGGGTGTGCAGTGACATAACAGCACCTCTTAAATAGCAAAAGACTTGCACAAAAAGGAGGAATAAAGAGGATATCCGAACAGAAAGAATGAAGAGAAGACAAGAGGATGAAGTGACTAAGATGAGACTGCTTACAGGGAATATGTGCCACGGCAATAAAGGACCTAGTAGAGAATAACCATATTAAGAGGCACAGCTTAGGTTACAAACATTGGAGCAAAGCTACAGGACCCAGGGCCCTGTGAAGAGGGACGAAGGTTATTAGATGTGGACATCAAAGGGAAGACGGCATGGCCAAAGAGGAAGTGGAGAGAACTGGTGGACAAAGATTGCGGGGAAAAGAAGTCAGGGTAAATAGGTCAGGACGGGAAGAACTGAAGGAAAAAACTGAAAATTGGTTTTGAGGAAAGGATATGATGCAGTAACTGTCTCAAATATCTTGTTGGACAGGAAACCAGGGAACCACTGCACTAAGGGAAGGAATAAAGAAAGGAGTGAAAGAAGAAAGGAAGAAAGAGGTGCAGACCACCTGGGGATCTTTAACGTGCACTGATATCACACAACACACAGGCGCCTTTTGCTTTTCGCCTCCATCGAAACGTGGCCTCCGCGGTTGGGTTCAAACCCGGGTACTACAGCCCAGTAGACGAGCACCTTAACCACTGAGCCACCACTGATTAGAAACAGTGACCTCATGGGGGAAAATGTGATAATCTGAATGAAGGTGTAACATCCATGCTCGATAAGACTGCAAGAGCAAAAAGAGACAGAAACACACTAAGGGAGTAAGAGCGAATGAGAAGCACGCAGAGAAAAATTTAGACAGTGCTAGCGAGGCCTCACCTAAACACAGTGCATGCCTTGAACCAACAAGTCTGCGAACCAACATGCCAGCTGCACAGGAGATGGCTAGTAAGAAGGATGAAACGAGGAAACTTCGTCCGCACATTTTATTTCAGTGTTCGAGCATGAAGTGCAGGCTGCAACAGTGGCAGCAATTATGAGAAGAATCCATTACTGCTACTGGATTTCGGAATTATCTAGTGAATTTAGCAGCAATGTTTCCATGAATAATGAGAACAGACAAGATGCTCAAGGTAAAAATAAAATGATGGGCTGGGCAGTGCCTCAGCTCACCTGGTATTTGTCGGCAACCATGTGCCTCAGCCTCTGGTAGTAGACCACTCCGAAAAAGATGTCAGCTTCCAGTTCACGACCATCCACTCCCGAGTACATTCGTTCAGTGCCATAGTAGTTGTAGCCAGCTGCAATGTACAAAACAATTGTAGGTATCATTAGCATCCACTTGGGCATAGCTGTATGGCTAGAAAGAAAAGCAGTACAGCTTTCTTCAATCTTGCAGTTGAAGAAAAGAAAAGTGCATTCTGATACAGGACTTGATATTAGGACCACTACTTTGCTGATTAAGCTAAACTTGATACCACTTGATATCAGGCAGCTGCTTTACTTATTAAGCTGAACAGCGCCTCCAACAGCTGGTAAGTCAAAACCGTATCGGTGCACTCAAAATGGATACAGGGTGCACTCCACATTGGGAACATGTCACAGAGAACCTCCAGTCTGAAGTAAATTTCAAATATCAGGTGCTTATGAGACACATGCACGTATGCTCTTCCCCTATACGGTAAAAGCTTGTTAATTCGAACCCTTATCAATTCAGAAATCCAGATCGTTCGAACAGCAGGCGTGGCCTCGGTCAACGCCGATGTATGTCTATGGCATCACACGCCCGCTAATTTGGGCGCCACCTTTTTTGCGCCTGTCAATTCAAACAGTTTCCTGAAGGGAGGCCACGTCCAGGTGCGAATGGCCCGGCAAGCGATCGTCAAAATAGCCCTACTCAATCCTGAATTGCATGCTGCAGAGTTTCCCGTGTACCTCTGACGTAGGCACAACAGCAGGCGTGACGATAAATGGACAGCCGTCCCCGAGAATAGTCCGACTGCTTTGTTTTGGTTTCATTTTCCTGAGCTTCGCGTCAGCCTGCAGCGATGGTGGCTATTGGCTGTGCACCAGCCAGCTAACCGAGACCAGCTGTACGCCGTTTAGGACACACTGACTGGTGCCACTGCGTGTTTCTCTCGCTGCCAACGATGTGGTTATTCCAGTGTGGCAAAACAACACCCCAAAACAACATGCTCATCAAGTGCTGTTCGTTCTTTGCGCATGGAAGCATCGTCGCATGCGACACCGCATCTTGTAAGGGGGCTCCACCTCTACTGCTACCGTGTCGCATCGCGAAAGATGCCACAGAGGCCCTTTTCATTTTGCAGCTGTTTGGCTTCGTCGCTCCCAACAGTGCTCATGCGATAAACTTGCTGTCACTGTCTTGCTGTTCTCAGCTCTAAAGCAGGCAGCTATTGCACAGTCTTTCACCAAAAAATTTACCGTGATGCAAACGGTTCTTATCAATTTTGTGGTTATTCAATAATTCGAACTTGAATAATCTGAATATATTCGAATTAACAAGCTTTTACTACAGCTGGAAGAGCAATTATTCTGAAAGCACAAGCACGCACTTTCTTTTGACATAGATTTTGTGTAACAGCAACAAAAGATACAGTTCATCCCAGACACTGTGTTTACTAGAATGTAAGGAGAGTTCTTTAACCAAAAAATGTTTTGGTCTTATGGTTTTATGAGGTTTAATGTCCCAAAGCAGTTCGGGCTATGAGGGACGCCGTAAAGGGGGGGCTCCAGATAATTTCAACCACCTGGGATTCATTAATGTGCACAACTATTGCCAGTAATCCACTTCAGGTCCGCAGAAAGCTTGGTGTTGCTATTGCACGCTAAAAGGCACTCTCACTACTTTCCTCGGCATTGCTATCTGACGCACTGTTCGGCGACATCGAACGCGCAATTTCCCGACACTGTGCAAAACGAAAACTTATTTAAATGTTTCCCAGAGTTACCACCGACCTTTGGGAGACATGACTCGCCTCTCAGTTTAGCCACCGGGAGAAGTTTCGTTTTTGCTTTGAGGCGTCTCCCAACAGAGAGCGCTCCATTAACAATTACTGGGGAACGGAGCGGATAGGCTTCGTGGCTTCGGAATCCTGCTGGCGGCGCTAGCCATGCCAAGACACTTTAAAACAGTGTGATGAAGGGAACGTGAAGTGCTGTTTGGGGGTAACCTTCGTATTGTCACACCAATTTTCTACGCTACACTGCTGTCGTGCAGTGAAGCAAACCTAGCTGATCAAAGGCTACCGGCAGCATTTCATCATCATTTATTTTCCTTTAAAGGCCCCAATGGGGCATTACATTTGCGTTACCTGCTTCATCCACTTCACTTCCAAGGGCTTTGCAGAAACCAATCAAGCATTAATTTTAAAAAGACATTATTCTGATTATAGTGTACTTGGAACAGGATTAGACCTCTTAGAATAGGTGGTGGATAGTACCAAATTAGTCACCGTCCACTACTCCTTCGACGCAAAGCAGACCAGGCCTAGCGACGCACTGTCAGCACCCTAGCATGCAGGCCGCCACTGTAGGAAGTGTGCCACTAGCGTAGGTGTATTGTATTTTTGCTCCTAAGCTGTAGATAAGCATATCCATTTCTATATTTTATATATCGAATTATTGATATATTGAACTATTTCGCTATCTCCTTCAAGTTCGATATGCGATCGAACCACGATATAATGAACCCTGATTTAACAAAATTCGCGAAGTAACACATTTTTTTTCCGTTTCCCAATCTCAGCCCCTTTAAAAGCCATGTATTTTTTACGCGATTTGCGAAGTAATTTTATACCTCACTTCCGGTTTAATGACGTCCTCATATATTGCATGCATGTACCAGGAGCCTCTTCGACTAGAATATGGAAATGAAACTTTTAACCCACTGCGCTATCTGTCGTGTACCAGCCAACAATTCTGTAGCGTGGTGAAGCCTGGCGCCTGTCACTCGCACAGGCACCACTTTAGGGTTCGATACGTCCCATTTTTTTTTTTCTTAATCATTTTTGGCTAGAAAGACCACAATGCTCATCTGGACCTATTTTCCCTGAATATGTCAGCAATTACTAGCCCTTTTTGAATGGCACCATAGCAGAGCGCCCGCTGGCAGGCGCCTGGTGGTTCATGTGTTCGCGTCATTGTGAACTGTATGCAAATCGTACCCTATAATATATAAGGCACTGTGGCCAAGGCATTTTTAAAACACGTATCATCGCAAAATTCTGATCAACTGTAATCATACCATGAGATTTTACTGTATTTACAAGGTGACATCTGCCAGAAGTGTTCAAGAATCAGCAAATTTATTTGGACTGCTGAAACAGGAATCTTCACTTAGGGAAATTCGCGATTTAATGAATTTTTCAGGCGCAAGTATGACATTGTTATATCGAGGTTTGACTGTATCCAGGAACGACTATATTCAGCAGTAACAATGTGATTAACATATTATTCACACTGTCATTCACAGATTATTGCAAATACAGGAGATAAGAAATCTATAGTCTGTGCCATTCACATTCAGCCCTAATGACATGATAATCAGTGCTTGGTAAATACCTTCAAATTAACTTATACCCCTGTCACACGGACACTGCAAAGGTACTTTGAACAAATGCTCCATTACTCTAAGGACGAACGCGCGCTGCCACACGGACGCGCCAAAGGACACCTAGCTCAAAGGAGCTTCGAAACAAGGCAGCTCGAGTTCGTCCTTTGAGGCTTCAAGGAAGTACTCTCTCCCAGCGAATTAACACCATAAATAAATTGGGAAAAGAAACGTTCAATTTTCATTTTATAAATTCACTTCATAAGATTAGTGGTGTTTTAAAATATAAGATCATTTGTTTTGTGGCAGTCTCACCACGCCATACTCTCGTCCCAGATATACGAGCGTCACGGTAGCCACGGTAAATATGCCGCCATGTCGTCCATGTTTTCTCGCGTCGTCGCGTGGATCGTCCCTCATTTTGATGGAGACCGCCGAACACAAGGCACACCAGAAAAACGTGACCACAAAAACAACGATCGCAGGGGTAAAAGAACCAAAGGGAACAACCGAAGGACGAAGCTGGGCCTGAGCGAGACTGAGCGAGTTGGGCTCAGTGTGGCCAGCACTGTGATGTTATGCTCTGTACTTGGAAAATCATATCATTATTGCAGTTAAAATTGCGTTGCTTTAACATAATACGGTTATAAAACTAATTTACTAAAAAAATGTGACATTTCTGTATTTACATGTGCAGTGCAATTTTAATAAAGCTTTTCGCCAATGAGGGCGCTAAAAACTTCTTGCGAAGGTCATTCCGCGACCGTGTAGCACGGATGAACTCCCTTGAAGTAGTGCTCCTTTGGGAGCGTAAAGGAGCATTAGTTCAAAGTGCCTTTAGAGTGCCCGTGTGACAGGGGTATTAGCAAAACCACAGAAAAAATTCAGAATGTTCTTCAAGACTATACTGTCATGATCACTCATGAATCTTTACAATGTGAAATGTGTGGACCAAGCACCATGCCTTGATGTTATACCCTTGCCAGCTTGTCTAGAATTGAGAATTACCTGCAGTCTCAGCACAGCACAACTTCCATGACATACGTGCCGCACAAGAAGTGGCCCGACTAAAAGACTACCAGAAACCTAGATAGCAACTTGAGCTAATTACCTATTACCTAAACTTAACAGTGCTTTTTGATGCTAAGCTGGCCTGAGAAGTGACTGATGTTTGCGCACTTACACAGTCTAGCTGTCTGCTCCAGCCGGCAAGTAATGTGCTGTGGGATGTCCGTCTCTTTGGTGACAGCACACAGCTCTATTGCACGCACTCTGTCCGACCCGATACAGTAAAAGCTTGTTAATTTGAACTCGAAGGGGGCCAGAAAATTGTTCAAATAAAGCGAAGTTCGAATTATCAAATGGGCACTAGAATGAGCGGCGCGCAGGCAGAATCCGAAGCAGTCACACCTAGACTCGTTATCACAAGTTAGGCGCTACTACACGTTGGTGGGCGATTCTGAGAATCAAATTCATGCGGTCTTAATGGCAAATTAAATAAATTGATTGGCCAATTATGCGCCAGAAACAAGTACTGGAATGCATTTGCGCGAGCTTTAGTGCTGGAATATAGGACGCTATTTATGCTCCAAAACGTTTATTTACGGAGAAGAGCTGTCAAAATTCTAAGTAATCAGTGATGTGCATTTGCTTGCGTTTCTTCTGCTGAGACTCCATCAGCATCATCTGCAGCTCGCCCAACAGCTTCAGCGCAACGTCCGAGTTCTCATTGGCAGAGAAGTAGCGTACTCCAACATCGAGTGCCGACGCTACTTCACATGCACTTGGCGGTGGCATAGGCTCGTCGCCGCAGATGGACTCATCACTGTCGGCTGTGCTCACAGCACGTGAGCCCTCTGTCGTCTGCTGACAGCATGTAGCCTCAATTATATCAGCGTCACTCAAGGGCTCCAATGTCTCCACAGTGCTGTCCACGTAGCTCGCGGCACCAACAAAAAGCATCACAGCGGCACCCTAACTGCCATAGTGCGTTGTGTACACCACATGATCACGACCTAGCAACCATAGCACAACGAAAACCTGGAGTGGCTTGCGCCAAAGCATCAGCGGCGCTAGCCTTGTGCGCACGGTTTTTTTCTTTTCCATTGTTTTACATCTCTAGTAAATTTGCAGTGCATTGCACTCGTTATGGGTCAACTTCTATCTATGAGGAGCGGTGTCAGCCAGGGGCTCCTAGTTCGAATTAACTATAGCGGGTGCCCACTTGTTCAAATTATCGGGAGCTTTCCCCCATTGAAATACACAGGGCTGTGCCGGGACCCAGCCGTCAGTTCAAATTAACCGTAAGTTCGAATTAACAGAGTTCGAATTAACCAGTTTTTACTGTATATGCATGCCAACAGCCAAAGCAAGGCCTCACCTTTCTGAAGAAGCTCGCCAAAGTATTCAGATGCTGGCTGCTCCTCTGAGAACTTGAAGGGTGTTGCATCATGTGCAACTCCATGAAGCACGGAGGACTTGCCAGCCATGCTCTCAATCATCATACCTGGGAGAAGTTGACACAATAACAACTAGCCAATTGAAAAAAGGACTGCAGTCATATCATACCACATTATCTACTTAAAAGAGCACATCTGGAGCATGACAGTAATAATGCCACAATTGGCACAATTGGCATTATTACTGTAGGTGTACAGTGAAACCTTGTTACAGCAAACAGATAAAAACTCATAAAACAGTTCGATATAGCTGAAATTCATAATAAATAATTTCGAAAAGCATGCAACAGCAGAGCAATTTAGTCATTGAAGGGGTTGTAGCTCAGGTGATCCTTACTAGAGATACAGAGCCTTTTCATAACTTTTAGTGACGTTTCAAACGTGCTCGTGACGATTACGGAGCCCTCAAACAATCGTAACACCAGTTAGGTTGGCTTCTCCGCACAGCACCACAAGCGCACAACGACAGCAAGTCAAGCGCCAGCTACACTGGCTTCCCTGCATCACAGCCGTGTCACATGGAAAGCTGTACATCAAAGCTAAAGCTATCCCAGTTTTGACCACTCTCGTGACAGCTGATGCGAGCACAGGAAGGTTACTGCAAGCATACAACTGTCCTTTCCACTGCTTCCAGGGCGCTGTTGATGGGTGCGAGAGGTGTGAATGTGTGCTGACTGCCACACTCCAATGCCACACGCCGCTGTATCTTCCGTGCTGCTGTTAGCAAGTGCGAGATAAATGATCGAACCTTGACGCGAACGCTTACTGCACCATCATCAGTCACTTGTGTAGTGTGGCAAAGCCTGTTACCTGCCGTCTGAAAGGGCACAGTTTGGAACTGGGGAGTTCGATATATCCGTTTCATGGCCAACCGCTTTCGAAATACAAGGTAAAAATTGCACGTTTGTTAAAATTAATTACGAATAGTTCGATACAGCCAATAATTCGTAATATCCGTGTTCGTCATATCGAGGCTTGACTGCATTTACAACAAAGTGTAAGCCTTTACATTACATTCTGAACATAACATGCAGCACCCTCCCTCCTTCCCACACCCATCTGTACACTGTAGAAACTTTTGACGGTATGCCCATTCTACAATGGCTACTGCTGCTGATGATGAATTTTTATGGTGCAAGGGCATCTGTGGCCAAAGAGTGCCATGGCACAAGGTTTTTTTTTTTTACTCAAGGTGAGGTCAAAGACATGATTCATGATTCCCTAGCATTTCATCGTAAAGAAGCCGAGCACCAAGCGGGGGAAAGCTTGTACCAATCGTATCACCGGTGGGTACCCGGCAGCTCTGGGGATCAAACCCTGCACCTCCTACATGCGAGGCGGATGCTCAAACGACTAGGAGGCCACCGCTGCGGTGGCCAGTGGCTGTTATCACTGCGGTAAAAAAAAAAAGGACATTCCTAAAGCCTGCACGTATGTTAGCCTCTTGTAAATTTAAGTTACGTACATAACCAATGCCAGAACACCTCAGAAAGGACAGAGGGAAGAAAGCGAAGACCTTGGGAGTGGGGATAAAAGGCGAGTGCCTGCACCACGAGCAGCTCGCAGCCCACTCCAACTCCACCCCACTTTGATGCGGACAAGCAATAGGAGAGATCTGAAATTGGTCCCCAATTTCGTCAAGGACAAGGCAACAGCAAAGGGATTTCGCTACCTCCTGCAAATCCTGACCGTCTCCCAATTAGGCAACTGCCAGCCATCTCCTGAACCCAGCGCAGAACATCACATGGTTTGAGCACCCGCTCCAGCAAAGACTAGCCGGCTGAATTGCTGCACTGCATCTTGTCTGGCGAGCCACACCGGCACCAGTAGTTTAAGTTAAATATTAAACTGGTTTTCCTTTTTATTGAGTCTCGTCTCATTTGCCTTCAGCTCTGCGTGGATTCTTACAAATGTTGAAAGCATGACACAACCTTAACCAGGAAAACCACACTAGCTGCTTCTCACCGATGGTCATTCGAGAGGGAAAGCCGTGGGGATTGAAGATGATGTCGGGCGTCATGCCACTTTCAGTGAATGGAAGGTTCTCCACAGGCCACATTTGGCTGCACACACCCTTCTGGCCATGACGGCTGGCAAACTTGTCTCCAATCATTGGATTCCTCTGAAAGCAAAATGTTCAGCATGAGTGTAAATGTAGGACAAATTCAGTTGCCAGTAAATCTGCAGGCAACAGTGCAGGCACCACTATTCCATGCGATTCAGGTTCGGGGAGGTCTACCATATTTACACGATTGTAAGTCTACTCGAATGTAATCCCCCATATTGCACATCAGGAAAAAAAAGGGGGAGGGGGCACCCGTGGGCACCATCCACAATAAAAATGTATCAGTCGCTCGACTACTCGTCCACACTTGCGCCATTGTCCTCACTAGTGCTGCCATTGTCATCACTGCTGTAGTCCCACAGCTCGTCTTTCTAGCGTCATCGTCCAGCGAAATGCCCCATGTCGCAAAGGACCACAGCAAGTCATCGTCCAGCAAAATCCCGCACTTTGCATAAAACCACACCACAACATCCCATGAAACAGCTGAAAATTTTGCCTTGCTGATGCAGCCACACCTGCATCCCCCATTCTGAAACACGGAACTTGCGGTCCAACATGCAGTAGTTGTTTTCTTTGGCATAAAGAATGACAGCCATCTTGAATGTAGCCATGAAATGAAATGAAATGAATGAGTCCCAAATGCTTAACGGCCCTGCAGCACAGATGATGATTGACGAAGCACTACATTAAAAAGCGGTAAAATGTGGCCGGCAATCAAGTAAAATGCGTCAAGCAGAGCCAAAAAAAAAACTATGTGCGAGTGGCATTGGCCCTTGCATGAGCTACCAACACTCACCAGAAGCGCTGCCATTTCGAGTGGCAGTGCTGCTGCGGTTGGAACAGTGGCCCTTCCATCAACTATCGACACTCCAATAAGTGCCAAGTGCACAGTTAGAAGTAAAAAAAGGAATGAAAAATCCATCTGGACAAGCGTGCATAATGCCGAATGCTATTGGGTAGAGCCATAGAGCAAACATAAAATTGCAACCACGCAGTAGCATCCCTGATATCTTGTGTTTCGTCTTCATTAATGGTGCCATGCTTTGGTATTGATTGTAAGTCAAACACCCTACCGACTTCAGATTTTCAAATTTTTAAAAATGGGTCGACTTACAATTGTGTAAATACAGTGTGCTGTAAGTCTGCATCAAGATTTGCACATTTTGTGTGCCTATTTGAATTCGGTCGATATTTTCTTGATGAGAACACAAAACAAAACTTCGAATTTTCAAACCTAAAATTATATGTTGGCTTACAATCGTGTAGATACGGTAACTGATTGACCGCTGGCTGCGCGGGTTGTACCTTGACGCAACCCCCGCCTGAATTAACGAGTGCCCGACACTGTAGTCCTACACGGATGCCGGCCAGGACTGCGCTCCTTGTTCGAATTATCTGAATTAACGGGGAGTAGTTTATCACCGCAGTTGGCAAATTACTTTCTAAAACTAATCAATTGAGATGGCCATTTATTTCTGAGAGCTGCATGCATAATCCAATGACCACCACAAATTACCACAGGTCAGCATAACATGGTAAATGCGCAACTGCTACGTGTTCCCCTGGTGCTAAAACACAAAGACTCAGGTAAATGCGCAGGCATGAGTATGACAAATTACAGCGAGTTCACCTATCACTAATCACATGAATCTCGTGTTAGGGGGAAACCTGGCTCACAACATTCCTGCCTGTACTGCGCATGCACATCAAGCTCCCACAATGCTTGTTCAGTGTTTACTGCATTTCAAACAGTTGACACTTTGGCATGTCATTTTACAAGATGGCAAGTGAGATTTCTGCCAAGATAAGACGGAGCCCAGGTCAATTAGCTTTGTTGGTGTGTAACCTCGCTCCAAAAACTGTTCGTTGCGGGGGGAAATTATTGCACTGCCTTATATGCTTTGCCGACAGGAAATCGGAAATACTTCTAAAACTGTGAGGCCACACAAGTAGCAGACAAAATAGATTTGTGTGGTCCTATGCGAATGAAAGTTTCCAGCTGTACCTTCCTTCATGGAATACCTCAGGTATCAACCTTTGGCAGGGCAGAAGCTATATATAAGCTGATTTCGTTAACAGCGTACGACAGCTTTGCGCATAGTTTTTCCGCAGTCCTGTGAGGTACAACAAGGTTTCACCGTACAACTAAATGATCTCAATAGGAGTGCAATTCTACCTGTATCCAATAGGTGATGCAGATGTTCTGCAAAACATCCGTGCCAGTGTCATTTCCAAGAAGCTTGACCTCATGCACATAGCCAGGCTCCATGTTCTTGTACTTATGCACTTTGGTCTCTCCAGTCACAACATTGATGAAGCTGCAAGAAAACAATAAACAGTTCCAGGTGATCATTTTGCTGCCTCTTGTCTAGGGTTGTGCGAATATTCGACCGTACTGAATATCGAAGCAAATAATGCAGTATTCGATTCAGGCTTCGAAGTGAATAGCAATAGTCAAAAACCTCGAATAATTTTGAAGTTTTTTGAAGTTCAAAGATTTAAAAAAATGAAGCTGCTGGAGAAGCAGTCGGTGGACTTATGTATGCTCTCACACTTCCGTGTGATTGCACCATGCTGGATGTTGGCACTTGTCCAAAGCTTGGCCTTCGACAGCTGCACAGTTCAGCACATCGCCGACAAGCGCACATGACGGGACAACTTCCAGATGCAAAAGCAAGACCACCACATGGCATGCCATAAAAACAAAGATGGCAAAAAAGATAAGAATGCAGAATTACCAACATGACCAAGGTGAGCGCTCCATCGGCGTTGGCTTTCGTAGCTGCTGTGTCAGATACCAACTTTGAAGTAGGTGATACCCTATTATTTACAGCTTTCAACGGTTAAAATTAGACGAGAAATGAAATGCCAGTTATTGTAGGTACTGTGATGAGAAAGCCAGGATGGCGAAGCATTCTGACATGGGTGCACAGTCTCCACTTCAAAGAGCATCGCCATTTTCTTGCGTTCGTGATCTTAGAGTAGAGGTGCGCCTCACACGCTTCTCCTTTTCACAGCGTTTAGACAAAAAGGCTCTTCTCAGAAAAGCTTAATTTAAACCTGCTCTCCATAGACAGGTGCACCTCGCACCTTTGCGCAGCAGCGCATATGCGAGGGGTGAAAGAGCCATGCTCGCATCTCGTGCTGGCCCGTGCTGCTGACGCGTCTCCACCCGAAGCAGCTTACATGCAACGCTTCGAGGTTGGTCTAAGGAAAAGGCCATCCCAGAATCATGGGTACCGCGTCCTCTGATTGGCGCATTGCAACATGCATGGTGCTTTATCGCATACGACTTTCACATGACTGAATACTCGGGCCGTAGCCATAGCCTCCTCCGGCAGCGGCACAAGTGCACGTGCAGTGTGGTCACGTGACCGTATACAGTAAAAGCTCGTTAATTCGAACTCGAAAGGGAGCGGAAAATTGTTCGAATTATGAGAAGTTCGAATTATCGAATGGGCGCTAGAATGAGCAGTTATAGCGCCCCGATGCGCGGGCAGAACCCGAAGCATTCACATCTAGACTCGTTACCGCTAGCTAGGCGCTACTACACGTTAGTGGCGGGCGTATTCTGATAATTAAATCGATCCGGTCCTAATGAAAAATGAAATAAATTGATCGGCCAGTTATGCACCAGAAACAAGTACTGGAATGCATTCGCTTGAGTAGCGAGCTTTAGTGCTGGAATATATGACGCTATTTATGGAGAAGGGTTGTCAAAATTAAAAGTAATCAGTGATTTGTATTTGCTTGCATTTCTTCTGTCGAGACTCCAACAGCATCATCTGCAGCTTGCCCAAAGCTCCTGCGCAACGTCAGAGTTCACATTGACAGAGAAGTGGCATGCTGCAACATCAAGTGCCGACGCTATTTCATGTGCACTTGGCGGTGACATAGTCTCGTCGCCGCCGTCGGACTCATCACTGTCGGCTGTTCTCACCGCATGTGAGCCCTGCGACGTCTGCTGGGAGCAGACAGCCTCATACAGGCGTCACTCAAGGGCTCCAACATTTCCCCGCTGCTGTCCACGTAGCTCGCGCTCGCGGCACCAACAAAATCCATCAGCACCCGAACCACCATACTACGTTGTTTACATCACGTGATTGCGACCGTGGCACAACGGAAACCTGGAACGGCTCAGCAGCACAGGTGAGTGCTCCGGCAGCGAAAACCTGCTACGGCATGCACCGGAACGCGGGCTCCGTGAGCCTCGTGCACCCGGCTTTTTTTTCTTTTCCATTGTTTTACATCTCTGGTAAATTTGGAGCGTGTTTTACTCACTATGGGTCAACTTCTATCTACGAGGAGCAGTGTGAACAAGTGGCTCCCAGTTCGAATCAACCGTAGCGGATGCAGACTTGTTCAAATTATCGGGTTTTTTTCCCCCATTGAAATACACAAGGCTGTGCCGGGACCTGGGCGTCAGTTCGAATTAACCGTAAGTTCTAATTAACCAAGTTCGAATTAACGAGCTTTTACGTATTGTGCGAAGGTCAGAGAAATTGCGGAGTCAGATGCAATGTGTCCGAAATTTCAACCACAGTTGTACACTGGACTCTGTGGGGTGCACGACTCAGTGCCATGCAAGCATGAATTGTGTTCAAAATTTCAGCTTCCAGAAAATATGGCAGCAACTTAACTTATAAATTTAAAATCAGTACAGTTAAAACTCGATTTAACGAAGTTGAGGGGAGCCGTGAATTATTTTGTTAAATCGAGAACTTCGTTAAATTGAATGAGGCATTTCTTGGGCACATAATTCAGTACATTCGATTACAGTAAAACCTCGTTAAAACGTACCCGCTTAAACAGTACTTTCGTTTTAAAAGTAGTAAAGTCAAGTCCCCGACTGAGCACCCATTGAACATAATGCATTTTGCATCCGCATAAACCGTACCAGCTTATCGCGGTCGTATCGGTTAGCACGTACCATTTTCACTTTTCGTCGCACTCGCGCGTGACGAATTCACGCCGGTAGCACCGACCCAAAGGACGGTTCGGCTAGCGGCGCAACAATCTTCCCTAAATACCGCCGACGGGACGGCAAGCCACACAGCTAATGACAAATTGGCGCCAAAGTTGGTAATCATACAACTAGCGCAATCTTTGGGGGTCCGTATGGTCATCGTCATGACCCCCCACGCTACTTTCGAGTGGGTAGCGCCAACACCACGACCGGCGCCGCTAGCGTGTATGAAAAGAAACAACAAAAATTCTTACTCGACAAGAAAGGCCCGAGGGGACTACAAATTTATTTTCCGCCAAAGAAGTCGGTGATCTTTGCCTGCGTGCGCTTTGTGAGCAACGGCCGCACCGATTTCTCGTAGGTCTGAAGTGCGTCCAGCGCGTCTTCCATCCCCTCGTGTGTGCCAGGAGGGTTAGGTCAGGAGGGTTAGCGGCGCGCTTGCTCGCACACACCATGTCCGCGTTCACGATAGCAAGGCTAGACTGATGGAGGCCTAACAAGCTGAGCTTGACAAAGACGTGCGTTCAAAGGCACGGGGAAATCCGCACAAGAGCGAACACAGAGCACAACACACAAACACACACAAAAAAAAAACGCGAACTGCAACAGCGCCATCTATGAAATGTGGCACGAAACTTTTTCTACTGCTGGCGCCATCTCGTGAGCTCGACTCAATTAAAACTCGTTTTGCGCCGCGCAGTTTGAAAAAAGCGACGGGATGAAGATGCTCCGCGCTGTTACCGCTGACTTGCAATCAATAAATTTTGGGGTGCTGTCTACAAAACAGACCAAAAATTAACACTTTTTCACCTTTATTTCTCGAAAAAAGGTTCGTTAAATCGAGACAGATCACGGAATCGGTTTCGTTATTTCGGGTTAGTCAAAGCATTGAACCCTATGGGCGTCTGAGGGGGAATTAGGATACCTTCGTTAAATCGATATTTTCGTTAAATCGGGTTTCGTTAAATCGAGTTTTGACTGTAGCATATAAAGAATTGTATGATAAAGGATTGAGATTATGATATTTAGTGCACTTTGGTTTGCTGCTGTTTGATCATTGCCTAATGCAAGTTTAAGAGCATTTATCATTTTTATTTCATTTTATTTTTATTTCAGTACCCTTACTGCATTCTGCAAACCATGTATTTCGGCACGTGGTATTCAGCTCTAATAAGCTGCCTCTTTATTTCAATACTACATGTCCAGTTCCAAGCGAATTGAAAATATTCCCCTCACTTCGAAACTATTCAAACAAAGCAATTACTATTTGCTTTGCATTCACTTAAAATTGAAAACTCACTATTCACATATGCCTACTTTTGTCATCTCTAGCTGCTACAACTTAGAAAAATTCTTGCAACTACTGCGCTGCAACATATTTATTACGCTTTTAATCTTCTTTTTGGAGCACATTTTTATGTCAACACATATCAGACACTACATGTCCTACGACATTTCACACCACCACAGAACAAAGCGAGCTGAAATACTGTGATGTTTGCTTTAGTTTATGGGTTTAACGTCCCAAACTGACTCGGGATACGAGGAACACGTAGCACGCATGGTAGTTCCCGCAGTAATGTAAAAAGGTGGCACAACATGACATCACGAGCTGCATACCATGCCATTGCAACACACAAATTTCTTCACAGTTTACGGAGAAACGCCCAGATATGTTTGTTATGGAGGAAACCTTGTCACTGAGTGTTTTTTTTCTTTTGCAGGCGTATACCTGTGAAATTAGCAGTTCATGTTTCGACTTCACTGTACTTCAAATGACTGCCACCACTATGTGACAGTACTTTGCAACTATATAGCTATTAACTATAAAACTATAAAGGCAGCATAAGCTTAAAATGCTTCAAAACTCAATTGCTAGTAAGCACACACATAGAGTAAGAACTCCTTTGACAAATTAGGTAGACTATTCACCTGCACACAGGCTGGTTGTGTTCCACCTTGGTGCCTATGTAGGGCAAGCCATCAAGGTCAATGTGATCCTCCAAATGCCGGTCACTCATCTTGCGACCAAAGACAAGTGACACCTGCCTGCCCGTGTCACCAGCCAACACCCGGAGGTTCACCACCTCACTCTTGTAGATGGAGCCATGCTTGAAACCCCGCTCCACCGATGACTTATTCAACACCATAGCATCCTCCATGTCATAGCCCTGTGATGCAGTAGAAAGAAAAGCATTTGAACTCGAAATCGTTACCACGGCACTAGGTATTGCTCACCAGCGATCGGAAAATGCTACGACAGCACGACCACGGCTGTTACGACTTGCTGAGTCATCTGGTTTGTTGTTCATGCACTGAACTTTCATTTTCTGCATAACTTGTATTTTTGCCACAAGTAGGGTAATTTTTTTAATGCGCTTGAAGTTGAGGGTGTGACGACGAACGCTCCGAGCAAGGCGTCAAAGTCGGGGACAGCGCGCAATCGAAACAGTCCCGTTGCACGCAATTCTGCTATGTCTACAGCATTTATTTTAACAAAAGAGTTAAGCACCACTTGAAAAACAAGCATGGAAGACGGAGACACACCCAGACTTGTCAGTACATTTCCACGTGCTGCACTTGAATTAAATGTGCAGTGGATAGTGCTAGAAATAGAAGAGTTTAGGCAGACTTTTTAATAAAGAAATAGCAAAGCCAGGCCAGATTCCATTAATAAAACATTAAATCAACCTTTTTTCTGCCTTCCAGTGATAACGTGGTCTCTTCATAGTTCTCGGACTTTGCAATAGTTTGCAATATGACATTTAAAAATGGGGGAAAAAACCCTTCAATATGTGATACGGGTATTCAAAATTATACGGCTACTTACATACCAAACGTAGTTTAAATCTGGCTGCATAAGCAACTATGAAAAACCATTTTATAGATACCTATTCAGTTTTTCTAGTTATGAAGGATAGTGTTTAATGAAGTTCTCACAACATTGGATAGCAAAAACAGTTTAGTACATTCCTGAGAAGGAACCAATTCTATGCTAAGACATGAGTAGTATAGACTTATGCCAACATCCAGTGGAGAACAAAATAAAGAAAGACCAAAACCTTACTGTAGGTGTTGACACAGTATCCATTTTTACAAGAAACAGAAACAGCGAAGTAGCAGAATGCTAAATCAACATCAATAAAAATGACTGCCTTTGTTTTATGTGCTGCCACCTGTCTCAAGACCCATCAGCAAGCAACAGGAGAATTTTGTTGTTGCTTTTTCAGTAAAAGAGCAGGGCTGGGCGATGCCGATCGCTGAGTGTATGAAAGCTAGGCAAGGTGACGCATTTGTTGCAGTAACACTTTGTGTACCAACAGGACGCTATATCCAGTGTGTACTGGGGGAACTGCTTGATGGCAAAAATCAAGAAAAAAAATCTCCGAATTATATGCTGTTGCATTTACGCACCATAACCTAACTTCGAATTGTTCACACCCAAGCAGCACCCACCGTGTAGGAGATAACTGCCACTATAGCATTGGTGCCAGTAGGGAAGTCATCCATATGATAGTGATCGTAGGCTGTTGGCCGCACAAGAGGAGTCTGTGGTGTCTGGATACGGTACAGCTTGTTGTCGGAGCGGTATCGAAGTGCTTGGCACGGTGTGCCCATGGTCTGCTTGCCCATCTGAAGGTAGAAAAAGGTATGTCATTTGACAAAGCTTCACTGTGGAGCATGAGCAAGCTGGGTAAACGGTGCGCAATTTTCCCCTCCTTGCCACATGCACCTCTTGCAGCTGCACGCGACAACATGGCTGCGCCAATCTTTCCAAGCTTGCCCGCTTGTATGCTGGTGGTCTGATGCAGCAGGGAGTGCAAAATGTGTAAGTTTTTTTTTTAATAAACCTAGGCACTAAATTAGGGGTGCGGAAATTATGCGACAGCATAAATTACATGAGTAAGTATGGTTTAGCTTGTTAAACTGAGCACATTAAGCGACGCGCCGGTGAAAACGAGTGGGGGAGGAGTGGAGAAGAAGGGAGAGAGTGAATCCACGTCCAGGGACGAAGATGAAGAAGGAAGTGCCTCGCCTCCATCGAAATGCGGCCACCGCGGTCGGGATACAACCCGGGTACTCCGGATCAGTAGCCGAGCGCCTTGACCACTGAGCCACCGCGACAGGTCTCATACGTTCGCCATTCGGCGTTTCGTCACTTGGGTTTCTCCGACTGCATCGACAGAGTGGCGCTCAGTCTTCACGAAGTTACATCCGTTCGCCGTTTTTTGTGATTGCGTCCGGCGGTTCCACTACTTTGAACGAAAAGTGCCTTGTCTTTGTGTGTGTTTGACGAGCGGTGTGGTGCACACTCGGGTTGTGGACAACATGGCGCCGCCGGTGCCGCCGGGTCCATCAAAGAAGCGTGGGAAGTATTCAACTAAATGCCGTGACCTTGCTGTCTAGCGTGTACAGTGAAAGCACAACTTTGGCACAAATACAGGCGCAAATCGTCGCCAGCAAGAGAAATTTTCCGCAAGGTAAAATCTGACATTTTAAAGCCGATTTCATCACAATAAAGTGATTTTTTTGTACTTCATAAATTTTCGGACCAATTTTCGGGTCCTTTCGAGTCCGAAAAATTGGTCGGCGACTGTATTCACACGCCTCTAACCCCAAGTGGTCTAAATAAACTAATCTGGAGCCCTCCACTACAGCGTCCCTCATAACCCATTTGTCGCTTCAGGATGTTAAAGCCCACAAATCTTAATTTACAAGTGATACGATAAGCCAATAAACTAGTTGAGTAATGGGCAACATCTGATCATCTAAGGCAGCACAAGTCAGCATGTATGTCAAACAAGGGCTGTACAATGCAATCCACTTACAACGATATTGAGAGAACCGGAAAATTAACCAATTATTGTTATATGTGGACAGGCAAAAAAAACTCACTTATTCCCCCATGCATGCAGCCACCACCACCGGCGCTCCTGTCAAGGATGTACAACGCCTTGGCGCTTCACTAAGCATGCCGAGCAAGCCACCACCACCAAAGCTCCCATCGAAAGATAAACATGCCATGATTTATCGGCGCAAAGCAGCTTGGCGCGCTGCCAAAGTAAGCGCTGTGGACAGCGCGAAACCGAGCAATACACCCAGAAAAGTGGCAGCGGCCAAACAAACTCTTCCCTCCTCCCGCCAGCGACTGCGACGAAGATAGAGTTTGGTTCCTAAGGCCGCAAGGATTGACCCCCTCACGGATTTCTCGACGCCGATCTGTTTGCGGCACTTAAGACAAGTAAACAACCTTCTGGCCGGCCAGAATTCTATCGTTGTATTCGTTATTTCGCCGTTACTTGTATCATTACACATGTGGCTTACTTTTACACGGGGGCAACGGGAGAATTGATAAAGCTAAGAATCTAAGCGATGTATCGTTTTATCTGGTATCGTTGGATTGCACAGTATCACATTGGTGGTGTAGCGCTGACGGACTTCACTCATTCACTCTCTAAGCAGGTGTGGCGTCAACGAAATAGGCCAGACACTCCGACTACATCACAGAAAAGGACTGTTCTGAGAGGAGCACTTCAAAGGAAAATGCTTACCTGGCACTGGTACATGTTTCGAGGACTCTGGTTGAAATCAGAGTATGGGATCATGTTAGCTAGAACACTCAACATGCTAGTCTGCCTCAGCTCTTGGTGAGTGGTTACCTGAAAGAAAAAAATATAAAGTTAAGATGCCATACGAGTACCACAATCATGCCCATAGGAAACATCTACAGAAGGCACATACAACATCTGTAAGTACTTTGCCTCATCACTTAATTCAAAGTGAAGAACCTGGTGCCCGATTTTGCCTTCCTCTGTTGGGAAAGACAGCACATTTACACAGTTTAAGGGCTCTTCGATTTTTCAGTTCTGCAATGTTTAGCATTCCCATAAAGAAAACATCGACACCGTTCAAACAAGCACACAAAAATCTTGATGCAAACTCACAGCATGCCGTATTTACACGATTGTAAGTCGACCTTTTTTTTTTTATTTGAAAATCTGAAGTTGGGGGGTGTGTGACTTACAATCAATACCAAAGCATGGCACCATAAATAAAGATGTGGCTGCAATTTTATGTTTGCTCTGCAGCTCTACCCGTAACATTTGGCTGTTCTGCAGACCTGTTTGGAAAGATTTTTCATTTTTCATTTTTTCTTTACTTTTATATGCATACTCGGCGCTTATGGGTGTGTCGAAAGTTGATGGAAGGGCCGCTGTTCCAATCCTGGCGGGCACTACCACTCGGAACGAGCTGATGGAAGCGCCGATGCCGCACACGCAGTTTCTCTTCGGCTCTGTTCAACACTTTTGACTTGGTCACCGGCCATGTTTTAACAGTTTTTAATGTATTTTTAATGTATTACTTCGCCAACCGTCGTGTTCTGGGGCCGGTATACGTTTGTGCTCGTTCACGGCTGCATTCAAGACGGCTGTCATTCTTTATGCCGAAGAAACGAACAACTGCACACTGGGCCGCAAGTTTGGTGTTTAGGAACGGGTGATGCAGGTGAGGCAGCTGCAGCGAGGCAAAATCTTCGTCTGTTCCACACGATGTCGTGAAATGCTTTTTTTGTGAAATGCGGGATTTCGCTGGACGACTAAGTCCAGCAATGATGAAGATGGCAGCACTAGTGAGGACGATGATGCAAGTGTGGATGAGTAGTCCAGTGAACAATACATTTTCATTTCGGAATGCGCCGACGGGCACGCCCTTCTTTTTTTTTTCCTGATATGCGACAAGCGCGGGTCGACTTATAATAGTGTAAATATGGTACATAAGACAGGCACCAGCTATGCTACATTAAATTTTTTCTTTGAAGCCTACTCACCCCTTCATAGGCTTCTTCAGGCACCACACAGATGCTCAGGTGCACCTGCTCAAATGTGCCTATCCACTCAGTCGTGTTGGTTGCCAAGTTGAGAACGGGGCGCATCATGCGTGCAACACTTGTGAAGAGGAACACCCCTGGGTACTGAGATGGCTGGTTTGTTTTGGGTACGAAGCCAATTTCCAGTGTCGGGGGCACCTGGAAGCGATTACGAGGAGAGACCTACATGTAACACACAGCTGCAAGGTGCTGTTTCACACAGCAAACCAATAAAAAAAAAAGGCAGAAAAGCAATGCAGCCAACCCCAGGTGCACAGGCAAAAGAATTCAGCACGAAAAAAAACGGCTGGCAATCTTTCCATTTTTTCATCTACAGCCAAATGCTAGCAGAAGCATGATGCCCTGGAAGACACATTTTGTCTGCTTTACTTTTTTCAGAGATTACAGCCACACCCAGATGTATTGAATTATTGCTTATGTCGAACAGTGAGAACATTCCTTGGAAAATACCATGCAAAAGTATAGCACTGTCGCGCACGTTTACCGAACTCCCTTCGTCAGAACATTCGACAGATCACACAGCGCTGCACCCCTGCAAGTGGCGCTCCAAGTGGCAAGTCTGGAAAATCGGTCGGCAACTGTACTTGCACAACCTTGATGTATTTGGTAATTTTCGAATATTCGGAAAACTCCGAATACTGATTTCTCGAAAAGAATACAAAACGAATAACAAAAATATTCTATTCGTATTCGAAATTTCGAATATTCGCACACACCTAGTTATAACCAATAAATGTGCTATGACAGCATTGCTAAGCGGTTTATTTCACCACAGGGCATGAGGTAAAGCTGATTGTGCCACAGTTATTCATTGTTATATCCGAAATAGTGTTTTACTGTTACTGTGGCTCATGTTTTACATTATCTTATAAAAAAAGATGAAAAGCATGTGCACTCGCACATTTTAAAGATGTCCATGTTCATTTGCTTGTAAGCATATAAGAATTCGGAACAGCTCTCCATCCTGACCAGATGTGAGTGGTATCAAAGAACACACATCAGTGAAATCTAAAACCAAACTACCGTATAAACACGTGTAAGGGCTGCACCCTGTTTTCCGGAAGGGAATATTAGAAAAATATAATATCCGTGTAAGGGCCACACCCAAACTTTCCACACGACCCAAAAATAGCCTTCGAAATGCTCGCACCGTGGCCTCCGCGATCAGCTCCAGCTGCGAGCAACAGCGTACTTGATCGCGCTGCCCACACACAGAAGGCGCCAGAGGCCGCAGCTCATGATCATCATTGTCAACTTTTTCCTCCGCCACGAGCTCCCGCTATTCATATCGGCGTCAGTATCACCAGCTGCAGCGTTTTGTGGCTGTCAAAGGCATGGGAGTTGTGGTTCACCATAGTTGTGGCTTTTGCGTGCTGCCGCCGAGCGTTGTAGTTTTAGCAGTTTTAGCAGGATGGGCAAGCACCTTAATAGCTATATGGCTGGGAGTTTGCTGTAGAACGCGGCAAGCGTGCGGCAGGCACGAAATTCGACGTGGCCGAGAAGCGCGTCCAACGATGGTGCAACCAAAAGGATGCATTGAGGAACACAAGCTGCAAAAAGCGCGCTTTCCGAGGCAAGCCATGCAAGTTTCCCGAACTGGACGAAGAGCTGCTCAACGGCTACGAGTTGAAAGCAGACGTGTTGCGCGACTTTTTGTGGGATGAGCGTGCACCAGAGCAACGAAAGCACAGCACCAGCTCGGAGTCAGAGTACACCGCGAGTGGCGATTGAACGTAGAATAAATGCCGCTGATTTCCTGATTGGTGTATTTTTACTTAAAAAAAATTTTTTTTTTCGCAAATCGCGTATATGGGCCGCACCCCGAAAATTCGCCCTCAAATCTTGAAAAAAAAAAAAGTGCGGCCCTTACACGCGTTTACACGGTACTTGCCTTTTCCAGTCCACAGGCCTTGAGAGTGCGGAGGCTAGTCACCAGGACTTCTGCCTTATCATCCTCAACATATCCCAGGACGCGGCCATCAAGGACAATGACATATGACTTGGCAACGTTTGGCTTGATGCCATCCAGTGGTGCCATACCCAAGCTGACAAGGAGAGAGGGCAGGTGGCTGGTTGAGTACTGCTGGTTCACCACCTGTGACACAACAGTAGAAAGCATGACACCAAAAGCTATGAAAGGTTCAGTGTTCTCAGTGAACAGCACAGGAGCGAGATAAGAATGCAGGTGAGATACATTTGAAGACACAATACTCAGCTAAATGAACATAACTGCATGGTTCCATTGAAACTTATAGTACAGTAGACACTCTTTAAATGGAACCTCAAGGGATGAGGTAAATATGTTCCGATTATCAGGAATTCAGTTAACAAAGAGAACGGTTTGTTTTTATGGTTTCATGGGGTTTAAAGGGAGACGTGGGTCTTGAAATAATGAAAAAATGCGAAAATTTTTATTTTTCAGAAATGGCATATTCGGATTCAGTATACTCTAAAGTACCTACCTGCAAAGCTTCAAGGTCTCGTTCAACTTCTAACTACTAAAAAATCGATATGTTTGACGCCTCCAAAGCGACAAAACGGCGAGGACGGAGCAAAATGCGGCAGCACTTCGCGCCCTTCGCTTCCCGCAACCGCGTCCCCGATGGCTGTCATCCTGGTCTTATTCAAAAGCTGTATTCCTTCCCTACATACTGGTAGTACTCATTTATTGAGAAATCCTGTTGTAACGTCCGCATTTCGCCGTTTTCCGAGGCCTCTGCAACGACCTCCGAATGACTGGCGCACACATTTCAAATAACATTTTCTCAGCTTCGCGTTTTTTGCCAACATGACTAGCCTTACAGAAGTTTACGTAATAATTTTATAGCGCAATTTCAACTAATCTTATGCTGCTGAATTCAAAAAGAACAGAACTATGGAGCTGTGATAATTTTTTATGGCTGAGTTGAACATATCAAATTTTTCGAAAAATAATGTCACCTAATTATATTTGGTAATTACGGAGCTTCAACATAATTGAAAATACTTATACAATGATATACCTCAAAAAGAATATAAATAGCATAGATGCGCATGGCAGGTCTACTACTACAGCTCGATTTCGACTGGAACCAAAAAAGATTGATGGAAAGTGTTTTAAGGACCCGCAAGAAATTAGCTACCATATTTACTCAAATGTAGCGCGAGTTTTTTCCCGGATTTTTTCCCCCTTAAAGTCTACCCTCGCGTTATAATCGAATACCGCACTTCGATTGCCCTAAAGCAGTGCCGCGGTGCAGCCATTTCAAAGCAATCAACTTGTTTTCGGTTTCTGCAGTTTTGCAATCTTATGCTGGCAATATGGGTACCACGGAAGCCAAATCCTCATCCATTCAAAGTCAAAGCGTTGTTCTCTGTCATTTTTTTGTGTTCGTTGCTACCTCGCACTGAACGCGTCGTCTCGTCGTGTTCTTGTGGCGTCGCTCTAATTCAGTGCACACGATGGCATCGCGTCGTGCTCAGTATGACGCTCGTTTTAAGAGAAAAGCGATCCTGTTAGCTGAAGAGGTCGGGAATTCTGCGGCAGCTTGAAGACTTGACCTCAACGAGTCAACCATACACGGATGGCGGCTGCAGTAGGAGGGGCTTTTTAAACGTGAGCCCGACCACAAAGGATTTCGTGGGCCTTACCATGGCCATCACGTCGAGCTGGAGAAAAAGTGGCGGACTTTATTATCGAGCAGCGCAACCGTCTCATGGGGGTCAGTGTCGAGCTGATCCGTTGGCAAGTTGCTCAAGAGATGGTAAGTTTCGGGCATCTGGTGGGTGGGCCCAAGCGTTCATGAAGAGCAATGGATTCTCTCTGCGGCGAACAACATCGATACGGCAGAAGTTACCGGAAAAAGAAAAAAAAGGAGGATTCCGTTTCCGAGAACTCGGCCTCCGAAAGCGAGGAAGATGAGTAAACACGTTGGCCACGATGTCTGTTAAAGGTACTTTCTTTTGCGGCCTTAAGCCTCGCGTTACATTCGTGGTTTTATTTTTTCCCTCTGGGCAGCATGTAAAGTCACCCCTCGCATTACATTCGAGTAAATACGGTAATTAGGCTTCAGTTATTTTCCCATAATATGAGAGCTAATCGAGATATACTAAAATTAATTACATTTTGAAAACAGGAGAAAGAAATACATATATACGTCTAATTTCATTACATCACTAATAAAAAAATTTTCATTTCAAAGCCTGCATCTCCCCTTAACGGCACCATTGTGTGTTGGGTGAATATATTGTTTTGCTGAGTCAGTTGCATCATTTTGGCACAGTCATTACTTTGCCATGTCAGTACATATATAAAGCCACAATATTTTTCAGAAAAATAGTAGTGCTTGTCTATCATTGCATTTCTGGCTTATTTTATTCCAGTTTAGCAATACTGACTTCCTAGATGATTTCTTGTGATTTCCTGTGAAGCAAATATCAAGCACCAGCTGAGTTTTTTTGTGTGGGCTGGCATGAAGTTTGAGAGAGAACATAAATATTCTCTATTCCTGAGGCAGTGGGCATCCAGCCGCATCCAGCCACACTGTGCTTAATTGGTCTTGGCACTGCCTGAAATGGTTCACTTGTCATACAGAAAGGCGATTGTTGACAAAGCTAAGAATGATATAATTACCGTAAAAACCGGAATATAGGACGAACTTTTCTTCAAAAATACACGGTGAAAAGTCGACCCCCGTCTTATATACCGGTAACTGGCAGAAAAACTATGGAAGTCTTGCAACAATGGGCAGCTGAACTCAACAGCCTCCATCATCATCGCCATCAACAGCAGTGCCGCCATTTTGCGTTTCCGTAGTTGCAAAGCTATTTTGGTTAAAGGCTGCTTTTTCACTTTTTGTTTCGAAATGAGTGGAAGCCAACGGCAATTCACTATCGCCTTCAAGAAAAGCGCGATTGAGTATGTGGGAGCTCACGGAAGCCTGGCGGCACAGCGCGAATTTGGAGTATCTGAAAAGAGCATTCAGTATTGGTGGAGGCAGAAGCTGCGTATTACAACTTGCAGCAACCAGAAGAAAACATCATTTCATGGGCGGACCACAGCATATCCAGAATTGAAAGGAATGGTTGCGCTGCGTGCAAGATCGCTGCCTGTGACTGCTGAATGCATCCGCGTGAAAGCGGTAGAGATCGCGTGTGCCTCTAGACTCACGAGGGCGCAAATCAAGGGCTCGCCATGCTGGGTGCGGCGATTCATGAAGAGGTAGGGCTTTGCTCTAGGGCGCCGTACTTCTGTGTGCCAGAAACAAACACGCGGGTCGATGGGCACGCGATACTGTTAAAAAATTGGCCGGATGTACATACGAGCATCATTTAAATGAAAATAAACACTGTCACCATTGTGCAACCTGAGTAGCATTTGTATCAAGGTAAGGGTGTCTTTCGGTACTTTTTCCATTGAAAAAGATTTTTTTTATTTTTAGAAGTGGTTAGCTGGGGGGTCGACCTATGTTCCAGTCCGACCTAAAGTCCAGTTTTTACAGTAGTATTAATGTACTGGGCCATTTCTGAAGACCTGAGTTAAATTCTTAAAGCAGGAAGACCACCCTCGCAATTCTTTTTATTTTGCCTACACAGAACAACCTCAGTAACCAGAAATTAGTTAAACGAAATTCCCACTTAACAAAATTTTTTTTCTAGGACCCTCTTCCCTCCTTATACCCCTGTCACACGGGCACTTTCGATCCTCATTGAGCTCGATCTGCATCGAGATTTTCGAGCATGCTCGAAACATCCGATGCTACACGGGCATTTTCAATGCTCATTGAGAAGTTTCCCTCATGTGTGTTAGGTGGCGCCAAATGTTCCGCCGACAGCTATAACATGGCGATGTCCGGCAACACTGTGCAGTCGAGGGCAGCGGCAGCCAAATCCGTAGCCAAATCGGTACATTGCATATCTGCGCCAGGTTTTTGTGGTGCACCTCTGCTGCTGTGCGATGCAACCCAAGGGCCCGCAACGCCTCCGCGATTTCTGCATAGACAGCGGCGTTTCTCTTCTGGCGCCGCAAATTATTTAGGCGGCCCTGCCAGCAGCCGATGAGAGCGGCTGTCTCGCGCTCGCTCCACAGTTTCCGCGCCGACGAGCAGGAGGACTCCATCTTTGTTTACACTGACGGCGAAGCTTGGAGCGTGGTGTAGAGATTATTTTCAAATGTTTGCATACAAGCAGGCATAGTACCTGAAAAATGTTCTGTATTACATTTTAATCAATTACAACAACAACAATTGTGGTTTGTTTTTGTTAACTAGTGTTTATTTTTATAGGTTCATGAGAACGAGAGTGTTCTCGATTGTGCTTGGAACCTCAAGCACTCTTGAGGAATCGGCATCGAGTCAAGCAGGATCGAGCTCGATTGCGCTTGAAAGTGGCCGTGTGACAACCGTCGATCTGCATTGAGTTCAATGAGCATTGACTCAATGAGGATCGAAAGTGCCCGTGTGACAGGGGTATTAGAGGTGCACTAAAGAGGAATCTGAACTCGTCTTTTTACCGCGAGAACTCCATCTACACGTTCCGGGCATTCTTAGAAACTCCGGATTATTGTCCTGTGCGGCCGACTGCCCTAAATAAATCGGATTTAACGTCCCGGCTCCCACCTATTTTTTTTAACTAACCGCGGTGGGTAGGCAGAGTCAAGCAGCGCGTAGAGTGCCTTTCGCCAGTCCAGTGGCGGCTTCGCTTTCGCTTTTGTCTTGTTTTTTAGGTTTCTGTGAATAAACAGTTTCAGTCACAGACAACATAGCTGCAAATTAGGCCGACAGAAATGAAAATACATGTGGACTCTTTGATTTACATATCACTCCGCCGATGGCAGAGCGGCAAGCCGCCACGGGTCTTGCTGATGCGTTGGTTGACTCCTCCTACCTACCGCACTGAATTAAAAAAAAAAAAAAAAGAGGTTGGAGCCGGGTCATTAAATCTAATTTAATTAGGGCAATCGGCCGCACAGGACAATAATTCGAAGTTTCTAAGAATGACTGGAATGTGTAGATAGAATTCCCGTGGTAAAAAGAGGAGTCCAGATTCCTCTTTAGTGCACCTTTAAGAAATCCCAAGACATGCATAAAACTTGCTGATGTGTGCCACGAGAAACTAATCAGGAAGCCAAAACACATTACCTCAGCCAGGGCTGTCATGTGGTTCAACAGGCCGCAGGGAGAACCATCAGGTGTGTGTACAGGGCACAGGAAACCTGTAACGAAAGAAAGCCACAGCAATGAAACTTCCTGCCTAACCAAAACAGTATGATGAGCTTGACCAATAACCTTTACCCCATGGTTACTTCGTACCTGGCTTCCACGCTGTCTTGCACATCCTTTAAACTGCAGTAATCAGCACTAATAAGCATGTTCCATGAGGATAACAGTGCCCCAACCTCATCTAAAAATTCTGAGAATGATTGTTATAAGCTTTCCACATTTAAAGACTCACATCTCAAAGGCAGTTATTTTTTACATATTGGATGGGCTTTTATGGCAGCCATGCTTGAGTTTTAATAGCAGAATATTGCTTTTACAATAAGGCCAGTATTTGTCATTATATATTGATCCCGCTATAGTAAAACAAACATGTCCTCATAGTCTTAACTCATCTTCTTACTTCGCCATTTTTATCTTTTACGTAAAAGTCTGATCTAAATGCAAAGGTCATCACAACATACTAATTCTCAGCCATTATATATATGAAATAACTATTATTATCTGCCTTTTATGCATGGCATTAAATCTATATCCACAAAGCTCTTCCAGTTCTAACAGCCTTATATGTATGATAAAAAATGCACCTCAATCATTTAGAGTGCAAGAATTAGAATTCCTTAATATTCTTAACAGGTACACAACTTCAACAAATTATTATCAATTAATGATGTACCTTTTCGAGAACAGTCCAAATATGGAAAGCTGAAAAGAAAGCTAAAAAAAATGGAGCCACATGATGCCCTTGTATGTTTTTGTATGTGTAATCATCTTGACACTGTGCTTGACATGGTTACCACAAGGCTCTTCAGGGGGACGAGCTACTATGAATGGTTTTGCAAGGCCATAAGACCATAAGCTCATGACAGAAATGTGCAAAGCTAACAGATATTTCAGACAAACCATCCATGCATGAAGCATATTTTATGGGTACAGCAGAACCTCGAAGATATGCTTGCAGTTAATATGCTCAACATCTTGGGCAATAAAAAAGTCCCTTAGAATTACACTTGTCTTCTGGTTAATATGTTCCTGCATGAAACGATTTCTTGGTTACTATGTTCGAGATTTCGACCAATTCTGGTTGTGTAGCATGTTTAGCGGCCAACCAAACATGTGGGCCGAATCTGGGGACACAAGGCATGAGCAAGGATGTGGCGGCAGTCGCCTGCCACGGTGGCCTCTCTGTGTACAGCTCGGGTGCAAAAAGGCAAAGCAGCCGAAAAAAAAAAAGAGGAAATTTAAATAGGAGAAACAAGCCTGCTGCTTCTTAGTACCTAAAGGCAAGGGGGCGAAGCATCTGAGAACTATAATTATGCGCTTACACAGAAGCAAGTCAGGTCTAAGGAATACAGAATGAAGAGTGACAGTTAGCCGCTGTGACGGCTGTCCTGCAGTGTATTGGTGCAAGGGGGCAAACCACCCTAAAACAACGCGGAAGAGATACCGGCTACTTTCACCATTGCCATCAGCAGACTGGATGCGTTGTGAAGTTTCTTGCACTCAAAGACAACAAAAAGGGGAGACCAAATTCCGCAAGCACTAGAAATAGAGCTGTTCAGATCTTCTCCGCATTATTTTAAAAATTTACAGTTTCTAAACTGTATGCTGATTGTTAGATGTCGGAATACCGATGTAAACTCTACCCTACCATTACAAGATTAGAATTTCATTCATACACTCATAATGAAACCTCTCACAGGCAACACAGCTACACCAGTTGCATTATACTCTACTACAACCCTAGGTTTCTTCATGATGCTCACAAAATCCTTGATAATTGCTCCGAAATCCCGAGTGAAAAATCCCAGCTATATCAGTCGCATTATGCTCAATGCGCGATGAAAAAAATGCCAATTCTAAAAGGAAGCAACATCCCACACGTAAAACCCTCCCCCCACTACCCTCCCAGATCCCCAATCCTCTCCCGCTTCCCCATCCCTTCACTGTGTGGACGTATTACATGAACATTGTATCCAGGCATTTATGTTTAATTAGCAGCTGTTAGTTTAAAAATAAAAAGAACGCTCAAAAGTCTGATGTCCCTACTCTTTCAAGACAATATGAGTAAAGGTAATAAAAAGGCTACAAAGCGCAGTACTGGCTCACCCCAGGCCTCTGGTAGCAACTTTCGTACAGTGGTGGTGCGCATCTCAGCAAAAAAGGCACCCCGATGGACGCAACGAAAGTGGGATAGGTATCGCCAGTAGTTGAGCTTCTCAGCAATGACTGTAGTGCCCGTGAACTGCATGAGGCCCAGGCCCGACTTTGTAATCACGTTGCCGGTGGCCAGGAAGTAGTTCATGGCAGACGTGATGTCCCAAGTGGTCGCCAGTGCCCGGCTGAAGTTGGCTACATGGAAATGGCAAAATGTCCTGAGAATGTGTGTGGTACGCACATACAGTAGAACCCCTCTATAGAAAAATTGCGTGGACCAACAAAAATGTTTAGACTCTGCACATTTTATGTTATCATATTTTCGATTTCGTCGAAGTCTTGTGGGAATACCACAACTGCACAAATATAATGCGAATGAGGGGAGAGGGGAGTTAGATTTCAAAAGAAAACCAAAACTTCATGTGAACATGGTGCCGCCTTCTATGACCTCAGTGTCATTTAAGAGGTAATAGTTAAGAAATTTGTTAGTTAATTTGTTAGTTAAGCACCTTGACTGGTGCTTGGCCTGTCCACATCATATTATGGGAGCACAGTGCAGGGAAGCTGACCTAACTGATGCTTGGTTTTTGTGGCCTCCGGAATCACCACAAGCACCTTCGAACCGACGCTAAAACTTTGGAAAAAGTCTCCCTGTTCTTCTATTCGAGACCGCCCGAGTCACCGTCGCTGCACTACTCTTGCGTGGGTTACTCTTGCATGGATTTGCAAAGTAATGTTATGTTACGAATTTCAGCTATATCAAACTAACTTATGATTTTTTATCTGTTCCCTATACCAAGACCCGACTGTACACACTTGTATACAAACTGCGCTAATGCCCCAACCCCCCAAAACAAAAAAAAAGGGTGTATGTCATAATATCTGGTGTGTTATATGTATCCAAATGGGTCACTGTCCTCACACAAGTACTTTGGTGCACATAATGTATTACCTAACATATACAATTGCTTTTTTTTTGGCAGAAAGCTTCATAAGTTTCACACGAGAAACAGCACAAACTAAGATCTCATTTCCGAGTATACAAATGGCTCCAAGCACTTTTACAGATGTAGATGAAATTCTAGTTAAAACTTTCTACCTCTCTCTAAACTTCACTGGTTTCCTTTGTATACTTCCTTAGATTTTACTGGTGTGCTTGAATGATTGCCACGGTCACGAAAAAGACCTTCTTGCTTTAGCAGTAAGGTCATTAAAACAGAAAAGTGTAGCCAATTTACTGCCTGCTTACGTGAGAGATGTTATATCACGGCTCTGCATATAGCTCAAATTCCTCAGAACTATCTATAACAGCATGAGGATATTGTATTACACTAAATGCATACCACCCAACATTAAATTGTACAAGAAATTTCTACACTTCCATAATGACCTGAGGTAACCTTTGTCAAATGACACATCATACCAAAAGGCAGTCGTTGCTTGCAGTGTTATCACATGCGATATAAGTGCAGCATAAAGACTCTTCACTTCCTAGCATTTACATGGCACTTCTATGATTACATCAAGAGAATGCAAATGAATGTAAATCAAATATTATCCCAATTACTAAGACAGCACTTCCTTTATCAAATCAAATCAATATATCTGAAGTAAGACATGCGAAAGAGCACTAGTGAAAGCACTCACCCACAGTGAGTTTGTATGACGGTCCAGTTGTCTTAATTTTCTTTTCTATGTTTTGTCTTATGGAGTACAAAAACCCAGCCAGCTTTTCCTGTGAAAGTAAATAAGAAAAAACACAGTGACAAACAGTTCTCACCTGCACTAGCATCTCCCAATCCACAATAAAAACAGCAGCCTCCATATCAAACCTTCGAAATCACAAATGGAGTCATACCTTGAGCACCATAAGATACAAGTGCCCGGCAAGCAGAACTTCATGGTTCATTGGGTTGTCCGGAGACTCGATAGCACACTCTCCTTTTGCAACAGCAAACAGCTTCTTTATCATCAGTCTTCAAAAAAAAAAAAAAAAGCATGAGCCAGCTGAAGTTTCCTAACAGTCTTGCACCACAGCTGAGGTGCAAAGCACTGAAACGCTTTTGAGATGAATACTTACAATATTATGTTGAACTTGTCTACATTTGACTCCGTGTGCACACAAATGCAATGCCTAAAAAGCAGAATGATAAAATTACATTCAACAAATGACACACAAGCAAAGGAATCTTAGTGGAGTCACTTAACAGTAATGACAGCTAATGAAATAGTATAAGCAACCCATAATATTAGATCATTTCAGGGGTTCTCAAACCTATTTGCCTCAAGGAACCCCAACAACCTTCAAAATGTCCCAAGGACACCCCGCACACCCCGCCCTTCCTTATCAAAATCTCGAAAAATATTGTGAATGGACCATTCATGCTTTTTTTTGTTGTTTCATGAATTTTGAACGTATTTGTTTGTTTTCTTGCTTTCAGCAATCAAGTTTTTTATCAAATGCCCAGCTCTCACTATGCTTGGACCTCTCAGCCCAAGACAAGGACGCAGAAAACTAGTCACAAGACAAACATTCCCCCATATCCACGCACTTGACTGGCTGAGCTGCTCACGGAATCACATGACACCTCATCTAGTTTTCATCGGCTATCTGCTGCTCCCTGCTCCGGTGTCGTTTTCTTTTTTTTCTGATTTCGACAGATACTGGCTTTTCGGCGCAAATAGCTCACTGGCAGCAAAACTTTGCCCCAGCGCAGCCGACACCATTGAAACGTCTGGAAAAACACCTGATGAGACATGCAAGCTTTTTTTTTTGTCTTGTCTGGGCTTGGCTAGCTCGGCGGTGTAGCCCACACTCTCAGTTGCCATGCGAACGACTGCCAACGTCCTAAACATACATTGCATTGGTGCAGCAGTGTCTCGGCACATTGCCCAGTTTGCCAGGCGAGCAGCCACCGCCACCGCTGCTCTCATCAAAACATAAACGTGCACCGCCGTTACTGGCACACAGCATCTTGGCACACTGCCGAGGTCTCTGCTGCGGATGGCTCCATAGACAGTACTTCGAAACTGCGCAACAAGCTAAGACGAGCTGACGCTGCGAAATGAACCAGGTACTATGTCTGCTTTGCCCACACCGGTCGGAAGTGTACCGAAAGTGAGGACAGGCCAGTATGGGTGCTCGCAAAACTCATTAATGCAGCCCTCACTAATGCAGCCCACAGAACCTCAGTTTGAGAACCCCTGGATTATTTATGTCTTATATCCCCAAATAAGAAAGGCTCTAATGGGAAAGCTATTACTTGAGCAGGAAGACGGCCACTTCCTCGTCACTGTACCACTCAGGCAGTCTCATGCAGATGCGGAACTTCTCCCCAATGTACGCTCGCACCTGGTCTCGAGTTAGCAGGCCTTCGTTCTGCACCTGCCTCAGCATGGCGATGATACAGCTGGAAGAGAAAATGAGAAACGAAAGGCTGGCTTTGGAACATGACCTATTGTTCAACAAGCCAATCTAAGGCAAATGGCACCCTCCTTAAGTGTTAAAGTCAGCAAAGTGCACGAGAATGTGCAACCATTTCAAAGTTTGTTAGAAACTTGAATGGGCTGAAATATGGTGGGACTTGCAGAGCTTGCTGTACAGCTTGAAAATGATCACTGATTCAATTTCACACTAGTCCTAGCATTTCAGTCAGCTTAACAGCTCAGAATAACCTATTGTATTAGCTTTGTCCCCCCATCTTATGTAATGCCTCAATAGAGGCCTTTAAGGGTAAAATAAATTACAATGAGGAGGTGGATGATGATGAACTGACAAAGCTTTCTGGGGTGCTTCGCTTGCTTTCCCAGTTGCCTAAACCATCAAGATAGTATAACAAAATACACTGTACAACCAGCTCATTTTGAAATGCTTCAGACTAGACTTTTGCATGATAAAAGCACCAAATAAAGTGACAGCTTAGTAAAATGGTAAGATTAATAATTTCTAACTTTCCTTTCTTTTTCAAAGCAGGAAGAAATGGGAAGGGTCAACTCCTATTCTGGTTAATTATTTCTGCTTTAACTCACTTGCATGAGCCTTCAGTGTAACAAACGTAGCAGGCAGTGAAAGACAGTGAGGTCAGTAGATGAGGTTAGGAAGTTATTGATTGGGGCAGGGCAGGATTCATTACAGATCATTGAGAGAGGCTTTTAGCCTGCACTGGACACAGTGTGGCTGATGACGAATTATACAGCTGAACCTTATTATAGCGAACAGGTAAAAAATCGAAAATAGCTCGCTCAATGCAACCGAAATTCGTAATACAAAATTTTGTTAAAATTGCAGAAAACAGCAACGCATTTCACTCAGTGATGGAACAACTCAGGTGATCCTTACTAGAGGAAGAGGGAGATCTTATCCAAAGTTTTTGCACCATTTTGAAGGTGCTCGCGGATATCCCCAATGCCACTAAAAACTGACCGTCAGGATAGGTAGACTTCCCGGCAACGAGATGCAAGCACGCAGCAGCAGTAGGCCAAACACCAGCTAAAGTGGCTTCCTGCATCACAGCTATATCACTGTGGAAAAGGGTACACCACAGCGAAAGTTATTGCCGTCTTCACCACCTTGGGCAGGGACACTTTAATTTTCATTCTTTTTACAGTCTCGCAACAATTTTTGTCTTCACCACCTCCACGACAGCTGGCAGGAGCGCAGCACGGTTACTGCAAGGCTACAACTTCTTACAACCAAACACGTTTCCGTATTTTCAGTGTGATGTTGACGAGCGCGAGAAAAAGCGCAAACCGTGGTGCAAAACGCCTGCCGCACCGCCACCAGTCACTTGTGTAGTGCAGCAAAGCCTGCCGCCTGACATCCGAGCGGGCTCTGCTTTGCGCTTGACAATATTTCTTTTGCGGTCAACCGCGTTCGGTATACATTTAGAGTTCGATATATCTGATAGTTTTTAATATCTGTGCCCAATGTATTAAGTTTCGACTGTATGTTTCTGAACTTCCTTTAAGTCTGCTCACCCTTTGAAGAATGAGTCTTTTTCCTTCCCTGCAGTGAGCTCACTGTAGATGTGGTAGTCGGTGACATCACAGAGAGCCTTGAGCAGCATCATGACCGGCATGAAGAACAGTTCCTTCATGTATGAGAACATGACTTGCACTGTGCCATTGGTCAGGTAGTGGAGCACCATGTTCTGCACAGAGAGGGCAAAAACACGTATACATCTGCCACATCACCCCATATTAATGTTCCCATTCAACAAACCAAATGACGAGCACACTGAAAACCTAGAAGTGTATGAGCCATGAGTTATTCTCCATGCCAAAAAGTGCAGTGCATGGCATATTGTACTTTCACAGGCACAAGCAAGGCTGCACTGGAATGCATGACTGGAATGCACTGGCATGCATGCATGAAATTTAGTGCATAATCTGCTACGTGACTAAGAGCCGATTCCTTTTTAATACTTTTTTTTAAAGCTTGAGACAGCACAAATATTTGTGGCTTACTATAGCAACAGATGTCTGCTGGTGCCACTGATTTTCCGCTGTATGTTCCACTAAACTCGGCAGTCCTCAGCAGTCATTTATAACATCAAACTTGAAGATGACATCACAACACTTTTGAAAGCTAATCAAAAATGTCACAGAGACAAAAGAATTCAGCATTCTTTGCCCCACAGTTTGCAAAAAAGGGTAGCCATTACGTGTACTCATTACCGTATGAATTGCTGGTAAACTTTTTTTTTCTTCCAACAAAAGCCGAAAATATTTAGAACAGCATGGAAATAGTCCAACAGACGCACAATAACTGCAAATGTAAAAATGCTTTCCATCTAACCCACTCCTTTATCTCAAGCCCAATTGAAGGTTAGCTTTAAGGAAAAAAGCACAAGCCCTGAAAACGTGAGATCAGCACTTGTCCCATCACACTCATTTCTGAATTCATAACGTGCTGCATCAAAATGATTCCGAATTAAGAACTGCAGTAAAACCTCATTCATTGAACCCTCGCTAATTCGGATTGGTTTATGAGGTTTTAATGTCCCAAAGCAACTCAGGCTATGAGGGGCGCCATAGTGAAGGGCTCCGGAAATTTCGACCACCTGAGGTTCTTTAACGTGCACTGACATCGCACAGTACACGGGCCTCATTAATTCGGAGATCTGGATAATTTCAACTGCCGGCATTGTCCTGATGAATGCCGAAGTAAGTCTATGGTGTTAGACGCTCACTAGTTTGAACACTACGGGTCTCGCACCGGTTAATCAAACTGGCTCCTGAAGGAAGGCCATGTTCAGCATGACTGACATGGCAAGTCGTTCGCGAACCTGTACCGTGCGTGCAGCAACGGGCGTAATGACGAACGGATAGCCCCGTCTACAACAATAGGCCAACCACTTAGTATCATTCCAGTTCGTTAGTTTCATTCCAGTTTGCAGCGATGATGGCTAGTATCAGCTGCACATCAGCCAGCCAATCAAGCCCAGCTGCACGTTTCACACGCTGATTGGCATGTCTCCTGGTCCTCCTCCCCCCCTCCCCCTTTTTTTTTCACACCACTTTAGTGCCACTGCACGTTTCCCTCACATCCGTCCTCATGGCTCTTCCAGTGCACCTAAACTGCCCGCGCGCATCCAATAAAATTTTCTGCTTGTGCAATAAGCCTCCTCATATGCGACATTTCTGCTTGTGAAGGGGCTTCACCGCTACCCTATCGCAACGTGAAGGATTCAGGAGAAGCCCTTATAATTTTGTAGTAGTTCTAATTCTACACTTCTAACAGTAAAGCACGAAGTAGATTATTATAGGGAAGACGAAAAGCAGTCACACTCACTGTTCTCTTCTCAAAAGCGGGCAACCACTGCCCAGCCTTTCACAAAATAAATTTACCCTTAATCAAAAATTCAGTAAAACTGAACTTCAATTTCATTAATAAATTTGCCATGATGCAAGCGGCCCTTCTTCAGTGTCATTAGATAATTCACATCTTTTCCGGTTCCTTGAAGTTCCTCGAGTTTTTGCTGTGTCAGCACTATGAATATTTATTTTACAGTGTCAACTGTAGCAACCAGACTCTGCTGAGACTGTGCGGTTGCTATCTGCATGAAATGACATCACACAGCAACTACACGTGACCGACTGCCATCAGTCACATGATCTGTTTAAAGAAAAGGGGGAGGGGGAAGTGAAGATGAAATTTTTTATTTTTTTGCAGTGTATCAATGAAATTTGGGATGCTAATTGAAAAGCCCATTGAATGCTTAAATACAAAATTTACTGAAATATCTCAAGTAGTTCTGATGTTATAAATTTTTATATGCTTCACTGCTATACCAAACTTGCAGAAAGCCTGGTCTGAGAACAAAACATGGTAGGAGCCTGCAGTCATTCTTATGGGGGGACGCTACTCTAACGAGTGAACTTTTGAACCACTTGCTCAGTTTAATTGAAACTTTGGGGACAGTTTACATTGGTTCTAGGACCATCTCTGCCAAATTTCATTATTCGAGAATAAGTATGAAGCACGCTGTGCAACCTTTATGACAACGATGACTATGCTTGCTTAAGAAAACTATAGTTCGAAAAATTAAGGTAATCTTTCCAATTTTTTATTTTATGTGGCCTTAGGAATTTCCAGAGTATACAACTGTGAAATTATTTTGCTCGGTCTAGCTTTATTTTAAAAGAATGCTACCATATATATAATGGCATTGGTTTTTCATTTAGCACCATTTTTTAAACTCATTTTAGTACGAAGAAAGCAAAAACAAAAATAGACAAACTGAGCGCACAGTTGTATTAGTCACAAAATTTTGCTCCAGAAAGCCTGCTGCAATACTAGTATTATCAAGTAATATAGGAACGATAGTTTTCCTGAGCTGGCAGTTTACTGAAAAAAAAAACAGGAAATGAGAAAAAAATGGACTTACAAGATTGAACATCATGCCACTTTATTTCAGCACTCCAGTGTTAAAAAAAGATCCCCCAGCCGAATAATGAAATTTGGCAGAGATGGTCCCAGCAATGTTACAAACCAGCCCCGCAAGTTTCAATGACACCAAACAAGCGGCTCAAAAGTTCACTTTTTAGGGTAGTGTCCCCGCCCAAGTTTTACCCAAAGGAATGGTTGATGAAGTGAGATTCTCAAAATATTTTTAGCAGCCCGATTTTTTTCTACACAGGATGTCCACACTTGCACAATGCACTCATTATCGTCATGTCAAATTAATGGCAGTGAAAAAGTGAGAAAGTAATTAAAACTACAGGAACATCACTGCATAAAGAATTTATCAAGAAGCACTATGAAATGAATCGCATGAAAATCCATGAAGCCATTGTCATGCTATGCTTTGTGCAAGCAGGGCAGCCAGGTAAAAAAACATCTGAGAAAATTGGCCATTTCACAGAGGTTTCAGCCAGTTTTTTGTCACCTACGGTCACAAAAACAATCTTTAAGTCACTTCTGTGCTGTTTGCAAGGAATATTTTTCAAGATATAACTGGAAAGACCACAAAGATAAAAATCTGATGTTTTCTAAACCCACGTCCCCCTTAAATGGATCACATTAACGAGTTGAGTGACCTATTGATAAACTGCCGTCACAGTGGTTATATAAACTGAAAACTGGACCCCCAGACGCATTCTTCACATTCCCCATATCCACACAGCTGATGTTGAATCTCGAGTTATGCCCTTTCAACTCTTTTCAAACATCCAAAGCAAAGTGTTATGCTTTGCAAGGAAACACACAGAAAACTAATAAAAATACTAATACTTTGAGGCACTGGCCCCGACCACCAGTAGTTTCTAAACAATGCTCACAAGTTTGTCTCTGTCAGATTACTGTAATGATACAGTAGAACCCCTCTACAGCAAAGTGACTCGGACCAGCAAAAACCTTAACTATATCAGGGTCTCTACTATATCAGTTGTTGATGATGGAATGGCTCTGAGGATGCTCTCTGGTAACTCATTGACTACTTACTAACCACACTGTTGGTTTATAAAAGAAACACTCACAAATACCTTCCATCCTGCTCTTACTGCCCCTTAATGTGATAATTATTTATTTTGATTATCACATTTCATGTCATCACGTTTTCGATTTTTTTTACGTCTTGAAGAAGTACCGCATTTGCACGAATACAATGCAGCTATGAATATAGCGCAAGGTTAATTTCATGTGAAAAAAAAAATTTAGCGCGAACATGGCACCATTTTCCGCAGCCTCAGAGTCATTTAAGAGGCAACAGTTAAACGCATGACAGCTGAGGAACGGCAGTACCGCTCACGCAGAGCCACCACGCGTCCGTTTCTTGCCGCCGTTTCCCTGTGTTTCGCACTGCCATACAGCGAATGTTCGCGCTTTTTTTCCCTTCACTGTATTTTTAATGTCTTTCCTTTTTCACCGACCTGCCCGCGCCTCCTCCTTTCTGCGTTCACAGGCCCTTTACTTTTTTTCCATACGCGCCGCGCGCTTTGCCTCACAGCCCCAAGAGCTTCAAGGAGTTGGCTTCCTCTCACGGCTTCAGAGCTTGGTGGTGGAACTATTTCAAAGAGCGCCGTTTTAAAATCTTTGATATGCATTTACCACCAAAAATCAGCCTCACGCATGTCCGTTGTCATTATTCCGTGGGAGCTACGTCGCCACGGCCAGATCCTCTTTACTATAGCCGTTTTATTTGAAAAAAATCTTTACTATAACCGAAAAAAAATGTACGGTCGTCTATGGGAGGTGAAATGGGACCGTAGTTTCACTTTACTATATCCGAGTTTACTATAGCGGAGTTCTACTGTATTTATAAATGACAATACACTACACTATAGCAATGACTGGCAAACGCAACAACAGAATCAGCAGCTCAAAACAATAAAATCTAACTAGCAGGATAATGTTGCTTCTAAGAGCAGAAATTGACTCACCGTGCCTATCTGGTCCGGTTTCACTGAGCGAAGTGAGACACCATACTCTGAAAACATTTTGCCCCTGTTTTTCCAGGATTGGCGCACCATTGCAATGGGCTAGAGGAAAAATGAAAATGGCACTGTATTACCCAAGATATCCAAAAATACCGCTCACAACATGAAAAAATGCACATCAGCAAAAGACGAGAAAATTTTCAAAATGAGTCATGCAATGAGAACAATAAGCCTATGATTGAACACAGTAAAAGTTTAACGCTTGGGATGATAAAAAGCACTTCAATGCTATGCAAGTACCACAAAAATCCTCGTATATTGTTTTTTTTTTTCCAGATTTTAGCATGTCAAATTTCCACTTGCATTATATGCAGATCCAAACAATCTTCAGCCCAAATTCGCAGTTCCAGTCTCATTGTTGTTCAGCACGATCACTGTCAGGCTTCCAGCGAGAGGAAGCACTATCTTGTGGTGGCATCGGTTGACTGTTTCAACTTCGATGCCATTTTACCATGCTGACCTCGTGACACCCACACTATTGGAAGCAGGACAATTGCACTGTGCGTGATAACAGAACCATGAAAACAGTACAGTAAAACCCCGTTAATTCAAACATCAAGCAAGCGGAAAAAACATCTGAATTTTCCGAATATAATGTATTATCGAATGGCCCCCCCAAAGCTGCCAAAAAACATTCACGTGAAAGCGACATTGATTTTGTGGAAACTTGGGCAACGAAAACTGCACGAAAACAGCGATTTCTCGCATTTCCATCAACAGTTTTAAATTGTACATGCTATCAGGAGTGGCGGAAGCAGAACTGCTCCACAATGGTAAGGTCCTCCGCGGCTTTTTCAGTGTCCAAAATGATAGTGCTGGAGCTTCTTCGCGTGTGGCGTCACAAGTGATGAGGCTTCACCGCACAAACTGCGAACAGCACGTGACGAGCGTGGAGTTTCGGTGCGCTGGAAGAACGGAAATACCACGTGGATGGAAGCGCCTTCAAAAATGACGCCTTCGAAAAACTAACAAAAAAAAAAGATCAGCAACAAGACTGGCGACGAAGTTCCGAAAACGAAACTATGCAGCCGGACTCTCTCTCAGCCTATTGACGTAAACATGCCGGCCGTCCACATGCCTGCCTCTGCGCATAGATCAGAGGGGTGCAAGAGAATATGTAATATGCAATGAATATCTGGATGATTGCCTGTCCAGCACGTCATGTCTCGACATGGCGGCCCTTTGGGGGCCTGTCTGAATTCTGAATTGACCGATGCAAGCCCCGCGGCGTCCAAATAAACGAGCTTTTGAAGCCATAGACTTGCTTGGGCGTTTCGCGGGACTCCGGCGGCAGTCTGAAATTCTGAATTAATGGGGGCCAAATAAATGAGGTTTTACTCCAGCACGGCTGCCCCTCGTACGTTTTTAGTTTCAGAATGGAGGGAGGTTTCTGGCCTGGCACTGGTTTCCGGATGATGACAGTAGCGATACGCGTCTCGAAAACTGACTTCAGCGCCATTCCTGGCATGCCTTCAGTGCAAATTAACCGATGCGCACGTGATTATACTCCAAATTAACAAGTGTGTGGTGCCATTGACTTAAGTACATTTTTGACAGGAGGGAGCAGGGAGGCCGAATTATCCGAATTAACTGGGGGCCGAATTATAGAGGTACAGTAAAACCTCGTTAATTCGAACTCTGTTTATTCGAAATCCCGCGTAATTCGAAGGTTTTCGGCGGTCCCAACAGTTTGTATGCAAATTTTGCCGGATAATTTGAACAGCCAGCGCGCCCTCATCCGGATAATACGTCAATTTAAGCCATGGCCTCCGTGATTTTTCCATATTGCCAGTCTCTGAGGCCAGTATAGTTGCCGGAGTAGAAGCCAGGCGGCACTTTAAATCAACTTCCTGTTTCCGGTGCTTTGTTGTGCCTCAGTGATCTGCACCGGTTTTGGGGGCTAGCTTTAGTTGACAAAGCAACAAGCAGGTGCCACTAGGTCGAAAATTTTCTGGTTCCGTTTCCGTTTTTGTTGTTTGTCTCGCTTGTGGCAGGCACTGCTCGTTGTTCTTTATTGTTCGGTGCCGCGACCAGGCGAGTACTGTGCTCTGCTAGTTCTTGACCACGTGCGCGGTGTTGGTGTTAAGAAAATGCCGAAGTACAGAACTCTGACTCTCTGCCAGAAAGTGTGCCTAATTGAGGAGGCTGAAAAATGGACGAGCTCCAAAACGCAGTTGGCGGAAAAGCACAAGGTGCCTTTATCGACCCTTTCGACTATATTGAAAAATAAGACGAAGATCCTCGAGGCCTACGGGAAGACGCATTCGACGAAGCGGACAAGGATTCGTTTTCCTACGTATCCGGACGTTGAAGACGCCTTGATAAAGTGGCTTCAGCATGCAAATGCATCACACCTGCCTGTGAACGGCACGCTGCTGCGCGAAAAGGCCGATGAGCTTGCACTGCGGCTGGGCCATGAAGCATTTAAGTGCAGCAACGGCTGGTTGTCCAGATTTAAAGACCGCAATAACCTCAAATTCGTGACAGTGTGCGGCGAAAGCGGGAGCGTCGACCCAAATGTTGTCGAGAATTGGAAAAGGCATACATTGGCTCCGCTGCTTCAGCAGTACGCGGAGGACGATGTTTACAACATGGACGAGGCCGCATTGTTTTACAAAATGCTGCCTACGAAGACGTTTGCCCCAAAGAATGCGGTAGTCACGGGAAAAAAACAACCCAAGGACAGAATAACCATTCTGTTTGGTGCGAATATGTCCGGCAGTCACAAACTGCCGCTGCTGATCATAGGAAAAGTGGAGAAGCCTCGGTGCTTCAAGAACGCACGACTTCCTCCTAAAGATGACGTGCTGTACAGAAGCAACAAAAAGGCTTGGATGACGGCAGCGCTGTTCGAGGAGTACGTGAGGCACCTTGACCGTAAGTTTGCTGCCGCGGGACGAAAAGTTGTTTTTGTTGTTGACAACTGCCCAGCCCACGCCGACATCCAGAACTTGACAGCAGTTAGGCTTGTCTTCCTGCCGCCGAATGTTACAGCTCTGTCGCAGCCTATGGACCAAGGCGTTATTCTGCAAGCGAGGAAGATTTATCGCTGCCATTTACTTAAAAGGAGCTTGTTGTGCTACGACAACAGTAAGCAATATTCCGTGGACCTACTGGGTGCCATTTGCCTAATCGTGTACGCCTGGAAGCAGGTGGAGGGAGATATGATCAGGCGTTGCTTTATGCACGCCGGTTTTTCCAAGCAACAAGATGTCAGTCCCGAGGATGCATCTGATGCCAGCTGCACACTGGATGATGAAGGAGAGTTATTGTGTGCGCGCATGACCGACTTCGACGAAGAAAGCGGCGACGGGAGCAACGAATTGACCTTTGCGGACTATTTGAGCGCCGAACTTGATGCCCAAACGTCGTATGCCGACTTGGAAGGAGAAATATGTGACAACGGGCCTTCCAGCGAAGTTGAAGGCGATGTTGAGCCCGCCCGAGCACCAGCTTTAGCTGCAGTCGTCGAGTCGCTGAACGTTGTGCACAGTTTTGTGGAGTGTAGCGGCGGTAACAGCGAATTGCTGCGCACTGTAAGCAGACTGGAGGACGCAGCCTACGGTGCGGCTAACTACCGCGCCAAGCAGTCGCGCATCGATGACTACTTCAAGTGACCGTTTTTCAGGCGAAATAAAGGCGCAGTATTGATACAGCCACGTTTTGTACGTTTATTTCTCGTTTTTCGTCCATTTTTGATAATTCGAAAACCCGGTTAATTCGTTGATTTTTCGCGGTCCGACGGACTTCGAATTAACGAGGTTCCACTGTATGTCTGAACTTGGCTGCTTTTAAAAGGAAAGTAATCGTAGCTACCAAATCAACACCAACGCGTCAAGTGCTCCTACGTGGACTAGATGAGATAGGGACAGCCTATAGTTACAGTTGTTGGACAGCTGAAACGGGCCTCTCCAGCCACACCCCTCAGTTGAATCACGGACACTTGGGCCAGCATTTCCGAGGAGCTCGCCGGTCGTGCTTCCGACGTGTTCAACGATACTACAGAAGAGTTTCTGTGAGAAGATTTCTCTCAGAAGGGACTCTCAGAGGACGGTACTCCCGGCAGTGATGATCACTAAAGCCTCGACTCAAGGATACTTTCTGGGTGCACACACTGCATGCTTGCAAAGTGCAGTGCCATGATCTGCAACATGCCAGATATTGGCACCCAGTTGCCGTCCCACATGTGCACCGGAAGCGGAGCACACCATTTTACAATTGGAAGGCTACATGGCTCCCGCGAGAGCGAGTGTGAGCTACTCTTTTCTTCAAAGCGTGATTTTCTGATCAAGCCTGTCAGTGCAAGAGGGGGAGCGAGCCAGCTCTAGGTACATGGAGGTGCCTGGCACGAGGAGGTGCTTGACGAACAAGCATGTGGCACATATGGCTCCATCGTGTTACCGAGACAAACGTGAAATGCAGTGCAAATAGTACATAAATGCTTTCGGTGAGCGTTCCTCACTCACATTATACACATATTTTTCGGTTTCTACTATCCTCAAATTACACATTTATTATAAATGGTCCGTATTATAAACAAGTATGGTATGCTGCAAGAAGAGCAACATCTTATTTTCTTTAAAGTAGTTCTGGCTCTCAATTACATCAGCACCTGACAGAGTAGAATATATAGCCTAGTGCAAAAGGTGCAAAAAAAAAAAACGGACTTAAGATTCTCCACTGCAGTTCTCACAAATTCAACACTGAAAGTGCCTGAGCAAGTTAGTGTTCTGAAATACCGCTCATAAATTATAGGACATAATGCTGGGCTGACATACATAATTTCTCCTTGTCATGATGAGCATTCTGATGATCTTCTCGTTGCCATTGACGATAAAGTAACCACCGAATTCCTGAAAAAGACAAGAGTTAATATGCAACAATTATTTAAAATGCAGCAATACATAACCACATTAACACCAAGATTTCTTTTTTTTCACACGTACTTTTCACCTTGCTCAGTCATGGCTTCATGAATTAAATACAGGAAAACATGCACACTGTTGTTCAAGCAAGTGTTGTATAAGTATGTGCACATTTTATAAAGCATTGAAATTTCAGTTTTGATAGCTCTAAAATTATTAGGCAGGTGCTCTCCCACATGACGAAAGAGCACCTCTAGAAGGGAAACTCGCAGCAGCTGAACTGTTGACTGCAAACAAGCTATTTTAAAATCCTGTGTCAAACTTCAGAAAGACTTCTGTCAGAAACGTTTCGAAAGATCTCCTAAAAAATTTCTTCTCCATTTTGTTGGCGGCCTTTCCAGCTTATTAATACTGCCTACATGCTCTTAAAGACCTTGTAATTTTGGAAACTTCCAGTAAGTCGACAGACACATCTTAAACAGTGTGAGGCACCGCATAACTCGAAGAAATTGCAATACTCACACCCTCCTCCTCTCCTCGTTTCACAAGTTCTGCAGGGGACAGTTTAGCGATGTTGCAAGCCTGGGACTGAACAATGAGGAGAGAGACAAAATATATTCACAGAATTCGTACAAAGCAGAACAATATTTGCGACCACTTTGGCAGACAAAGCACAAGATGCAGTTAAGTCAAGTTAATTAAGGACAGCATAACCCTGATGTAAGAGTGATGACTGTTTCTTAGAATTCCAAGGCAAAATATTTACTTTAAAAAAACGCACTCTGATACAGACAAAACAAAACTTGAACTCGCTGTTTCATCGCAAAAAACAGGTCAGGTTTTGACCGAGCGCTTCCGTTTGGTGGTCACTTCTATGTGGGCAGTGAAGCTTGTACAGTAGAACCATGCTATTATAGTCCCAGGTCCAGTGTTTTTTCGTGGCTGCTATACTTCCATGAGCCAGTACCGTGAAGGCGGGCCCAGAAACGCATGTAATACATATGTCTCAACTGTGGCAGCTTCGCCACATGCTGTGTCGCGAATGTCACTTCGCGACTTCGCTACATTTAGTCGGTGTTTCGACAGGTTATGTAAAAGCACTCGCGGAACAGCGGCAGCGGCGCTCTAGACTCCACTGCTGCTTGGCCGCCACTTTGTTCGGTGGCTTTCGGCATGTAGCACTCACACCGAAGCTAAGCACGCTTCTGGGTGGTGTTTGTCTTGTTAGGCAGTTCCGTTAGCACAAGTCCTTCACCGCTGCGGTGCAAGCGCGTACAGACGAAGCATGAAAACGAAAATATGCAGCGGTAACACCCCCGTGCAGGCAGCACCGGAGCATGTTTCTGTCATCCACGTTTTCTTGTTGCGGGCAGCTTAAAAACACAATGTCTAGGTTGGAATAGACGAAGACTGTGTACGATTAAAGTGGTCACTGCGAAAAAAGCACAGAAGTGTACATGCGTGCCCAAGCTTCACAAGCTCTTCCACTTCGCTGCTGCCTCCCTCCCACCAACAGTTGTTCATGCAGGTCACAAGTCGTTTAGATCATTCTGTGCATGCTAATGATCACAAGACTAACAAAACCTTGCAAATGCCAGAGAACCATGCTGCACTTGCAAGAAGCGAAAAAAAAAAAGGAAAGCCTCTTTTTTTTCATGCACGCTTCCTGGCTACTACATCCTCTTCCGCGGTCCTGTGAAAACCGTAACAGTGGGGTCTACTGTATATCCTCACTAAAGCAAAAATTCGGCTTATCAGCAGTAATCCAAACAGATTTCTCAAGTCTGCACAAAATGGCGACAAAAAAAATTTTGCAGCTGTAGCTCCAACAGTTCTTCCTCTACGACTTTCCTCACTGCTCTTTTCTACAGGCCTCTGTGCCTTCTGAAGCATGCAACACCACTTGCAACTAGGGGTGCACAAATATATGAAACTTCGAACAGCTTACATATAGTATTTGCTATTCAATTCGATTCACAACGCCAGGATCGAACCAGTCCTTGGGGTCAGCAGCCACTGAGCCACCACAGCGCCTTTCAACTCTTGGTGAAAGAGCGTGGCATTTCCAAACAGTAGTATCTTGGAGTACTTGCTCTTTCCTCATAGAATCCACTGCCAGCATGAGGCAAAGTCCATGTGCAGTGCTAGACCTTGCATAAAATCAATGCGCTGATGGCCACACAGAGCCACCGTGGCACGCTTGCAGGGTCAGAAAACGGAGTGCAGCACCACGCAGCACGTCACTGCATCGTGCCATTAGGCAGTCAAAAACTGGCTGTGAATTTGATTGGTGCCAGCGCTTTCGTTCCAGATCACTATGATAAGAGACGCAGCCCGACATAATTCGCCACAAGGAAACACATCTGAATACCAGGAAACGAGCAGAATACAGGAGAAAAAAAAATGGCACATCAAATAACATAAACATGGTTTTCAATGCTAGATCATGTAAAGTTGAAAAACAAAAACAAAAAATGGTTTGTCCTAATTAAAATACAGATGCCTGACAAAATAAGCAGCTAAGACAGTAGCCAGATAAAGCGTCCCTATTCTTGACCCATGATAATACGTGGTGCAGAACATACAAGTCACAGTAAGAAAGCAATATTCCACACAAAGGACAGAGAATGACCCGAGCCCTGTAGGTACACTGGGAATAAACTGAAGTTAACCTGTGTCGATAGATTACTGCACTGTAACGAGAAAGGTACTAAAAGACCTTTCATAAACCAAAAAAAGCCAAAAAATAATCACTGGCCGATTTCGAAGTAGCCTGCACTACGTCAACAGTTTCCTTTTTTTTTGGGGGGGGGGGGGGGGGGGGGGATTTCTGACACTAGCCTATGCAAACATTCACTTCGAAATGGCAATCACGGAGTTCTTTTCGGTGTAAACACCACAAGTTTGACTCGAGTGGCAGGAAAATTTTTTAAAAGCAACTCTGTCAATAACAAATGCGTCTTCTGCTGCTCCCTTCAAAGCAAACTGAATAAAAACCTATCAATCAGTAATTGAGCACAAAGGTAGGAGGAAAAAAAGAGCATGATGCAGCGCTTCTGTTACACCTAGTTTGCGTATAAAATGGTATATAACTCAAGCAGGCCACTGTCGTTTGGGATAACAACTGCACTAAGTGCCAAAGAAACTGCAGCACTCATGTGGCAAAAGTTCTAACTAAAACAAGTACTAAATGCAATTCCAAACAAAACTTTTTTTTTACCTTGACCATTATAGGAACCTCTCCAACAGTCTTCTTGACAGTGTCCTGCTGAATGCCATTCATGCTCCACACGACTGTCACATCCAACTTGCCTCTGTATGTGGTGCCTCGATTTCTGCACTGTATTCAAGCACAATCAATACAAACATGTCAGATGGTTGCCAGCTGTATCATATACAGTGAGTAGTAAACTACATTGACAGTTTGCCACACCAACTGAATCATGAAACACGTCAGCCACAAGGACCCTCCTTTCATTTTTTACACCAGCATACTAACCCAAAACATGCTTTTAAGAACTCTTTCAACCCTTTCGAATGACGCTGACTATTCTTGCTCAAAAAAAAAAAAATTTGTTTGCCTCGACAGTTTGCCTAAAGAAAATAATTTAGTTTTTAAGTGTAAAACAAAACCACCTGTCTATTTTCTGCAGCTATGCACAGAATTCTGAACGAAGTATCAGGACAGTACAGTTATCCCCTTCAGGCGCTGTGTCCACATATGTGAACGCGACCTAAGCCTCCTCATATCAAGTTCGTGGCGTCATCTCTTGCGGCTACAGCGAAATGCGTTTGTAAAAAAAAAAAAGTGCATCATGTCGTTTTTTGGCGGGAAGAGTAAATCGCTTTTCTTTTTGCATTCTGTCTTTACAAATTATCGTGAACAGTGCAATTTAGGGCTCGGAATGTGTCGATAGGTTAATGTAGAAACGGCAAACCAATTTTCATTGTCATAGACGAAGAAAAAAATGCTGCAGTGGACGTTCAGAGTGTCGCGTCCACAAATGTGAACATGGTGACTTAATGCCAAAAACATCAAAGTGGCGTTTTCTCCCCACAACGCCCCGTTTTTTTTGTGCACGTGTGGTATGAAATGGGCTTACTCCTTACGGGCATTGAAAACTATGCTTGTACAAAGAGAACATTGGACGACTCTAGCGCTGAAGCGTTTTTCATGAAAATAGACGATGGAGAAGCACCTCCAAACAAGTGCGGCCACCGAGCAATGAAGATCCGCAGATGGTCGCAACATTCTTTCTAGGTTAGGTTAGGTTAGGTTAGGTTAGGTTAGGTTAGGTTAGGTTAGGTTAGGTTAGGTTAGGTTAGGTTAGGTTAGGTTAGGTTAGGTTAGGTTAGGTTAGGTTAGGTTAGGTTAGGTTAGGTTAGGTTAGGTTAGGTTAGGTTAGGTTAGGTTAGGTTAGGTTAGGTTAGGTTAGGTTAGGTTAGGTTAGGTTAGGTTAGGTTAGGTTAGGTTAGGTTAGGTTAGGTTAGGTTAGGTTAGGTTAGGTTAGGTTAGGTTAGGTTAGGTTAGGTTAGGTTAGGTTAGGTTAGGTTAGGTTAGGTTAGGTTAGGTTAGGTTAGGTTAGGTTAGGTTAGGTTAGGTTAGGTTAGGTTAGGTTAGGTTAGGTTAGGTTAGGTTAGGTTAGGTTAGGTTAGGTTAGGTTAGGTTAGGTTAGGTTAGGTTAGGTTAGGTTAGGTTAGGTTAGGTTAGGTTAGGTTAGGTTAGGTTAGGTTAGGTTAGGTTAGGTTAGGTTAGGTTAGGTTAGGTTAGGTTAGGTTAGGTTAGGTTAGGTTAGGTTAGGTTAGGTTAGGTTAGGTTAGGTTAGGTTAGGTTAGGTTAGGTTAGGTTAGGTTAGGTTAGGTTAGGTTAGGTTAGGTTAGGTTAGGTTAGGTTAGGTTAGGTTAGGTTAGGTTAGGTTAGGTTAGGTTAGGTTAGGTTAGGTTAGGTTAGGTTAGGTTAGGTTAGGTTAGGTTAGGTTAGGTTAGGTTAGGTTAGGTTAGGTTAGGTTAGGTTAGGTTAGGTTAGGTTAGGTTAGGTTAGGTTAGGTTAGGTTAGGTTAGGTTAGGTTAGGTTAGGTTAGGTTAGGTTAGGTTAGGTTAGGTTAGGTTAGGTTAGGTTAGGTTAGGTTAGGTTAGGTTAGGTTAGGTTAGGTTAGGTTAGGTTAGGTTAGGTTAGGTTAGGTTAGGTTAGGTTAGGTTAGGTTAGGTTAGGTTAGGTTAGGTTAGGTTAGGTTAGGTTAGGTTAGGTTAGGTTAGGTTAGGTTAGGTTAGGTTAGGTTAGGTTAGGTTAGGTTAGGTTAGGTTAGGTTAGGTTAGGTTAGGTTAGGTTAGGTTAGGTTAGGTTAGGTTAGGTTAGGTTAGGTTAGGTTAGGTTAGGTTAGGTTAGGTTAGGTTAGGTTAGGTTAGGTTAGGTTAGGTTAGGTTAGGTTAGGTTAGGTTAGGTTAGGTTAGGTTAGGTTAGGTTAGGTTAGGTTAGGTTAGGTTAGGTTAGGTTAGGTTAGGTTAGGTTAGGTTAGGTTAGGTTAGGTTAGGTTAGGTTAGGTTAGGTTAGGTTAGGTTAGGTTAGGTTAGGTTAGGTTAGGTTAGGTTAGGTTAGGCTAGGCTAGGTTAGGTTAGGTTAGGTTAGGTTTAGGTTTGGTTTAGGTTTGGTTTGGTCTGGTTTGGTTAGGTTTTTAGCAAGAATCATTACATTTTGTATGAAACCCGAGATGGAGAAAAATACAAAGTGGCAGCACTATGCAAGGAGGGATGAAAAAGGGGAACCCGATCCCTCACACAATGGTCAGTTCAGAGCTGGCCGCTAAGCTCAAAGGCTACAAAACAACAATCTGCACATTGGTAGAGCGAGGAGACAGTTTGTTTCAGGTCACTGACATAAACTGAGCGAACAACGACCTTTAAATATGATTTCTCATTTTTGCAAAAACCATGTGTAATACAAGCCACAAGATGCTATCTTTCTCCCGGGCTCCAAATACCGAATTTTCCTCTGCCTGTCATCACAAAATGACTCCTTTGATCTGTTTTATAAGTCATGAACTACAGAATAATTTCCTTAAGTGTACATTCTCACAGCTAAACATTTATTCATGTCTAACGATCAGTTAGAAAAGGCAGGGAAATGTAGCAGTGTTTATGTTCATGTATCAGGTTTAAGGCGCTATGTTCACAAATGTGGACGCGAATAAAATATGCTTAAATATGAATATTTTTGTGCAATTTTCTGCACATACCTTCTACTTAGTCTACTGACTGTCATTTATTCAAAAGATTTTTCCTTTCCGCAGATTTAATTGGTGCCTGAAGGGGTTATAAGACAAAAAAAAACTAGCATTGATCGAACAGGTGCTCGAAGGATCGTGGAATTCCATTTCTTGAATGCAAACATGGCACTGGATACCCATATTAAAGGGTGGTTTTACGAATGACAAAACCTGTCCACATGACTATGTCAAAGGACATGCTGTCAAGCTGAGTGTTTTGAGAAATACTGATTACTGTGTCTGCTGGCCAGTATAACAAAAAGCACTTTACCGTATTTACTCGAATGTAACGCGACCACAATTGCAACGCGAGGGTCGAATTTTCGGGTGTGAAAAGGGGGAAAAAAAATACGATTGTAACGCGAGGGTAGACTTCGGGCGTGCGACAGAAAAACCGAAAGAACCCGAATGTGACGCGAGGAACCGACATCGCACAGTTCTGAGGGTCAGAGACAACTTTATTGAAATACAAGCCAAAGAGGCATTCTTATACACCCTCATCCTTACTGCAGTTGTCACCGTCACTGTCATCATCACAGCTTGACTCTTCTTTGTCACTAGCTGCCTCCCACAGCAGGTCGTCCTCACTTCCGTCTAGAGCATTTGAAATTGAGCCTTTCTTAAATGCGCAGTAGCCCAAATCATGAGGCAGCCCGTACCAGGCTGCCGAAACCCAGTGGGCAACGGTAGACGTGCTTGGGCATTTCAGCCTACCTGCATGTGTTGTTGTTGATCCGCTTTCAATCCACTCCCAGTATAATTGCCGCAAGCGATCCTTGAAGGGCTTGTTCATGCAAACGTCCAAAGGCTGGAGAATGGAGGTCATGCCACCCAGTATAACAACGAGATGCGTTCGGTCACGCTGTAGCTTTTGTATGACGCCGGGTGTCAGGTGACCTCGGAAAGAGTCCAGAACCAATATTGCTTCCGGATGCAGCAATGCGCCTGGCCTTCGGTCCCACACGCTTTGAATCCAATCTATGACAAGATTCGAGTCCATCCAACCTTTTTCGTGACAGCGCACGATAATGTCTTTCGGGAAAGTTTCCTTCGGATCGTCTTCCGGCGAAAAATGATGAATGGAGGGAGCTTGCGGCCGTCAGCCAAACATGCCAGCATAACGGTAATCCGATTTTTTTCGTTGCCTGTGCTTCTAAGGCGAACTTCATGCTCACCAGACTTGTGCACTGTTCCGGACATAGGCATGTCCAGATACACGGGGGTCTGGTCGGCATTGCCGATATGTCCAAGTGGCATGTTGGTAGAGCGACGAAGATCGATGACGTAGCGCTGGAACTCTCGAAGTTTTGATTCGAAGTCCCCGGGCAGGTTCTGGCAAATAGAAGTCGTGCGTCGAAAGGAGAACCCGGCCCTTCGCATAAGCTTCTGCACCCAGCCTCATGATGCCTTAAACTGGTTTTGGGTCAAACCCGTGTCCCGCGCAAGCTCCTGTGCTTTGCACTGAAGCATATCAAGTAGTCGGGAACGTTGCTCGCTAATGAACTCAGCAAGGCGACGCTTCAATTCCAGGAAGCAGCCTTTCTTGGGCCCCCGAAAGCCTTTTCGCAGGCTGTTGCAGTAAAACAATTCCTTGCGATGCTTCCTCCATCCCCTGATCGTCGATTCGTTGACATCCAGACGTCTTGCAGCCGCTGAATTTCCCACTTTCTCAGCAAGCAGAATAGCGTTTCACTTGAAGCCAGCTGTATACTGAGCGCGTTATCACGATTCCGCTTGAAGACAACTCGACCGTTTGATGGGGATAGGCCTAAGACTCGAAGCACAGAACGCACAACTACACGCACTGGCACCAAACACGAGAAAGAGCGAACAAAGCGCGCTGCTCCATGCCCTGCTGCCTGTTAGTCACGTGGCCACGTTTTGCATCAGTTGCAAGGATTAACAGACTAATGGCGGTGGGATCGCTCGCTCCTTTGCTGGCGTCTTGGCGGCGATTGCGAGCGCTCGGTGCCTCCGAGATGGCTGTTTCATTTTGCGGTCACGGAGGCCACACAACCTCGCTACAGGTTGCGAGCATTCGTCAAGAGGTGGCGCCCTCTCATCACGCCAGTGACTCTAGCTGGCGTCGACTCTTGTTGGCATGTTCTCACTGGCGTCGTTTTTTTTTTGCGTTTGCGATTAGGTTGCCGCTTTGTCCTAGTAGTTGTGACCTGTGGTGACCACCTGTGGTGACCTGTGGTTGACCGGCGAGTTGGAGTGCGTGATTTCGAATGACCAGTACGATCAACGCACACGTTTGACACATGAAATGATTTTAATAGTGTGTGTTTTGTGCGCTTCATAGCGTTTTTAAACCTAGTATTCGATTGCAACGCGGGGGGTGACATTTCCTTTCTACTTTCGGCAAAAAAACTCGCGTTACATTCGAGTAAATACGGTATATTGTTAGATAAGTGTGAAATACATATGAAATGAAGTTCAACTACATGTAACAGCCATTGTTTGGATGATGCAACCAAAAGAGCATGAGAGAAGAAATTCAATTATAAATTAGTTAACAGTCGTAGGCAAATGCCACGTGATGATCCATGTATTCTAATGTCCAAAGCATCACTTAAAGAAGAAAACATGCAATAAAATTAGGCATCTATAGTAGTAAAAAATTTTTTTTTGCATTATGAACTACCCATGAATGGCAACAATTACACAATTAATTACAAAGCAAACGAAAGGCGCCACAGGTTTGGTCTCAGGTTGGGTGCTACTTACTTCAGCAGGGTAAACCTGTGGTGTCACTACACCAATAGTGTTTTTGCTGATCATAGGACTGCCAATGTAAGGGTCCTGCACATAATACAGAAAAATGAAGGTTACCAACATAATAACACAAGTAAACCCAAAATACTGGCCCCATTTAACTGCAGCAAACAAGTGATACTACAGATGTGATGCAAATAGTCCATGGCAATGATCTGGGACATATGAGCAGACCAATGTTAAAGGGGCCCTGAAGCCATGACTCTCAGCTTTTCCCTGCATTCCATTCAGTTTCTTCTCCTAATTTAATTACTTAATCGGAATTAACTAATACTCTGTCAGAATGATATAGAATGTCGCCACCGGCCAATTCCTTATGCAAGAGCAAAGAAGTGCGTACTGACAAATGTTCCACCAAGAAACAGATAAAAAATGGGGGCCAACACATGATAGGCTAAACATCAACAGTGTTGCATTTACAGCACTGGGTTGCACACAAGCATGGGCTCCATCCCAGACTCAAGTTCGCACTCTACCTTCCAGCATGCTAGAAATGTCAGCATCTGAGGGATGCTTTTCATGGTGCCTTTAAACCAATCAGTGTGGCTTTGAAATCTGCATGTAAAATTTGATTTGTTAAACTCAACTTAATCAATTTTCAAACTGCTTGAGGAGCTTGTGAAAACCTATCCAGTCTAAACACTTATTCCTAATATGTGACTCCAAGGCATTAACCACAAAAAAATTTCTGCAAAACTCTTTAGCAAAAAAATGGAGGATTTGCCAAGCTACCAGTTCTTGAAGCAATAAAACTACCCGATGTGCACTTCCTTGCCCTTCTCTTGTTTTTGGCCTTGTCCCACCCAATAAAAGGCTTTTACAAGACTCTGAATGTATTTGGGACCGCAGTTCATAAACATGTGCTTATTTTGTTAATTCTCATCAAATGGCAGGCTCCCACTCCTGTCTGCAATTGTTTTGTGCACTGTGTGTTGGCTAGCACCGCTAGATTCTGCAGATTTCCTCGTGTCCAATGGCAGCATGTTTTAAGCATGATGGCCAAGGCACATGTACACAACAACACCAGTGTTAGTCAACATCCTCAGCAGACATCGACACTGCTGCATAAGAATGTGTACAGTCTTTTGTATGAATTTTGTGGGCTCTCATGACGCGTACAGCAACAAGTGGCCAAATTATCAAAACCATGTGCCCTACACACTGCGCTTTCACAAGAAAACTTAACACAAGTTTTCAACCATGAATCTTTCGTCAATATGTGAGAATTCCATGCAGTATGTTTTTGGAATTCCTATGCCACACATATTTGAAAGCAGAACTTGCATGTGGATGGCAAAAATTTTTAATATGTTTTGCCTCACACGCGCAAGTTCTGTTCACAATGCTTACACTCCATTTCACAATAAGCATGCAACACTGCAGAGGCTATGCAAGTAGCGCGCCTGCAAAACCATCATACTCCGTCGCATATTCACTCTTACTTCTCAAAACCTCGGTGAGGGTTCTGACGGAAACATGGAACAGTATAAGACGACATACTTGGCATTGCAAATTATGGATTAGGCAGGTAGGCTTTCAGTTACTGGACCCTTTTGTTATAACTTTTAGGGATAGCAAACTACTTTTAGGGCATGGATGTAGTCAGTGCAATTCGGTGTGCCAGCCATGTATCACTCTGCCACATGTCACTCTTACTCCTTGACGTCTCGATGATGGGCTGGACGATAACGTAGTTCAGAGATAAAACGAAGTGCTGGGCATTGCAATACGCGGTATTTGAGATACGTCACAGCGACAGATCCTTGCCCATACGTTGGACATATGAACTATTTTTCGGGCGCGGACGTAGGCAATGCGACGAGATGCGCTAGCTTCGGCAGCGTTGCATGCTATGTATGAAACAGAGTATAGTGATTAGGTCTGATAGTTACAATTCCTTCAAAACATGGTACAGAATGTGTGCTATAGTAGGATACAACTTAAGAAAAAAAAAACAGCAGTTGTTAACACTGGGCCACGGTATCCTCCGCTAGCCAATCACAACAGTAAACGATATCAGCTTTTTAATGTTTGATAATAAGCAAGCCAGGTATGAGAATTCTAGAGCTTATAATTTTTTTTCTGGTGATTAAAGCCTTGTTTAAGTAACAAGAAAAGTTTTAACAATGAACTACATTTGTTGTCGTGGAGGAATTCTGTGCGGCGGTCCTGAATGAGGACGGAGCTTCACTGCAGACTTTGGTTGTATCCTACTATAATGTTTGTTGAGTGGATCCATCCAGGACACAAAAACATATAACGAATACGAAATAAAGTAAAAGAAAGCCGTACTTTGAGTTCCAACTTGACCCGATCTCCGTTGGGCAACCCAAATTCGCATGGTGGAATGTCCTGAAACATGACAGTGGGTATTTGATATCACCATAATGATATTTTCTTGGCAAGCAGCATTACCTTAAAGTGCGACTTACCGCTACAGCTCTTGACAGGCCTTCTCTTAGCACGTAGTTAAAAGATTCTATATGCGCTTTGCTCACATCTTGTATGACCTACCAAACAGGAAAAGAAAACTTTCATTTGGTTTCCGTCCGACTCTGGCAAACAGGTGTCAAAGTTGCTTCATGAAAGGTTGTAACAGATCAAGGCATACACAGGCAAAAATATCAGCGCGGGACCCCGGACTACATTGGCAACCGCCACACAGCTGGTAAAGGATATTATACGCATAGAGGAAAGATAAATTCATTCAAAACAAGTAAGGGTACTCCACGTGACAAGCACGTTGCCGGCATGAGAGTAAACTACACAAGATTTTCGTAGCGTTCTCCTAACTGACAAACAATATGCGTGAATCGCGCAGATGGTGAATCTTCTCTCCGCCAGCTTACCTTGTGCTGTTTGCTTTTCAGTCTCCCAAAACCATCAGATAATGTGCCTTTTAGAGACGGTTTCTCGGGAAACTCTACAAACGCATCCATCTTGAAAACAACCGCTTCAATGTTGCTAACTGAGCAGTGGACGAGCCCCAAATTTAGCATGAACTTTGGATTTGGATATGTGGCTTTCTTTTTGTTTCGAGCGCTCCTTACGAAAAAAAAAAAAAAAAAGCTCCGTAAGTGTTCTAGCCTACTTTGTAGGAGGCTCCACAGAAATTTCTCTCTACAACGTCAGTCGACTTTTGGCTGTTTCCATTTTTCCACCGCACCCGGGTTCGAATCCCGACCGCGGCGGCCGCGTTTCAATAGAGGCGAAACGCAAAGGCACCTGTGTGCTGTGCGATGTCAGTACATGTTAAAGATCCCCAGGTGGTCGAAATTATTCCGGAGCCGTCCACTACGGCACCTTTTCCTTCTCTCGGTGCCTCCTTTATCCCTTTCCTAAATACGGCGCAGTTCAGGAGTCCGCCGAGATGTGAGACAGATACTGCGCAATTTCCTTTTCCCAAAAAACCATTTTCATTTTTCAACTTCGCTAAATAAAAAGTCTAGTAAATTTTAATTAACCACAGTAACTAATTAGTTCGTCTTTCACACTTACTGATGCCCGCTGCTTGTAACATTGTTCTTCTGAAGAGTTATCCTTTCTTTCTGAAGTAGCCTATAAGAATTTTTGAAAGTGGTCACTGAAAACCCAGCATAACAGATTATCAGTGGGAAGGATTTTGTGCATCTTATCTCCTTCCCTTATTTTTTTTTTTTGCTCTGTCTCCAGCTGAGCAGAATTCGCTTATTAGTTATGACTGTCTCCAATGCTTTTAATGTTTCCTTGCTTCTTGGACCAGGTTCATTATTCAGCTTAATTGGAATTTCATCTATCCCTGCAGATGTGCATTTAGGGATATTTGCTTCCTCCTTTTTCCAGTTAAAACTGGTCAATTGCTTTCTAATGTGCTGCCCTGTGTCGCTCCCTCATTTGGGGAGATTATCCTATTGGCGCTCCTAAATGACTCAGATATAAGCTATGTAATGTAGTTGACAGTGTCATCTCCCTCTAAACATCTTCCCTCAGCATCTTGAATCTGTTCCTGCTTTCTTCAATTGATTCGTTTTACCCAGCCAGCATATATGGTGCCAAAATTTTCTTGCACCCCCCCCCCCCCCCCCCCACCTCCCCCCTAGTTGAATCACAAACTTCAGCCAGTCAGCGAGGACTGCATTATTTTAGCCTGAACGAGGATCTGCACTTGCTGTTTCTTTTGTCGAAAAGATTCTCATTTTTGGTCGATTTCTGCTCGAGACAACTGCGCCTCCTTTGCTTCTCTGTGTTCCCTTGAAGCCACTGATCGTTGTTCGGTAGCCTCCCTAATTTCCTTATTCCACCAGCTTCGTGGCTTCCTCTTTCTTCTCCAGTGGTTTACCCCTTTTACTTGTTTCATTTTTGTACTGATGAGTAGTTCTGATTATAATCCCACTTTTCCATGAGGCGTTTCTCTATTGTTTCCTCTATGCCAGCTGCTATTAACGCTATATGTTTGTCGTTTAATTCTATGCTCTCTTTTTGACTTCTTCGCATTTCTCTTTTGATCAGCGCTCCCAACTACAGACTAATACGCTTACAATCACTTCCCAGACTCTGCTTCCCCTCTTCGTCTATTTTCATTATTGCGAGCTTGCTATATAGATCTCCTGTGATATTAGACAGTATTAAATGGTCGTCTCCCTGTTTCAGAATTCCTACATGATTTGTCCCTCACATTTAGTTTCGCTAGGTTGTGCCGCTCACAACAGTAACTAGGTTGTGCCACTCACAGAAGTCTAGCATCAACTTTCCGTTTCAATCTGCGTATCCATCCAGATCCTCGGTGTGGCCATTCATGTCACCCAGCAAAATAATATCAGCACAGTCTCCAAACTGCTTTATATCGTCATTGAGACACTTAGCTAGGTCCTTGTTTTCTTGGCTGCATCTGTCCCCTCTCTCTAAATACCTAAATAAACTTCCCCTAGCCATGTCCTTTTACTGGCAATTGTACGTCCCAGACATGCTCTTTGCAAGCTGATTTTGTTCTTTGCCAATTTATTTCTTGATGTATCAGCATACCTACCCCTTCTCCCTTCTTCTCTGTTGATGTTCTGTTGCACCCTTCCCATATATACCATCAAAGAACGGTGGATCTTCTAGATCCTTGAAATGCGTCTCAATCTCGCATAGAGCGTACACACCTATTTCTTCGTCCTTTAACTGCTGTTCTATTTTTAACCATTTTGCTCTTTTTCTGCCCCCTTGCATGTTTATGTAACTCAAGTTGGTGTTAAATTTCTTTTTAGCAGTTTTCTGCCTGGACCTACCAGTGGCCATTTTGTCCAGCTCAGCCCCCATTATAACACTTTTTACTTAGTTTCCACCTACCCCTATGCCCTAAGCCACAGTGAACGCCCTAAAATAGATACTGCCCAGCCTGCAAGGTACCAGCCATTCTCTGCTCCTACCCTTCCACTAATATGGATGTCATCTCAAGTAAACCCTCTGCCAAAGCCTGCTCCATGCACTTCCCTGTTCATGTCTGCCATTTCAACTTCGCCTTTCTCCAGGCTTAACTTCCTTATCTCTCGATTAACAGTCAACTTCTCCATTCCGTCCTTGCACTTCCAGTGCTGTGCACACCACAATCTGCACTTGCATGGGCTATTGCCCGTACACAGTCAACTCTCTCAGCTAATTTTTCCATTACTTGTGCGGCATCACCATTCAGGACATCATTTAGCCCCACCACTACCATTACCAAACTGTGCCCTGCAACATTCTCAGAAAGTTCTCTTTTCATCTCTCAGCACCACGTTCATTGCCCTCTCCGAGAATACCCCGACTGCCATCCGCCTCCCACCCTTGATGCGCTCCGCTGTAGCTCTTTGGCACCTCCTCATGCTTGAGCCACCAGCGATGAGCACTAGAGTACTCACTCCTAACTTTGGATTCTGCTGCCTGTTATCAGTGACTGTGACCTCATTTCTCGGGTTTACCCTGTTCCCCTTCTCTCCATCACCTCCAAACTTAGCTGCCACCTGTGCATAGCTGTTCCTGTCCGAACCTGCTTGACCTTCTTTCTTACCGCTGTCTATGCCAGTGCAGACCGGCCCCATCCACGTGGCTGGTGTTGGAATGTCCGCCAATGTCGCTTCCGATGACGGTGTCAGCCATTTTTGCTTCCAATTGACCAAACTGCTTTAGAAGTTTTTGCTTTTCTGCATTCTCTACCTTCAGCTCTCTTTCTAGAGCATCCATACGTGACGCTAGTTTGGTGTTCTCTTGGTCAACCCTGTCCAGGCGAGCACTTAATACGCAACATTTGCACATAAACACATACAACATATGCAACACATAGGTAACATTCACACAATTGCACCAAAGCTTTGTCCGTTGCGCCCCAGCGCGCGCCTCAAAAAACAGCGAACTTCCTACGGAGCTCTTGCAAAATAGTTCTTGCTCGATCTGTGTCTTCCCCGCGCAATATATGTGGAGGGCCGGCTTCTTCTCCCCGGTCGTCCACCAGTGCTGCGTCTTAGCCACTGACACCTGCTTTTTCAGTTGACCTCGGCTCAAGCTTGTTCCCTTCAGTTCGCCCAAAGTCTGCAAAGGGACCTCGAACTTTGGCGCTAAGCCGTTCACTCTTTTCTTCCATCTTGTGGACATCCCAGAGTAATATACGACGTAGCATTGTATCCGATTCACCCATCGCTCCTGACAAAGGGCCCAGGACCGGATTTCATAGCCTAGATTCGCGACCGCCTCTCGGGCTTCAAATGCAGACCACCCCACCTTGCCCTGTACTGCCTCGTTGGGTATCGATCGGGGGGCGCCCAGCGCTTGTCTTCCCACCTCCCATTGCCGCCACTCTGAGAACTCCTGGGTAGCAGACGACAGACATAGCATCGCATTGCCACAGGTGAGTCCGGGGACCATTGCCGCCTTCCACAGGCCTCGAAAAACTTCAATGCGGCTGAAAACCCACTATGCACAAGCCTCTAAAGCCCGCTGGCCTCTCAGCGCCTTCTCACGTACAGGTTTTTCATGCTCAACGCCCGCGGTAAGCTGCACACTAAAGGTAGCGGTACGAAGATACTGATGGGATCGCCCTGCTTTGCAGTGTAAGTGGTTGCATGTGGTTGCCCAACATCTTGCGTCTCGAGGGCTCCACAGGTCATTACGGCACTCTTGCGGGCGCTGAACCGGAGTCTCAGATGTCCGGCTTGCAGGAGCTTTTGCAGTCCCTCCCTCGAGTCAGCCAGCAATCGTCAGCGTACAGCAGGACAGGGAGCTTTGGGGACTGGACCTCCCCTTTAGCCATGTATAACACGTCGAAACCTGCTCCGACACACAGCAAAAAGGCGATGGCGATAAGGCCGCATTCCTTGCAGCGACTGATCACATAATTAATTTTGATTAAAGGGCCTCTGAAAACCGCTGAGAGCGAAAATGAACACTTACCAACTCGCCCAAATTTCCGCCCTCTGAAAAGGGCTCGAGATCTATTAAGGTTGCGGTATGCCTGTGATGTTAAAGGACACCACTTCACGAATATCCTCTAGAAATAATTTTTTCATGTACTTTGTAGAAGCTGGGTTATTTTCGAAACTGAAAATTGGAAAATTGTCTGTTGGGAAAGGAAATGGCGCAGTATCTGTGTCGCATCTCGGCAAACACCTGAACTGCGCTGTACGGGAGGGGATAAATGAGGGAAGAGAAAAAAGGAAGAAAGCTAGAGGTGCCGTAGTGGAGGGCTCCGGAATAATTTCGACCACCTGGGGATCTTTAACGTGCACTGACATCGCACAGCACAAGGGTACCTTTAATTTGCATTTCGCCTACATCGAAACGCGGCCGTTGCGCTCAGGTTCGAACCCGGGCATACCGGATGAGTAGCCGAGTGCTCTAACCACTGAGCCACCACGCCGGGTGGTTATTTGCGGTCAAAATTTGAATTTCGCCGTCCTCGTGCATTTTTCTCTCCTCTCTCCTCACTTTTTGCATGCTGAAAGGTCGGCGCTCCCCGCTGCCCCCGCCGACACCACCGCTGGGTGTAGAGCTTCCTGACTCGCCGGAGCTACGCTGGTTATTGGCCGCAGCCATGGTAGCTGCCTTAGGCCTCAAAGAATCTAACCAATAGCCACCTCCGAACTGGTATAGGCAGCAGCAGTGCAACGGGAGAGAGTGCGAGCATGAAGTAGTCTATGCAAAGGGCTCGCCAACTTTCACCCATGACTGTACGTTCTCTGCTACAAGTAGAAGCGTATTACTTGGCTCAGCTGGTCATGACAACACGATGCAGTGATTGAGAGTTGATGTGCTCTCCTTAGAAAGTGCTTCAGAGCAGATGCAAGAATTTTATGACACAAGAATCGACAGACAAGAAGCTCCTGCGCTGTGCGCTTCTATTTCGCAAAACTAGCACAAGACGATGCCTTTGTAATGCTTTTGGTTAGAAAACATTAAAGGCTGTGCAGTTTTACTTAGAGTAGGGAGTTTTCATTATCGTGGTAAAAGCCCACATTTTGCCGTTCTGAAACTCCAGGCTTTTTTATTTTTGCACTGTTAACTAAAAATTGATACATACAGAATCTACTCCGTTTAGAAGAGAAATGATGCGTTAGGCAATAATACAACCATTGTCCGTAAAGTTCCAAGACTGAGTCCATTAAAAAAAATGCGTTTAACACTGAAATCATTTGTGCAGCAACCCTTCGAAAGTCTCCCTTGCAGTCTATACACAGCTTCCAACGCTTCTTGAGGTCTTGGAAACAGTTGGAAAACGCTTCTTTTGGCAGGGCTGTCAGCTCCTTTGTCGTGGCGTCTTGAATGGCCTCCACACTCCCCATCCAGCGACCTTTTAGGGCTCTCTTCAGACGAGGAAACAGGAGGTCAGGCGAATGGGGAAGTACAATAATGCTGTGCTTGGCAAGAAATTTTGTCATGCTGAGAGCAGTGTGCGGCCTTGCGTTATCGTGGAGAAGGCTCCATTGTCCAGATGCCCATAAGTCAGGGCGATGGCGTCGCAGTGCATCACGCATGTGTGGAAGCACGCGGATATAAAACTTCTGATTCACCGTCTGCCATTGTGGGAAGAACTCGTTGGTGTATGACACCTCTGGCATCAAAAGAAACTATCAGCATCGTCTTTGTTTTGGTTTTCTGTCGCTGCACCTTTCTCGACGCTGGAGAGCTTGTGGACCGCCATTCGGCGCTCTGCCTCTTTGTTTGAGGATTGTATTGAAAACACCATGTTTCATCTTCAGCAATGATGCTGTCGACGAATGCAGCATCCTTCTCTGCCTCGGAGAGCAAATCAGCGCTCATTGATGCCCGCGTGTCCTTCTGGTCCTGTGTGAGGGAGTGCAGCACAAGTCTGGCATTCAGCTTTCGTTTCCCCAAGTTCTCACACAAAATTTGGTGGCATGATGTCATACTAATGTCGAGAGCATCTGATAGCATGCAGACTGTAATGGTGCGGTCTTGCTGTACGATTCCCTTGGTCTGAGCCACGTTGTTTTCATTCCGCGAGGTTGAAGGGCGCCCCTCCCGTGTGTCGTCTTCCAATGACTTTCTGCTTGAAACAATCTTGTGCCACTCGAAATCTTGTGCCCGCGATAATGTCTCATTGCCGTAAGCGTCACGAAGGAGCTCATACGTCTGTGTGGCTGTCTTGCCAAGCTTCACACAGAATTTTATGTTTACACGCTGTTCAAGGTGGACGTCCATCTCCCCACATTCACTCACAGTAAAATGCGCAGACGACTAGTGACAACGTATTTTTGTAGCGATAGCTACATTATGGTAGCTTTCCGAGCCTTTGGCGTGGTGGCGGCAGCGCTGCAACCCTGTGGTGGCGCTGCATCCTGTGGCTGCGCCACCACACTGTCACGTGGTTGGTCACGTGATGCGGAGCAGCTGCTGGCGTCGCGGCGCTGTGGCTGATCACGTGGTTCGTCACGTGGCTGGTCACGTGACCAAGTTCCACTTGGCCAGCTGTAGCTATCGCGTCACTCCAGGTTTAACCAGAGCTAAACCACCGCCAATATTTTTACATGTAGTGCCATCTAGCGGCTGCCACAGCAATCAACATAAATAGCTCAGGTTAGCCCGAAAAGACGGCGCTACACATACGCACCAACACTTGTTTTGGGGAATCATTTCTAGAGAAGAAAATAAATAAGTCTCGGAAACTTTACGGACAAAGGTTGTATATACATAGATCACCGCGCGATATTCTCCTTCGACAGAGCTAAATAGATCATATTTGAATTTCTTCTTGAAGCAGTTTTGGTTTTATAAATCAAACAAAGGTTGTGATGTGTAGTTGACCTGTAGGTCACATGTGGCAAGAAAAGATTGCAACTATTCATATGTCGTTTCATTCCAGCTCTTGAAGCAGGCTGGTTTAAGTGTCATAGTGAATTAAAACTATGTATCAGCATTTATATTGCAAGTTTTTCGTGCTTCACGTGATCTAAAGTTCAACTACACGTTACAGCCACGAATCGGTTGATGACACCAAAATCGAAACAGCATGAAAGAAGAAATTCAATTATAAATTATTTTGCAGTCGAAGGCAAGTACCATGCAGTGTTCCATATATTCAAATGTCTAAAGTATTTGAAAGAAGAAAACACTCATCCAAAATTAGGTGTCTAATGTCCTTTAACCCCCTTTTCACTCTAGACACCTTTCTCGTCCGTTCCCTACTATCTTGGCGCGCCTCAGCTGTTCAATGAGATAGTTACTATGCCTTCTCATATACTCCATTTTTTCCACCTAATGCCTATTCAAGGCATGCAATTTGCAATATCCTTTTCCTGTTGCGCATGATAATCATCTTGATATTAGAAAGCTAAACCATGGTAGAAAGGTCAACACTAATGTTCATCAAACGCTACAAATTGCTGGCCTGCGCTGCTCTAAAGCCATTGAACACTCCTAGAAGGAGCTGTGATGCTAAATTTAGGATTGTTTTTACCCTTTATGGACACACCGAGCAGGTTTAGAATGGTGACTGTTTAACTTGGTACATCATACAAGCATCATTGGTTATATGATTAAAAAATTACGAGCCCAGAAACAGAGGGGCAAGACTTACTGAGGTACTCTATTTATATATACTTATGGTAGGAAATAAGTCATGACAGCAGCGGCAAATGTGCCTCAAAGGAGCCCTACCAGCCAATGGCGTCGACCTATTATCACGATGTTGCAGTTAATCCCATTTCACGGAGGCACTAGCCAGCCACCAGCGCTTTCACTCTATGGTTTTAATTGTGAACCCATGAGAACCTGTAAAAGCCACTGGATGAAGGGCCTTCTTTGAGAATTCACCGCTGCCTTCTTGACACGTATCCGGCTATAGGTGCTCAAGCATTAAGAAAAAAAAATTAAGGTCGTCAGGAAACATAATAACGAATCGCAGGTTGAAACTGAGCTTGCACAGCATACACTAGAACAAAAACATTGCCTGTGTAGCAAGATGCTCATGTACTACATTGCACCACACCATCAGGAGGCTCAACAAATAAGCCCAGAAGGAACGTTTTGTGCAAGTGCACTGGTGCTCCACAAACGAACATGAAGTTAAAAACAATTATTTATTTTCAGAGCGCAATTTTCAGAGGCAGCAAGTGGAACTTGCATAAGCGGCAGTACTGAACTACTGCCCATTTGAGCTTCTAAGTAAAAGCACACATAAATGCCCATGACTAGAAGTCAGGCACGCACAAGCTGGGAAGCAGCACACATTGATGACCGAGGCACATCAGACGCGGTTAGTCTGAGGCTTCTTTCGATGCTCCTTGACGCAATTCATTGTGCAGAACTTGTTCTCGCTGTACTCAAATGGAACTTTTCCAGTAATGTCAATGCCGCACATAAAACAGCGTCTAGAAAGAAAGAAGAAAATACAAAAAAAATTAAGATAGGTCACATTATGCAGTGATGCAGGGGCACTAGCAAAGAAACTTGCATGTAAACTCGATTACTGTATATTGTTGCATATAAGTCTACTCTGAATGCAAGTCGACCCTCCAACTTGCAGCTGTTGCTGGCCAAAAAAAAGTTTACTCCAAATATGAGCGGGCACATGCCCTCAAAGGCTCACTGTGAGATGGCATCACGGTATGTGTGGACGTCAAAGCCATAAACATGCTATGATGCAATCACAATCGCTGTGGTCGAAGACAAATTGAGATCAAAGGCGATAAAAAGGCGCTTGCGCATACATCCCGGCTGACTTGTAGCAAGCCGAAAAGCAATCGAGCCTGCAGCTTTGGATCTGGCATGAAACACGGATGCTCCGGCTCAATGAGATAAGTGAAAGTAAATGAAATTTGGCTCTCGCGTTGCCTGCCACTCGTTTGGGAAAGTGATTGCTAATTACAGTGAACAGGGTAAACTGCATGGAATTGGAATTTTCATTAGTGGAACCAATTTACATACAAAACAGCATTTTTTTACATATAGTGCTTTCATGCATCTTGCCGGAAACGGGCACTGACACGGGGCGCGAACTGCCTACAGCTCAGGCGAAACTAACCTGGACCAAGCATATAGGCCGGCCCCGTGCATAAGTCGACCCCCTATCTCAGATGGCCTTAAGTATATAAACAGAAAAAAAAAAAGGTTGACCTATATGTCACAATATATGGTTACTATGTGGATACTTCATGACATCAAATGATCTGTACACATCACCAACATCATCACCTACAGCCAAACTACGCCCACTGTGGGACAAAGATCTTTCCCCATATCAGTCCAATTAACCCTACCTGGCCTGTGCCAGCTGCGGACACCTTATCCCCGCAAACTTCCTAATGTCATCCGCCCACCTTACTTTCTATTGCCCACTCCTATGCTTGCCTTCTCTTTGAGTCCAGCACTTCATTACCCTTAACAACACCGTCAGTTATCTTGCCATGACATTACATGGCCTGCCCATACCATTCTCTATGATTAATCCTTGTGAGAACTGTGTGGCCCACAACACACTGCATATAGGCACTTTCTTCTGACACATAAGCATCTTTACAAGTCTCCTAAAAAAATTCCATCAAAGAGGTTCCGCACATGTAGCTTTCAAAGGTACACAATATTATGCCGATATTTAATTTGTCTTATAAGCAACAACTATCACAAGTGGCATACAGTTTATTCTCCAAAGAGAATATCAGATTATGTTGTCAGGAGGCTACCTCTGAAGCCAAGTATTACAAGCACATAAATATTGGTACAGAATTCCTGCTCGGATCCGGGCAAGCATGTGTTTGCAAAAATGTATTCAGTATCTAAGACTAATGCAGCACAGAAGTGCAATAGTTCTCTTTAATGCATGTGCTGAAATTCATTTTTTTCGGAACAATGCTCACATAAGTACAACATGGGCTCCATTAGTTTCCAACAGTTGCTTTGCAAACCGTCGTTCAGCGGCCAGTGCCCTCTGAAAAAGAAAAAGAAAACAAAACACGGAAGGCATAAAAAGCACATACTGCAAATTACAGCGTGCATGTACTTTGCATACACAAAGTATGTATATGTGCTAGAAGATGAGTGGATGGTGGATGCCTTAATTTAATAGATCAGAAATGCTTCAGAATTTGCCCTTTCCATCTGGTAGCACTTCACATCCATATGGCAATGATTTCACACATAGTGTTGTAAACATGGAAAGTGATGAGTGAAGAAATTTTTTTGTCCTTTTTGTGAATTAGGTAGTAGGCACATAAATTGCACTACTCAGCAGTCAGGTTTATTCAATGAGAGATGGCATCGAAATGTAGTACCCTAACTGCTAACCCTAATACAACTGCATCTTCTGAAGAAAATGAACAATTATTTTTCTACAAGATATAAAAAATCCAATATGTAACAGGTCCACAGACGCTTGAGATGGCTGCTCCCTCAAGCATCTAGAAGCCTGTTCCAATTTACAACATGCACAGCAGTACTGATACAATGCAATGTCAGCATTTCATGCTTATTCCATGCAACTGCAGGGTAGATTACTGATTAGGTTCATGCATTACAGAAAAGTTTCAATCCTTGTGTGCAGAAGCTCTGCAAGCAACCTACAAGTGCTTGACAACTACATAGGCCTGACATGGAGAAGAAGGCAGACAACAATTAAGGCGATGGACAAGTGTTGCGATGGGCTCGGGTGACATCAGACTATACAAGATTTAGCCAGTCATAAAATTCATTTAATGATACGGAGTGAGGCTTCTTTGCCCCCAGCAACTAAATGCAAAAAATACAACTAGAAAAAAAAAATGTTAATGATGAGCCATTTTAACATGCCCAATAGGCTGGTCCGTTCTATGACAGCTAAAATAAAACCCCCTCGCAGTAAAAATGCAGCCTGAAAATTTCACACCAGTGTTTCGATTAAGCGGCAGTTCAAGTGCGGAGATAGCAGCAGATGTGACTTCATTTTCCTGTGAGATTAATTAACCACCCATGAAAGGGTTGCACTTAGATACAGGTTATTTCACTGGTAAGAACAGAAGTCAACAGTCGAGATAAACTCCTTCACAGCTTTTTTCATAGTTTCTTAAACTATGCAACAAACAAGTTAACTACTATGAGAGGCCAGGTTAATTTAATCAAGCCATGCAAAATAGAATTATGTCAATAACTTTTTTACATGCCATTCAAATGTCCTTGCTTAAAGGTGCCCTGAAACACCTTCCCAGGAGAGTGCAACAACTCACTCAATCCCTGCGCTGTATTGTCATGAACATCTCAGCCAAATAATACACTTCTAAAAGCAGCAGAGGACCCACAATCAACGCGTGAAAGTTCGCAATCCTTTCAGACTACTTTTTCATGCTCGCACCCTCCTCCGTCACATCGCTTCTGCATATAGCAGTTGAGAGATGGCTATTGGTTAAGATTCTTTCAGATGTCAGGCAGCTACCATGGTTGCGGCCAATAAGCAGATAAATGGCCTAGCTCCGGCGGGTCCGGAAACTCCACGCTCGGGGGTGATGCCGGCGGAGGAGCGCCGACCTTTCAGCGTGCAAAAAGTGACGAGAGGAGAAGGAAAGGCACGAAATTCGAAATTTAACTACAGATAACTCAGCTTCTACAAAGCGCATCAAAAAAAATTCATGCTGGAGGATATCGTGAAGCGGCGTCCTTTAACATCACAGGCATACCGCAACTTAAATATTAGAGCCCCTTTCATAGGTCCTTTAATGTCCCATTCTAAAGTTGCCATACTTAACCCACCTTTTCTCTGTCACTCAGTGACAAGAATCTCTGCTTCTCCTGCTCCTCCTGCTGCCTCTGGACTTCAGCGGCTTTCCTTTCCTGCAAAGAGCAAAGAGTTGTCACGTGCAGCATCTAAGGACACAAACACGGACAGCCTAAGAAACAAAAACTTACTTTCAGCTTTTCTCTGTGAAGCCTCCTCTTCTCTCGCTGCTTTTCAGCTTGCTTTTGAGAGCGTTCCCTTTCCATTTCCTCAGTTAATGCGTCTGGAATCTGCATAAATGCATTTACATGTCATTCAGGTCGTCTTTAAGGATTGCCTAGAAGAATGCTGACAAAGAATATTGCAGTTAATATACCATGGCGATTAAATTTTAAACATCCTTTAAATATTAAAAAAAAAATAATCTCAAAGGTGCTAAGAGGTGGCTGCCAACAAGTCACTATTGTAGCTTCAGCATGCAAGCAAACAAAATTTACTATTAATTCATCAATGCGACCAGCTGGTTTACTACTGCTGCAAAAATACTGTCTTTATTTACAAGTTTCAAATGAGCATGTATCAACAGATTAGTATCGCATTTTAGCGACAAAGAAACGACTTTCACTGAAAATTGAGCTTTTTTTTTAAGCTAGAAAAAAAAAATGAAATACAGGTATCGCCGTCACTGGTCAGTTTCACAAGCAAACTGCAATGTGTTGAAAAACTTTTTTTGAAGTGGTGGGGAGAAACACGGCTCAAGGACACGTAAGGTGGCGCACATAACGGGGAGTTGATGCACTGGGTGCTGCTGGCCTAGTGATGCCACTTATAACATTTAGCCTTTAGCAGCACAAACGCATATCCTTCTTGACTTGCTTTCAAAAGACACATAACACAAATAAATTTCACGAGTTCAGAATATACAAGGAATTCGCATTTTTGTAAAAGCAAAGACAAATGCAACTACAAACCCATACCTGTGCAGCACTGTAGTCGTACTTGTCCGGGTGCATGCCCTTGAAATTCCTGAATTCATTCCTTGTCCGTTTGTCAGGGCAAACTGCATAAGGTGTCTGTCCTTTAGCATTCCTGTAAAAAAAAAAAATTAAACAGGGGCTTTAATATGCAAAAGCCATGTCCAGACAGAAACGTCTCACCAGAGACAAGACAAAAATTCCTGTGACTACGTATGCTATTAAAATCAACATGCCAGATTTCATTGATACTTGGTATTTAAAGCTGGCAATAAGCTGAATCAAGAAGGTGTAGGGTACTGAATGTGCAAGGCTGATTCACAACTGCAGTTCCTTTTGAAACATGCAGTTTATTCCCAATACAGTAAAGATTTGCTAACCTTTCTGCAGAAAGCTCAGTAGGTCTACACTCTAGGACTCTTTCAAAATGATTTAAAGACAAGGAGGTGCAAATATTCGAAATTTCAAACAGTTTGCAAGTAGTACTTGCAATCTAATTCGATTCACACTGTACTTTTACTAGTATTCGAAATATTGCAACCTTCTGAACAGTCAGAAATTAACTTCCTATTCATCTGGACTCAGGGCCAAACAAAGTGGAGTTTTCAAACGGCAGCTTCTTGCATTTGTTCGTAATTGCTCATTTGGGCCCATCACGGGGTAACAGTCCGGTGAAATCAATACAAGAGGACTAAGCAGGCCACCTACAAACATTATGTTTGGGGTAGGATTTGCATTTGAAAGCCGGCGCTTGGTTTCAGGCATCGCAAGAAAGTGTGGACGCGATACTCCCTCTCGCCTTGTAGCCCAAGTTGCTGTTCTTGTGCCTGTTTTCGAGCACTCTTGTTGGGTTTTGCCAGCAGTATGGAGTGCCTTGCCCCTCCAATAACAGGCTGCTGACATCACTCTTCCCATGAAAAAGTGAGCGTATATTAACAGTATGTTATATTTAGGTTTTGTTATTCAAGAGAGTGAGGCTACCTTGAACACCTACATTTTTGTTTCCTGACGTATCTGAACGAAATTTTCAGGGCAGGTTCATAGGAAAAACATCTGAAGAACTCCAAATTGTCATAGAGCTGTGCAAGCTGGTTCTCAAATTTCAGAAGTATATCAAAATGGTTCACACAGGTTTCTTATCCCAGGCCTAAAGAATTCGCAACATGTGTTGGCACGGTGAATGTCAATAAGATGATTCCTCAGCAGGCACCTCCAAGCCAGACAGGGCCCTTTTTCAAAATTTCCGTGCTGAAAAATTTTAGCACAGCACTGAATTTAGTGTCACTGATTAAACTTGCATTACCCAAATTTTAATTATTATCACAAATTCCAGACACAACATCTTGAATAAATGAGCTCGTCTTGCCTTCAGAAATTTATTTAGGTGTGAAATAAAAAAACCTGATGGAAATTTGATGAGTGGTTCCAAAGATTCTGCTGGGATGAGCAGTCATTCCAGGAAAAAAATTAATTCTAAGAAAACGGCCCTTGAATTTGAGAAACTAGGAATTCGATAAAGTTGCCGCAAGGCCCGCAATCAAAAGCAATCTGCACACTGACCACAGCACTGCTGCCACTGGCAAAAAAAGTGCACAAATCCCCCCCTTTAAAAAAACGAACCAAGATGGTGGTGCTTGGTTAAGCGGCAGTTGGGGTGTCTTTGGCCCTTGCTCGCGGCTCAGGGCTGCTGTGGCCTGTTATATATTTCAAGTAGCTTCATGACGAATTAGGTGTCGATAAATACAGAAAGGACAGTTTATAACACCTACTGCCGAAATAAGTATACCTCTCCAAAGATAATTTTTCTGCGATTTTTCGCCTTTCAAAAGCTCTGTCCCCTGTTAAAAAATATACACTTTTCCTAAGATATGGTGCCCTCTGGGGAAGTGTGCAGAAACCTTCTACCCAGAAAACAAGCACGTGAGTGATGCAAGTGCGATTCGGTTCCGCCGGGCGACAAGTGCACCTGCAAAGTGGCAAGTGTCTGCTCGACAGCGGCTGCCATCTGTCGCTTGTGCCTGTAACATGAACTGCGCATGTGCAGTAGAAGCTGGTGGTTTGTTAACAGACATTAGTGCTCAAGGAGGAGAGGCACACATGTGCAGAGCAGCAATGTGAAAAAGGCAGATTGTACTTAGTCTATGAAAAAAGCTTATTGCTATAACTACTACACGATTCCCCTTGCTGCTCCCTTAAGTTATTTATTGCCTGGTAGGCCACACATCATCATCATCAGCCCGATTACACCCACTGCAGGCCAAAGGCCTCTCCCATGTCTCTCCAATTAACCCTGTCCTTTGCCAGTTGCGCTATGCCTGCAAACTTCTTCATCTCATCCGCCCACCTAACCTTCTGCCGCTCCCTGCTACGCTTGCCTTCTCTTGGAATCAACTCCGTTATCCTTAAGGACCAACGGTTATCTTGCCTTCACATTACATGCTCTGACGGCAGACGAAAACAAGATCTGGTTGTAATACATGTTTATTTTCATAGCTATGTTTAGTGGTTTGGTTTGGTTTATGGGGGTTTAACATCCCAAAGCAACTCAGGCTATGAGGAACGCCGTATTGAAGGGCTCCGGAAATTTCGACCACCTGGGATTCTTTAACGTGCACTCACGTTGCACAGTACACCAGCCTCAAAAATTTCGCCTCCATCGAAATTTGACCGCCGCGGCCGGAATCGAACCCGTGTCTTTCGGGTCAGCAGCCGAGTGCCACAACCACTATGCCACCGCGGCGGCGTTTAGTGGATAAGTATTCATTTTTGTACAAACCACTTCCATTATTATAGAAAACTATTTGATTCGATTCCCACCTAATTTTTATTATTCATATTTACTTTGAAACCAACAAGACCACTTCTCTATACAGGCTACGCAAAATGCCCAAACTGGAGAACTTCCTCACACGGACTGGGTGCCATTTCTCCACTGCACACAAGGTTTGCATAGCTGGTAGTGACATAGTAACTAGCACGAAAAATCATAACAATACCATAGCTTGCTTTGTTGATGCGGCTAAAGTAAAGCTTTTTTAAATCAACCAGCAGAAACAGACAGAAGCACAATAAAAAGGAGGACAAAGGACGACCGTTGGACGACAACCGAGTTTCACTGAACAATGATGATTGTGGATTTTTGCAGCGCAAGGGCATCTATGGCCAAAGAGCGCCATGGCGCAAGCTATTTTCGATTTCTCAAGGTGAGATCAAAGACCGATTTCCCAAGCATTTCACCCTAAATAAGCCGAGCACCAGACCAGGGGAAGCTTGTACCCATTGTATCACCGGTGGGTACCCGGCGGCACTGGGGAGTTTCACTGAACAAAAATTCACCTCAGCAAGCCATAAAATGCATGTGAAAATGCCAAAGAAACAAAAGCAAGAATGGCACAATTCTCTTTGCTGCCTTTGCATGCGTTGGTTGTCTTGCTTGGGTAATTAAATGTTCCTTCAAATAACATCAGTGGCTGTCCAGCAGTGAGTGTCCCCTTTCCTCTTGTGTCTTGGTATCGTACATGGCGTTTATGTCCTGAAGTTGCGCATGGACTATGAGAGATGCCACAGTGGAAGTCTGCGTATTCATCTCGACCACCTAGGGCCCTTTTACATTCACTGACACCACACAGCGCACGGGTGTGTTTCCATTTCTCCTCCACTGGAATGCAGCCGCCACATCTCGGGTTTGCTCAGCAGTTGAAAGATAGTCACTAAACAACCACACCGGGTGTCTCTTTAGAGTTTGTCTGTTCTTGCTAGTTTGTTTGAAACTCCAAGCACCAAACCAGCTGTCCATAATCTTGCAAGATGAAGCTGCAGGTTCATGTTAGGACACCTGGTCACAGCTTCCACAACATATTGCCAACACTGCTGCGACATTGTGGCTGTGCACAGAAAGTTGCTTCTAACTTTTGAATAACCATCATTGAGGGGAAAATGGGGCCTTCAGGGCCCGAAAATTGCGAAAAAAGAAAAAATCTATTTTTTGAAAATGGCATTTTAGAAATCTACAGCTTATCTCCTAAAAATCTATGAATTCATTCATTTACTGGGTCAGTATTTTTGCTGTAATTCCACTTTATAAGGTGCAAGTGAGCTTATCTGTTTGTGTTTCCTTTTTCTGTCGAAACAAAAATTTTTTGACTGTTTGCTAGTTTACAAGGATATCTTTGCATCTTGAGCAGATATAGGTATAATTTTTATTGCAGCATGCTCCTTAATGATTAAAGTATACAATGCTGGGAACGAATTCCTTGATTTGCACCTGATAATTTTTTGCGCACTCTAATTTAAACTCCTTGTCAACCAGTCCTCCCTACACTGAACTTGAAATAGTTGTAAAATAACTAATATTGGCTTCATCAAAAAAGAACTTCCTGCATTGTATTCCTTGTACTGTATACTATCTAGCCACATGTTAATAATATTTATCTGATCAGTGTTTCTTTTTCTGTTGTTTTTAAACAACAGTGAAAATGTAATATTTTTAAAGCCATTTGACATACCTGAAAAGTGGTCACACATTTGAAATCAGCATTAAAAAATGATTAAGATTGAGCATTTACATTGCATTTAGTCAAAAAATATAGAAAACGTTCCAAGGCCCTTGTCCCCCCTTAAATTGACCAAATATAAAATAAAAAGAGAAAGGAGGGGTCATGCAGACGCACTTGACAGCAGGGTCAGCACCCGCTTCCAAGAGGCACTGGATCAGCTTGAAAGCTGAATGCTTGGCACAGTAGTGAAGCAGCGTCGAGTCCGACGAATCCACGGGACCGTTCAGCAGACGGTGCTCCAACCCGTGGCTGCGCACAACCTCACAGCACGTTGCCACGGACGGAGACTCGGCAGAGTTGCAACGCTCCAGTTTGGCACGAGCTTCCCACTCCACGGCTTTCTCAACGACTGGCGTGGCTTCGGGGTCAGAACCGACGGGACTCAGCAGACAGTACTTGCCTACTGGCGAAGGCACAAAAGAGGCTACAGTGGCGGACGGTGCTGCTTCGGGGATCACGGTGGTCTCTTCGTCTTGTTGAACAACAGTTTTGCACTGCTTTGCACCTGTTCCAGAGATGGACTGCAGGATGGACATCAGTGCTTCCTTGTTGGCAGCCTTGCAGGCGTTGAACAGCGCTGTCTTTAGTGCTCTGAACTCTCGGGGCACTGGATGTCAAAGGAAAGAAATAAGCTACTAGGAAAAAAGCCTGTTTAGCTAAGTTAACCACAAGGCAATGAGTGCCATATTTCTGGGTAGGGGAATGCCTAAATTATTTTGGAGCTCATGGCACCCGACATCTGCAAAACCTCTGGTTCCTGTGAAACCTAGTTAGGGACCCATCGCAGTACAGACTAGCCAGATGAGCAGAAAGCACACAATATACACCTGTTGTCAGCTGCTAATCTCTTACAATTTGACTAAGTAATGCAAGGGCAACATTGGTTCCGTGATTTAAGTACTTTCAAGCTTCATACATAGACTTTATTTTATCGCTCAATGCAACCTGTATTTACCATAATGCCCCATTGCATTCTCTTCTATCTTCACTTGATAGAAACATGAAGGGCTATTGGGCACAAAGGCACAAAGAATAGTGAGAGATGAAATCATCTTCTCGTAATAACTAGCAACATAGCGAACAAAACATTTTTTCAAATGGAAGGAAACAAAAACCCTCACCTGGCTTCTCAGCATGTTCTCCGCCCTTGTGGTCGCCTTTTTTTCTTTTGCGCTTCTTCTTGCGAGGTTTCCTTGTTCCAGCGAACTCTCTCAAGTCACCAAGGTCAATGACTTCTGCGGACACTTCCCAATTCACGGTGGCATCAGAATCTGAACCAGAGTCATCCTCTGTCTTGTCCTCTGGGAACTCCAAGGTCCCTAAACACAGAGACAGAAAGGGAAAAAAAAAAGTTCTTTCTACCAATGCTGGCTAGCAGTCAGCAGGTATTTGGCAGTGAATTACTATGAGAGAAAGACAACCAACTGAACATTTGGAAAATTTGCCCATATGTCTGCAAATGTTGGACAAGACTATTACAACAAATCACCCACCCACCCACTCACCTAACTCTACCTTTCACAAGTTCCCACCATCCCGTCTATCTCCACAAGGCCTCAACCCATGCGACACTAAGGCAGCATCAGAACAAAAACGATACAACGAAATCGAATTTATGGACGCAATGGGAAAGTCAGGTGCCCTCCGAAAGCAACACCCACTAGCTACCTTCCCCACCCCAACTTTGGTTCATATCTGTGGCAATTCTCTCATGATGCCTTTTTTAAACACACCAAAAAGTGAGCCAGGATTTACTGTGCCGGGCTTCCAGTTCCAGGTTTCAGCGTTAAAGAAAAAATATTTACAACTACAACTCACCGACAAGCTGGCTTTTTGGTGCTTGCGTGCTGCATGGTGGCATAGGCAATGAAGAAATTAGTGGGTCCTCAGCAAGAGAAACATTTTCAAGCTTTGAAGTGACATCATTGCCGGCCACTGCTGTTGCTGCCGCTGATTTAGCAGCATCTGGTCCCGTTTCTACAGATTTTCCCAATTTCTTGGTCCCGATATTCAGCTTGGGTGACACTGGGGTGCGTCCCTTCAGTTCCGCTTCACTGCCTGAGTGAAAGCAACAAGAGAAAAGAGCTGTGACTTGAGCATAAGAAAGGTTAGTCACGTGAAATGAAATCGGACTCCATCCTATAGGTTCACTACAATGTCCCATCAATTGCACTGAGAAACTCCACAATGAAGCTTGTATGCACCCTATATAATATGCGGCCAAAAAGCACAATAGCACCTGTTCATTTCGACAAGTTTGTAGACAAGGATGAGTACTCTGCACAGACATACAATCCCTTACAACAAGGTGTAGCGCCCCCTTTCAAACCTTTCTTTGCGGCACACGCATTCCTCAAAGTCCTTGCAACCCCCCTAAATGTAGGTTAAAATGCGTACACACATCAAGCCTTGCTGACACACTGTGCTTTTCTGGCTTACCATTGGATTAGCACTTCCAACATGTATAAACAAGAAAGCAATAACAAAATCAAATTACACTGAAATGTAATGGACATATAACTCTCGAACTCCATGTCACAGTCTAATGCTTATGCCAGATCTGAAGTGACAGTATATTTACCAACAGGAAAACCCCACGGTTTAGAAAAAGGCCCTGTAATGAAAATTTCGTAGCAATTAAAATTAGTGTAAAAATGTATTCAGCATAGGCAACTTGTGCCATCTCCCACAAAGCTTTAGTTCTTCTTTTCCGCAAACTGACTTGATTTGCTTCACATTTCACTGTAACAAGCTGTCCTCAGCCCTCCTGGCATTCTTGGGATGCATACTCTGGTTTCAAACACTGATTTTCAGTGCAAGCCTGCTAGAGTGTGCTGTGTGTGCAACTATGTGTGCTAAAGTGTGCAACTTGGTTTACAGCTTATGACAAGTAAAAGGTGCCATGCATCAAGTACGGTGCTTGTTGTCCTTCCTAAATCATTATATCTTTAGTGCTATTTTCCCTTGTAACATGCTATCTCCCATTTCCTCAAGCAGTTTCATTTCTGCATATGACTTCTCTTTCTTTGAACCTGTGCTCACTGCTGTAAGGGCATGGCAAGGTCTAGAGTTTAAAGTATCAATTAACCAGTAGATAACTACTATTAATCAAATAAGCTTCCACTGCTCACCGAAGCACTCGACAGTGCACAACATCCGGTGAACCCGGAGCAGCTCTTTGTAGGTGGCCCGGTTGGTGGGGAATGGGATTGGCCGCATCCGTGGGTCCGACTTGCGAAAGGGCGGGTTCTTACCCGAGAACAGCACTGCCCGATTAGCCCCTGGGGCACGGTAGAACACAGCTGAGCATTTCTGGAGCTCCTCAGACCATGACTGAAGGAGATCCTGGATATCCTGTATGGACAAAGTAGGCACGAGTGAGAATGGGCAGTACATCGGTAATGACAAGAGGGATATAAAGGACACAAAACTGCCCAAAGTTGTCAAAAAGCTAGTGTTGATAAAAGCATATGCACTTGTCTCACCAGCTGGCTAAAAACGGAAGACTTCTTTTGCTTTGCTTTTCTGTGGGTGCATTAAGAGAGCAGAACACCCAGCATCCATAAAAAAAGGAAACAAATTTCGACAACAATTACCCTGGTAAAAGATATGACGAGCACATAAGGACCACTGTATTACAAGCCATGTAAAACCGCCTTGCTCAAGTTTCTCAAAGAATTTATGAAGCTATTACACAAGGGAGCATAGGTTTTTCCTCTGTACAGCATTGGTGCGTGGAGAACCAACTCTAAAGCAAAGCAGTGCAGTAAACCAGGGCCTAGGTAAGCATAGTTTTCCATGAAAACACAGAGCACAGTTTCACATTTTAAACATGGGGCAGGTAGCAGCAAAGGTACCATGCCTACTTATCTGAAGGAAGGTACAGGGAACCTGTTCGGTGAACACGAAGTTGCCTGAAAATTTTTATCAATGTCAAAGGCCGATGAACATTGGACACCAGAGAATGTAACCTGCTACTTCAAAACTGCTAACCAGAAACAGAGTGCAAGCTCTATGCAGAAGTGCATAATGCTCAAAGGGATGCCACACACACGCTCCCGAGAAAGCAGTTTTTTTCTCGAGAATCAGTGTAGATAAGATGCTAACGCAGATTTGACCCATGCTAAGGAAATCGTTCTTGCAGGCTACCCATGAAAAGACAGCTGATCATTCCTATGTTGCCTGACAAATGAGAAGATTCAGTGTTTATACTGACAGAACTGCATTAATAATTTCCACTTTCTTGCAAGGAACTGCCTGTGCCTGCATGATTTCCAGTTCCTATAAAGCATGTCACAAAGGGAAATTACGCTCTGAATAAGTCTGATTGCCCCTGCAAGACCTTGCATCAGCAGGTTGGCCAGAATTTGAACGTCTGGCCAACCTTTAGCAATGGATAGGTTTGGTTTGGTTTATGGGGTTTAACGTCCCTAAGCGACTCAGGCTATGAGGGACGCCGTAGTGGAGGGCTCAAGATAATTTAGACCAACTAGGGTTTTTTTAACGTCCAATGACATCGCACAGAACACGGGCCTCTGGCATTTTGCCTCCATTAAAATGAGACCAAAACTGCCGGGATTGAACCCGCATCTTTCAAGTCAGTAGCCAAGCACCATAACCCACTGATCCACCAGAGCAGATACTTTAGCAATGAATAAGCATGAATAAAACATGCACATTTGCACATTTAAAAAATAAGCATCTTGGTAAACACCAAAATGCAAAACGACATAACATAAAATGTTTGATAGCCTCCGTCCATTTCCTTCTTTTATCCCTTCTTCTCCTAGGGCAGGTTCAATGTCCACTGAATCAATTGTCGTCAGACTCAAGGGGGATCAGCCAGTGCCACAAACCGATTTTCAATGAACACTGAAATCAATGGGGATCAAATCCATGGAGGTTTGTGAATGGCCACTGGAATCTGAAGGGCCCTTGAGAACAGCCTCACATACTCCTCATAGATTGAAAAACAAGATATAAAAAAGTAAAATAAACAAACAAAATCATTTTGCTTTAATTATAAAATTTCAAATCATGTTAACTTATTCACCAACTACAGTAAAACACCCATAATTCGAACTCGGTTAATTCAAAATCCCAGATAATTCGTAGAATTTCTACAGTTCCGTAATTGCTAACGTAAATTATACCGGTTAATTTACACATCTGGGTTGCTATGCGGGAATGCGTGGTCCTGATTTCGGTGCAAACCCGCTGAAGTGACGGCCCCTGGGAGCCTGGTGCTGCAAAGCAACGCCGATTCTTGATATGAGAAGCGCCCCAGCACCAGTGCTCGTAACATGTCTAGAGTACAAAAAGCTGGGCGAACTGGTTTGAATTTGTCATACTGTAAGAGCGCGAAAGGCAGGAGACAAGAAAGAGGCAAAATACCGCACTCATAGCATTCAGCGCAAGAACTTCATAAACAGTGCTGTGTCTGTTGTCTTTTGCGCTGTTATGGTATGGCCCTCAACACAAAAACCAGTCCATGGTATGGCTTGCAGACTGCTAAAGCGCGCTTACAGAGGAGATGTGATTCACTGCAATGTAGCATGGCATAATTTTCAATATCACATAATCGCGGCACTTCAAGGCACGGCCAGGCTGAAGGCGGTGCATGTCAAGGCAGCGTCTAGAGGAAGCACTGGCATCGAGGCACCATAGCAGCGTCAGTGCATCCTTTCTGGCTCTGCGCCCGTGAAGGATTGAGTGTGCGTTTGACTGTGGCCTGCACCGTTTCTTTTCAGTGTGCCGTGGTCAGGGAGGTAGGTTACCTGGACCTCTGATTTTAATCACAAAGTTCTTCCAGTAAGGGCAGTGCATTTCCAAAACGAAATTTCTTGAACGGGTCCTATGTTTTTTTGCAGTGTTCATTTAAGGCAGAGGCCCTACAGTTTGATCACTGTGGCCATTCCTCTTAACCCTTTGAGGGTTTTTTGCCGTACATGTACAGTGGCAGATTTCTGCCCAACGGAGTTTTTGTCGTACGAGAGCGGTTCTGACCTTGTGTTTGAAATTTCGCGCCATACTCATAATACAAGCTCACTGGAAGGTGCTGCCACCTCCTATGACTTATAAGAAGCGTTAGAAAATTGCTTATGCTACCTTCTTGCAGAGAAAAAGAGAGCAGATTTCGATCTTCAACATGTCGTGCAGTTTGTGGTGACGCGCTTCTGTGGTTTCGGTTTCTCCTCATGATCGCAACGGAGATGAGCGAAAGTTGATTGTCATCGACCAATTGGCACTCTCTTGCAGAGGCTGGCGAAAGTTTATTTCCATCTTTATTGATGCTGTCCATCTTCGATGAGGTTACCCAGTATCACGAAAGCGCGACCCATGGAGGTCTGGGCACTCAACACCCAGACCTCTCTGGATCGTGTTTTTTGTAACGATAGGTAACTTTGACCAGCAAAAACTAAATAACAACTAACTGCAGCTCAAATATTTGCATGCTTGCACACTAAATAGGCATAATCCACAAATGTGCAAAATACGCTTACGTTTTAACTAGACCAAAGCTATTGAGCCTCCAATATGTGTCATTTTTGATCTTTTGCAGAGTGCCAGTTCTAAATAGCTATCCACTGGAGCCAAAAGCACTCCTTATTTACCAAGATTAACAATTTACTTAAATGCTGAGACAGCAGCCCTCTTTTTATTGTAGTAGTTTTTCCAAAAAATGCCATGCAATCAGGCAAGTTGAACAAAAGTATTTTTTAATGCATTCTGTTTTTTGCTCACTCTGCTTGTGTGAAGAATAGTTGGTTACAGTCGCCCACTGACTTTTTGGACTCTGAGGGACCCGGAAAATGGTCCGAATACACAAACAGTCCGAAAATGCTGTGACCTCCAAAAAATAACTTTTCTGCGAAAAATCGGGGCAACGACGCTCCCAACGATGCTCGCGAAGACCGAGAAGTAACCATGGAGGTAACCCACGGGAAGACAAGATGCGAGCAGAAGTGAGCGCCTCCAAATGCACTCCCCCCCCAACTGTTTGCTGCCCCAAACTGCGAGTGGTATTGTCCAAGCCGAGGCAGATGCTTCAGCTGTCCCACTGTACCATTTTCAATGTGATCATGCGCTCCTTGTAAGCCACCTCGATGGCAACAGAGAGCATCGCATTACCTCGAATGGTAACGATGGAGAACAAATAGCCAAACCTATCCAAGCCAGTCCGTCCGATTCACTCCGTCAGTGCCCGCCAATTCCGCTTAAATCCAAGATGGCACCTTTAACGGCAGCAGACAACGGGTTGTTTGCGACAGCGATGGCCGCTTGCATCTATATTAAGCCAAAATAACAAACTTTCGGTTGAAAAAAGATCTCCACAATATTGTTGGTACCTATTCTAGTCCAAAAAATCGAACCTTTAAGACTCCACAAAGTCTGAAATATCAGTCGTGAAAATGCACAAGTTCCTATGAGGTGCATGAGAGTTGCTCTGTGAAGTCCGGAATATCGCGCCAGTCTGAATTACTGGAGTTCGAAAAATCGGTTGGCTGCTGTATTAGCAATGCATATCATTAGAAAGTAAATGCATTTCTCTTTCTAACAAATTAGAACTTGTAGTTACACTGCAAACAGGAGCGTCACAGTTATCGCACAAACATTGTGCAAAATGGCCACTGGCCGAAGGAGCATTGGAAAAGTCTCAATTCAAAAACCCAGTTAATTCAAATAATTTTTTCCGGTACCAATGACTTAAAGAAAGTTAAATGATTTAATGAGGTTTAACTGTAAGCAATTTTTTATTCAGTAGTTGAAATAACAGCTCTGCAGACTGTTTAAGATGCAAACAAGCCAATCCTGCTTTTGTTGTGCTCCGTTTCTCAGCGTTTCGCTTGTTTTTGCCTCTTAGCACGCTTTGTGAGGACTGATAACAAGCGCTGCAATGATAGTAGCTATGAGCACAGCGAAGACAGTCTGGATGGTAACTGGTCTGTGACACCTTCACCCAACGAAAAATGAATTATTCTGAAATTAATTGCGCACCACCACCCATCGTCCTTCCGCTATCAGTGTCCATGGACCATGCCAAAGTGTGAGGTATACAGTAAAACCCTGCTATAGTAAACTCGGATATAGTAAAGTGAAGCTGCGGTCCCATTTCGCCTTCCATAGACGACTACATTTTTTTTTAATCATTTAGAGTAAACATTTTTTTTACAACAAACGGCTTTACTAAAGGGGGTCTGGCCATAGCGACGTACTCCTCACAAAATGATGACATCGCGCCACGTGCAAAATCATGGATCGCGAGGCCAGTGCTTGGAGGCAAATGGATACTGAAGAGGATAAAAGGGCGTTTTTGAGATGACTTCACCACCAAGCTCACGAGCACGGGGAGAAGCCAGCTTTTCAAAGACCTTGGGGCTATGAGGCAAAGTGCGCTGCGCATACGAAAAAAAAAAGAAGTAAAGCTTGCTGTGAACGCAGAAAGAAGGAAGCGTGGTTTGCGAAAAAGGAAAGCTGGTAAAAGTGGAATGATGAGTCGAGAAGGGAAGAAAGGAGCAAACGTTCACAGCAGGGCAGCGGCGGCACTGTGTGGGCAGTTTTGTTGCGCTAGACTGTGTCACGTGCGTTTCTTAACTAGTATTGGCTCTTAAATGATGCTGAGACTGCGGAAGATGATGCCGTGTTCACGCAATGTTTTGGTTTACATACTGGCATTATATTCGTGCAAATGCAGTACTTCCACAAAATGTAAATGAAATCCCAAATGTGGTAACATAAAATGTGATAACTGAAAATAAATAATCACATAAAGGGTCGATAGCAGAAGGATAGAAGGTATTTCCAAGTTTTTCTTTTATAAGCCTACATTCAGTATTTAGTAGGCAGCCAGAGAGCATCCTCAAAGCCATGCCATCAGCAACAACTGATATAGTTTGGTATACAGTTTATGGGGTTTAACGTCCCAAAGCGACTCAGGCTACAAGGGACGCAGTAGTGAGGGGTTCCGGAAATTTCGACCACGTGGGGTTCTTTAAGCTGTACTGACATCACACAGTACACGGGCATCTAGAATTTTGCCTCTATCGAAACTAGACTGCCGCGGCTGGGATCAAATGAGCATCTTTTATGTCAGCAGCCGAGTGCCATAACCACTGAGCCACAGCGGCGGCTACAAATGATATAAGTAAAGACCCTGACAAAATAAAGTCTTTTGCTGGTCCGAGTAACTTTACTATTGAACGGTTCTACTGTACAGCTTTTTCCTAGCAACTTTCAATTAAAAATAGGTCTTATTTCAATACGTGACTTGTGGTTTGTGGCGTCATTCAATATTTTTATTACATGCCACTGCGCCTAGCGCCATCTGTTAGATCACACTCTCACTACTCAGAGATCACTGAAATTCACAGTGCGGGAGCTATGTGTCTTGAAGAACCTAGAAAATTTCAATGGCCACTAAACCAGCGGGCATTGAGATTGCACATGTGACAAGGGTGTAAGATGGTTGCACCTTTCCTTGCTACAATCCCACACCCTCCCTCCTCCTCATGATGAATTGCCATGCTCAGTATTGATAAAGTGTCCTGTATGGGGCAACTGCACACTACCAAAAGTCCCTCGACAAATGAAGACAGCCAAGACGAAACTCACCCTCACTAGCGTCATCTCATTGTGCCGACGAAGGCTAGCGCCAGCGGACTTGGGCTGCATGCCTTTCTGTTTGCCGTCCCTGCCAGACTGGGAGCCCCCTTGCTTGGCACGCACCGTGTAACTGTGGAATGTCTTGTGCAGCAGTGGCTCCGACCTGAACAGAAGGCCAAAGATGTCACTAATAATTACGGTCCCTAATGCAAAACACTTTCATGGTGCATTTTATATTTTATGAATTTGGCATAGCAACACTGAAGTTTCAATGAAGCACTCAACTAACTAGCATTCTTTGTAATGTAATTTTTTTGTTTTCTGCACATCTTAAAATGTCAGTAACCTTGTAATTTGCTAGCTGGAATCTCTCACTATAGTGCAGCATTCTTTGCTGTAGCTGTCTTGTCGTCGTTCTCTAGACTGTTGCTTATTCTTTTCTTACTGCTTCCTCTCATTAAAAAAAAAAGAAAAGGACACTAGCAACAACCCTTGCCAAGAGTAGCAGACCCTGCCAATTCGATGGCTGGCCTCTCCCTATCTCATTAAAGCTTTTCCCTCATTCCCCCAAGGTGAATGAATTTGATATATACATAAGGGGCCCATGTGGTTTGAAGCGAGTTGGAATCAACAAGGGCTGCTAGTATGCATTAGGAAATCAGTGATGTAAATTCATGCCTGCTCGTAAGACGGAAAGGCTGCACCCTTCTCAATCTTTACATATATGACACCTCAAACATATGCCAGCTGCTGAATGTTTGTCACCAGGTGTAAAATAAGATTGAGTTATTCATGAAATAAAGGCACAGAGTACCATGAATATCACCATTACAAAAAATTAGCCTGTTAAAGTAAAGCTAAGCAATGGCTGAACACAACAGGAACATAATGTTGTGCCACCAGAGAAAAGGAATGCAGGAAATTACTAGTGCTCAACACACTGAAGCAGCACGATGTTGGAAAATGAATGCTGCCTTTGATGCTCAGTGCTTTGGACTCATTTCCAGTGTAAATCCACATCCATGAGGCCAGCAATGTCTACCTTTGGTTAGCAATGTATCCTTACTTAATACACACAGCCGTATATTTAGTTCACCAAGCTGCAATATGTCTTTCATAGTGTTCACAATACTATCCAAAGTTTATTGTGTCTCGATTTCCCCATCTCTAGCAATCCCTTTTGAAAGCTAGGACATCACGCAATTTCCACTCACAATCAAATTTATTGTTTCCCTTTTATAACATTCTAACTATGTGCAACACTCCCCTAATTTAGTGAGCTTACAATGTGTATCATGACAAAACTCGAACACTGGAAGCATGAAACTATTATGCCATCAAAGTGCCTGCTATATTAGGAGGTCTACCTAACAGCAAGTCCATCCAATTTGTCTGAGGAAGCAGGTTTTCCGGATTGTGGAACATCGAACTCCCTCTTGTGTTGGCCCTCCTGAACAACTCTAGCATGCCCTGCTGCCTGGTCAGCTCTCTTGCGGCTAGCCACAGCCAAGAGTGCCACAGCAAGAGAAAGCAGTACCCGTTGAACACTGCCGCCGCAAAGTGTCCGCCGCCTACCATGAGCACAGCCCACTGCATCTGCCGCGGGACATCCTCAATAGCTGAGATCAGCTGTGCACAGGTTTCTGGGGCTCCCTGCAGAAAATAACAGCAGGAAATGTGCACCAGCCAAATGTTAGGATTGCTCTTGTATAAATGGTCTTGTATAGAGCAGCACCAAGATTCCAAAAACATACCGTAAAACTTTGCTACCAATAGAACGGGCTACAAAGAATTGCTGGACACACTGAAAAAATATTGTTATAATTAACTGCAACTTCCACAGGTGATTAGCACAAAATAGCGGGTACAACATATTAACTACTAGGTATGGTCAGTTTCATGAAGCAGAAATGTTTCATGTAAATGGGCTTATGCTAGTCACCACCTGTATCACATTGGAGCTTCTTGGCATGATAATAGATGGCATGCCTTGTCTTCTCCTCCTGTTGTTTCCCTTTCCCTTCTCACATTTCATGCGGCTGTAGAATCACTGGAAATGAACTGTCGGAGGTCTTTTGCTAGCGCAGCCTCTTGCCGCAATAAGTGTCCATTTATTTTAGACGATGGTGATTACAGATTTTTATGGTGCAAGAGCATCTATGGCTAAAGAATTTAGCGCCATGGCACAAGGTATTTTCAGCTTCTCAAGGTGGGGTCAAAGACCCATTTCCCAAGCATTTCACCCTAAATAAGCCGAGTACCAGACCAGGGGAAAGCTTGTACCCATTGTATCACCGGTGGGTACACAGTGGCACTGGGGATCGAACACCGCACCTCTTGCATGCGAGGCGAATGCTCAACCACTTGGCCACCGCTGCGGTACATTTATTTTAGACACTTGAAACAGCACAAAACTCGTGTTTGCACTGGCCCAGTCTGTTTAAGCACAAAAAATGTTAAGAGTCTCGGTAACTTGCCAGTTTTCCGTGAACAATGCATCTGTACAGGGCAAGAACTTGGCCATCACCATTCTTGAGGTACACCTTGGAGTTCATGCGAGTGCCCTTGTTCTCAGGTCGATCGGCATCTGTATCTTCTCTGCAGAGTGATGACAATAAAAACAAAAAAGGGCAAAAGGCGACTTACAAGCTTATTACAAATATTGCAGTAGATAGATGACTATGTGCCCACTCATAGAACACTATTACGAGTGGTAATGACAAATTTACTTTAAACAAAGAGTGAAAGCTCTAAAGTGGCCTCTGAAGCATTTGAAAACATTAAGCTTGTTTTCCACATTTCTGATGAATAACCTGTCGCCCCAATGTCACTAGTGAATTCCAATGGCAGCAACGCAATGAACACACATGGACACACACACAGGCCTCGGTGATCTAAAGCCTGCTTTACAATGTCCGTTCGAAGTTTTTTGATGTATGCTGCATATCCACAGAATTTGATTATCAAATGTTGCCGGAGTTTTGCCCCCAACCTCCAAGCACAGCATTTTTTTTTACTTTTATTTCAAGGCATGCAACAACCCTAGCTCACCCTTCAGTATCAGTTGATGCAACGCTGCTAGTCCTTTGTCTTGGTGCGCGGCCAGCTTTAGTAGGGCTCCGACACGAGGTCACTCCATTCTTCACCCTCCGGCGAGGACTTGACTCTCCCCCACTTGCTGACTCTGCAGTCTCGTTCGCTGACGTCGTCGTGTCAGTACCAGACTCTGAGCCGGAAATGCTGGAAACTTCCTCTGGAAGAATTCGAACAGGGGGTTTCTTTCCATGGCAGGATGAAAGCACCATTAAAGAAAAGCAAACGTATCCCTCTTAGTTTAGGGCTCTTTAATGATCTGCAAGAGCAACTACATCAACAATAACATATTTGCTCTTCCTACGAACAGCAATTTGGCAGAGATCTACTGAAAGATGTTTCAATGCAATCAATAATGTTGACCAGGTAAGAGCAACACACCAGCAAAGTAACCAGCCTCTTCTTTTCTCAATAAAAATGTAACGCTAGGAAAGCATCTGTGAATAAAATGGCAGGCTGCTCTGGGTGTCCTTTAAATAAACGTTAGTGCCAAAGGATGAAAAAAAAAAAAAACTTCTTGAAATCCTGCACAGAAACTTTAGGGTTACAAGGCTGCTGTTCACAGAGCACACATCACTTTAATTCCTCCAATTTCCACAAATGAAAATGACTAGCTGAGTTAGATTCTGTAAAAGGGCCAGGAATAATTACCGATCATGTTCAAGAATTCCTGTTCAGTATAAACTCTTTCTCCGCATAACTTTTGCTTCAAGTTATATCTGTGCCAGTCTGCCTTGTAGTGCTGCACCTGTTGACACCAAAAAAAAAAAGTAAAAATAAATATTGTAAAATCACACAACTGCACCAAATAACATCAGAAACATGACCTTTCTTTTGTGAATAACACAACCGAGAGCCCACAGAAAAGCAAGTTTCTTGCCCAATTTTACAACCTAAAGTAAACTAATAATTTTCTATTTTTTTAAACTGGAAAACATTGTTTAAAAAATCCAATAAATGAAATATCTTAAAAATAAGCAAAGAAGGTATGAAAGTTGAGAAGCACATCATGCTGTCTGCAATTTCAGCTGGCTTATTCACTTGTTCAATATTCAAACTCAAAATTTACTTTTCTTTTTGGTCTTGAATCAAGAAAGCAATGGCCCCTTCCTAGTAATATGCATAAGCAAAATCCACCAGCAATCGTGGTGTAACTAAATTAGCATAGAGAAAATATGGCTCATCACAAAAGGAAAAAGGGACAAAAATAGGAGTGTAGTGACCGGATTCAAATTACATATGCTAATCAGTACAGAATCAGATGGGAAGGAACCTACTATAAAATGTTGACAGAGGTTGAAACTAGTATATATTAAAATAAACTAATACAAAAATAATGACGTGCCACTGTACAAGTCGAGTAAAATAATACAGAACAATTTCTTACAAGCTGCTGTCTTCAGATTTTATCAGTCACTTCAGCACTTCATTTTATAACTGCAGCAGGACAGCTAAGCTCTCCTAAATTATCCCCCTTTTCTTTTTTGCTGGCACAGAATGTTGTCTTTTTATCTAAGGAACTTCCAACCAAATGAACAAATCTGCATTTTATATGTCAAGTCATTTTCATCCGTACCACATTTTTCATGCTTCGCCACTTACACCATACTTAAAAGACTGCTCCAAGCCACAGAGCATCCTGTTTATTATCATGCTCTGGTGCTCCTATTCCTAACAAACAACTGATGAGGCTCAGCCAGTTAACTCGCTTGTTCAAAAATTTTGATTACCAATTTTGTTCCCTGGAATGTGTACGGTGATATACAATGGGTGCCTGACATTTGAACCATCTTCTCTCTTAACAATGTTCTGCTTTTGATGAAACCAGCATATCTGCTCAACCTATCCCGACTTCATCCTGGATACTGACCAACAAATTGATTGACTGAGGTTCAGATAAAGTGATCTCTCGCATTCCTGCATAGGGTTGTGTGATTTCCCTTTAACATCTCCTAAAAAAAATGTACAAAAAATGCAGGAGCTCAGTTACCTGATCCTCTCGTGTCTCAAACTCAGCCCCACAAAGTGAGCAGCACATGACTGTTGACACTTTGAGGTCTTCACTTTCTGGGATGGGTACTTCATCTGTAGGTAAGAAGTCATGAAAGATTTCTAGGCCATCCCATTCGCTGCAGTAAAAAAAGGCACTGAACATAGCAGCAGCAGCACCTAAACACTAGCAAGGTTTAGTTGTACAGGTGCATTGCTGTTCTGTGCAGCAAAGAAGGCAGCCTCAAATTTGCACCAAGTGAAACGAGGACACGCATAAAGTAAATAATACAAATGAAGCCTCAAGAGAGCCTCTTTCCTGGCATGTACCATCACGGACATTTAGAATGAAGTAGATGTCCTGTGCCTTTAAAGAAACCAAGAATTAATATCAAATGCAGTTAGGAAAAGTATACGAGTGATCGGTTTCACTTGTCACTGCACAGAACAAATATCTAAGTTAGCTTCGTTAATATCGAAGACATCACCGATTAAAAATGATGCTCCTCACATGCACCAACACACAAAAAAAAAAGATTGTAAAGAAAACAGGTCGGGACTGCACTCCACCACACCCCATACAGCGCATGTCACCTGTGCAAGAGCAATGAGAAGGCTCGCCCAGATTCCCCACTCTATGTCAGGAGGATAGTGAGGTGCCGCCCTAATTGGTTGCGAGCAGCAACTTAAAGAAATTATTTGTAAATTATGGGGTCCATGTAGAGCTTTTAAATTTGACTCAAATACTCACAAAAACCTCCTCTACAGTTCAGTTGCATTAGAATATGACCATCAAAATCATTTCAGGGTCCCTTTAATACTTTTTTTCCACAAGACAACATAAAAGCATTAAAGTGTTAAGGGACATCAACATTATTTGTTTGTCACTTCCACAAACTTTCATGCACACCTAACTCACTTCGGCTCCTCATTAGCAGCAGGGAACATAGATGAAGAAAATTAAAAATGGGGAACAATATAACCACTAGCACGACAGACTTGCAGCTACAAAATTTGCTCAGCTGAGTGGCCATCAAATAAACATTTCTCTCGGAATTAACATCGATCATGAGATCAGACAAAATGTCAACTGCATTGATCAAGCTCATTACAGCTTCAATCATCTGGGCCATATACAAGGACAACTGCTTGACAATATATGAAAAACATTATGCTCTGGCAACTTCACTGCATGCAATTTCTTTTGTAAAAAGAAAACGCAATTGGTCATTAATTAATCCTAACAAAGACTTCATGAGATTTTGAAGCTGGGTCTGGTTCCTTCCTAGGAGCAGTGTCAGTTATCTTTGACAATTGAGATGCTGAATATTTCAAGATTACTGCTTTAACTGACCCTATTAGCAAATCAAAATCCTATTCTGTATGCCTACCATGAGAGAAAGTATGGTGCCAGCAACCTGCAACAAAAATATGATGCAGTTGCAGCAGCTGTGAACTACAGGATAGGCTACCAACAATAGTACAATTGGGAAACTCAGATACAGGTAATTACCCCAAGGTTTACCAATGGCTAACAGAAAAAAATTGGCTGTGGCTTAGCTCTGGTTAACTCTAGTTGAATTGCGAAAGCTTCATTTCCTCGGCACGTCGTCTACGCAGCGTCTCATTCTGACGCTCTCGAGAACTCAAACCGGTCTCTTCCGCAGTTGAGAGAGTCACTCTGGGACATGGCACGACTTCTTCTAGCTGCATATTCGTTACGACGCTTCTCGAGTCGTGCGGCGCGTTCTTCTGCCGTCTCTTGAGCGCATTGTCTCTTCCTCGCTTCGTTTTTTCGTTGTTGTCTCTCTTTCGCGCTCTTCATAACAACTGGACTCCACTGAGGTGAAGCGCATATATATATATATATATATCCCCGCGAGGCAACACCTCCTCTCCCTCTACCCCAGCGGAGCACATCTGGTGGAGCGAGCGGCGACGGCGGCGGCGCCATCTGTTGGAGCGCGGCTGCGGCGTTGCTAGGCAACGGCAGCTCAAGGTCGTTCGTCGGCCACGGCATACGGCTAAGTGTGCGACGAGCCGAAATGGCTCGCTGGCTGGCGTAGTGTTGCTTTCGCAACAAAAACAGCTCAATCCGCCTGACAGCTATGGCAAACTTGTTTATCCAGCCTCATCTAATGACAGGCTGAAGGCAAAAAATAACCCTGATAGTAACAGGAACCAGAAGGTCACTTCATAAATGAGAAAAGGCTATGACACAACTTGACTAACATATTATAAGCAAGCAAAGCAAATCTGAATATAAAATCCTGCACAGGATGTGTGCAATAGTAAAAAAAATGCTAGTACTGCATAAAGAATGGAGGAGCACAGCTGGCTTTTGCTTCCTTAAATAAGTTGAGTTTCATAGTGCTACGGATACAAATTTTAGTTATGCTTGTTTTTCTTAACTGAAATGCATGCAGTCACACTACTGAATAAAATGTTCAGCTACAAAATGCAATGTGTTCTTTTCTTGGCTTCTTGGTCTGCAACTAACATAACCTTTTAGTGCCTGCCCATCAGTGCCTCAAGCTACCCCTAATGATCAGCATATGCAAAAGGCGAGAAAGCCAGGATAGGAGGTTGAATAGGTGGTGCTGAAGAGATTGCAAAAGCATAGGGAGTAATATTACAGGGTGTGGAGGGTATATGTGAAAGTATTGGCATAATGGCCTTAGCCCTTCTATGATGTGCGTGCTTAAGCTAGTCTGTGATGCAGTCACTGTTGCCCACAATTGCTACCGCCATGGGAACAAGACTTCCCAGCTCAATAGAGGTTACCAAATAAACACAGTCGTTCCAAATGGCAGTAAAAAAAATGTGCATGCGAAGACTTTAAAAGCTGATATAAATATCCCGTTAGATAACTCCGTAATCTGCAACCATGTGACTTGTCAGCACATGGGTGCCACATGTGTCATTCAACTTGCCTAGATACGTTAACCACCAGACATAAACTGAAACCCAAAGTATGAAATAGAGAAAGGAAATAGAATAAGATTCGATGCCCATTCAGAATTTGTCCAAGATAAGCATTAACATTTCTACAATCAATGCAAACAAATCTGCCAGTTTTATTTCTAGTAACTGCGGCCATCAATCCACCACCTCCAAGATATGAAAAAGTTAACTCAACTGCGTTTGTGTGATTGTCTTTGACTTGCTTCTATGCTTGCAGCATGAGTTAACAATGACAGACCTTCAGCTTTTCAACTTTGCACTTGCTCACAAGTGTATAGATGTCTACAAAACCCCTGGTACGTTCAGATGTACACAGGTTTTCAACTTGTCTGCACTTTCTTGTGCCACATTGCTTTGAACGGTATTGCTGATTTAAATGTGTCTGTATCCAAAAGCTCCAGCTTAAACCAAGAGCAATGTTCGCCTCTCTCAATACTGTTAAGTGACAATGAGAGTCACTTGAGACTAGGTGCAACAATTGCGCAGTGAAAACTACATTTTATACGCCATGATAACATGCACCAGAAGCATGTATCATGTGGTAACCACAACATTTGGTTTGTGTGTTGTAGGTTACTTAGCAGCTCACCAAATGCAAACATTAAAAATGCCATTACCATGCCTAGCATCAGGTGATGAGTAGAATTCTTGCTCCAGCAGTGGTGTGCAGTTGGCAAGCGATAGACCAATAAGGTACCGTTCAACCTTGAGAGGGTCTGTCAGCTGCCAGGTAAAGAAATTTGGATAGGCCGCGGGCTCAGTGGAATTTGGGTTCAGTGGAGACGGTCCAGCTGACACTTCAGACATACTGAAAAATACACAAGAGCGTGACCAGATTTTAAATCAAATTCCTGTGACTCATGCATGTTGAACATTTAAGACTAAACTTGAAAGCCGTGGGGGACAACGGTTCACAGACCAATACACAACACAAATGCAGACAAGCTTCCATTTGTAAAGATTTTATTCAGGTAAAGTTCCCTAGTGAGTATATCCTGGATGCAAAACTAGAGAACAGTGCTGACAGTGTGTTTTCATGCCACAGGGCCAAATGTGCAATTACATTTACAACCTGGCAAAGACTGTGTATCTGTTCACTAAAAAAGGCATCATACAGGAATTTTTGTTTCTCAATCTACCACATCATACAGCCCTATTTCCATGTACTTCACAAGTGCAGCTGGAGAGAGGTGTGTGAAGAGAGAGTAACTTATTTTCAGAAATAGTGTTGAAGAGAGCATTTTTATTTACTGTGCAAGGTCTTCACCCTTTATAGAACAAAGTGAACACATTCACTGGGTACCAGGCCATAAGGGGATTGAGGAGAAATGAGCTGGTTCATCAGCCTGCCCGCAAGATAAATGACTGGGTGCCTGCCAAGCCCGGCGATGGGAAATGACACAGAACTCTACAAACAACTAGTAAGTAAACGAACACTACAAACACATGCGAGAAGAGTGCACCTTCTTCCCTCCACCACTTCCACATGCATCTCACCACACAATATTCTTAAATCCTTTTCAAAACCCAAACCAACATGCTCCTTATCCTGCACAGAGTTTATTTATTTGGCTTCAGCAGTGACCCAAACTACCACAATTGTCCTCGCCAGACCACAACACCGAGTACATGCTTTTCACATGCTGTGCTGCCGACACATCTTGTTACTTTCCCTTACCCTCACCCACAACCCGGAGCGCTTGGCTAAACTTGGCAGAGCTGAATAAAGAGCGGGCTGAACATGCAAGCAGCTGAACAGACGACCCACCTTCTGGGGTCTTTATCCGAGTGGTTCCAGAGTAAAGACCTGCTTTAACTGAGTGAGTGAACATGATTTTAATTTTTTTGTCAGTTTGAGATTAAAATGTTAAACAATCCCCAAGTTTTTATATAATTTGAATCCAAATGAAATGCTCTGTTGAAAAAGTAATTTTCTAATTTCTTTAAAAATTCTTGCTCACACTTAAAGTGGAAGTTCTCAATTGTTTTATAAAGCTCTTTGGGAACCCCAGCAACTTTCTAAATGCGACAAGCAAACCCCGACTGTCTTGGCTTCCATCTTTTCTTGTGACAGGCATGCAAAAAAGAACATGCAGACATATAGCTCTGCAACAATGTCCCATTTCCATTAATAATAACTGGCTGTACAGCGACACAGTCTACTAGCTATTATAGTATGATTAGTCCCTAAAGAAAGTTGCTATAAGGCGTGCATACTTATTGGCATGACCGACTTTGGATTTGCGTGCATGGGGAACCAAAAAGCACTTCACAGAAGCCAGTTTGAGACACATGGATTACAGCATTTGATTACCATACTTCATCTTTACTGCCGGTAGTGTACAAGGCGGCCTGTGGTTTTATGGATGAGTGACAGCCTTGAAAGGCTCCTGAGATGGTGTTCAGCTACCACTCAATCCAGCTGCTCACTGTGATTACCACACATATGTTATTCTTAAAGCAAATTTGTCATGCCTTAGGCAAGTTATATACACTGTATGTACTTGACTTTACAATGTACACTGCACCCCCCACCCACCCCGCCGGATGCTTATAACTGCCCAAAGGCTTGCTTTTATTATTTCTTTAGTGCAACATATCCGAACAGTTAGCAAAACTTTTCTTCTGTGTAGCAAGCTATGCTAACATCCACCATTGTATACTTCAACCTGTAGGCATTTAAGACCTAACATCAAGAGATGGCTTGCCCATAACATCCCAGGAGCCATGACAGTGAACCACGCATTGAATCCACGGGTGCAGGCCGAAGCATGTGGTGATAAGTAGAGTACACAAACATGCAAGCCCTCAATGCGCTCCTGGTTCGTCAGCATGGTGGCTGTTCATCACTGCAAGCCACATGTCCAAATAGCCCCCATTTTACACTACAATAATATGCAGTGGAAATCTTTTGCAATCATCGTGAAAGCTGCTTTTGATCCCATTCTGCATGGACTTTCCCCTTTGAGTGACTCAGCACTGGAATGCCTTATGGTGGTGATGATCAGCCTCCAGCCAGCCTTTGCTACACTGCCCCACAGCTGTCATGTGCCTTCAGCCTGTGACAGCTAGTGTTTACCTCCCAGCGGTGTGGCATCTGATTTTGCAACTGATCCAAAAACTCTCCTGACGGCTGTCTAAAAAAGCCACACGCATTTAATAATAATAATAATAATTGGTTTTTGGGGGGGAAAGGAAATGGCGCAGTATCTGTCTCATATATCGTTGGACACCTGAACCGCGCCGTAAGGGAAGGGATAAGGGAGGGAGTGAAAGAAGAAAGGTGCCGTAGTGGAGGGCTCCGGAATAATTTCGACCACCTGGGGATCTTTAACGTGCACTGACATCGCACAGCACACGGGCGCCTTTGCGTTTTTCCTCCATAAAAACGCAGCCGCCGCGGTCGGGTTCGAACCCGGGAACTCCGGCAGAACGCTAAAGGAAGCTTAGCGTTTAGCGTATCGTCTTTGCGGGGCTTACGGAGGCAACATGGCGACACCCTGCTTGCCCGCTTCGGTTCTAAAATACCTCGGCATTGCCTTATTCGGCGCTCAACTGGCTGTAAATGGTTGCATTCGCTTCCGCTTCTTGTTATCTCACTAGGACACACTGTTATATGTGATAAGCTGTCGGTAATTTTGAGATAGCAGTCTATTTTCAAGCCCGTAAGCCTAACAACACTGTTTACATTGTTGTCATGACAACGGCCCGTTTGTGTTGTTTTTGTATGGCTATTTTCTCAGAAGTTTCGGTTTCGCACATGTGCGAGGACCATGGCCGCCAGCCGCGCGCGTTTTTCAGTGGCGGACGACATAGAGCTTCTGCGCGAGGTTCGCGAATGGTTTCCGCTCAAGTGGGCCGAGATAGCAAGAACTCTCAGCGAGTATTCGGCTAAGGCGTTCGCAGTTCGCGCTGTGAGCGAACGAGCTGAGCTGCTGCTGAGCCAGTACGCGGCCAACGATCATGTGAGCGCAAGTAAGTTATTTAGATTGCATGAAAAGATAGTCGAAAAGTGTAGAGTGCAAAGTTTCAAAGCGTTCTCTTGGTTGACACGCAGGTCTGGAACTGAAGAGCAGTACAGCAAAGGAAAGTTTTTTTGTTTTTTTTCTGGCGTGTGGTGGCGCTAGGTAAGTACTTACCCAAACGTGGCTGAACCTAGGTTGCCTAGGTGTTGTTTGTCCACTGAGCGCCTGTTACGGAACGGTCCGCAAACGCTCATCTAAAACCGTCGTTCGCACTTTGGATTTAGCGTGCGCAACCGTCTTACGTGTTGCGCACACAAAAAACGCAAACGCTAGACTAAAACTGTCTAATTTCCTTCTTGTCCTTTTTCACCTGCTCGTCAATTTGTTTTTCAACACACGCAGACAGAATGCGATTGGGTCAATAACCTTCTGCGATGTAGTACATTTTGTTTCTAGCTGCGCATTGTTCGTGTACCTGAGGCATCCGCATAAATCCCCATGACGCTTCAATGCGAGAATAATAAATTGCCTTAGTGAATTAATGATGTGATTATAGTTCACTGTTGCCCAGATTTTTTTTCCCCCCTGCACCTTTACCAAGCAAATTTGGCTTTAGAGGTAACAGAAAACATTGGCAGGCTACGAGTAAAAGCTGTTTAGCTAGGCCAGACGCGAGCATGTTTAATGACTACCAGAGCGCGAGTCATAGCATTGCGTGCTTTCCAAGATTACCATTCAATGAAGTCCACTTGGACAAAAAGCAATATGCGGTACTATGCTGGTCTTCTAAATCACTTCAGCTGAACATATGTAAACGTACAAGTGACCCAGACGACCCAAACAAAATTAAATTGGTTCACGTCACCCCACCTCATTTATATTGATCACGGCACGAATGCGAGCAGTTTTCGCTTACGCAATGACACTGGTGAAGCGTTCTGCATTCACAGCAACTACCCTTAATTGTATAATGATATTTATAATCGCGTACAGTGCAGACCTATCGTAAAAGCTAGTGCACACCGTTAATATACTAACGTCCTGTTGAGAATGAATGGAGCACAACTCACATTTTGGCAGACCACGCGCATTCAACGGGAATCCGGGGCTCCGGGGTCTTCGTCTCAGCTAGCGCTGCTAACGTTTCACAATAGCTGCAATCGCTTGGACAGGTGGCGCCAGCTGCTGGGGTAGTTCTTCCTCCGCCTGCGTGTGTGTGCTGTCTCTAGCGGTTATTTATGTTTTCCCTTTTTTCGTCCGTCGCTCGGCGGATGACGACGGCTGATAAAACCCAATCAGCCGCGCAATGGCTTCACAAAACCGGTCCAGAGCGTAGATATTTAAAGGGACACGCTTCACGAGCAGGCACAGCATTTCATTGTTCGTGCCACGGTGTTTCACTTTCGTGTGAGCTGGTTTAAATACGGTTTTTGTAAGGAAAGTCTAAACACTTTGTGGAGCCGCGACACAGTTGACAATAGTGCCTTGAAAAGTGCCGATCGCTCTCGTAAACCGGGCAGTTTGCCTAACACGAGGGAACTAATGGGCGTCATTTGGCTGGCGGTTCTGCGCACGGCTGAAAACAATGCACGCATTGCTTGGCCTGGCCTGGCGGCAGCAGCCGCCTGGAAGCAGTCTGCTGCGCTCGCGCGCACAAGCTCCTGTGGGCTGTGTGCTCCAGGACTTTGCCGCGCATCGCACGCTCATACACCTGCTGCCGGCATGAACTGGTCGGCGAAATTGCAGCGCTTGTTGGAAAATTTTGACATCACGCGAATCAGTAAGTCCTGCGTCGATTAATTTCTCTCTCTCGACGCGCGATCGGACGCTTTGCTAATTCCATTCACCCGTGCTACGCCGAACGTTTACGAGTGCTGAATTTCCTTTCGGATTCATCAAATACAATCTGGTGCTGCACAAAACACATTTTGAGATGATGTGCAAAGATCTCTAGAATGCAAGTGAGGTGCAAACCTATGAAAATGAAACCACTTTTCCCAATCGTGATGTGCGCGGATGCGATGGCTGAGGGAAAGCGGCCGCGCTTCGTGGCATCGGAGGCGTTCCGAGCGCGGCTGAATTGTTCTCGACGCTCCTTCTGCAGGTTTCTATCATGAGAAGTGCAAGCCGTTTTTTATCGGCGACGAGCACATGGGCTTCATTCGGCCGAACGATTGGATCCACCTTGCTCCCTACAAGGATGCCTTTCAGTACGACATCAAAACGAATCGGGTTGTTTTGAATCCGAGTTGGAAGACCTACGAGGAGCGCAGCGCAAAGGTCGCCGACGTATTGCAGGACATACGGAGAAAGAATATCTTCAAAACACTGAAGGGATGGAGGAATGAGGTATGTTCGCTGCAACGGTACACAGTTGTTTACGTTCTTCGGATGGAGTCGCGCGCTCGCCTCTCTGCTGATTCTAAATATAGCTGCCCAGTCCATTCAGTTTGCGTGATCATTGCTTGATCGTGGAGCTATTTGGAAGCGCGCTAGTTGTGTAGATGTGTTGAGCTTTATTAACTATCGGACACCTCGTTCTTTTCTTTCGCTTTATACTTAGTGCTACGACGTCAGTGCCAGGTTTGGTGACAAACCGGCTATGAAGATGGAAAGATCTGCAACGTGTAAGCGAACCGCTATTGTTTTCGGTTTTTGTTTAAACACTTAATTTTCCTTCCTTGCGAGAGATTTTTGCAATGCAGTAATGAGACATGTTCGTTGGATTTGCGCGAAGGCCTGTTCGGTTTGAAGCGATACGGCGTGCACATCAATGGATACGTGAGACGGCCCGATGGATCCATGAGCGTCTGGTTTCAGAGGAGATCGGCAACGAAGGAAACATTCCCGAACAAGATCGACAATATGGTAAGGGCGAATGCATGTCGATCGCAACAGAAACATGTTCAGAATGCTGAATAAATGAACTTTACTGGAAGCCACGAGCAAGACAAAATTCGTTTAGAATGAATGAATCAATTAATGAACTTTCTGACAGTGACGGGCAAGACAAAATTCAGCTAGAATCGATGAATGAAAAAATGAACTGGATCACGAAAGTGATGATGGAGTATGACAAAATTCGACTAGAATGAATGAGTAAATAAAATAAACTTTATTACTTGAAAGTGATGAATAAGCTTGCTAATGATTGATGTGATAAGTGTTCTTTATGTCATGAGATGCTCACATTTTTGTGCTGTGGTGTCATGCATTTGTAGCCGTGGGCAAATTTTGTACTTCGTATTTTATAGCAAGTAAGCACATGCAGTGCATGTTGTGAGGGACGTATATAAAAGCCTATTGAAATAAAAACACTCTTGCAACAAAAAAGTGAAACATTCAGAGCACCACTGGTTTTTCTGCCATATAGTATAATGTCAGAGTGGAAAAGCCGTGCAGTATTCATGCGTTTTGTAAGCCAGCCGAGAGAAAACAGCATGTCTTGCAGGTCAGTGCAATTTTATCAAGGTGAACTAGCTTGCTTCATGTGGAGCTTTGTTGTCAAATTACCTGATTTCCTTGATATTGGTATGGTGCGCATTACCTTTGTTTCATGTAATTTTGCCGGTTTGCTCCAGCATCTTAACTTTTTGCAGTCATCAACTTTTTGTCTACTTCGTAGACATTTTGGTGTGAGTTTTGGGTGTTGTCAAAAATCATAGTTGATGTGCAGTGACATGCTGTAAAGGGCTTCTCATGTTTTTTGCAAATCGCGTGAAACTCACGATAAAATTGTTGCAGTGGATAATTTGTTGAAAATGTCATCATAATTTTCTGTATCCCCCTCTCCTTCCCTGAGAAAAAAGAACCTTTAAAAAGAGCATGTTGTTTCCATCTTCAATACTCATTGATGCTAATTAAAACTTCCAGGCACAATTCACACTTACTAAAAGACCTTTTTTTCGCAACATCTGGCATAGGGTTCCTGTTCTTCTCAGCGTCCTTACGTCCTTTGAGTTCACTGCACACTTCAGTGAGTCATGCTGTGTGAATAGACTTCATCACCTTTGCTCTCAAGTCCAGCATTATGTCTAGTACAGTTTGTACTTGCTGCCACTTCAGCTTTGTGAAATTCAGTGCCTGCGAAAATCATAAACTGCGACTTAGCCGCATTCATAAAGTTTTGAGCTCAGGAATAATAATTCATTTACAGTGTTTTTTCTTTTTCTTTGCTATTTGCCTGGGTCCCTCAGTCTTTTCGTTAATATGACTCTGTATGAAAGCACTCCAGACATTCCTCATTGGCAGACACTGGCATGTTTGTTGCATGTCTTGGGAGTGTGGCACTGTCTCCATGTCTCCTGATGCAAGGCATAATTTTTCTTACTAGATCCGTCTTCACTGTCGCTAAATTCGCACAAGTTGATTCCATAAATTGTGAGGATGAAAAATGACCCCTTTACTGACTGGCTTTGAACAAAAAAAAATTACTGCAAAAACATGCTTTGAAAGGACTCATAAAGATAGCACTGTGTGTCCAGTGAGAAGGGCAAGGCAGAGCTGGTAGTTAAGAGAATGAGTAGATACAAAAGAGTAGATACATTAGTTGGTCCAGGACAACTAATGACCAAAATGCCATTCTCCTGTGTGTGGTGTAACTTGGCTAATGACTATGATGGTGTAACTTGGCTAATGACTATGAAAGGTCAGTGAAGATAATATAAACAACAAAATAAATTAAGATATGTAAAAATACACTGATCACAAGAAGTGAAAGCGAGTAAACAAGCCATAATGGATTCACTTAGGATGCACACATTTGTTACATCATATTCAAAGCTGTCTGAACCTAGTAAAGGAGACATGGGCAGATACAAGCGATTTCCAAGTTGATGAATTTATAGAGTGGAGTAAGAACACCCAGTCCACCTCTCCTGCACCCCCACCCCCACCCCCCACCCCACTCTTTTTATCTGATGTAGACACATTGGGTGAGATGTTTCATTTATTTCTGTCAAGCCTGGGAATACCAGTTTTGCATAGCTGGTTCACTAATTTGTTCTCTTTCTTTTTGAATTTGAAAAAAGTTTGTGCTTGGATTGGCATGACAGAGTTAGAGCACCTCGAAGTGATGTGCTATACAACGTTTTCCAGGTGACAGGAGGGTTTTGTGTTGGCTACACCCTGACCCAGTGCGTCCGCAAAGAAGCTCAGGAGGAAGCCTCTTTGCCAGATAACCTGCTGAGTGCTATCAGGCCGGCTGGAAATGTGTCGTAGGTGTTTCCTTAATTGTAAATTTTCTTCCCTTTTCATGGCACTGTATTGTGAAGTGTATGACAGGGGATGTGTAAGATGACATTTTGGTTGGGGGTGCTGCTTCACCTTTAGAGACGTGGCAGAATATGGTAAAACCAGCTAGGAAGGAGCCCAAAGACAGGAGAAATGTAGATAATCCCATTTACAAAAGATTTGGTTACAACACTAGATGACAGATGTGCATCCTATCCAGCATTGAGTGACCTCTCATTTCATGAGGGCATGTGTGTGCAAGCGTGGAAACTGTATGCAAGAGTTTACAGAAGTACATTTCTCATAAGCACTGTACAGCATTGGCTGGCGCATGCTGCAAATCGTTCACAAGCTGCTGTCATTTGCATGTTCAAGGCGGGAAGTTGTGCTTGTAAGGCACTTTGTGAGCTCAAGGTTCAGAGCACTGAAGGCCTCTGGCATTCCTGCCACTTGGCATTGTGAACAGTGTCCAAATGGCGAAAAGCCTGTCACTTCTGCATTCCCAGTACCAGTTTTCATTTTCCCCATCATTTCCACACTGATTTTTAAATGCCATGAGGCAAAGGGCTTTCTTTAGCTCCACGCTTTGTGACTGGTGTCACTTTTATTTTCCCAGTGGTGTTAATATGTTACAGCCGCTTCATCCTCTATTCCTGAACTCCTTGATTACTCTTTGGATTTCTAGTGCTGATAAGATTGTGGTGTTCTCATTGGCTGCATGCATTGACACTTGCATTGCAGAGAAACTGGGCGGACGACAGCTCGCCTGTATTAGCTCAAACAGGGATGTGTCTGAGCAGATAGAATGTATTGCTAAATTGGCTTTGTGGGGCTGCATAGTGAGTGTTCGACAAATAGCCAGAAAGGTGTCTTTTAGAGAAAAGTATTGGAGCACAAGTAAGAAGATGTAATTAGTGTGAATGTTGTCATTTATTGCCATTTTAACGTTGAACACTAAGAGCTAACTTGTGATCATTTGATTTCGATGGCTTAATTTCTTTCCTCATTTATTCTTGCAGCTTTACTGTGTAAATGACTCGCCGCAATTTCTACGATCCCTGTGCTTATCTGTTTGTTTCTGGCAGGTTTGTATATGAGGATGATCGAGGCATATTCCCGGAAACTATCTTTGTCTTTGACCTGGAGCTTCCGGCAGACTTTCAACCTCAGTGCTCAGACAATGAAGTGGACAACTTCTACCTTATGACAATTCCAGAGGTATTTATAATATCTACTGACATGTGCATGCATTGTCATAAGTCAAGCTATGTGTTGTCAAAAGTATAAGTGAGGTAACTTTGGTCATTTAAATTTTTTAATGGGGTGGCATAATGCATAATATAGCAGTTGTTCAGCATGAATCCAGAAATGAAAAGCTGTGGTAGATTAATATTACTGTTATAGCTTGTGCTTGCGATCATTGCACTACTGATTTTTGAACTTGATGCTTTGGTTGTTGTCAGGTTATGCACATGGATAAGGGTCCTTTTCTTTTAACAGTAGTTCCTTCAAACCTTTTCTTTTTTTTTTCTCTTGTGCTCTCAATGCACATTAAGACACATGTTCGTCATGGGTCTGGCCATATTTGCCTGCAAAAGTCATTGTAAATTTTTTCCTTGGTTGCTATTGCTACGGATTTTTTTGCATGATGGTGAAGATTTGCACAAAGTATCAAAATATTGATGCACATGACTTGTATAAAATTAGATTTCCTTTTCTAAAACTGCTGGTCGAGCTCTTTCGAGGGTATTTCAGTTACTGCATGACTACTGAAATGAACAAAAACCCGATAGGTCATCCCTCAATACAGTGAAAACTCTGCCTTCAATAACTTAATTGCAATGCCTCTCTGATCTTAGTTGGGCACTAATCACAGCTGCATCCGTACTGTGCCTGGTAAAAGCAACGAGGTTAGTTTTTATTTTGCATCTGATGCTAGTAGGCAAAAAAGCCAAAGCCCCTCTTATATCGTTTTGCCACGACTAGCTTAGTTACTGCATCTGGTTGACTTGCATGGTGCAGCAAATGTCGTGGTCTGCAAGTGCGTGTTGCTGCCCGAGTGGCGCAGGTTGTTCCCCCTTTTATGTGACAATGACTATTCTGTGCACAGGTCAGAAATTTAGTTCTGTCTGAAGAGTTCAAGATTACAAGCTGTCCCATCCTGCTGGACTTCTTGGTGAGGCATCACTTTCTGTCGCCTGACGAAGGTGAGTAGGCTGTGTTGATTGCCTGGCAGTTCTGGTTTTGTGAACAAAACTTCATAGAAAAGGACAACTGAATTATTTCCTTAAAAAGTGACTATGGAGGACCTTGCTATGTCTCGGAAAAGGATTTTTGCTATGCGATGTATTTGGGCTGGCATTCTGTTCATATTTGAACAGCGCAATTAAACAACGGGACACAACGAAGAAAGGACATCACAAGCGCTGGTTTCTTCGTTGTGTCCCGTTGTTTTATTGCGCTGTTCAAACATGAATCAATACCAACTTGCCCACTTCGCAGCTTTAATGACATTCTGTTGTGTAAGTGAAAAGATAGGCAGTTGTGTGACTTTAACATCGACACTTGGCAGCAGCTGATACCAGCTGGAGTATGTGCCAAAGCTTCATACTATCTTTAGCATAGCCTGTAAAAAATAGATTGCAATGTATGGATGGCAACTGTAGGCAAGAGTGGCACTGTAGTATATTGCTATAGAGAATTGCACACCACTGTGAATTTATCTTTTTTTTTTTTTCAAATGGTTGATGGCTAGGCAGTAAAAGCATTTGAAATTGCTCTCTTTAATTATATTAAAATCAGGAAGCAATGCTTTCAGAAAGTTTGTTTACACATTCGTGGAAGCATTAAGCATCAAACTTGATTTTCAAGATAAGCTTTAAAAGGTGGTCCTGTACGGTGTAGAGTGTGCGAAAGTACGGGATGAACAGTTATGTGAATTTCATGGAGTAAAGGCTTTCAGAAAATTACAGTACTCAGTTGGCTCAAAGGTGTTTTTAACTGAATATTGACAAGAAGAAAGTGCATCTGTTTGTAATGACCTTGCATGGACAAAATAGGTTCTAGCATGTCAGCACAAAAATGGGTAGTCAAGGCTGGGCACATGACTAAGGAGCCTTGACACTTGGAAGCTTAACTCTTTCGCTACCACGGAAGTGAGTTTTTAGCCACTTGTAAAAATAGGAGAGCATAGAAGGTGAGAATGGCCGCCTCCATCAGTCTGGCACACACCCTGAAACGCACCCTGAAATTAATTAGCATCCATGGTTGATTTTCTTGACAATGTAGGTAGCAGTGGCTCTGAAGATGCTGGCTTCATTATCCAGCTTTAGTTCAGAGGGCAAACATGACTCAAGGACAGTGGTGTAAATTGCAGGGGGGACATCGCAGAGGGGACAAAGGGGTCATGACCCCTCCTTCGCCTATAGAAGGGTGGGGGGACACAGCATGCAAACAGCCCCCCCCGACAGTCGTCCCGGGACTACTCGGTCGGCATTGAAAGATACAAGCGGTACATGCAACACGGAGAAGCAGCGGGAGCAACGAGGCCTCTTCCCTTTCACAGAATGGTTCAGCAGAATCAGGTGTTCAAAAAACAGTGCAGTCATAGTTACACTCTGCCAACAATCAGAGGACATGCCATGACTGCGTGTGATTGCTTTTACTTTTACTTCAAGCCTTTGCTTTTTTGGCATCCAGTCAACCTGTTATTGAGACAGATGTTAAAGGTTAGTCCTGCGCATTCGAGGGTTGGCGCCGTGCAAACCCTCGAAGCTTTCTTCGGGCATCTTTCTCTTGTTCGAACCTGGCAAACGTTTCAATAGTGCGCTAGACAGGCGCTGACAGATGTGACTCTCACCTTGGCGGCATGCATTAAGCTATTTCATATCAGCTGGCAACTTTAATTTAAAAAAGGGAATAAGTAAAACACTTGAGCAATGTCTACCACCATCACTTTCAGTTTCTTAAAACTGTCGTTAGGATTAGAAAATTGCGAATCTCCCTTCTAGCATCTTGGGCCCATGCCTCCTATGAGTCAGAAATAAAGTATGGAGGCTGCGATTATAGAGTGAGAATGCGATGCTGGCTAAATGCTGTAGAAAGGCTAAATTCTGTAGAAATAGCATGACCGCTGAATTAAAATACTCAGGCACAATGTAGGCTTTAGATTCAAGGAAAGCTGCAAAACATAACTTTATACTCGGCGTTCGAGGTCTGCACAGGCCGGTATCTAGACTGGGTCTGGCCTACCCGTCGCTACTTCTGTCCCGACTCCGAATCCGACCGCAGCCCGCTATCAGTTCCGGCCTGGCCCGGTGCTTGTTCGGTCATGCCGTGCAGGCCTGTTTGCTCTTCACGATGAAATTTTGCTCTTAAAAAAAAAAGAGATACAACAAGCAGTAAACAGATATCTGTGTAGCAGGTGAAAAAGTTGCAGAAAGCAAGAAGCGTAACATCGGGTTCTTACGAGCGACGAGTGCCTACTCAAGCTGGGCGCAGCCGAAAAAATCTGGTTATAAAGAAAGCACTGCATGCCATCTTTTTCAGTGGCTTGTGAGGCAACACTTTAAAGGGACTATGCAATAAATTAATTGAGATTACGTAAAGCAGACGAAAGATAGGCATTTCATCACTCGTCACCCCAACGCAAGAATTTTTAAGCTAGCATCAATAACAACGAAGATATAGACGATTAAAAATTACACTCCTCCTCTCCCCCTCAACTCGTACACGAGGAGCACCAGAAAAAAAATAAAGAAAACAGCTCTGGGACTGGGCCCCGCCCATCCCATCATCTGCTGACGTTTATTTTGCAACTTCCAATTGTCGCTCCTAGCCCCCAGCAGCAGCGTCGGCGGCGTGGCGGCATCTCTCCAGTCTCTTCGCCTTCTAGATTGCGGCACGCGTCGGGTTTCTTTGCTTGTCATCTGTGGCAATTAGCAGTAATAAACCCGGACCTCGAGGTGCGACTGCTCGCTCTTACGGCCGCGATGGGTATCGAGCCCTATGCGTGCGCACGAAGAGCCGTGCGAGGGGCTCCGGAACTCCCGACAGATGGAGGCGGCAGAGGAAAATTGAAATCATATGCGCGAAGGCAATGCCCTGGCTCGCTTGCCCGAGAGGGTCGCGCGGCGGCACAAGCAGACGATTTTCACGGCTACCGGAAGTGTGCCCGTGACGTCGTGGCTGCCGGGGCTGCAGCGAATGAGAGCGTGTGGTGGCCTGGCGACGTCATGGTACAGTGACGTCTTTGTTCCACGATTTTAGTTCCAAAATCGGTCACTACGAGCACACCAATTGGCCCGCAAATTTTGAAAGACACGGTTTTTAAAAGTTCATAATAAATTGCCGGCTCAGTTCTAAAGACTCATACTTGGTGTGAATGCTTCTTAGCATCATTTCTAAGTATTGAGAACATTTACAAGTGACTTTTTATTCATTGCATAGTCCCGTTAAGAGAGAAATTTCTAAAAACAATGGCTTTAGCAGGTGAAGATACTATTTTACTCAAGTGGAAAGCATCCACCGTTAAACAATGTGGCACACTGTGCCACATTTAACTGAACTCATGGGGCAGTATGCAGGGTTTGTAGCTGAACAGTAAGCTGAACAGTAGCTGAATACTATGGGATGTTTTGGAGCCTTTTCTCATCAACTGTCCAATTTGCTACTCTGTATCTCCTCCGGTAAGCTAGGTTTCTGATGACGGCGGCGGTTCTGCCGGCATTTCGGACTATACCTGCGCCTGGGACATGTTAGGACGAGGGGGGAGGGGCTGTTTAGCTTTGTACCCCCCCTGAAATGTGCGTGGATTTATGCCACTGCTCAAACAACCGCCCAAAGCGTCTGTGGCAGCTCCTCCAATAGTTTATGTGATCCCGTTTCGCTAGACTTAGCGGCTGTTATGAAAACGATATTGACATTACCGATGTTATTTGTCTCACATGTACAGTTTTCATGTTATTTAGTAAGGATTTGATATGGCCTGCACTGTGAAGAGCTTGCCCAGTGGTGTGCCCAACTATAGGGGATGATTGCTTCCTGGCTGAAATACTGTACAAGCTAGAACTTTGATTTTTTTCAGTAGTATTTGACTTTAGATAGGCAGACATTTTGTGTATTCTAAAGTTTCTTTTTGTATACATATATAACTTTGCATGTGTTGTTTAAATGTTATCTAAAAACATTGATTTTGCAAATAAAATTTGATTATAAGGCATGAAACATTTTGGCAAAGCTTATATTAGTAGTATAATGCATGTTTAATTGGCCTAATTTGATGTATTGCATTAAATATTAAACGTCAAAATTTTGCGCCAGAGAAATTTAACAAAAACCACAGAATGGGGCCATTTTTCCAATGGTAGGGAAAAAGCTAAGAAAGGCAAGAAATGAGCATGGCTGCCAACTTCAACTTCAGCCTCTTAATTGAGTACACGCTGTACTGCAGAATACAAGAAGTGCATGTGATAGGTTCTTGTATGATGAATGCGGTTCTTGGTGTGTCCTTAAATGTTCAATTACATGCATACTATTCAGATGGAAGCACTGGTTCCTGTGAGAGTACTTCCTCTGTTTGATCAAATTTTTATTTTAGCCAGCAGAAATTGGGGCTAACCTTGTTGAACTGTTTTCTTCTCAGGTTCCTAAAGCTCATATGACAAGGGGCGTTTGAGGAGGTTGAATTTAAAAGTGTGCGAATTTGGGAAATATTTTCTGTCACCTTCATAGTTTCCTGCATGGGCTGCAGTTCAGATCGGGACGCCAACTAATTGTTTTGAAGTTAGCAGCTAGGTCTGCATAGAGTGATATTCGGCCAGTGGCACTGAGGGCAAATTAAAGTTGGCCTGCATCGATAGATTACTGCATTATAACGACAGAGAGGCTGCTTTTGCTGAAAACAAAGCATTTATGAGGTGGAGAAGGCCAAAAAATGAAATACATGTGTTGCCATCAGTGGCCAATTTCACCAGCAAACTGCGATGCATCGAGACAGCTGCTTTTGGCACAGATCGCAGAGGCTAGGCTACCTGCCATACACTTCAAAGTGTCATTCACAGAGTCCTATTCGGTGCTGGCACCACTAGGTTGAATTGAGTGTTGGGAGAATCCTTGAAAGCAATTTTCTGAGCAATAAATGCGCCTTTTCCTGCTGGACAAACATCAGCGTAGTAAGAAGGAGCCGTAAAATTGATTTTGATTTCGGATAATAATTGGCCGGAGCTGTCCTCACTGTCCCTGAACTTTTTGAACGGGGTAATAGCCAGGTGTGAAACTACAGGGATAATTCAATCATTCATGTGTACGTCAGCTGACATTTATTGGCGGTTACAGTGAGTGACAGGGCATTCCGGTGCATTTTGTGTTTGTGACAAGATGCGCTTACTCTTTCCAGCGAATATTCATGTGCCTGTATTTACCTCACGACTTCAAGATTTGTGACATATTAAAGGGGCCCCAAAACACATTTTCAGTGCATTGTTTTGCCTGTTGGTTGCAAAGAATGAGTTATAGTGATGCTATTAGCATCGGTCGTACCGAGTATACTGTGGTTTTTAATATTTTAATTAGCTTGCAAAAACAAATTCGTGGCGCTGACGGTGTCACCATACAGTGGCGGTTTTTAGCAGCGGATATGACATCATTTTGTGCGAGCTTGATGATTGGACAAAGAGTTAATAACTAGAGATACGTTTAGTCAAGTTTTTGTGTTTTATATTACATTAACAAAACCAGCTTGTTTGCCCTAGATAAAAGCACTGTAAATCAAGTAAAACAAAAACACGCCACCAGAGGCACTGGCTACTTTTTGCATCGAAGGACTTTGCGCCTCTCTGTAAACATCCTACAACCTAGCACTAAACACTTATGGCTACTCTCTATGTATCTGAGAATGGCTTTGCGGAATCGATCCGATCGAGCCATTGCACTCTATAACCGTTCGTTTCGGTCCCAAGGAAGGATGCGTTCGTTTCACATTTAGCAGGCAGTGCGATATCGTCAGTTTGTGGAGAATCACCAGGTGGTGGCGCCACATGGCGCCACGTTCCCGTCAACAGCGCGCGCTCCTTGCTTGCCGTTGCCAACCAGCGCGCTAGGAGCGACGGGCGATGGTTGGCGGTAAGCAGTAGCGGTACGCGCTATGCTAAATGTGTCTGATATCTTGCGCAGGCTGTCACACCGCCGCATATCTCGCGCTCGAGTTCAGATCCATAAGTAAGGGAACGTCATTGATCAGTATTCTCTTCTGCGCCGTCGACGTGACGGTGAAGCATCGCTGGGTCGGCTGGGCGTTCACATGGTTGTTGTAGTCATGCAAACGGCGCTGCCAGCCTTGGCATGAACGAGTTACAGAGAACAGGCAACCATGGAGTGCAAACTTCCGCCACGTGCTAAGATAGGTTGTTTTGATTGGTAGCCGTGAGTGTCGTCATTGGGAGAGTGAAATGGAAATGGGAAGCTGTGCGAAAATCGAGTTGAGGGCAGCATTTTGTTTGCCTGTATTTTGAAAATTCTTCATTGAATAACTCCCGTTCCTATGCATCGATTCTCGTAATTCTTTTTGAGTCAGCATCTGTGTGACATGAAGAATCCATTTGAAGCGTAACCGGCATCCGTTCAAGCGGTGTTTCACAGCCCCTTTAAGCACACAGGTGCTTGTCTGCCTCTGATCAAATTTTTGTCTCTGCAGCCAATAGTGTAATGCTCTAGACACTATGGCATATAGATTCCTATCTCTTTGCATTTTTCACTGGTCTCGTATTGTACACTGCACTATGGTTGTCATTGAGTTGTCAAATAAACATGAAATGATAAAGGTAAGAATTTAACTGGAACAAGCATTAGGAGTGAAAACTTGTCGTGAAGTACGAGTGTCTTGTGACATGAAATTGATGTGGGTTGCTACTGCAGCCTGTAACTCTGCAGTAGCGCTGTTGCAGGCTGCACACAGTCTCTAGCTAGATTGTGTGCACAATAGAAAATCCTGAGCTGCCAACTTTTTTGGCTCCCACTGTTCTCTTTGCAGAACCGAACTACTGTCAGCTCATCGACACTGTGCACATGCCACTGCACAACTTCTACCCATCTGCACTGGTGCCCACTGGAGAGACCAAGCATCGCTTCCACAACAACTCATTGGCAATATAACTTATGCATGAAACGGTTCCTAAGTTAAACAGATCCTATGTACATATATTTATGTATACACAGGCATATATATATATATTGTATATTATACACACAAATTTGCATGCACACATACATGCAGCTTGCAGTGCTGGGATGGTGTTTAAGCCAGTTAGTGAACTGCAGCTCTTGGATGGAAAGAATGGTGCATACTCTCATTCCGCCCTAGTGATGCAATGCATTAACCCAAGCATGTGGAGGCTTCAGCAGTGGGGATACTGCTCTGGTCAAGAGAATAGGTTTTGCGTTTATGGCAACCGACCTCTGGCAAGACGCGCATCGGGCAGAGCTAGCCACTCTGTTCAAGGTCGCAGAGTTCCGGTAGTTTCCTGGAAGGTGGCATAGTATTTAGCACTGGAAAAAGGTCCTTGCAGCAGCTTGAAAAGGTGTTGGAAGTGCAAGTTGAGTATATGTCCCATAGATAAACCAGGCAAAAGAAAGAGAAAGGCAGTCCTTCATTAGGGTTTGAGTGACAGGTCTGCAACAGGTGAAGCAGTAGTAAACGATGTGATGGTAAACACTGGTAAATAATAAATGAGTAAACTTCACAACAGCATTGCACGTAAAAGTTAGTTGTGTGTACCCATGTAACACACATTGTGCTGGTCATTCCTGTGGCAAAAAGCTGGGTACTCCAAGCAGCATTGGCTTGTAACACTAAGAGACAAGACCGGTCTGTAGGAAAGCACATTGTACGACTAGTAAATGGACTAGCATTGCAAAGAGGGTACTGAGTTAGGTAGTTTTTAGGCTTGCGCTTATAAAGTTGCTTGTTTGGAAATGGGAAAAAGTAGTGTTTAACTGGTAAAAGTGGCAGTGCCTTGGATTGTATCATTACGGCACTATAGCAGGCAGGGCCCCAGTGTGCCTCCTGGCAATGGACACATCCCAGCTGCTGTCTAGCCCTTTCTTGCTGGCTTTTTTATCTGGGAAATCGCATAGTTTCTACTTGGTTTAGAAGCTTTAGGGAATCAGCAGTGTGGTACCACTGCTCTTTTAAGGGCATTTGAACTTTGTCTTGGTTTGGTGCTGCTTACTGGAAGTAGCAGATGCTGTACTTCCACTTTTGGGTGACAAAACTTTTGTTAACTGCATTGCTGTCTTGACAAAAAGTTCTGGCATGCTGCTTTAAAGTGAGGTCAAAGGCACTCTCAATTAGTGTGCACTAGAGATGGTGCCTTTTCTGAGACGTGTGGTGGGTGCTTCTTGTATACTTTGCACAATGCTAAGAGCATTTAAACTACAGTGCACTTTCGGAGAATTGCAGCCTGTGTTCTGTTGTACCGGCACAATGTCCCACATGTTACACTGTCCTTTTAAAGATGTGTTTGTGTGCAAAGGACTTTTTGCTGCCAGGTTAGACTGAAGACAAGAAACTTGTCAAGGTAGAGCAAAGAGTGCAAGAAGCATATATAAAGATAAGGATGTTAATCTGGCTAGTGTAGTCATTGCAGTGTGAGCTAAAAATGAGGGCAGGTACTTTGTTTTTTAAGTCTTGTTTATTGAAGGATTGTAAACTTGACACTTTGTAGTAACATGTGATGATATTTGCTATGTTATCTCAAGATCTCATAATGAAACATTATGCTCCTGTAAGTAGCTGCCATTTGTTCTTTGGCACCTCATGCTACGTTCAGCATGATGCAAGACCAGCTCACATGCTATAGTTCACTTGCCCCTTCAAAGTGCCCATTAGCATCTTATCGCAATGTTAAAAGTGACGTTTTTCCTTGACTTGTCTTTCACTAATTTTTAGAACAATTTTCATGAATGTACATTTTTTTATAGTGTGCAATGATGCATTCATTCTCAGGCACTGTGTAGTTTTTTGAGTCAGCTAGGGCTGCTTTTTTTAGACTATACATTGCAGATAGATGACAAAACAAAAACCATGGTTTTTATTATGTTGGAACCATAAGGTGGCTTATATATAGGGCCCTTTGTTTTTGAGTGAAGCCTGATTTTACCAAATTCTTTTCCCCTGAACAGATTTCTTGAAAATTGAGTTAAATCTGATTTGCACCTGAAAATGTGCCTTAAAAAGTAGTTTTCCGGTGCACAAAGCTTAAGACCCTTACAAAAATTAGCTGATGTCTTGAGCTTAATCCAAGCTGAGTGCTTTGAGTTAACTGAGGATTTTAAACCTCTTTTAATGCCTATTATCCATGATGTGGCTTAATTTGAGAATAAGTTTGGAAAGTATGTTTTGAGAATCGAGAGGCCAAAACAGGAGTACTGAGCATATGTTTTACTGGCATCATTGTATCAAGTACTACCTATGCTAAAAACATGCTGCTTGAAGGCTATTGAACATTTAAGATGATTACTATGATGTTGAATGAGTGTCTTTGCATGCTTATAAACAAAGACAGGCAGGCTTTCCACAGATGCGAAAATGCTACGTAGGAGATGATAATGTGCGTAATGAAATAATTGTAGTAATTGAGAAAAAATGAAATACCTGGTTTTGTCAGCAGTTTTTAAATGCAACCTGCCATTTACGTATTGTTTAAGAAATAATGAGACAGAATGAGAAAAAATGAGACAAATTTATGGTGACGCAAAGACGAGCGGTTAAAGTAAATTGTATTTTCCTGCTAAAAAAACTGGAAAAAGCCAAATTATGGGAGTTTTTCTTGAATTATTTACCCGAATTTAAGCTTAAAAAAGATCGCTTGATTTTTGCCTCCAAAATTCTGAAGAACAAGAATAAAACCCAAAAACGAAGGGCCCTACTTATTATAGTGTGGCATGGGTTATGCCTTCATAGATCTCATTTTGCTGTTCATTAGAGTAACTTGGTCTTGCAGTGCACTGTCCATGCAATTAAGTCCACGAAGACTGATTATTTGCTGGCTTGCTAAATCTCTTTGCGAAGACTGTGCTTTATTCAGTGTGAGATTTTGGTTACGCAGTGGTTGCATCTATAACATGCTCTACTTTTGATAGTAAGGTGCAGTTTTGGTAGGCCCAAGCTATCGTATACGGCTGGCATTAGTGGGCACAAAACTGATTCAGACTGTAGCATGGTGATATGCAGATAATCAACAGTGCTAACTGAGGTTGGTTGTTGATCACTTAGTGGTGTAGCACATTTTTACTACTGTCACTTGCACAGAATAGCAGAACCTGTTTGTTACTTCAATTAGGGCACAATTTCTTGTAATGCTAGTGGTACTATAGTTGAAAGCGCCCTCATCCTTTTATATGCAGACAGTTTTGACATTGAGCTCTCCGTGTAACTTTTCTGCAACGCTCTGGCGCTTCATGTCACCAGAAAGCTAGGAGCAGTAGTTCAGGAGCAGTAAGGCCTGCTGGGAGGTAACTTGTGATGTGACCTAACATTCTGAAATATTTGCACAACAGGCAAATTGTTTACTTTCTATTTAAAGAAAAAAATGTGAAAAGCACAACAATCCATTCATAAATCAGTTCAATTACAAAGTGATCCTTAGAGTAATGCATCTAGTATAACCTGTAATGCTGCCATGTAGTGCTGCACCACAGTGGTGTACATGGTGTATGCCACCATCTGCAATACGACGTGGTGCATGCCATGTAGTTGTTTTGAATGGGACTGCGGCAGTACCAAAGCAACTCCGCAGAGATGCTCAGCTTGTCACAATTCCCTAGCGTCAGCTTCTCCTTTACTTCTTTTAACTATAATATCTAATTAGCAGATTGGTTCCTGAGTTATTTGAGCCTCTGTTTCTTTAACTGAACTTGTGCATATGCTTTTCTAGACACCTTTTCTCTCTCTTTCTGGTGCTCTTCCCTCTTGCAGTGTCAGTGAGGCTCTGTAAGACAAGATTTTTTGAAACATTCCTCCTTCTAGGAAGTATTTTTTTTCTTCTATCCATTAGTAAACATAGACATCTTCAAAAAGCAGTTTAAGGGTGCCACCATATTGGACACTGGGTTGTGTTCATAGAACAGAAAAGAGTTGAAGATTAAGCTCCCCACGCTCTCCCCACAGCCAAACTAATCGGTTGCTCCAAATACTGTGAAGAGGTCTATAGAGCCAGCAGAAATTTGATGCCATGAGTACAGCGCAAGTTTGTATAAAAAAAGAGAGCCCATCAAAAGTGTTTGTTGTATGGTGCAAGCTTTTAAGCAATTTTTACTGAAAAATTTGTGTGGAATGGGGCATATAGTTGATTAAAAGTAGTTCCATTTAGAACGACTTGGAGGCAAACAGGGAAATGAACGCATACAGTCGAACCTCGAAATATCGAACACAGAGATATTATGAATTATTGGCTATACCTAGCGCTTCTTAAATATTTTCTACAAACACATGTGGTTCTTACCTCTTATACTGAATGCATTATCATCATCATCAGCCTGAGTGGTTATGGTGCTCGGCTGCCGGTACGAAAGACGCGGGTTCGATCCCGGCCGCGGCGGTCGAATTTCGATGGAGGCAAAATTCTAGAGGCCCGTGTACTGTGCGATGTCAGTGCACGTTAAAGAACCCCCAGGTGGTCGAAATTTCCGGAGCCCTTCACTGCGGCATCTCTCATAGCCTGAGTTGCTTTGGGACGTTAAACCCCTATAAACCAAACCAACCGAACTATGCCTAATGCAGGGCAAATGCCTCTCCCATGTCTCTCCAATTAACCCTGTCCTTTGCCAGCTGCGCCCACCGTATGCCTGCAAACTTCTTAATCTCATCCGCCCACCTAACCTTCTTCCGCCTCCTGCAACGCTTGCCTTCTCTTGGAATCCACTCCGTTACGCTTAAGGACCAGCGGTTATCTTGCCTTCGCAGTACATGCCCTGCCCAAACCCACTTCTTCCTCTTGATTTCGACTAGGATCTCATTAACCCGCATTTGTTCCCTCATCCACTCTACCCGCTTCCGGTCTCTTAACGTTACACCTATCATTTTTCTTTCAATGGCTCGCTGCGTTGTCCTTAACTTAAGCTGAACTCTTTTCGTTAGCCTCTACATTTATTCCCCGTAGGTGAGTACCGGTAAGATACAGCTGTTGTACACTTTTCTCTTGAGGGAAATTGGTAAACTGCCGTTCATGATCTGAGAGAATCTGCCATATGCGCTCCACACCATTCTTATTCTTCTAGTTTTTTTCCTCTCATGATCCGGATGAGTGGTCACTACCTGCCCTAAGTAGACGTATTCCTTTACCACTTCCAGCACCTCGCTACCAATTGTGAACTGCTGTTCCCTTGCTAGACTATTGAACATTACTTTGGTTTTCTGCATTTTAATTTTTAGACCTACAATTCTGCTCTGCCTGTCTAACTCATTGATCATTCTTTGCAACTCATCTCGTGAGTGACTCAGCAAGGCAATGGCATTAGCGAATCGCAGATTATTTAGGTATTCTCCATTAACTCTTATCCCCAACTGCTCCCAATTCAGGCCTCGGAATACCTCCTGTAAACAGGCGGTGAACAGCATTGGCGAGATCGTGTCTTCCTGCCTGACGCCCTTCCTTACTGGAATTTTATTGCTGACTTTATGGAGGACTATGGTAGCTGTGCAGATGCTATAGACATGTTCCAGTATTTTCACATAAGGCTCTTCTGCACCCTGATTCCACAATGCCTGCATGACTGCCGAGGTTTCCACTGAGTCAAATGCTTTCTCGTAATCAGTGAAGGCTATTTATAGAGGTTGGTTATATTCTGCGCATTTCTCTATCACCTGATTGATAGTGTGAATATGATCTATTGTGGAATATCCTTTACGAAAGCCTGCCTGGTCATTTGGTCGATTAAAGTCTAAGGTTGCCCTGACTCTATTAGCGATTACCTTAGTAAAAAAAATTTGTTGGAGGCACTTAGATACCTCAACTGCGGGAAGGCAAAAACCGTTTGCGACTCATTGCACTGATTTGAATTTGACACGCTTGAATTCATTTCGCGACAGAGGAGAAGAGCAGCTGGCACGAGCTTGGCGCCACGTGACCTAGGTGGCGGTGTAACGGACGGACGGCCACCACAACCTAGGTCACGTGACCTAGGTGGCGATGTAACGGTCGGACGGTCACCGCGAGTATGAGCCATTAAAGGCTATCGCCTTAATACCTTGTAGGCAACGGACAGTAAGCTGATAGGTCTGTAATTTTTCAAGTCCTTGGCATCTCCTTTCTTATGAATCAAGATAATGTTTGCATTCTTCCAAGCTTCTGGTACAGTCGAGGTCACAAGGCATTGTGTGTACAGGGTGGCTAGTTTTTCTTGCACAATCTACCCTCCGTCCTTCAACAGATCTGCTGTTAGCTGATCATCACCAGCTGCTTTTCCCCTTTGCATTGCTCCTAAGACTTTCTTTACTTCCTCTTTCGTTACTGGCGGGATGATGCAGGATGACGCACTTGTGTACACTACTGTCTCTCTCATTAACATTCTGATTACATTGGCTACAGTATAATTTGTGTAGAACTCTTCGGCTACTAAACTATCTTATCCATATTGCTAATGACATTGCCCTCTTTGTTTCTTAACGCATTCATCTGGTTTTTACCTATGCCTAGTTTCCTCTTCACCGCCTTTAGGCTACCTGCGTTCAGTATACTGAACGCGATTGGCTTTAAAACGGCTATATTAAACCCACCGCAGTGGCTCATTGGCTTTGATGTTCGATGCTGATCCTAAGTTCATAGCCCATATGTCGCTTCGGGGCGTTAAACCCCACAGGCCAATGCCGATATACCGAACTCCTCAACGCAAAGTGGTGCCCGCTTTGGGTGGTGATTGGCAGGCTTCGCCGCACTACACCAGTGATGGTACGGCAAGCGATCGCACCATGGCTGGCATCTTTAACCCACACTAAAGCTCGCGGCCCTCGTCAGCGCCCCAAAAACATCAGCATGGGTGGTTGTAGCCTCGCAGTAATCCTGCCTGCCACCGCTGTGTTCTGGTGGTACTGTGTGGGGAAGCCAACCTAACTTGAGTTTGGCACTCTTGTTTTTTGTGTCCTCCATAATCACTCTGAGCACCTTCAGAATGGCGCTATATCTTTGTAAATGGTCTTTGCCCAACCTCTAGTAAGGGTCACCTGAGTTTCTCTCTCATCACTGTCTAAATTACGCTGTTCTTGCATACGTCTTTTATGAAACTATTGGGAATTTCGTCTATATCGAACTATTTTTTTTTTTTTATCTGTTCGCTATAATGAGGTTCGGCTGTATATTCATTTGTTCATGCAACATTCACGAGTCAGGAGGACTACATTTATCTGTGTTTGGCAGTGACATGTGCAAATTAAGTGCTCACTTTTGTCACTATAGCTTATTATCGGTTACACAGAAAATATGGAGTGTTAATGCATGTATGGGACTGCTGATAACAGTTGGAGGGTTAGTGTTTCTTTTTTATTTCATCACTAAAATATTCAAAGAGCACGAAAATATGTGGGGAAGCTACTTCTATCCACTTTACCTGTGAGCATGTCATGGCTGGAGCGTGCTTTGTGTGCTTTTTGTATAAAATTGTTGCGTTAGAATTTTTTTTTTGTAGCATTCAAAAGTCTGCAAGCGAAAAGAGAGGCTAGGCACACCTGATACATGGCAAAGGGTACTTCATGTGCCACAACAAAAATGAACAAAAAGGAAAAGAAGCAGAGTGGAAAAGCAGGAAAGAAGCGAGAGAAAAAGGGCACTATAAGAGTGAGCGGAAGTTCATGTTGAGTGTTAACATGGTATCTCATCACATATCGCCTAATACTCTACAGTCTAGGCTGTCGGCAACAGTGTTGGGGGAAGTTTAATATCATTCTTAACGAGTGTTGATTTTCCAGAGAAAGCATCACTTCAGCAAACGATGCAGACATAAAATTTTGAAGGCCAACAAATGTAGTTCCTTAGCATGCAAAGATGTCTTAAAGTAAAATTCATTTGCAGGCTTTGAATGGGGCCTAATTTAATGTGATTAAGAAGATTAATTGTTTGGTCAAGTTATTGAGATATGCGACCTAAGACCGGTGCAGCAGGAAATGATATGCAATTTAATGCAATTTTCAATAGTGGCTGGCTAGTGGATTCAACTTTGCCATCTACAGAGAAGCCAACCTTGAGTCTTATTCCATTTGAACAGAACGAAATATCAAGGCACCTACGTGTCCATCTGTCAGCAATGGGCGGTAGGAAACCTGAGATGCTGCTTGCTAGCTCGTGGTGGAGGCGGAAGCAGATGGCCTTTTTCAGGTTAAGAGATTTCTGATTTTGTGTGGTTGCCTACATTGCAATGGATTGAATGTGGAGTCGCATAGAAGCTGCAAGCTACAACTAGCTAAACCTGTTACTCAAAAAAGTGGCTTGTAAAAGCGCTGACACTGAAAAGCTTTGTGCCTGTACCGCTTTAACCAGACTTGAGTGACACCTTAAGTAGACCTTGCTGTTTGAATTCAGTGCGGCAAAACTATGCTGTTCAAATATTGCCTTGTAGTGGGGCCTTCATGCAGAAACTGTGCATGCACCTGTCATGCTGCCATTATTGGAGTGAACAATAGTTTATGCTTTAATTGTCTTCTATTTATAATAACCAGAGTGTACCACATCACAATATATGTGCTGATGCAAAATGCTTTGTGGAAAGTGTTTAAAACTGAAGTGAAACAAGTCATTTGCTTTGACTGAGGAGAATATTCGTTTTGAAATGTTGTGACGGTGCATTCCATCATCATTTCCTACCGGTGCGTTGTGTGTACAGCTCTTTGGATAGTTTATGGATCTCATTGTTCTGTGCTCAGGGTGCTAGACTGAGGTTTTGCAATGCCCAGTGTGCAACAGGGACTTGTTAAGTGTTGCTTTTCATGAAGAGCGGCTAAGTAAAATTTTTACTTGCCAGTGGTGTAATGTCTGGAAGGTAATTGCAGATATCAATCATTGAGGTTGAAATGTTCATGCCTCCTAACGTATTATTTAACATTTCCTCTGAAGTAATGCTAAAACACTGCAGTGCAAGAACTACAAGGAAGCGGTATGTTATTTTCAAGTGTCCATTATGTTTCAACGTGCAGAATTTTAACAGGCCCAGCATTATGTTTAAGTAAGCACACTGTTGCCCAGGTATGCTTCAAACATGGATTCATTGCATCGCGAATTTATTGTGAGTGTTTTTGATCTCAAAACCTGATTCGAGCGATGATATCACGTGTGTGTTTATGGTATGTAATATATGCTTGCAGCTAAATCAGCTGGAGTCTGCGTTGTAAGCACTTGGCATTGCAGCTGTGCCATCACCTCTCAGTTAACCACTTTTCACTATAATCAATATGACGCTGGGTGGGCGTATTAGAGTGGCAATCGAAATACAAAACGAGGCACTGTAGTATCTTGCAAATTTCACTGTTCACACCTTGAAGGTAGGCATTGAAATTATGCAGTTCAGTTTTCGTGCATGACAATGGAAAGCATTGTTAATTAACGTGTGGCTTTTATCTAGCGATTGATCGGCAGCAGTTTTAAAAAGTTTTAGCATAGTGTGATCTACTCCGACAATCCTCTTGGGCGAAGCGTTATCTGTACATGCGCAGAGGAACGGTCGTAGAATTACAGACACGCACCTGCCACTATGAAGGCGCAGTTGGGCTTCTGCGTAAATGGATCACGGTAGCGGATTCTGGGTCGCGTTTTGCGCTATGCAAACTCTGTGCGAATGGTGTTGCCGTTTACTGCTACTGCCAGCTGCGAACAGTGCATACGCAGATAATCTGGGTGCATCTAGCTTTCACTTGACCATGTACACAAGACCCAGGGTGCTGTTAGCACATGCACACTTGGCGACTGGCATCAGCGGCGTGCGGTAGCGGTATACGCTGAAGCGCTCATGCAGTGCCGTTTTTCGTTGAACAGGCAACACAAAATTGTGGTGCTTTTGCTTTTTTTTGTTTAAAGGAAAACGGTTTCTTATTTTCACTGGCAGTAAAGTTTCACTTGATTTTTTCGAGGCCTTCCAGAAGTAGTTAATTATGTTTTCTTCATTGTATTTATTAATAACAGTATCATTATAACGAGTTTAATTGCATTCATGTAAAGTGCAGCCAAGCGCTCCCGCCATTAGCATAGAATTTCTGACAGTTTGGAACAGACATGCTGCTGCAAAAATGGATACTAATGCCCAAACTTAAAGGTGTACCTCCCCGCAGGATTCCACCCATGTCTTGCACTTCGCTTTGCCGGAGTAGTGTGCACGAGCCCTTTCCCCCCTTCACCTGGAACTTGGACAAAAAAACATCTAATCTTCCCATTCCCTATCTTTCAAGTTAACTGGAATTAACTCGGACATCTGGTAACAAAACAAAGTTTATTATCCTCCCTCTGTTCAGAGCAGGAATTTTGGAGGGGTCGACTCACACTGGTTTCCTGAGAGGGGATGCACATGTTTTCTCATATCCACGTCGCAGTTCTTTCTGTTCATGTTGCTGGTCTTCTGTGGACTTATTCACCTCGAATCGTCAGCACTGGGCTGCGAGAGCACGTGCTCATAAATACCTGATGAAAGTTGAAGCACCATACACCGTACACACGGTTTCTACATTGCAAAAGCTACGTGACCCCATGAGCGCCATGTTAGAGACCGGCGGGAAAGGCTATCACAGTGTAGGTTGGAGCGCGTGGCGATAACCAAATTGTAAAAACACGCAGGCTTTTGCCGTGCTTTTGGCTTCTAACATAAGGGGGCTTTTTTGACGGGAGCACTAACTGATGAGGAAGCTGCGCCCCAGATGTTGTGTCAAGGTTCAGAAAAAAATTCAAAGCTTGTTCTTCGCTGCTGTCTTGTATTTTGCGAGTGGGATACAGGTCGTGCACTACATAGAAGTCTTATGTTTGGGCCAGAATTAAACTTCCCTCAGGCTGCGCCTGAATATGGGAAATTTCTTGGCCATGGGCCATTTATGATTGTGTCCGATTATGCGCCCATTTTTGAGAGCGTTGAGCATTGAGGGACGTTGAGAGGGACGCTGCGGCAGCCATTGCTGAATAATTGTAATGCGTATATATGTCATGGGTGGCGAGTCAAATATGAGGCTATATATTTATTGAGGTTGTGATCTGTATGCGGCATTTTGCACCTCCTGTAGATATTATTATATTTCTCTCTAGATATGCATCTAGTTTGTGTACCTGACACGTTCGAGCATGCTCTTATATACTGCACTTTATTTATTATCATTTTCATAGCCAAAGGGCCGGTGGTGTTGGGTTATTGGGCTTGGTTGTAGATTTATAATTTTATCATTTTCGTATGTGCACTACCTTTGTATGAAAACATGCCACAACGCTTTGCGAGCTAGTCTCGGGTTTTACTGGAAGCAGTGGTACCACATTTTGTACCGTCGCGCTTGGGAATAGTGAAATCCTGCTGCTCTGTGTAGTGACTGCACTTGGAGAGGCTGGATTGTTTGATGACCTTTGCAGCATGGCCGGTTGTTTCAAGTTTTTGAGCTGAACGGATTGGAACTTGTGTGCCACAGTTCCAATTCTCCTCTATTTGTATTTTTCATCCCTGGGAAGCAACTTTCAGAAACGTGGGCAATGGGAGGCTATTTCAGCATCCACAAAGTGCCGATTGCAACGCTTTGTTCATTGAAATTCTTTTCTAGTGTGCACAAAAAAATTCCAGGGGCATAATAATGGTGCCGATTTGCACATGGTGATACCGGCGCTAGAATGCTGTGGGTTTGTCGTATCATATTGATTTTACTCAGTGACGGCACCAAGGGGAGCCGAGGAGTGGAAGCCACCACCGCCACCACCTTAAATTTTCCGAACTGCATAAAAAGTAGCCAAGTGCTACGGTTAGACGCTGACAAGGAAGATGTTACCTGGTAATGCAGCCGCTGGGTTGAGAGTGAGCGCATGATACTCCAGCTGTAGCATTTTACTTATTTGATAATTGTAAGTAGCAATGCTTAAGAGGCATCATACATATCCAAAATTTTTCCCCCTCCTCCCTGCTTCTCTCCTAGCCACTCCACTACGTGGTGCCCTCCCTGCTTTTGCTGCCCAGGTGCTCACTTCCCAAAATGTTGGTAAATAGCCCATATGCACTCTCTAGAGTGTATATTGGCTGTCTAAAGAAATTTTTGTATGGGGGCTATCTGCACGTGTAGGCTTGCACGTGTTGTCACAGGCGCCATAACGGCGACTCATTTATAGCTTCCACTGTTCAGTACGGAGCAGGCGGCGATGAGCAGATTATGGAAGCGAGCTAGTTCTGCCGTGCTCTTGTTCGCCAACATGGCACCTACTGTGACTTTGTACAACTATACAGGAGTGTAACGGTGGCGTTATAGAGGATAACGATAAGCTGGGCGTTATAGCATTCTTTTAGTAGCGCATACCGTTACCGCTAGATGTGCACTGCGCATGCGCGTTACGACTTGAACATCGCAGGCAGGGATGCTATACTGTCACCCCATAAATTTGTATCTTTCTCTGTGTGTGTTGGTTTGGCATGGGATGATCATTGTTTTATACGCTCTGGTCATGTGATGTAAAGTTTGCCGATGAAAGTGTGAAGCAGTGGCCATATGTGTGGCATTCAGGTTACGGTCGGTTGCATTGCAGCCAGATTCTAAAGATTAATTTCACGCCTGCACGGTACCTCTTGCAGTGAATTCGTTCAGCAGGCTGTTAATTTAAACAGCTATTTGTAAACGTGCACCTTCTTCTGGCTGCCCTGTAGCAACTGCTGGGAGTGGCAACGTATTTTGTGAACTAATTGCTTTGCATGTGAAAGTGCTGAAGCACGTACGCCTTGGTTTTCAGAGAGACGTATGATACTTGTATATGCGGAATGTGATACATATGCACGAGAGTAATGTTTTGGCGAGCGAATAAAAGTTTACACTGCGTGCATTGCACAATAGAATCCACTGTGATTTGTACATGTATCGGCTTGTTTCTGGTTGTCTCTGGTTCTTGGCTGCTGAGTCGAGAAATGGATTCGAAGATCTCTCAAATGCTCGATGTGTGCATCCCGGGTCCAAGAGCGCACTGCCTGCATCGATGCATATAATCATGTACAGTTTTGGCCAAGTATTCAGGCAACATGGCTTGCTTTTCACCTGTCAAGTGAAGAGCCTACGGTAAGCTTAAGACTTTGTACTCTTATGTTATATGCCGTAAGGTTGCTTTAGGTTTCGAAAGCAAGCCATGAGGACCGAAGACTTTTGACTAAGGCTGTACATGTGCCGAGACGCTTATGACATTGTGCGATGCTTGGGAAGTGTAAAATATATACATGTAAGGCTACCTAGTAAATATAAGTTGACCTGGGTACAGAGTTATATCTACGGAAAAAGTTTTCAAGGCTGATATCAAGTAGTAAATATGAGCGGTGCTTACCTTGGGCCCTCATAGACATCTCGCGTTGCGTGCATATCTGAAGCCTTTCAAGCACGCACACTGATCCAAATGGGACCCCACACAAGCCCTGGTGGATGGAGCAAGTCATGACTCAATACCGCCATGTCCGCTTAACTTTGCCTTAACCTCCCGGAGACAAGACTCCTGGAAAATGAAAACCTACGGCACGCCACGCGAGCACTTCTCCCACTGTGTGGTACCGACCTCCCTGGCGGCGTTGCGCGTTGGGAAGAGGTCTTGCTTCTTATGTTACGCCTCCGCGTCGCTCTCACCCCAGCGGTAATTAAGCTGGCCATGGCCGGCACAGAAACATCCCCCTTTCAGTGACACCAGCCTCTTTTGTCCTGCTCGTGTCTGCGAGGCGGACACTATAGGCACTTGCCCTGGACGTGCCCCTCTTCGCATGCCATTCGACAGAAACACCTGCACCGATGCAGACTGCTCCCAGGTATACCGCCTGATATAAACGACTGGATATTTGGGCCGCACCGCCGGATCTTGTTGGACTTCCTTCGGGAATCTGATGTGAAATAATTTATGCCATAAGGCACGCTGTCGCGATAAAAAAAAATGGGACCGAACATTTGAGTAATGTTATAAAATTGTGCAAGTTGAAGTGACGCTATATGTTACATTGGAAGGTTATGCTGATGTTAGAAGTTAACAAATAACGTTTATGTTAAGAGGCTGCGGTTGGGTTGAGGCCAGGGCTTTCGGCCCAAGGCGCCTTTCTGCTCCTGCGAGAAGGAAATGCTTACCAACATCTCCAGAGGTCGAAAACATAGTCTTGACCTTAGATTTAAAGGGCACCTTCGACAACATCTCCCATGAGGCGATCCTTCAAGCCATAAATGGCCTTAACGGTCAAATTTGAATGGCGCAAGGGAACGAATGCAGGAAGGCACAGAGACAGAGCGCCTTATGATGAACTTTATGATGAACCAACTAGCCCAACAGCAAGCACTTCTGCGGCCTTAACGCCGGCGAAAAGGTCTTTACTTACGTGCGTGCGTTCCTCACGGGCCGTACAGCCACGATAGGCATCGGTCAAACCTGCTCCGACGTCGAAGATATACCACACAAAGACACACTGCAGGAAGCCGTCATTTCTCCTCTGCTTTTCAACATTGCTATGCTCGGGCTGTCGCGTGCGCTACAAGCACTTCCCAGTGTAGGCTTCACCATATACGCGGATGAAATAATTTGTGGCCGCAAGGGGTTCCCTGGACCAAAAAGAAACCCCTACAATCAACAGCACGGATCGTCGAGGACTTCGCCTATCGAAGTGGCCTCCACTGCGCCCCGGAGAAATCGGAGGTCATACGAGTACATGGTCTGCGATACATTTCTCCATGTTCCATCAACCTCACAATCGAGGTTCAAGCCATCAGGGAAGTTAAACTCATCTGCAGTCTTGGTCTTTGGATGCAGAGCAATCTCGATCCGTGTCACCCACACCATCTGGAGTGAAAACCGCCACGAACCAGATAGCTTGCGTGATCAGCAGCATTACCAAGCATCGGCAAGGAATGTGAGAAGAATTAAGGCACTCTTTGACTGGTGCAAGCAGTGGTACTTTGCCAATTCACACATGGACTACCCTTTCACACGCTAACAAAAGGAGCTAGAAGAGCCGAAGTTGACATCATCATAAAGGTGGGTATACAAGACGGCCCTTAACCTTCCTATAAACACCGATGGAGCGTCTGACCACTCCATCTTCAACACTTTTACGTAACTAACAGAAGCCATTCGTGCATCTCGGGCACTTAGACTTCTGACCATGGTCCAAGCTGGACGAGCTCTTCTACGGCAAGCAGGCACAGTGGCGGACATCCGCGCGCTGGATGCTCGGTCCTCCCTGGAAAGATAACACAGGAAGTATATCAGCATGGCTCCGATACCGAAACATGCTTAAAGACGTTCACACAGGCAGACGATGAGCGCGAGTGTCCTGCCGACGCGTAGACAATTCCACGAACGTGGTTTATGTGGACGCCGCAGCATACCCGGACCATGACAAGTATGCAGTAGCGGCAGTGGACCACCGCTTCTCCGCTCTATTCACTGCTTCTGTAAGAGTTGAAACACCACCGGCCGCGGAGACCACCGTCGTGGCCATTAGGCATTACGAGTCCCAAGGCCAAAGCGCTCATGTGACAACAATCGCAACACGCGTGTCGAAACTTCCCGAAAGGACGAGTTCCCAAGCACGCCACCCACACCCATCACCATGCACCAATAAATCACCTGGACCACGAGGGATTGGAGGGAAACAAGAGGGCACATGCTCTAGCTCGAGGCATCATCAACTGAGCGGGGCCACCATGCCCATATAACGGACGCCTTGAGTTTCTTTCAGTGTCTCAAACGGAGACACTTCCCCCGCCTCATTGGAATTTAGACACCCCAGACGCCGTCTCTTGGCGGCAGATACAGGCGAACACATTTCCAAACTTCCAATGCATCTAATACACCCAACATTATACACCGGCTCGATATCATGTCCCTGGTGCCAGGTCTGACCTACGTTCTTACACATTTCATGGGGATGTGGTGCCAAACCAAAAAAAAAATCTGCTGATGCACAACACGTCTTTTGACCTGTGGGAGGCGCTGCTGACCAGCGATAACCCGGAAAACCAACGGGCCCTCATGCAACGGGTGCGTAGGGCAGCTCAAGCCAGTAAGCCCCGGAATAAGGACCCCACCCATAAGCTCGAACAACTCCCCTTCTTTAATATAGTTTTCCTCCTCCTACTTATGTGGCAAACTTTACACTAACGTTCTGATTAAGCATTATGCTAAAGCTGCGCTGTAAACAAAAACTGCCCAATAAGGGAGTAAAAAGGAAGTAAGCTGTCTTCTAGCTCGTATCCTTTTAGGGGCAGGATATGCTAGCCAAATACCGGGGTAGAGATCGCTAAATATACGGTATGCTTACTGTTGGCAAAGAAGAGATTAGCAAATAGGGATTGAAGCGTCGGGTAAAATCGTCGAACTGCACGAACTTCGCATCTTTTGCAGAGGGAATGTCTCCGTGGCACGACCATTAGTATTCCGTATTTTTAGTGGTGGAAATTACCCCATGGCATGGGCAGCATACCAGCATACCCTGTCTAGCTCTAACGGAGTGCGCTAAAGGACGGCTTACTCTCTTTTGGCTCCCTTTTGGAGTAATTTGTGTTTAGTGATGTGCTCGGACTATCACTGTTATGTTCAAATCAACTATAAAAAACATTACAAATTATAATGTTGAAATAATACCAAAATAACTACCAATATTTTCGAGTGTTATGTCTCGAAACTTTTCTCACTGTTTGTGCAATTATGTATTTCTAGTAGCAGTACTTTGCAAGTAAATGTCTCGGGTGATGCCTGCCGTAGACTGCATGCACAGGGCCAAAATTTAATTGCAAAAACATCACATGCTATCCATCCACCGCTATCACATAAGGGTACCTTTCTCGGCTGATTATATAAGGTTTAGTTCATGCTGTTCTTTTGAAGATGAGTGCGTGAGCTGCTTTTATTAGTTCCATAGTAAACTAGTGCGTGTATTACTCGTTGACTCGTTGCACACGTTGCAAGAAGCACGATCATGCTTCTTGCAACATGTTTATTGAAGTTGTGTACGGAATATAATGATAATAATAATAATAATAATAATAATAATAATAATAATAATAATAATAATAATTGGTTTTTGGGGAAAAGAAATGGCGCAGTATCTGTCTCATATATCATTGGACACCTGAACCGCGCCGTAAGGGAAGGGATAAAGGAGGGAGTGAAAGAAGAAAGAGGTGCCGTAGTGGAGGACTCCGGAATAATTTCGACCACCTGGGGATCTTTAACGTGCACTGACATCTCGCAGCACACTGGCGCCTTAGCGTTTTGCCTCCATAGAAACGCAGCCGCCGCGGTCGGGTTCGAACCCGGGAACTCCGGATCAGTAGCCGAGCGCCCTAACCACTGAGCCACCGCGGCGGGTATGTAGAGAATTGGCGGGCCAGGTTTTGCAAGGTTACCATTTTAGCGAAAGTTGCACATACTATATTGTCTAAATGTTACGACAAGGTTACGAAAAGGTACGTTATTCCAGCGTTTATTTGTAGCGTTTCGATAGCATAAAAAATGATATTGAGAAGAATGTAATAACGTTCTACTAAACAAAAAGAAAGCTACGTTTTAACGTTTGTAACGTTGCGGTGTTACCTGGGGAGAGGTTATGCACTCCAAGCGCCATGTACAGAGTAAGCAGGGGTGGGTACACCGCTTTGAATACAGTCGATCCCACTTATTACGAAACTGACAGCGCGCGGATCACGTTCCTTCTGTCCGAAATTCGTAGTAAGCGGACTTTGCAAATTAAAGCCAAAAATAGGAAGTCAAAATCGTAGTTATCTGATCTTGACGCTGTAACGGCTTGGTGTTTCTCCTGGCTAAAGTCTCTAAATGCATCTAAAACAACGTTAATTTCGTTTACTAACAGCTCCACTCGAATTCCTACAGCCTACTTTCTCAACAATGTTAGCGTAGAATTTACAAGTTCACTTTCCCTCTGACCTACTAACTTGACATTACCATATTAACACAATCTTAGCATCAGCAAACCGCGCACTCGGCCTTCTTAGGAGTAATCTCCAACACGCGCCTTAAGACTTAAAAAAAAACTTGCTTACATCACGATAATCCGTCCGAAGGTTGAGTACGCTTCTGCCATATGGGTTCCCCAACAAGCATCCGTCATAACAATCGAATCCCTGCAAAACCGTGCTGTTCGCTTCATCGTTTCAGATTATTCACGCTTCACCAGTGTCACAGCATTAAAACAACGTGCCGAGTTGGAACCACTATCATGTCGACGCCATTTCGCTTGCCTAACCTTATTTCACAAATTGTATCATCATCCCACCCTCCACGATGACTTCTTTTTGCCAACCCTCCCGCAGTCTTTCTTCGCCGTGACCACGATAACAAAATAAAAAGTATAACGTGCCGTTCATCGCTTTACGCGAAATCATTCATTCCTCTCACCGTAATAGACTGGAACAACCTGCCATCACACATAGCTACTGATGTTAACTTACCCCCGTGCCCCGTGCACCTGCCCCGTGCACTCTGCCCCGTGCCCCGTGCATTTTTCCTCGTGCACCTGGAGAATGTCCTTTGACCCTGGAGGGGCGTGGCTTAGGGTGTGCGCGGGACAAAAACATTTTTAGTGTTTCTAAGAGACATGGGTTTGGTGGACATTCTTTGACAATAACGTCTGTGTGTGCTTGTGAGTGTGCTTGATTCCACCATTCACCCTTTCCTTTTCTCTTTTCCTCTTTTTTTCACCATCCTCTTCTCTAATCTTCTCTTCTTTCACCCTCACCTGGAGTAGCGTGTTGGGCCGACAACCAGGCAGACCTCTCCTCCTCCTCCTCCTCCTCGTCACCATCATCATCATCATTTCAGCATTTGTTAAAACAAACCATGGAATAGCAGAATTTTTATTTTCTTGCATGTGCATTATAGTATTACTGAGTATTTCATTTTGCATTGTTTGTTGTTTTATTTCAAGTGCCTGTGCCGTATTTTTATTTATATGCTTGAATCCCCCCCCCCCGCCCCTATGTAATACCCTCGCACGAGGGCCCTTAGGGGTATTGTAAATAAATAAATACATAAATTAACAAAGTCCGCCATGCACACCTGCGTCTTCAAAGCGGACCCTGTCACGGTGCTTGCCAAGCTCTCCAGCGCGGTCATCAACTTGGCGTCAGTGGGAAAGAATCAGTGGGAAAGAATATTATATGCTGTCCACACGAGGCAGCGATCACCACCTAATTCGCATAACGCTAAACTATCGCCGAGCTCAGCGCAAATTTACCGTTAATCACAATTGGGACGAGCTCCGCAAATTTAGGCAAGCGCAGCCAACACAGGCCCCCTTCGACCTAGACACCTGGATTATTCAGTTGCAGAAAGACACTCGCCAACACACTCAAACGCTCGACTCTACCCCAGACACCCCTGTTTTTGACAGTAAGCTCGCCCACCTCCTCCAAGCACAGGACAAGAGAACGCAAAGGTGGAAAACTCAGAAGCCCAATAGGAGATGAAAACTCAAACTTGCCCAGATTCAATCCCAAATAGAACACTGTAGTGCCACTCATTGCAAAGCTAACTGGGCTCAGGTTTGTGACGGCCTCAGAGGCAATTTCTCTCCACAACCCGCGCCTGGCACCTGTTACGGCACATGCTAGATGCCACGCAATCCAAATCCCAGACGCGCCCTTAGCGTTCGCCGCCTCGCTCACAACCATCGACAGAACACCGACGCCTTCCTCGCGCAGGTGAAATGCACCTATACCCCCCCCCCCCCACCCCCCCCCCCCCCCTGTCTCCCTTGCAAGTACCCCGATTACGCGAGCCCACCCCAGCCCGAGCTTGACGCCCTATTAAAGTATCAGAATTTCGCGCCGCCCTATTGAAATTACGGAATACCGCTCCCGGAGACGATCAAATTACCAATGCAGCTATCCGGAATCTTGACGATGCTTCCATCTCTGACTTAGTCAACTATTTTAACGAATGTTGGGAGGCGGGTACTCTCCCTGCCTCGTGGAAGCATGGAACCCCACAAGCCTATTACCCTAGACAACATCCGCCCCATTTCTCTTACATCCGTCTAGGCAAGGTCTTCGAGCACGTAATTCTTGTTCGGCTAACAACGTACATGGAAGACAACCGCCTTTTCCCCCACAGTATGCTCGGCTTTCGTGCGCATCTGTCTGTGCGCAGGATGCCCTACTTCAAATTACGCATGACGTGCATATGGTACCATCCCCCGCCACACTAAACCTATCCTGGCAGTTCATCTCACCAAGGCATCTGACAGCATTCGACAGGATGCCATCTCACGGGAACTGCAGGCTCTACCGGTAGGCCCTAAAACCTACAACTACTCTCGCGCCTTTATCTCGGGCCACGCAGATCAGATTACCACGTTCCTTTATACACTCGGAGAGCTCGGAATCTCTCAAGGGGCGGTCCTTTCTCCGATTTCTTTAACATTGCTCTCATCCCCCTAGCTCACAAACTGGCTCTAATCCCACGCCTAAAACATACCCTGTACGCTGATGATATTACCACATGGACCACTCATGGCTCTGACGGGGAAATTGAGGAGACTCTTCAGTTAGCAGCAGATACCATCTCCTCTCATGCGTCATCCATCAGGCTCTAATGTTCCCCTCTAAGTCCGCGCTCTTCCTAATTAGACCAAAATCTGGCGCTAACTCGCCCCTCCAAATCGCTTTAAAAGGATCCCCTATCCCCATCACATCCGCCCTCCGCATGCTTGGCCTCCACTCGCAGGATTCTGGACGAAATGAACATACCCTTAAAAGATTCAAGGCGTGCACGCAATCCGTGTTGCACCTTCTAGGCCGAGTATCCACCCTTAACAAGGGTTTAGACGAAGCGGACAACATGAAAGTAGTGCACGCATTTACGCTTAGCCGCATTCAATACGCAACCCCACATCTTAAATTAAACCGCACGGAAACCGAACGCGTGAACACCATGATCCGCCTTGCGACTAAGGCAGCCCTAAACGTACCTCGTAGCGCTAGCACAGCCAAACTCCTTGCACCAGGCATGCATAACACCATTCAGGAACTAGTTGACGCGCACCTTCAGACACAGTACTTTAGACTTGCCGCGAGCGCCACTGGCCGCCATATACTCTCCTCCCTTCGATTCAACATACCCGCTAACCAGTCAATCCTTATAGCCATCCCTCGACACATCCATGCACCTCTCGTTGCGAAACCCCTTTCTCGAAACGTCCATCCCCAATATCATATCCCTCGCCGCGTAGCTCGCGCTAGTGCCCTCCATAAGTATTACGGGCAAGCCCACGATGCCGTTTGGGTAGACGCCGCATGTAGAGCGCATGAAGCGGTAGCAGTTGCCCACAATCCAACCCTACCCCACCCCCTAACTCACCGTCTTCCCTCGGGCTCTACGCCCGAGGAGGCAGAGGAGACCGCCATCGCCCTAGCCCTTGCACATTCGGGCGCCCAATATATCTTCAGCGACTCCAAAACGGCTCTGCTGCCAGGGGCAGGATTCACAACCCTGCCTGGTAATTGTTGAACACCCCTTCCCAAAATTTATCGCGCAGACTAGAGCTCCAGTGGGTGCCGGCTCATTCTGGGAACCCTAGAAACGAGACTGCCGATGAATTAGTCCGAGGTTTGATTTGCCGGGCTCAGGACAGTCTCGATCCAGGATACTCGAGGGAGCGGGCGCACACCTTTGCAGAGCTCATGCAAATACTCCGTTTGGACCGTCGGACTTATCCCCCTCCCCACCCCTCTCTTACGCACTCCCAACAGATCCTCTTCAGACGCCTCCAGACCCGCTCTCTGTCATCCCCTCAGCTGTTATTGACTATTGTGGCCCTTCCCCTGCGTGCTCCCTATGCGGTGACCCCCACGCCACACTTTCCCACATCCTTTCCGGCTGCCCTGCTGACCCTCTCCCGCAGGGACAGCACATCCATCTCGATCTGGGAGGTACTGCTCACGTCTGCAGACCCGACATCGCGGCTTGCTACGGTGACTCGGGCTGCCGACGTCATGTCCCGACGTGACCAACGTGATGCAGTGCAGGACCGCGCAGTGGCCCAGGGACCCAGCAGGGTCTAAAACTCACTTGCAGCAATAAAGTTTTTCTGCCTGTCTGTCCTCGCATTGCGCTGTCAGTGCAACAACTGCACGGATCTGTGAGCACATAGGTACAACGCTGGCGAGCGTTTGGTGCAACGCTCGCGTTTTATGCAGCGTTGTTGGTGGCATTCGGTGCAACGAGCTCTTCCTCTTCAGTGCAGAATGCGTTCAGTACGTGTGCGTGAGTAGGGGCTGTCGTTTGGGGGGAACGTCCGACGTCGTTGCTGCGACGTGCGTATACGTCTTTTGAAGCGAAAACTTCACTACGTTAGGTAAAGCCGATTTCGCCGTGCGTTGCCGGTTTGCCTACAAGTAAGCCAGAGGTCGTGTGGCTACTTGACCTTTGACCTTTCGATTCGCCGGTAGAGGGCGGCAGAATATACCGCAGTGTTCACTGGGTGACCAACCTCTCGCGATGAACCATTAATTTAACTGCCACCTTCCAGGGTGGCAGGGTGGGCGCGCCGCCTATATCCAGTCTGCGGAACGCACTCAGCATTACAGACGCCAAGCCGCGCCTACTTGCCCGATACGCCAAAGCTTTCGCTCTCTAACCAGGTTCAGCAATAGTTAAACCGCAGCTAATTTTTTCTTTCAACCTTTCCTCTCACGTCTCTCTTATGAACTCTTCTGTCTGCACGTTGCAGTGATTGTGGCCCAGCTATCCGGTGGGCAGACTCGTGCACTTCCTTCTTTCAGTCGCAACAACAGTGTGTGCTGCACTGGCTGACCAAGCGTCAACAAAGTGTGTGCGCCTGCTGCTCCTCTCTGCTCGGACGTTCCTAGAATGCAGCTATGTGGTCCTCACCGAGACCCCTTCACAACCAGCTGCGTCAGGAACGCGACATTACTATACTTGTGATTGAAGCGTTCACGGCAACTAGTGGTAGATTGGCCTCCTAGTTGGAACTTGGAAGTATGTGCACATATTGATACACGTGCTTTTGCATGGTCAGACTAAGTTCTCTTGACAATTTATTTGGTCCTTGCACTTGCGCACTGTCATTCAGACGTTCATCTATATGACAAAACGTTCACGGTGTGTATTTATGTATTGATGCTACTTTAGAAATAAAAGTAAGGAGATGAATGCTTTTCTGCCTTTTTTTCTGTTGAAATAAACGCTTCAAAGTTGTCACGACGATAGAAATGATTTTATCTATTGATTTCCCTGCCCCCCTTTGTGGCAGATCTATGTAGACGATATGGACCGCGAAAAAAGGCAGCATTCGTTGCACCTTATGGTCTATCCGGTCAAAGTGATGCTGCTCAGCATTCACGCTCCTCCAGGATATGCCACTTATATGCCAGTCTACCACAGCGAGAAACTGTTTATAAACACGTTTAGCTGAATGTGCAACAGTAGACTGCATGTCGCGTGTTTGTGGGTTCTCTGATACGTGTAGAAGTGCATTATTTGGCGCAGGCGTTCATGGCAACACAATACAGCGATTGAACAAGTTGATGTGGTCTCATCGGAAGGTGTTTCTGAGCCCCTTTAAGGGTCAAAGGTCGAGTCTTCTTTTCAGGAAGGCTATTGAACTAGTAATTTCGTACAAAAACTTTATCCGCGAGCGGGATTCCAACCATGGTGCCGCAAACAGAGCAGCCTTAGACAATTCGGCCAATGCCGCAGCCTTGCAGCAATTATTCTTTTTAAAACATGATTAATATTCCAGTCACTTGGTGTGCTGAAGTAGTAGAAACCGAAGCTAACGAGTTTTCTACTCCTAAATGGGAGGGAAAACGTGAGCGGCGATAAGACAAAGCCGTGCATGAAGCCGAAAGCGAGCGTGATAGACTTCGTGGCCAAACCGAGCACTGGCGTCAGCTTCTCACTTAATTATTCGTGTCAGGCCACAAGCTTAACCAATGCAGATGATTTATTCGCCACTGCACCTCAAAACTAGCCCGTTGTGCTTTAAGCAGCGCGGGCTGGGCAATATTATTGTTATTATTATTTCTTTTACTCACCCATCCTAATTTCTGTAGCTCAAAACTGGCGCGGGCGGGCAGCTGTCTTTCATTTCTTTTTCGTGCCCATTCTACTCTTTGTACCTCAAAATTATGTAAATGATTTATAGATCTTGGATGCCCATGACTATTGCATAATGAAACAGCTGAAGTTAATATGCCGTTTAAGTCGCATTTCTTACAATTTTTCTTCAATAAAATATTAACGAAAATCATGTAAAAACTTTTGTAATTTATCGTGACCTCATAACTAGTACAATCAAATATGCGAAGCCTGTACACTTTCGCTTTCAGAATTTTCTTTTTATTATTATTGCTACTTTTACACAATTTTTCAAAATAGGCTGTTTGAGTTAGAAGAGCGCTTTTTCCGCCATAGCATTGTTAGCGGTGTAGTACATCAGAATACAACTAAGACGTGCTAACTAGATGGCTGGTTAACTAATTCTGAATAGCTAACTTTTAACTATTACTGTTAGGCCTCTTAATTACTGAGAGCCGTATAGTTCACCGTAAGTAATGCCCATATCAGTTTTTAGAATTTCGACAATGCGGTTACGATCCGCGCTAAGGCCCAACAAATTTCGTCCATTTCGACGAGTAACGTGCACTGAAGAGGTTGCTTTGCCCGCAAGCTTCTCAAAAGCGCATGTGTTTTGGCGCGTTGTCGCCAAAATTTGTCGGGCCACAGCGCCTACGGTAATCGCGTTTTTTTAATTCTAAAAACTGATATGGGTACTACTGTGGACTACACGCCTCTCAATAATTGAGGAGCCCAACAGCAATAGATAAAAAGTTAACTATTCAATATTAGTTAACACGTCCTAGCTGTATTCTGATGTACTACACCACTGACAATTCTATGCCGAAAAAAGTGCTCTCCTTACTCAAAAGACCTATTTTTAAAAATTGTATAACGTGTTAGGTGAAACACCCCGTTTAGTTGAACATGTATTTAAAAAAAAACTACACTACAGATCTTAGGCACCTAATTTTAGTTGCGTGTTTTTTTTTTCAAATCATGCTCTAGACATTACTATATTACATGGACCACCTCGTGGTATTTCCCTACGACCGCTAAATCATTTATAACTGAAGTTTTTCTCACCAGCGGTTTCGATTTCATCAGCTGAATCACTGAACGATGGCTGTGACGTTCAGTTGACCAAAATTTAGGTCACTTGAGGCACGAAAAAGTGTGCAATATAAACGCTGATACGCAGTTTTAATTCACTCGAGCACATACAGCAGCCTACTGGAAGAGCTGGAATGACAACGAACGACGTTTCAGCAGTTCTATTGCTTTTTTTTGCCTCACGTGACCTAAATGTCATCCCATGGTCACCCACACATCGCAGCCATCATTCGGTTGATGAGACTGAAACCGATACACCGTCAAGAAAAATTCAGTTATAAATTGTTTAGCAGCCGTAGGCGAACATTATGCGGTGATCTGTACGTTAATATCTAACGCACCACTTGAAAGACTAAAATACGCAAGAAAAAAAATGGGTGTCTATAGTCCTTCAAGAGTTCTGCAAACGCCCCCAAGCCCGATCCTCCCTAGGCAGTTAGCGCTATGATAAAACAGCTTTTTTTCCTGCTATGCGAATTTTATAATTAATTTTATTGCATCGTGCCTCATTATTTTTTTTTTTAATTTGTTTAAGTCCACTGTGCCATACGTGGTGCGGACCCGGCAATTTTTATTTTTTCTTGACTGCCCACCATCTAATGAATGTATTCCTCTCTGGTGAAGAAAGAAAAATCATTATGCCTGCCATTAGCGATCACGCTCTCCTTGTCTTTTTAATTAAGTTAACTTGTACAAAGGTAACGGTGATACGCGATTATAAGCGAGCCAATATTCAGGCAATAAACACTGAACTCTATACTTTTATCGACATTTTTCTTGATGGCTTTGACTGTTGTACCGTTTAAACTAACTGGAACATGTTTTCGGCCAAAGTGGACCAGCTCACTGAACGGTTCATTCCTCAACGCGCCATCATTAACCACACTAATGCTCCCTGGTATAGCAATCTTATCAAGCGCTTATCTAATAAAAAGAAGCGACTTTATCGCATCGCTAAGCTTTCCCCCACTAGAGAACGCTAGGCTTCGTACTCGGCTGAATTCGAGGCATACGTGCAGGCAATTAAAGACGCAAAGAAACAGTTTCACTGACAGATTATTCCGTCTATGCTCACAACAAATATTATGAAATTTTGCCGCGTGATTATTCCCACGAATGAAGAAAATATCGTCCTAACCGACTCCTCTTGTGACCCTATTCCTTCAGACCTTGTTGTCACTATTCTTAACCATTCATTTGCTGATAACTGTTCTGTCAAATTTGGTGCACTCATGCCCACAACTCATAATCGCCACTATGCAACTATATATGTCGCGAATATTATTTGATACTTTTGGTGTCATTAGACTTATTGATAACCTCAATCTTCATTCCGCTCCAGGTTGTGATCTTATTAATGCTCAGTTCTTGAAAAAAAAAAACACTTCAGCCTATGTTTCCAATATGCTAACAAAAATTTCCAAACAATCTTATGACCAATCTACCCTACCGAAAGAGTGGAAAATTGCGAAGGTGATTTCGATCTACAAGTCGGGAAGCAGAACATCTCCCCTCAACTATCGTCCCATCTCTTTAACTGGCACGTGTTGCATAATGTCCGAACGTATAATATTTACAAATCTTGTTAATTTTCTTGAATCAAACGCTTTCTTCTCATTGGCACAACACGGTTCCCGAAAATTTTACTCATGCGAAACTCAACTAATATGCTTTACACATGGATTACACCGTATCCTTGACCAATCATCACTAGCCGAGTGTATATATCTACATTTTAGTAAAGCTTTCGATAAGGTGTGTCAAAGGCTCCTGTTATTAAAACTAAATAACCTTAGTATTGACCCTAATCTACTGAAATGGAATCAGTGTTTTCTCCTTAATCGCTCACAGTTTCTTACCGCTAACGGTTTTAATTCCGGTTTTACTCAAGTGCATTCAGGCGTTCCTCAAGGCTCAGTCCTTGGGCCTCTTTTGTTCTTAATCTACATCAATGATTTTCCGTCTCTTGTTAACTCTCATATCCTCTTTTTTTGCGGATGATTGCGTTATTTTTAGAGAAATAACCGACACGAAAGACAGCTGTCTACTTTAGTCTTACCTTACCACTGTAGCTAACAGATGCAAGATATGGTCAATGCAACTAAATATTAACAAACGCAAAGTCATGCGTGTTTCAAGAAAATCTTCTGCCCCGCTTTCGTATTACATTGATAACATTTCCTTAGAGCCTGTAACCTCATATAAATACCTTGGCGTTTACATCACTGATAACCTAGGCTGGTCTCTTCATATCGAGCACATAATCAACAATGCTAATCGCATGCTAGGTTAATTACGTCAAAATTTTTTCAACGTTCCTTCTTTTTTGAAACTCTTGCTATATAAAACACTCATTCGCTCCAAACTGGAGTATGCAACATCAGTCTGGGATGCTACTTATGACAGTCATATTACTGCTCTTGAGGTGGTTCGAAATAGCTCTGTGCTTTTTTTTTTAATTGCGCAAATATGCCCTTCGGCATACGATAGTTACATGTACATGTGCAGGCCGGTGTCGGCTAAGAATACAACAAGGCCCGGTATTGGGGCCCATGGGTCCAGGTTCAAATGTCTGGTGGTGGTGGTGTCTGCGCTTCGTTCTCACTAATTACAACCACACTGCAAGTATAACTACAATGAAATCTAGTCTTTCTCTTCCATTGCTGTCACTTCGTCAAAAAGTGCCTCGTATCGCTTTGTTTCACAAATTGTACCATCACCCCATACTGCGCGGTCGTCTTCTGTATCCCATCGTACTGATCGTCCTCATAAAGTGGGTTTTGATTCTTGTAATACCAAATATTTTTCTCATACTTGCCGCGTACCTCATGCGACTGGAATCACATTCCCGCAGATATTGTTGACCTTAATAATTGCGAGATGCTCCGCAAAGCCATAGCTAGCATTGTATACTCAGGTGTTATTTAAATTTGTCTCTCTCCTCTATTTTTCTAATTTTATTCTTATTTCTTTCGACTCCCCCTATGTAATGCCTCTGACCCTTAGCGGTTCGGTAAATAAATAAATAAACAAATAAATAAATAAATAAATAAATAAATAAATAAATAAATAAATAAATCACTCTCGCGATAATCTGTTGTTTTTTTTTGTTTTTGGTTCCTCATATGTCTGTGCTTGTATGTATTGCAAGCCTTCTGCATGAAGCATAGTTATTGGCGAGTCCTTCCCGGGAACTCGCTTGTCTCGTCCTGTATTATGTTCTCCATAAATATATCCAGAGGAACCCTAGCAACAGTCTTCAAAAATAATGTAAAACGACAACTTACGCGCGCAAATATAGCTTTTAAGTGAACGCCCCTTAAAATTTTCTAGAAAGTTCTTAATAGCACACTCGGTGAGACATCGAATATGGGGTCGCACATACACAGTACGGTTTGAATTGGTTTATAGGGTTCAACGTCCCAAAGCAACTCAGGCTACGAGGGGCGCCGTATAGTGGAAGGCTTCGGATAATTTCGACCACCTGGGGTTCTCTAACGTCCACTGACATCGCACAGTACACGGGCCTCCAGCATTTCTCCTCCATCGAAATGCGACCGCCGCGGCTGGAATAGCTAGGGGCAGTCGGGTAATCCGATAACTCCGCTGCTTATAATTACCAAAGGAAACGAGTAATTTCTGATAATGATAAAACACGAAACGAAATGCAAATGGAAGCACACTAGACATATTGCACATCATAAACTCTGCTCACTCACATAATTCACTCGCCGTTGATGGTTTTGCCTCGGAGGCTCGTCTCGCGACGGTACTTGCAGAAAAGTGAAGAGCGGCTCTCCTGCTTGGCGCCGCTTGCCCATAGCTATTCGGCTGCACTTTTACATGAGTGTTCTGCTCTTCTTTTTGTTACGTTATGCTACACGACTTAAAACATGCGGGAAAATGGGAATATACGTGAACGGCGTACACAATTGCAGTGGACACAAGCTTCGCCTTAAGGATATGACGAGACAGCGTAGTAAGTTAATTTCCTTATATGCTTTACATTCTATACACACTATACATTACATCCTTAGGTCCCTGGGAGTCCTCATACCACTCCTGGCGCAGTGACGCAGCGTTTAAGCGAGGCGCCACTGACCCGCGATGAGAGGCACTCCCAGCGGTGGGCCCTGTGCGTTCTTTTTCCCGAGCGACCAATCATTAATTTAACTGCCACCTTCCACGGTTGGCAGTTTGCTCACTATTCGTTGGGAAGGTTGGGACGACGCCGTAAGGTCACGTGACCCAGGTTCCCCACCTGCCTCGTAGACTTCCCTCTGGGGACAGCCTGCCAAAACCATATGCCCGTGATATTTCGCTCACAACGCCGATGCCAGCGCTGACAACACCAACATCGGATTTTCTAGTGAACGGGGCCTTTAAGGCTATCGCGTTAATAAACGGGAAATATTAAACAATGAGAAGGGTTTATAAAGGGTTACAGCTACGCATGCAACCCAATGTGGTGTGAATAACCACAAAATATGAGTGTAGGCATTATTTATAAACCACAGGAGAAGTGGGAGTCTTTGTTTCAGCGCAGGTGTAGGCGCAGTTTATTATTCTGGGTGATTGTGTGCGTGGCAACGTGTGTATGGACCTCCTTCACCCCGCGACGTCACGAAGATGCGGTGGCGCTGATGTTAGCAGCGACTTTCGCATGGTAGGCAAAACAGGTTCCGCTTGCCCGTGCCTACCGCAGCTACCGCAGCTACCGGCGGCTGCTTCAAGCCTGTGCACTGCAGAAGCAGCATGTATTAACCAGCTGCGTCACTGCTGGCTCCGCGTAGTAGCATAAAAAATATTAAATTAGCCTCGATAGGTTTCTCGCGCATAAATGCCGCATTCGGAAACTGGCTAACAGGCATTGGGCCACGGTAGTAAAGCGCGAAGTCTGGGAGTCGATAGGCACTGCCACTCAATGCGGTTAATAGCATGCAAGTTACTGCGTTCATTCACCTGAACTTCAGGATAGTAGGCTGATAATTGCTCAAGGAAAAAAAAAAGACATGCAGCTGCACACGTACTTATCACCTTGCCGGAGTGCACGGGGCGCCGACAGGTTCACGCGCCCCCAAGGAATGCGTTTTTTTGTTAATAGCACACCATGTTTTAATGCCGCGTTTTATGACATTTAATATTTACTTGAAATTGTTTCTTGATATGACGACGTAATTATTTCATTCGAGTAGAAAGAAGTCTGGTAAGTTGTGTCAATCTTGCGCGATCCCGTTGGTGTGCTTTAGAATAGCGTACCTTAAGTGTGCTAAACGCCATATGATTTTTCATTGCATCATGCATGTGTCATGTTTCATGAGGTAGTACATGATCGCGAAGCTTGTTTGAAAAGAAGCAGCCGCAGGCGTGCTACGAACAGACACGTGGCGAGATTGAGAGGGGACGCGGCAATGAAAAGTGTTTTCGTTATTCATGCATGCGATATGTAACTAAACTTGGTGCAAATATGAAATTCCTACGCTAGTTTCAGTAATTCCTTTTATTTATAGCTATACCTGGTGCAGTTCTATGTAATTATAATTATCACCGTCGTCAAGTCACCCCAAGGTCTCAAATAATTGAGTAGATAGTGCGCAGTTTTTTTTATGCCAGCATGTACATAAAGCCCTGTTCTGTACGATGACGCAATTAGTTCTTTTTCTATATGATCAGTACTTATGCATGCATAGTTACATGAAAACGTTTCTTACAAGAAATAACTAACACAGTACTGCACGTGTAGGGAAAAAAATCGAGAGATTTATTACGCTCCTCAACGTCTCAGGAATAGTTTGCGACAAATGGAATCATTTGATTTTCATGCGAATTACGAAAGTGAGTGATCCAGTCGCAGACGATGTGAGAGGTCACAAAACGAACCTTAAAGTTTATTCCCTCGTTTATGGCATCTTCGCTTTCGCTTTGGTCAAAGAAATGCGGCACTGAAATCAAAGAAATTACCTCACAATTTTTGACGACGACACTTCTAAAAAGCGTAATTTATAAATTTGTACTGAATATTTTGCTATAATTTTTCGTCACGAAAATAGACTCCAGGGCTAGGAAAGAAAATAATTCTAGAAATCAAAAATTTTCACCAAATCGACCAGCTTAACAAGAGGACAAATCGGCCTGGCTGGTGCGTGGTCATGCGGCTAAAAGCAGCGCTAAGCGAGACAGAGGAGATCAGGGACACGACGCTGTCCCCACTTTTCGCACGGCGCGAAACGTACGTATGTCAGCAGACGGTGAGCGCATGTCTGCCCCGCCGAAACAAGGCCAGCACTTCCCCTCACTACTGTCCCGAAGTAAAGTCATTCCGGCTAGTGCAGAGTGTCAAAACTTGTTCTATTCAATGCCTAGCGCATAAATAAACGGCAGGAACGCTTTCTACATGTTTACTAATAACCATATATACAGTACAGTGGCAAACTATTTCTCTTTATAGGCCGCACATGGCCAACGCGAGCTCGTGTACCTCGACAAATTACTAAGTTGGAAGCATCGACCATTGCTATGATTCGCAGAAACTGGAAACGCGCCTACAGGCCTTGAAAACCCGCGCTCAACACCTATCCGCGACGCCAATCCCCGACCTTTTGCCTACCACGAGCTCGCTAGCGACTGCAGCGCCACCTCCTTTTACAGCATGGATTGACCATGGGCAACCTGTAGGATGCCGCGGCTTTTTTTTTTTTTTAAGGGGCACTGAGGGCAACCCCCGTCCAATAATTGTTCAGAGTAAACATTTATTATCTGCCTCTTTCTAACCATGCGGACGTTTGTCCGACGGCACAGGACGCATTTACCGCCGAGAAAATTGAGTTTAAAAACCTTTCCGCCAGTCGAGTCGAACTCGTGACGTCAACACCGAAAAAGACGTGTTGCCACCGTTTTGAAGTAAATGGTGGCGCAGCGTATATACCCTCTGAGATCGGGGCAAAAACCGGAGTTGACGCAGGTATTTACTTGCGAAATTTATCGGTGATGGTGACACCTCTATTTCGTTTTTTTGTACTTTTCTAGCTTATAAGAGCTCCGGTCTTGGTGATAGTCTCTGCTTAGATCGTGGTCCCTTATATCTACGTAAGCCAACTTCTGTTGGCCAACTTTTTTTTGTTCCCTTTGCCTCTTTGAGGTGGTTTGTTCAGGCTCCATCTTCCGTTTATATATTTTTGTGCTTTTGAACGCGCACCTTCACGTGGCATTATTTTAATCAAGTAGGTTTTCGGTGTCACGTTTTACTTACATTCATTTCGTATTGCAGTGAGCGCGAGCTTCTCAGCGAAGTGAGGCGACAGGATATATGTTGTAGGGAGGGGGAGGAAGGCGGGGACCCACGGGGCCACTGCACCAGGAACTGTTTGCCCTATATTGCCGTCACTGGTTTTGTTATATATGAGACGCAGTGCCATTGCCCTAATCGATATTTTGACGGTAGCATTGCCTCATTAGTAATAAGAGAGCGCTCGTTAATACTGCGGCCGTTATATACGCGGGCTCGATTGTATGTCAGCATGGGTGAATATACATACGCCCATGCTTCCCATGTACAGAACCGCATACCGTGCAGTACTGGGTGGCGCCCAGTACCTTACAATAGGGGGTGGTACCATCTTTCACTCTATTGGTCCCAAAAAAATTGGAGGAGTGGGAGCCAATGCCCTTTTCCCCTAGAAAATTTATCTCTTGTAGTCGCAGTGCCCCTGGTAACCCATTTATTTCCGTAATGCACACGTGCGTCCCTCGGCCAGGTCGTCTACCAGGTGTCACCCTTTGTGTGTGACAGAGACTCCATCTGATGCCGACAGAGGACGACGAAGGAGACAGCTCCAAGGTCAAGAGCGAGGGGGTGCTGCGAACCAAGCGTCGACTAACTCTTTGGTGGAGCAGTGTGTCTAAAAGCGCGAAACCGCAGAGTCGGAAGTGAACGAGGTCGATGAGCGAACACCCCCCCCCCCTCCCCAACCGATGAACTACTGGACTCCAACAATGCAAGAAAAAAGCGAGCGCGACATTTATTGTTAATTTGCTCTTTCCGCTGCATTTGGAATGGGGTAGTGAAGCTGCAGGAGACGTTCGCCGAGTCGTCTGCTGCCGGCTCTCCCGGCGCCTGCTAGCGCGCGCTGCACGACGGGATTGCACCGCGCTCCACCGTCAGTCTCCACGGTGGCGCGGTGGCGCGCACTCGTGTCGTGCTCGTCCCAGCCGAACGTACGGCACCGCACGAGTGACAGCCAGCCGAACGTGCGGCACCGCACGAGTGCGCAGAAAACGCCACGAGTGCCGTCAGCCGAAGACCCCATATCTATCTATCTATCTATCTATCTATCTATCTATCTATCTATCTATCTATCTATCTATCTATCTATCTATCTATCTATCTATCTATCTATCTATCTATCTATCTATCTATCTATCTATCTATCTATCTATCTATCTATCTATCTATCTATCTATCTATCTATCTATCTATCTATCTATCTATCTATCTATCTATCTATCTATCTATCTATCTATCTATCTATCTATCTATCTATCTATCTATCTATCTATCTATCTATCTATCTATCTATCTATCTATCTATCTATCTATCTATCTATCTATCTATCTATCTATCTATCTATCTATCTATCTATCTATCTATCTATCTATCTATCTATCTATCTATCTATCTATCTATCTATCTATCTATCTATCTATCTATCTATCTATCTATCTATCTATCTATCTATCTATCTATCTATCTATCTATCTATCTATCTATCTATCTATCTATCTATCTATCTATCTATCTATCTATCTATCTATCTATCTATCTATCTATCTATCTATCTATCTATCTATCTATCTATCTATCTATCTATCTATCTATCTATCTATCTATCTATCTATCTATCTATCTATCTATCTATCTATCTATCTATCTATCTATCTATCTATCTATCTATCTATCTATCTATCTATCTATCTATCTATCTATCTATCTATCTATCTATCTATCTATCTATCTATCTATCTATCTATCTATCTATCTATCTATCTATCTATCTATCTATCTATCTATCTATCTATCTATCTATCTATCTATCTATCTATCTATCTATCTATCTATCTATCTATCTATCTATCTATCTATCTATCTATCTATCTATCTATCTATCTATCTATCTATCTATCTATCTATCTATCTATCTATCTATCTATCTATCTATCTATCTATCTATCTATCTATCTATCTATCTATCTATCTATCTATCTATCTATCTATCTATCTATCTATCTATCTATCTATCTATCTATCTATCTATCTATCTATCTATCTATCTATCTATCTATCTATCTATCTATCTATCTACCTACCTATCTACCTATCTATCTATCTATCTATCTATCTATCTATCTATCTATCTATCTATCTATCTATCTATCTATCTATCTATCTATCTATCTATCTATCTATCTATCTATCTATCTATCTATCTATCTATCCATCTATCTATCTATCTATCTATCTATCTATCTATCTATCTATCTATCTATCTATCTATCTATCTATCTATCTATCTATCTATCACATAAGTTGTAAATAATAGGAGACTAAGGGCAAGGCCTGAAACCATAAGCCAAGAGTTCATGAAAGCACCCGTAGAAACAATATACTGCGGTATAGCTTCTGGCAACATGATCTAAGTGTTAGAAGTAAATTACCTTTTCATCTCAGAATAGGATTGCACTTAAAACTTATGGCGTAGAGGTAGAGCGTCCGCTTCGCGTGCAAGAGGACAGGGGCTGGAATCCCGGTGCCGCGCAATTCTCCAGCGGGTTTGAAAAAAAAAAAAAACTTCGCGTGTCGGTGGAATTGCACAAGCAGGCCTGGGGGTGCGGCCTGATCTCGGTGAGCAGAACCGACAACGCACTCCCTCACCAGAACAGGATTTGGCCACCCTGGTGTAGTACTTGGCCACAACCTTCTATGAAAAAACAAATTAACCCTCGGCCCTCAGTCCCCAGCGGCTGCGGAGCAACTGACCAAGGCGGCGGTCAAACCTGTGACGCAGCGGAGGGTGCTAAGAATCTCTGGCTCCGGACAGGCCGCCATTGGAATCTGAACCTGGAAACGTTTAACGCTAGATCCTTATCTAGTGAGGCCAGCCTAGCAGTGCTGTTCGAGGAACTAGCGGGCATTGATTGGGATGGAATAGGGCTTAGTGAAGTTAGGAGGACAGGTGGGGCGTATACAGTACTAAAGGACGGACACATACTGTGCTATCGCGGATTAGCGGATAGACGAGAACTAGGTGTGGGATTCCTCATTAATCAGGATTTAGCTGGCAACGTAGAGGAGTTCTGTAGAATTAACGAAATGGTGGCAGCTAGCGTAAATAGGCTTAATAAGAGCTACAAGCTGAGGGTGGTGCAGGCCTATACTCGCCTACATCCAGTCATGATGACCCGACCGTTGAAAGCTTCTATAAAGACGTGGAATCGGCAATGAACAAAATGAAATCACAGTACACTGTACTGATGGGCGACTTCAATGCGAAGGTGGGCAAGAAGCAGGCTGGCAACCAGGCGGTAGGCAACTATGGCATATGTTCTAGGAATAGCAGGGTAGAGTTATTAGTAGAGCTCGCAGATAGAAATAATTTACGGATCATGAATGCCTTCTTCCGCAAACGAGATAACAGGAAGTGGACGTGGAAGAGCACCAATAGTGAGACTAAAAATCAAATCGACTTCATAATATGCGCGCAACCTGGCATCGTTCAGGATGTGGAAGTCCTCGGAAAGGTGCGTTGTAGCGACCACAGAATGGTAAGGTCTCGAATTAGCTTAGACTTGAGGAGGGAACGAAAGAAGCTAGTGAAGAAGAAGCCCATTAGCGAGTAAGCGACAAGATGGATAATGGAGGAACTCAGGATATCGCTGCAGAACAGATATTCAGCCTTAACTGAGGAAGACGATCTTAATGTCCATACAATGAACGATAATCTGACAGCTATCATTACGGAGTGCGCAGTAGAAGTAGGCGGTAGGACAGTTCGACACGATACCGGCAAGCTACCTCAGGAAGAAACTTCAAAGCCTGAGGGCGTCTAACCCTACAGACAGAGTAGAACTAGCAGAGCTATCGAAGTTAAACAAGTGCAAGAAGACCGACATAAGGAAGTTCAAAAGGGAGAGAATCGTGCATGCTCTAAAGAACGGAGGTAGCCTAAAAGCGGAGAAGAGGAAACAAGGCATGGGTAAAAACCAGATGTATGCGTTAAGAGACAAGGAGGGCAATGTCATTAGCAATATGGATAAGATAGTTAAAGCAGCCGAAGAGTTCTACACAAATCTATACAGCAGCCAATGTAATCAGAGCGTTAATGGTAGAGGCAGTAGCGCAGAGCAAAGCGTCATCCCGCCAGTAACGAAAGAGGAAGTAAAGAAAGCCTGAGGAGTAATGCAAAGGGGAAAAGCAGCTGGTGAGGATCAGGTATTAGCTGATCTGTTGAAGGACGGAGAGGAGATTGTGCTAGAAAAACCAGCCACCCTCTATATACGCAATGCCTTATGACCTCGACCATACCAGAAGCTTGGAAGAACGCTAATATTATCTTAATATCTTAATTCATAAGAAAGGAGACGCCAAGGACTGGAAAAATTACAGACCGATCAGCTTACTGTCCGTTGCCTATAAGGTATTTACTAAGGTAATCGCTAATAGAGTGAGATCAACCTTAGACTTTTATCAACCAAATGATCAGACAGGCTTTCGCAAAGGATATTTCAAAATAGATCATATTCACACTATCAATCAGGTGATAGAGAATTGCGCATAATATAACCAACTCCTATATATAGGCTTCATTGATTACGAGGAAGCATTTGACTCAGTGGAAACCTCAGCAGTCATACAGGCATTTCGGAATCAGGGTGCAGATGAGCCTTATGTCAAAATACTGGACGATATATATGGGAAATGCACAGCTACCATAGTCCTCCATAAAGTCAGCAATAAAATTCCAATAAGTAAGGGGGTCAGGCTAGGAGACACGATCTCGCCAATGCTATTTACCGCCTGTTTACAGTAGGTATTCCGAGGCCTGATTTGGGAACAGTTAGGGATAAGAGTTAATGAAGAATACCTAAATAATCGGTGATTTGCTGATGAAATTGCCTTGCTGACTCACTCAGGAGATGAACTGCAAATCACGATCAATGAGTTAGACAGAGAGAAACGGTGGGTCTAAAAATTGACATGCAGAAAACCAAAGTAATGTTCAACAGTCTAGCAAGGAAACAGCAGTTCACAATTGGCAGCGAGGTGCTGGAAGTGGTAAAGGAATACGTCTACTTAGGGCAGGTAGTGACAGCTGATCCGGATCATGAGAGGGAAATAACTAGAAGTATAAGAATGGGGTGGAGCGCATATGGCAGGTTCCCTGAGATCATGAACAGCAATGGTGGAGCAATTGCCGGCAGAGAAAGCGTGGCTAACCCCACCTGTAGCATACAACTCAACTCAACTCAATCATGAATAGCAGGTTACCAATATCCCTCAAGAGGAAAGTGTACAACAGCTGTATCTTACTGGTACTCACGTATACGGGGCAGAAACGTGGAGGCTAACAAAAAGGGTTCAGCTTAAGTTAAGGACAACACAGCGAGCCATGGAAAGAAAAATGATAGGTGTAACGTTGAGAGACCGGAAGCGGTCAGAGTGGGTGAGGGAACGAATGCGTGTTAATGACATCCTAGTCAAAATCAAGAGGAAGAAATGGGCTCAGGCAGGGCATGTACTGCGAAGGCAAGATAACCGCTGGTCCTTAAGGGTAACGGAGTAGATTCCAAGAGAAGGCAAGCTTAGGAGGGGGCGGCAGAAGGTTAGGTGGGCGGATGAGATTAGGAAGTTTGCAGGCATAGGGTGGGCGCAGCTGGCAAAGGACAGGGTTAATTGGAGAGATATGGGAGAGGCCTTTGCCCTGAAGGTGTTGTCAGGCTGCTGATGATGATGATACTTAAAACTTGATTTTATAATCAGATAAGCGGATCCTGAATCTCCCTATTTAATTTCTCGAAAGCATTTTGTGAGCTTCGTCACTTCAAAACATGAGTTCGAAACAAACATTGTGAATACTTGGTGAATATGCTGGATATTAGCACTTGTGTAGTACGCTGCTTGGACGTTATACCATATTTTGATCACTTTGAACCTTTGACACACTCTGCGCCGTGGAAGGGCGAAATATCTCTGCTCTTTCAGTTAAGAGCTTGAGAACGCATCTCAGTGGTCTGCACGGTTTTAAAAAAATCTTGTTTACGCGATACCTGTCAAGAGGTGCGCCCTGGTAATTAAGTTCTGAAAGTCGTGCTCCATTTCAACTTTTCTGAAAGTCCTGGTGGGAGTTGGTACGTCCCATGTATATCCTCCTTAGCGCGTAACTCCGGCTGCAACAAAAACAAGGGGCAGAAAAAAGTACTCGGAGATACAAAGCGTGGGGCGCAGAGCGAGCACGGCGCACGCGCCGTCGGGAGCAGCGCTGATGAGGAAAGCGCGGAACGACACGCTCTAGGAACCCGCGGCTGCCCGTGCCACATTGCTTAGGATAACGGCCAGCCGCTCTCGAACAGTCTGACATTACAGTGTACAGTGTGAGCAGCGAACAAAGTGATCGAGTGGTGTCTGGTGATGAACGAGCGAAAGGCAAGGGCAGAGCACCGAGTAAATATTATGCCGGAAGCTAAAGGTTCCACGAGCACACGTGGCCAGCGCACGAACACGTGGATGAAACATAATGAGAAGGATTGTTGGGTCAGTGGGTGCAAAAGTTAGCGACACGTGTGCGAGATCGTGGCCCAAGCTGGATGCCTTCACTTGTGCCAACCCACGGCCCATCAACACGTGGTGCGTCCAGTGGTCCCTTCAATGTGTGGTGAAACCTTTTTTTAATTCGGCAAGAAGAGGGAGGGGAAGTACATTTTAACGACACGAAAATTGGAGAGGTCGGCCAGCGGTGACGTGACCCTGGCCTGCTGTTGCACACGGGAAAAAGGGGAATGAAATGTTTGGTTTGGTTTAACGTCCCAAAGCGACTCAGGCTATGAGAGACGCCGTAGTGAAAGGCTCGGGAAATTTCGATCAGCTGGGATTCTTTTACGTGCACTGACATCGAACAATACACGGGCCTCTAGAATTTCGCCTCCACCGAAATTGGACCACCGCGGCCGGGATCGAGCCCGCGTCTTTCGGGTCAGCACCTGAGCGCCGTAACCACTTAGTCACCGCGGCGGCTGGGAATGAAAGGTAAGGGAGAGGTAGAATGCGAATGGAGAGTGATGATGTCATAATTCAATGAATTGCATGGGGATAATAGAGCTGTCCAGGAACACACTGGCTGACACTCGTCTCTCACGTAGATTCGACCCATACCACACGCAATGCATATCTCGCACACACACTTACTCATACCACTTACACGTGCTTCAGAGGTGGGCCTCCATACAAACACAATTTAACACACTCACATATGAGCGTGCAGCTTTCGCTGTGTCAATGGTGCAGTATATGCGCAGATACAGAGACGGGCTCTAGCATTCATGCAAATGTCCCGGTACGCACACATATACGCAAATGCGTGGTCCGCAGTGCAAATCATGTAGGCCATTCACAGCAATCACGGAGTATCACAGACGGATATATACGCCTCTCTCACATAGATACTTGGGGACGACCTTTGTCTCTATCAGTTATCAGTGAGTTTTGCCAGGGCGCCTGACTCTCCTCGGGGAGAGCGCGAGAATCCAATCTTCTTACGGTTGCTTCCAGTGCCCTCCTCGCATAATTGTAGTGAGGGCAGGCACTCGCAAAGAATAAGACGAATTGTCTCTGGCCACCTATGATTGTGCGCCTTTTCAGGTTCAGAGTAACAACAACATAATCGTTGTTACTGCTTCCCAGAACTTGACGTCGAACATAAGTGACGTCGCGACGGATGCATGCAAAGCCTTGCTTGGATTCCTAGTCGCGTCAGACAGAAACTGCTCATATCCTGACATTCTAAAAAGGGTATGTCTCATTCGGCTCCCATATTACAAGCACCGGAAGACGGCACTTTAGAGTCACCTGCCTGAAGTCCGCTAGGCGGCCTCGCGGACCTCGAGCATTCCATTCAAATACAGCCGATCGAGAGATTCTCTCCTGCAGTGAGGGTGGTGACGACGGCTGAGCCGCGATTCCTCCTCTGTTAGAGAGTTGCAAGCACCGGTTCAGCGGAGTCCGAAATTTGGACAGCTGCCGTGGCAATGGGCGTGTCCACATTAGTAATGGTAAGTCGTAAGGTGCCTATCAATTGTTTAAGCGTCACCCCGATTCGATCATCTGCTGTAGACACATCCTGCGGACGTGCCTCAGCGCATACAGAGCGCGATGGTAGAGGGGCCACACTGCAGAGTTTTCCTGTGTTGTCGGCATACTTGGAACTTGCGGAGCTGAAGTTCGCACTTTTCTACCGGTTGCGTGTAAACCATCTCCAGCGTCCAAACACGTTTGCTGCTTGTCCGTGAGTAGAGTGGCCTCTTACCGTTTTCTTCAAAAGCTTCATTTCTGTCTTTGTCTTCGGACACTCCTTAGCAGTTGCCTCGTGGTGTTCTTTTCACTTAGCACATTTGGGTACTCCAACAGTACATGTAGATCCATCGTGGTATCCACCACAGCGCAGGTAGGCTGCTGGCACCCAGCACGAAATCCACTTTCACGCGCAATGGTAAATTGGCTCCTTCAAACAGTAGCCTCGTACACCCCGACTGTACAGAACTAAAAATGCCAGTCATTCGAACAGGGTACGGTAGTATTTTCATAAGTCAGTATCATTTATCTCTACGTCTGCGTCGGAAATAACACCCGTAGTAGTATTAAGTCCACGAGAAAAGAACCTGCAAAAGTCATATACATTGCGCATTGACTTGCGCATGATGGTAGGAATAGGAGCAGACAACGGCAGTGTGATGGCAGGCGTCAACAACGGAGTGTATCAGAAGTTTAGGATGGATGTTCCTGATCTCTGATTGGTGTCTTCCATTCGCTGCACTTGGCGGTTTCGAGCGCCGTGGCGGATCGGCGCTTCCGAGAAATCTCGAATATTTGGTGGGCGAAATTTACAATTGGTTTTGTCGGTCGCCATGAAGGCAGCTAGCTGTCTTACCCCGAACTCTATCGATGACTCAACGAAGGACACGATCCGCTTAAGATAGCGCAGTCTTGCCAAGAATTGAAGTTGCACTTCGCCGCGGTGAGGATCACTGAGAAATGCTGCGCAGCAGAACGCCTGCATTCGATGATGTACGACACGACGAACTTGGCTTACAAGTTTTTTGTGCAGCCAATCCTTGCAGAAGTACAAAGTATGAACAAGGCGTTTAGATCCAATTCGGCTGACAGCCTAAAGCTGCTAAGCGACCTGACATTGCTATCTGAACGGCTGCCAAAAATCTCGTCCTGCCCAAATGCCGTACATACCCACTCGGTTCAAGCGTCGACGGCTGTGTTAATATGACATCGAACCTCGGCTACGAACAGAAAAAAAAAAGCTCCAAGAACTCATAAAGGCTGGTTGTTCGAAAGAGGCCGAACGCGTATTTAGAGAACGGTGCGTCAAATTCCTGCCTCGTGTGCTGAAACAGCTCCGAAAAAATTATCTGACAACGCCTGAATGTTCCGACAAGTTTCACTGCTCTCAATTGGGAGCGCTCTTCGTGTAGTTAAGACTCGTTGGTGCCCCTTATAGATTTCCTTAATCTTCAACCAGAAAAATGGCTGCCGCCAATTAACTACAGCGCGAGAAGCCCACTCTCGTCAGATGGAACGACTGGGGGAGCCCAGGTGCATTATGGGACGAAGTCAAAGTAGGGGGAAACTTCTGATGAAAATCTCTTCATCGAGCTGGTCAAGTTTGCTCTATTCTCGCTGGTGCTGCCCTGGTCTAACTAAGAGGTTGACAAGGGTATAGATGTGTGAGCTAGTTGGTGGTTCCTGCTTCTTAAAACAGCGCAAAAGACACGGGCGCAGGTTGGACGCGGGCTCATTCAGCTGACCATTATGAAATGTAAACAGAGGAACAGATTGTCGACAGAGATGACGAATGCCATCTTGACTATTCGAGCCGGACTACGAAGGCATAGTATATGCTGCTCAAACTGCGAACTGCCACCAAATGTAGTGCGAAAGATCGGCACGATGGAGGTGTACGTCGGCAGCATCGCCGGAAGCCCACGTGGGACCATCGGCATGAGGGGTAAATCACCCGCAGAGTACTCGACAAACCAAGATGAAGCAGAAGACACCTTTCTGTAAATGAAAGTACCTGCAGCCAGTAATTTCTGGTGCGGTATGAAAGAAGTACTTTCTTCCAACGTTAAATTAGAGTATGTAGTTTCTAGTCGATAAAAAAAGAATGTTGTCAACGTTTCTAGTCAAAAAAGAGAGGAGCACATTCTTTCATTTTTATACTATTGTCATATAGTTTACAGACTGAATAAAATAAATAAATATTAACCCTTTGGCACGAATAAAAAAATATGGCGGTTGAGTTGTTGAGTTGGCAACACTAATCCCAAACTCTTTTAGGCCTAGCACTGGGCGCGTACTCTCGAGGTTATGGAAAGCTTCTTTTCAGGCGCCAGTTCACAACCTCGGTGTAGCCACTGCCGTGTACCATGTCGTCCGTGTACGAGACGCTAGGTGTACGAGACGGAAGCTCCAATACGACACATATACGCTTGAGCCACCCGAGCCGTTGCGGACTTGAATTTATGAAGCGAGCAGGATCACATTGTCAGTGAATGCCACCTCGCGTGCTTTGGTCTTTCGTTTCTGTCCTTGGTAATGGCGACCAAACAGTATTTGCGCGTGCGCAGGGAAACACACAAAACAACACACAAACACACAACAGGCGCGAGAGGAGGAAAACACACACACACACACACACACACACACACACACGTGTGTGTAACTATGTAACTTCTGCTTAATGGTGGCTTCTTCTCCATTGCTATATTCATATGTATGCGTTTGTGGTGATTATTTTAACGTTCACAGATTTTTATTTTGAAAACCGTTATAGAGGCATCGGTGCTGTCTCTGCAGGTGGAGCTCCATTATTAGTCGATTAAATAACTTCAATCGACTAATCAACTTTTATTTTTGATTTTAGTGGGCAAAGCTTTTAGACGTTAACTGCTTCTACGTGATAAAATATACAAATGGCGTCGGTATTTGCTGCATTAGTAATGTGCGCGACGCCATTTTATGTGTGCAACGCAGGAAAGAGCATATTTCTGACCTTCCATATTTCGAGCTACTTGCGGATAAAGAAAATTTACAAATTTGGCTCAGCTTCGATTGTGACCGCCTTCAATTTCGCAGTTTAATCTTGCCCCAAAAAGAAAGATAATTTATTAGATAATTTTAGTAATGAATCGTATAATTATGGAACTACGTCACGTACATATTATCCGCCTTGCTGTACTGTCCACCTGTACAGACCGCATCGACGTATCTCTCAGTTTCTGAAATAAAAAGTCACCCTTTTATACATTCAGAACCAATTATAAAGCCATTTAGTTGTTAGCGTAACAAGCTGTCCTTTCGTTGGCTCTTCCTCGCCATAGACCAAAAGCTGAACGTCCATGCTCACAAATGTTCTGCGCATTTAGCCACAGCTAAGATATTTAGGCATACAACCTTAGATGAGTACGGGAGAAGTGTTTGCTCAAGCACATCAGCCAAGAGGCTTTTTTTGTCTTTCAGGTTCGTGTTAAGGGACATCAGGATTGGTCAGCGTCCTGGTAGGCAAAAGCACGCGTAAATACTGCAACTGCATGGCTTTCGTGGCTGTGAACGATAGTAAAGTCAAGGTTCATGAACACGCTTTTCATCGAGGTGAGAGAGAGCTACGCTCTTTCTCAATGAAACTGCAGCGTTGGGGAAGCGAGAGCCGGTGCAAGCCAATCAGGAGGCGAGTACAAGAAGGCGCTTCCGCTAAGGCCAGCCCCCGATTGGCTGATTTGATCAGGGCACAGTGACTGACCAATCACAGCAGTCCTTATCGGACAGCTTCGTGATTTGGCTGCTGGCTGGCTGACGTCATCTGTACCTTCCCCACTGGTACAGAGTTTACTATTGTTTTTTACTGAGCATGAGTGGCTTCGGGTATTGGCCACAAGGTATGTGGAGCATAGCACGGCTACGCACGTGCGAAGGTACGCATATCGGGGAGTGCATATACGGCACCGCGTCGTGCAAACATCCGCTTTTACTCGAGCTGGCTGGTCGAGGTCGAGTGAGCAAGGAAGTGTGAGCACGGACCGCTTTGTCGCTGCTGATTGGTCCCCGCCGTTTTGAACAGCTGGCTTGGCAGAGGAACTTGCGCTAATAGAATGCCAGTGCGCGGCCTCATCACCATGTGACGCACAGGTTTGGTTGAGGTGAACGGAAATGCGCGTTGCCTGCACCCTTGGAAACACACAGAAGCCACTGGGCAAGAAATTTAGATTGAGCTGAAGGGCGGTAGAAACATGTTTTCGCACAAGACGCGTCACTGCACCCCCAAAAGCCAAGTTCGCCAAAAAATCTTGCTTTTAACGGAGTGATAAATTATTTTCACCATAACGTGTCACCTACACATAAACCTGCGCGTGCCCTGTTAAAAAACAAAAACAAAATGTAAGCTATTTTTATTAAAGGGATAGTGATGACTAACTGAGGTTAACCTGCAAAGATCGTCACTCTGACGACAAAAACGCTACTTTAAGCGGAAACAAAACGTTTATAAGTGCGAAGAGTCAGAAATTTCGCAAGGAAACTGCGGTGAGTCTACACAGTGTTTTGGGCGCGGATGCCTGAGTCTATAGAACGCACCGCCGCACACTTGAAAACGGTGATCACATGATCCTTATAGGTGTAGACTTCGCGGTTTAAAATTGAGGAAAGGGAACATTTTACAGCGCAGTTTGCTCGCCAATAAATACGTCCTTTGATGCCGGACATACACCAACAAAGCCAGTAAAATATTCACAGAATATACTTTTTACTGAGAGCAAAACTTGAACTGAGTTGTCCTCAGCGGTCCGTTTTATGCAAACAGCGTCATGCGTGCTCATTCGGGGAGGTTTCGTCACGAACCCCCCGAAACTTGCCTGCGGTTTACAAGGCGGCGCTCTTTCGATGATCGCCGGCGTGTTGCATGTGAGCGGCTGAGCTGTGTCGTCTGCTGGACGGCTCGTTGCCTGTGTCTTCCCTACCCTACCTTCGCTACCTTGTGCGAACCGACACAATGGCCAACCTGAACTCTTGTGCGCCAGCTGAAAGGCATGGTTCGCCAACTATCCCTCCTGCCACTCACATTTATTTTACTACTCCTCTCTGCGGCACTTTGCGAGCAGTTTCACCGCCTTCTTTGCAAGACGGACTGATCGTCCCACTGAGCTCCTTACTGTCATATCTTCTCAGTCCTGCATGCCCTTGTTATTCGTGTCTTGTTCTTCTTTCTTCGGTGGCTTCTGTATACGTGTGTGCGTGCAGCCTCTTCGCGCCGGGAACAGGCGGCATACTTGCTTTAAGGGCTCCCGCATTTATCTCTATCCTCTCACTCCGCCTCTTGAACACTGTCAAGCCGAAATAAAGATTATTATTGTTATTGATATTATTATTAATTATTACTGCGCACTACAATACGCAGGGGTCCAAGGCACCTCTCAGCACTGTGGTTTGTGGCATATTTTGTTCCGTTCGCGTGGCAGCAATGACAAGGCTGCACGAGAGGGGCTGCTTGTACAACGATATATGAGACAGATACTGTGCCATTTCCTTTCTTCCAAAACCAATTAATATTAATTATTAAGGCTGCTTGTGCGTGATGCATACACATCGCTCCTTCTCGGCTGAAGTTGACTTTTGAGTCGACCGCAAAAGAATTATTATTATTATTATTATTATTATTTATTATTATTATTATTATTATTATTATTATTATTATTGTTGTTGTTGTTGTTGTTATTATTATTATTATTATTCGGAGGGCAGTGGGATTTTAAGAGGCCCTTTTACTGCAATGAATGTGATCGAGGTAACGCAGAGAGTGGTGATATGATGAAGCGTACATTGAAAAAAATTGTCTAAAAAAAAACGTACTCGACAGAGGGGCGGATGTTGAAATCTTCGCCTTCTATCTTAAGCGACGACTGCTCGCAGAAGAAGGGTGCTCGTCGAATTGAGAATGCCCGTGCCGTTTCATAAAGGGGCTATCAAAAATAGGAACAACCATTCCGCAGAGAAAGAAAGATTAACATTACGAAAAGGCAGGGGGTCATAGTGAACAGCTTCCGAACTATGGCCTGATGACAAGGGAAACGGCTCATCAGGGAGGCATACTTTGTTTTTTTTTTAGTGCGAAAGCACTACTTGGTGAGCTCTGAACGGCTCACGGAAATTTTTTGAAGCTTGACCTTGAGGGTGACCTTGGCCAAACCATAAATAAATATTGCCACGACTGCAATTCGAACCAGCGGCGGGGCGTACAGGTCAGCTTCGCTTCCCTCAGCACGACAGCACTATGCTCTCGCCGCTTTTTTTCTTTATTTCCGACTTCAGCACGTCATTTACAAACCAATCCACGCGAAGAATAGTAGTAGTAGTAGTAGTAAGTGGTTTTATTAAAATAATAATAAAAAGGAAAAATAATATTTTTGCTAGCCCCGGCGTCTGCCGTCGATACTGAAGCACCTGAGCTGGGGCAGCGGAAGTAAAGGATGGCAGGCAGAATGGAGAAATGAAATGAAAGAGGTGAGGGGACAGGAAGACAGGATAGAGGGAGAGGCAATATGCACAAATTATTTACACAATAAGAAATGTGTCCAGGTTGTGCGCGTGATTAGTTCATGATGGAGAACACACGCGCACAGCACTACGTTGACTACAACTGGAGCGGGGCGTCCAGTTATTAATCGTTCAAGGTAGCACTCGCGGAGCGTTCGGTCACTGCGTGTAACTACCTGGCGGAGAACAGACGGGGCGCGAAGAATACAACACATGTGCTAAAAATACGTCACCCGCACTTGGGGTCACCATGCTATCGCCGCAGCCGATCACGTCTCGTGTGAAACTGCAACACTCTCTCGCGCTGCGCATTGCACATCGTCGTCGTCTTCAACTAATACTACTATCGAAATGATGTACACGTGTGAAGGAAACCGCGCCAAAGACAAGGACGTGACACGACAACACAGGCGCTATACAATTTCAAACAGCGCTAGACAACAGGACCAGAAAGAGGAGGAGACAAACACGGCGCTGTCTAGCGCTGTTTGAAATTGTATTGTTACCATGGAACACCAACTCGCCCAGTCTGCTACGCTTCTACAGGCGCTATGTTGTCATGCCACGTCCTTGTTTTTTTGCGCTGCTTCCTTCCCCTGACTTCACGGACCAACTAGCTCGCTAAAAAGCCCTATTGTAATATATGCACTTCCGCGCTGCGCGTTGCACATCGTGGCCTTCATGAACTAATACAACTATCTAACTACTATGGTCGCCAGACGGGCCGACGACCCAGGAGAGCGAAACCACGAGCCAACCAGGCTAAACACATGCTTTCGTTCGCACGTATACTCGGTTTAATTACGTTAATACCCTACCATTTTTATTCTCCCTTACTGTGAAGCGAATCAACGCAGGCTGTGCACCAAGGCATTGGGGGTGTATCACACTCGCATCGAAAGGAGCCCAGGCCAGCACACAAAATAATATAAACCAGGCCGCATGCAACAATGCTGGTATTAAAAATAAACTGTGAACTTTAACGCTGCCCGCCCCCGCCTCCCTCCACTGCCTCGTGAGCTTTAGATTAACGCATCTCCCAAAGTCATACATAAACACCAAGCTCTCAGAGAGCTGACACGAAATAATTTCTTACCGCAAGCAAGTTAACGCATTGTTAACGGAATTGGTGTGACTGAGCGATTTTCGCGAGGGCGCGTAAATAGGAAAAAAAAAAAGAGAGGCTGGTGCGTCAGGGCTTGCATGCTTTTCACAGGCAGGCTCTGTCCGATTGTGCCCGGTTCGGCCCGGTTCAGGATGTTTTAATGTGAACAGTTGGGCGAGGCGGTAGGAATCCGTCTAAGTAGACCACGAAACAAACAGCAGCGCAAGACAGAAATCAACCCACGATGTTGTTTTTTCCCACTCTCAGTTTCGTGCCACACTTGCATGCTGTTCCCCGCCACAGTGCAGCCTTGACCGGACAGAACCGGCCCTAAACCAGCTCGCAAGACTCAACGGCCGGTGCGGTTCCTGAGACGGCGTTTGCACGTGCTCTGCGTTGGTACAGCACTGCGCTGCATGAAACCGCATCGGAAGACTGTTTCCACGCATTCAAGCGGACGTCATCATCGGCCGTGTGACGACTGTGCGACTCATTCACGAGAAATACTACGTGCAGAGGGTACGCCAGGCGAAAGACCTCGGCCCGATTCCGTTAATCTGCGCGACGGATGTGCAGCGACATAAGCAACCGAGCCACGTGTCTGGCACTCCAAAAAACCCCGGGAGAAGCATCCTTATCTTTTTACGCGACAGCGTATACAGCTCGTTCGGCCGAAAAGCCGTCGGCGTAGTAATCGGCACCACGCGTCGGAAATAAAAGGGGGCTGCGTAAAAGAATACGCATCATGGTAATTTGTGGTTCTAGTGATTCATGATTGATTGGTGTGTGGTAAGCGATGACGAGTTAATGAAATCATTGTAATTAGTGAAATTATGAAAGAAACGAAAAAATAGAAAAAAAAGAGTCCAAAGGTGTCAAATGCCCAGAATGAAAAGCCAATGCTTGATGATATCAATTGTGAAAATTTAGACTGTAATTATTCAATTAAATAATTTAAACAATTGAAGAAAGTGAGAAATGCGTTCAAAGGTGTCAAACGGCTCAGAATGGAAAGCCTAACCCACTACGCTACCGCGTCATACCCGTAAGGCGGAGCTCGAATGTATTCTCCATTTTTTTTAATGCGTTAACATTAGGAGGGTCTGTGCGGGTGGAAATGGCGACCGCTTTCTATTAGTAGCCAGTGGAAAGCAAGTTGCCCACAACCTGATGGGTCCACATCGGATATAACGACATTCTGTGTGTTAGCCTCGGATATAAGTAACCTTAGTATTTTACCTCGGTTATAACGAACACTATTGTAGTGTGGTAACCGTCGGATATAACGAACTTTCGTGTGTTACCTCGGATAAAAGGAACCTGAGTACGTCACCTCACGTATAACGAACTTATGAGTCTGGACCTCGGATATAACACTGAGTGCATTGGCCCCGGATAAAACAACCTGAGTGTACCTCTTCGAATATAACAAAGTCTATAGCGGAAACCTCAGATATAACGAACGTTTGGCTGCTAACGCGTTCGAACAGCCCATTGGTGAAAATCGTGAAAGCGGTTTTTTTTTTTGCATTGCGGTTTAGCGTGTCCCGAACCGACACATGGACTATGAGGGTCGCCGTAGTGGAGGGATGCAGATTAATTCAGACCCCTTGGGTTTTTTAACTTGCACTGACATCGTGCAGCGCACGGGCGTACGGCCGCCGCGGCTGCCCGCGACATTGGGATCAGCAACCGAACGCCAAAGCCACTGAGCCACCGCGGCGGTTCGGCGAAAGGCGTCGCTGATGCGTGTAGCCGCCGAGCGGCCGAAGCTTCGAGACTGTACAGCTCGTGATATCCAGATGTTGCGGTTGTGGCGCAAGCTCGAAGCTTCTACTGTGACGCCTGTGCTATGACGTGTCCAGTGTGGTTCCCCAGATCTGGTGAAATAACTTGTTTACCGAACCGCGCAAGCTCTTGAACCCTACAGCGTTTGTTTCAGGCGCTATAGTGCGGTAAAAAACCGGTATGTACAGCCTTCCTGCAATGATGAGACTATTGTGAGCAGCTATATGATCGTGTTACCGAACTACGATGGCAGGTTCCAACAGTCTGCGAAAACAGTAGGCAACGAGGGTGTTAACAGTAACATGCAGCAGAAGCTCTGCAGGAAGGGTATTTTGCTCTCGGGAATCGGGTCGCCTGTTACTGTACTGGAGAAACTATAAAACCTCCTTGTATATCATCATGATGCACTCTTTATGCAGCAAACTCTGCCAGTTCATTTGTCGAACATTGTCCTCCACAATTTACTATCTTCTAGCATTACTCTTTGGTGCATCACCGCCTAAATTCAATGGCCGCATCTTTTTTTTTAAATCCTTTTCGCTTCAACAGTTTTTGCACCCCTCACGTTCTGCCTCTCTCCGCCGAATTCCCTTCCCCAGGCAGAGTAGCATCTCAGCGATTTTTAAACTCCGGCTAAATTCTCTGCCTTCCAAAAAATGGCTTCTCTCTTTCTTGACTGCGCAAAAAGAATTTATACAAAAGGCAGACATGAGAGGCCTTTGCCCTGCAGTGAGCGTAGTCAGGCTGATGATGATGATGATGATGATGATGATGATGATGATGATGATGATGATATCGCCTTCTGAAGGGGTGCTATGCAGCCTTAGCTTCTAATGAGCCATTTGTTTTGGTTCAGTGCTTGTTTTACGCCTATTAAGACCTATATAACTGCTGAAACGTACAGAAGAGTCTTCTTGGGCACAATGTGCAGTACACAGCACCACCAGCCTCCGCTGTCTCGTATATCTGCCAGTTGTACATAGCACAATCTAAGCACAACACGCCCTGACACGTTCGGTGTGAGCAGAAATTACAGATTAATCCATGCCCCTGCTATCCCTTGAGATGTCAGACAGTCTTGGCTGCGACGCCTCCGGTATAAAAGTGACATTTAAGCGTGTTCATTCCCTCTGCATTGCCTCGGCATTGATTTCTGATACAGTTGCCCTCAAAAACATAAAAACATATTGCGGAACGCACACTGTATCAAGAGCGATCTTCCTTCTTCAAGAGCGATCGTTAGAACCGCCCCTGCTTTAAAATAACTACTTTCCGCTCATTTCACTGTAAAAAGAGAGTTGTTTTGTTCATTCTCAGTGCCACACCTATCATTTGGGCCAGAAATCTCGGCAGCAATTTTTTTTTATCCACTATCTCTTTAAGCGAACTTATTGTTTTCAGTTAAAGTTTATTTTTCTGCTGTTCCTGGGCGAGTTGACGTTTGCCTCGAAGGGAAAGACGCATATTTATTGCCGCGAAATTTGAATTTCAAAAATTTCCCGCTATTCAATTAAAAATCGTGACGGCCTCCGAGAAAAGGAAGGGTTGCCACCGTTTTGAAGTCAGTGGCAGTGTCTCTGAGATCCGCGTCAAAATAGGGGTCGACACATGGATTTCTGTTGCGAAATCGACCGCTGATAACGACACCTGTAATGATTTCAATACGCGACAGCGTTTAGTGCGCTTATCGGAGAAAAGACGGCCCCGTCTTCGGCGTCGTTGACCGTGAGGGAGAAATTTTCGGAAAATCCCCAGAGAAGCAACCTGTGTGGCCAATCTACAACTATGTCACGGGACCTTGTGGCATCATGACAACCTGTCCACCACATGGCGAGCTGAATGCCCGCCGTGGAAGGTGGCTGTTAATGTAATGACTGATTGCGAGAGATTGCTCGGAAAGAGCAAAATGACACGGTATCTGTCTCACATATCGGCGGACACCTCAACCGCGCCGTAATGGAAGGGATAAAGGAGGGAATGAAAGAAGAAAGGAAGAAAGAGGTACCGTAGTGGAGGGCTCCGGAATAATTTCGCCCCCCTGGGGATCTTTAACGTGCACTGATATCGAACAACACACGGGCGCCTATACGTTTTGCCTCCATCGAAACGCTGCCAGATAGTCGAAATTATCCGCAGTCCTCCAGTACGGCGTCCCTCATAGCCTGAGTCGGTTTGGGACTTTAAACCCCAAAATCCGAAAACCTAAACCTCTAGACACTACGATCATTGCTGCCGCAGTCTGAGGCGCTTCATCTCTGTCAGCTGGCGAAGGTCAATGTGCAGTCTACAGCACAGCGCAGCGGTAAGAATGGCGTAACTGGCAGGGGTCCAGATTCACAAAGCTCTTCACATATCTGATTGTTTGAAATTGATTGGTGATTGATCGGCGTCCTTACGAGGGCCGATCACAATAACCTAAGAAAGGATAGGTCATTATCGAACGTAGCGGCAGCCAAAGAGGTAAGACCTACCTCGAAAATGAAGGCAAGAAAACTTGACGTCTTCCTAACCACTTTCTGGAAGGGAAAATACGATAGCATATGGAAGCGGCTCCACTGCCAATTATTTCATTGGGCCCAAAAACTTTGGAAGTCGACCCTCCCCAGAAAATGGATTAGGGTGAGTTAGTGGGGATTAGATGGTGGATTAATGCGGATAAAGATGGAAGAGTGGGTGGATTCAGTTTAATGCCATATGGCAATCTAATGGAAGATGGTCGAACATCCTAGTCAGATTTTCAAATTTGGCGATGCTGATGACGTCATGACAAATAGGAGAATTTCGTTACGGAGAAACCGGGCGGTTTTCGCAAGTGGAAAACCGAATGACATTGCATGAAGATTGATATGAAGAAAAAAGTTTGCAAAATATTGCCTCAAGTAGCCGGCCGGAGACTTCGGCAATCTGCGACGGCACAGTAGCTCATAATTTTAGGTTTCACGCGAGATTTAAAGCTTGAATCCCACTCCTGCATGTCCATTTCCTTTCTGTGCTTTTTTAATTTCTGCGCGCTTTAAACAATAATTGCATCGTTTGTTTTAGAGTCCAGGTGACCGAGTGGTTATGACCGGAGCGATTCAACCCGCGGCACCACACCCACCAGTAAAAGAAAGCAAACAGCTCAAATGGACATGTGAGAAAACAAAGGACTAAGGGCATATATGCTTACTGATGGCTGAGTGTTTTCATTTCAAAAAAGGAAAAGAAAGCAAAGTTTTAAGAGTTGAGGCAAACGCAACACACGCACAATAAACCGCCTTATAGTTACATTCATATTGGTACCCGCTGTGTAGCTCCCAATGCTCACGTTCACAATCGTCCAGTTATTTTCTGTTGGCCTGCGCAGGCCAACAACATACAGAACGCAATTATCTAATGACGTCAATCCGGAAGTCAGAGCGCTCAAGCGTAACATGAAACATCCGGCCTGGAGAAACGAGCCGCACACTTTGCACGGCAACAAAACACGGCGCAGCAGGATTGCATTCATGCAGTGGGGTAGCCTGGACATACGTATAGCACGGAGTAGACCGTCAGGTTTTTATAAATTGTTTACAATGCTCCACCTTCGCTCAGTCAACCGCGCTTTTGAAATTGATGTCACTCACAGTATATTTCTACAAATAAAACTCCATGTATCTCATCAGAACAAAGTGTGGCGATGTCCTTGAGGCGTCCGAGCATGTGTCAACATGAGCGCCCAGCGTCGCTGTTACGCTGTATGGGTGCGTCACCGCTTCGCAACATCTTGCGCCATCTTCCGGCCGAGTCGAGCACATTGGGCACTCCTTCACATATTCAGTATGTACCACGCGAGCCCCGCGAAGGGAACAGCATCTGTTGATTCGCGGTATCAGGGAAAGAAAAAATTAGCAGCGAATTTTGCATAAATAAGTTTGTTGCGCCCTGGAGCAGCATAATAGTTTAATCGCACATAAGACATTAAAATTATGAAGCGGCTTTACTAGATTTGCTAGTTTTACTACTACCAGATTTGTTGGTTAGTTTGCATGCTTCTCTCGCCTCAAATGTTTTCTAGTCTGCCGGCATTGTGAGCATTTCCCCTTTGTAGCGACTATATTCTTTGCAGTAGCTTCCGTTGTCATTTATGCAGTTCATCGAGTTCTACACTACAATTTAATGCACGTAGGTGCAGCAGCAACGACTCAGAGTCCGATACAGTTGACTCGGGACCGCATGCAGGACCGCACTCTTGTTTAGGCCCTCACTCCGCTTTCACATCTAGCCGTTCATGAACAATAAGTTTAGTTATTTTTATGGGTGTGCGCATTCCGGTGAGTGCCTGTTTTTCTTCGCTTACTTCACTTTACAATCATCAACTCTTCGTGAACGCAACTGCTTTTGGAATTGTTCTGTGCAGTATTACTACTTTTGGAAAGAGTTTATAATTTCAATGCTGTGATGACCCCCATAATGCGCAGGTCCACACGGGACGGAGAGGCAAAGAGACACCGTATGGCTCAGTTTAAACAAACAGGTATATTCAATAATTACACATGGTTAAGGTTATACATCAGAGGCTGGGGCGTCCGAGCTTACGTGCCGACGACTTCATGGGGGCGATGGAGTGGCTCCGGAGTTGGGCTCGAGTGGTTGCTGGCAGAAGCTGCACGCCGTCGGGCTTCGGCGCTGAAGGCCCTCTTGGCGAACGATGTCGTCCTCAGCTCAGCAGTAGAATTTCAATAGTCGTCCGTTTCTTCTAGGATGGTTCACAAACCCTTCCTCTAGTGTCGTTCGGCTTGGAAGATGAACAGGAGGCGAGCTTGTAGATGATGACAGCAGAGCATAATTTTACAACTTACATATACAGAGAGTTAAACTGGAAAAAGCAGAACTGAATTTACAAAAGAACAAACTTTGCACTACTTTACTCATCGACCGGGCAGGTTAGTGCCTAAGTAGCATCACATTACATGCTAAGCATGGAGCCCCAGCTCAGACTGGACTGCATCCGTTTACATGTGCTTTTAAGCACTTGATTAACAAAGGACTAAGGGCGGTCATTTCCAGTGGCCCGCCCAAAGCATCAATTCTCCAATCCAAAATAACATGCGAGATGGGGACAACCCCCTTGGGTTGGGCTTAGCCTCGAACCCAGAGTCTGTTAACAATACAAACTAAATAAACAACAAAAACGCCACCACTCTCTCTCAAGTGAGAGTATACACAGGCTCTCTCTTCGGAGCTAATTCACTAGCGCCTGTCTTTCCACATTCTTGGCGAGTACTGCCTGTCTGTCTGACAGGTGTCCGTCACGGCCCTTCTGGGAAGCTGTGGGTGCCTTCCCGGCGATAGCCCACGACAAAGGGGGGGGGGGGGGGAGAATGTTGTCTTCGCGGTAGCGCATAGCGTCGGCTGTGGTACGGCGCGCTCTGGCCCGCTGACAGCTCCCTTGTCCTGGAATGTGCCCGGAAATTGGGGAGGATAAAGCCTGTTTCCCCGGGGCGGCGGCGGGTCCGGTTTTTCTGGTCGTCACTCAAAGAGCATGGCTGGGTAATTGATGATGCCGCTGTCACGGGTCTCCGTCTACGCCGCGCCGTCGAACGTGGATCCTCGTAGCACACACGGAATGTCACACTCGCTCACCCTCCAGAAGAATGTTCTCCGAACATTTGAGTCCACGCAGCTCCCCTTGTCTTTCTGAATCGCCTCGCACAGTGCGTCCGACAAAACACTTTTCGCTGCACTCAACACCACTGCACAACACCATATGCCTCCGCTGTCAATACTGGCGTCTCCAGGGGCAGCACTGATCTTCTTTTACAGATAAACATGAAACTCAGCACCCAAGCCTCTCCTTTCTAGTCCAAACTGGACGAAATAAATTTACCACAGTTACAAAGGAGCTCCCACTTCTAGCACGATCACGGCACAGACAAAAATATAGATAACGAAAGGAAGTAGGGCAGGTTCTGCATGCGCTCCGCATGCTCTCCTGTGAAGGTGTTACTTAATGACAGAAAGGTTTTACTACCAACTCCGATAACTTAACACATAAGCACATAGCAATGTTATGAGCTGTGGCATTACACAATTCTAACCAGTTCAAAACTCCGCTCTGTTTACGCCATTAGTCCGACTTAGCTTTCCGATTTCGCAGCGGATATCGGCCTTCATGAGTCATACTAAGTAAGTCTGTACCCCTTTGTCTGCTTTGGGACTCGCGAGGGCTCGTGGCAGGAGCCTCTCCTGGCGTTATCTGCGCGGCAACCTCGCGCGCTTCTTCTAGCAATGCATGAAGTAAATCCGGTGGCATTCCGGCCGTCACCTCGGGCGCCTGCCGAACAAATGCAGGAGAGGGCGTTTCTTGCGAACTATCTGCGCGCTCCGCTTCACTTCTGTCCCCATCAAAATCCGCGCTTTCCCTTTCCTCATTTCGTGAATACTGAACCGGTGCCGACTTGAGGCGATTTGCGTGTATCCTTATCAAACGCCGGTTCACGTCTCGGACTCTGAAGTTTACCGGAGAAAGCTTCTCGACAACCTCGCACGGTCCTCTCCACTTCGTCTGGAACTTACGAGCTAGCCCAATCTGCCTTTGGCAGTTTTCAATGTACACGCTGTCCCCCACATCAAACGGCGCGTCTCTAGCACTGCGATCGTGCACCTCCTTCCGGCGCTTCGCCGCTTTCTTTAAGGACTCCTTTGCGATGTCCCTCGCCACTTGCAAGCGCGATTCTAGCTCAACCTTATAGTCGTCCAGTGAAGCGTATGGGACACGACGGGGGCCCTCTGGCACTTCACTAGGCTGGTCCGGGTCTCGGCCGTAGAGAAGAAAGAATGGCGATTCGCCCGTGCTCTCGTGTGCCGCGGAATTGTAGGCAAACATTGCATACGGGAGCCACCAGTCCCAGTCCCGCTGGTCGCGCGAAACAAAATGCGACAGGAACCCGGCCACGGTTTGGTTCAGTCGCTCCACCGCGCCGTTGCAAGCCGGATGGTACGGTGTTGTCTGCTTCTTAGCGATCTTAAGCAGCTCGCAAACTCTCCTCATTAGCTGCGACACGAAGTTCGTTCCCCGATCTGTCAAGAGTTGCCTCGGGGGTCCATGTCGGAGCACGATCTGTTCGACAAATGCTCTTGCAACCGTGTCTGCCTTCTGATCGGGGAGTGCTACCGCTTCCGCGTATTTTGAAAGGTGGTCGACAAATACTAAAATGTACTTGTTTCCGGAAGTGGTCGTGGGCAATGGGCCCATTATGTCCATACCTGTCCGCTCGAAGGGAGCCGAAACCTCAGGGAACGGCTGAATTGGAGCTGGTCTTCGTCCCTTGGGTGTTTTTCTTTCGAGACAGGAATGACACTTCGCACAGTAGTCTCTAACATCCCGTCGCATGCCACTCCAAAAGTACAAACGCTCCACACGCCTGCGTGTCTTCGCTACGCCAAAATGACCGGCGCATGGCGCATCGTGAAACGCGCGAAGAACCCTTTCTGTCCACGACCGAGGTATGACGACTCTCTCCCAAGCGGTTTTCTCTGGTCTCCCTTTCCTGGTTGGCCTCGTGCGCCGACACAGGGTGCCGTCTTTGCCAATGAAATAACCTAGCTGTTCGGGGTGAGACGGTGCGCCCTCTAAGCTTTCGATTATTCGCTTCAGGTCAGGATCTTTGCACTGCTCTGTGCGTAATTCGGCGGGGTCGACTACGGGGACAAACTCATCTATAGCTGCCACGGCAGCTGTGCGGCTGAGTGCATCGGGATTCAGATGTGTCTTTCCTGACTTGTGCTCAACTTCAAAGCAGTATTCCTGCAGGTGTAGATTCCATCTAGCGAGTCGCGAGCTAGGGTCCCTAACACTCATCACCCATTTCAGAGGATGGCAGTCTGTGACTAGCTTGAATTTGCGGCCGTAAAGGTAGCATCTGAAGTGCTTTACTGCCCAGACAACGGCGAGGCACTCCCTTTCCGTAGCTCCGTACTTTTGCTCTGTGGGGCTCAGCTGTCGGCTAGCAGAAGCAACGGGATGTTCTTTGCCCTCGATAACCTGAGATAGCACGGCACCCACTGCGAACTTTGACGCATCTGTGGCCATAACGAAGGACAAATTAAAATCCGGGTGGCGCAACAGCGGTGCACTCATTAGCTTCCTTTTCAGGGCCCCAAAAGCATTCTCCGCGTTTTCGTCCCAGCGAAAGGCGACATTTTTGGCTGTTAAGGCGGTGAGCGGCTTAGCGAGCTGGGCGAACTCCTCTATGTGCCTTCGGTAGTAACCGATCAGGCCGAGAAACTGCCGGACCTGGCGGACGCTAGTCGGGATGGAAAATCCGAGACACACCTTAGTTTCTCAGGGTCCGGTCGCACGCCGTCAGCTGAAACAACGTGCCCGAGGTATTTCACCTCGTTTTTGAGGAATTGGCACTTAGAGGGCTTCAGCTTGAGACCCGCTCCTCTTAGTCGCACCAAAACCTGCTCAATATCGCGCAAATGGTTATCAAAACTGTCACTGTATATGATAATGTCATCCATATACACGAAGCACAGCCTTCCCAGAAGACCTGCCAGGATAACATCAGCGGTTCTCTGCCAGACAGCAGGGCTGTTGGCCAGACCCATCGGCATTCTTTTCCATTCATAGTGCCCTGAGGGCGTGTTGAATGCCGTTTTCTCGGCATCTGCCGGATCCATTGCTATCTGCCAGAATCCCGCCGCCATGTCCACTACCGTGAAGTACCTGGCAGAGCCCAGCTGAGAAAGCGTCTCCTGTATATTGGGGATGGGGTATGGATCGATGCGAGTTACGGCATTTAGTTTGCGGTAGTCCACTACCAATCGATACGAGCCATCTGGCTTTTCCACCAATAGTGCTGGTGCTCCCCAGGGTGACTTTGAGTGTTCGACAATGCCGCGATCAATCAGGTCCTGCACCTGCCGCTCCATCTCCTCACGTTGGGAGTAAGGAATCCTGTACGCACGCTGGTAAACGGGCGATGAAGTGCCGGTTTCTATCCTGTGCTTTATAACGCCACAGCAGCCCAAATCCAGGTTGGACGCGGCGAATACCTCCGAGTAGTCGTTCAGCAAACCAGCCAGAGCCTCCCTCTCCCTGGATTTTACGTGAGAAAGATCGAACGACACCTTTGGAGCAGCCGAAGGACTAGCATGCTCTACAGTTGCGAGTACCGTATCGGTGGGCTCACGTTGCTCTATCGCAGAGGTGAAGAAAGCCAATGTTTTGTTCTTGGGAAGGCTCAGTGGCTGCTGGCTACAGTTAACCACCCGTAGGGGCACTCTGTGGGCGTCATTAACTGTCACGAGGCACGCGGCTGCCTTCAGGCCTTTGCTGAGAGAGTCGACCGGCTCAAGCACTCCCACGGCGCCGCTCTCTACATCTGAAGGCACAAACGCGTACAAAATGTGCTCCGACCAAGGAAGGACGACCGCCTCCTCGACCAGCCGGACGGCAACCCGCGAATATACCTTCTCCAATGATCCCACTGTTTGACGGGTGTCAATATCGGTAATGCGAATCTCAGCTCCTCTCCTGTTCAAAAACGGAACTTTTGAGCCGCCCGCATTAACCTCTTCCTCAGAGAATGAGACTACTACCTTCCCTTTTCTCAAAAAATCCTGCCCTAATATACCTGACACTCCGTTTGGCAGAGACACCGTGTCCGGGCATACGTAGCAGGGGTGCTCCAATGCAATTCCGCCGAGAGAGAAGTGTAACCGGTAGAGTCCACTTATGCCAAGAGGATCCCCCGTTATGCCTACAAATTTGGTTGCCATACCACCAGACGCTTCCAACACCTCGCGGTCCCCCTTCCTTCGAAGCGTGTTAAAACTGCTCTCCTTAAGCAATGTCACCTTTGACCCCGTATCTATCAACAATTCCATACAACAACCATTTAACTTGCAACGCACAACAGGGCATGCCTCGTCGGCCACACAAACTACCACCACCTCATCATCTACTGCTCCCTCCCCACGCTCCTCAGGCTGGGGAGGACTAACTAGTTTTTTGACTCGGTATCTGGAGCCCCGCTGTAGGCTTGCTTAGGGCGTGTCTCGCCTGCTTCTCTTTGTGGCTCCCCACGGCGCACGTTTTGGCAGAACCTGGCGATGTGTCCGCGACCCTGGCAAGCGAAGCATACGATTTCTTCAAAATCTCGCATACCGCGCCTGTAGCTTTGTGGCGGTCTCCGGTTTCCAGCGAATGGGCGCTGTTGAGCGCGCGCTTCAACCTGGCATTCTACCTGCTGAGATAGCAGCTGTTCTAAGCGATCTAACCGCTCTGTCAAGAGAGCAACCTCAGGGTTGAGCACCGCTCTCTCTATGACGCGTACTCTCGCTGCGGCTGTCGTTAACGCCTCATTTTGTTCCTCATCCAATGCGGCCTCCACGGCTTGGTCGAAATTGCTCGGCTTGCGCGAGAGCACGAACCGGCGCACGGGGTCTTGCAGACCAGCCACGAACAAAGCGGTCATTTCCTCTTTAAGTATATCCTCCGCGTATTTCTTCTTAAGCTGGTCTCCTTCCTCCTCCCTGCTTAACGTATCGCGCGCTAAGCGCTGAAGCCGCGACGCAAACGTTCGCACGTCCTCCCCTACCATCTGTCCGGCGTCACGGAACCTCTGTACTCGCACGTGACGTGGTTCAGTGTCAAAATGCTCAAACGCGAGCTTCTTAAATTCCGCAAATGATTTTGTGGATTTTACTTTTTCGTCTCGCCATGCAAAATCATGAGCAGCTCCTGCCATCTTACACCTCGCCATTCCCAGCATTTGAGCATCGGACCATCCCCCCATTTTCCCAATCTCTTCTAGCATGGAAAAGAAATCGCAGATTGGAACCCCTGTCTTATCTCCCGTAAACGTCGGAATGACGCTTCCTAATGCCAGCATGCTTGCTCCGAGCGACGGCTGTGGAGTGGGAGCTCCCTCAGATACAGTCATTTTTTTTTTTCAAGCCCTCCAGTGCCTCAAGCCTCTCAAATGGGGGTAAAAGTCCCACAATCAGTCCCGTGATTCCCTTTTGATTACAATTTTGAAGTCATGAATGTCACAGCATTCAGAGGACATTTGCTTTTGAGACCCCACTTCTGACACCAGTGTGATGACCCCCATAATGCGCAGGTCCACACGGGACGGAGAGGCAAAGAGACACCGTATGGCTCAGTTTAAACAAACAGGTATATTCAATAATTACACATGGTTAAGGTTATACATCAGAGGCTGGGGCGTCCGAGCTTACGTGCCGACGACTTCATGGGGGCGATGGAGTGGCTCCGGAGTTGGGCTCGAGTGGTTGCTGGCAGAAGCTGCACGCCGTCGGGCTTCGGCGCTGAAGGCCCTCTTGGCGAACGATGTCGTCCTCAGCTCAGCAGTAGAATTTCAATAGTCGTCCGTTTCTTCTAGGATGGTTCACAAACCCTTCCTCTAGTGTCGTTCGGCTTGGAAGATGAACAGGAGGCGAGCTTGTAGATGATGACAGCAGAGCATAATTTTACAACTTACATATACAGAGAGTTAAACTGGAAAAAGCAGAACTGAATTTACAAAAGAACAAACTTTGCACTACTTTACTCATCGACCGGGCAGGTTAGTGCCTAAGTAGCATCACATTACATGCTAAGCATGGAGCCCCAGCTCAGACTGGACTGCATCCGTTTACATGTGCTTTTAAGCACTTGATTAACAAAGGACTAAGGGCGGTCATTTCCAGTGGCCCGCCCAAAGCATCAATTCTCCAATCCAAAATAACATGCGAGATGGGGACAACCCCCTTGGGTTGGGCTTAGCCTCGAACCCAGAGTCTGTTAACAATACAAACTAAATAAACAACAAAAACGCCACCACTCTCTCTCAAGTGAGAGTATACACAGGCTCTCTCTTCGGAGCTAATTCACTAGCGCCTGTCTTTCCACATTCTTGGCGAGTACTGCCTGTCTGTCTGACAGGTGTCCGTCACGGCCCTTCTGGGAAGCTGTGGGTGCCTTCCCGGCGATAGCCCACGACAAAGGGGGGGGGGGAAGAATGTTGTCTTCGCGGTAGCGCATAGCGTCGGCTGTGGTACGGCGCGCTCTGGCCCGCTGACAGCTCCCTTGTCCTGGAATGTGCCCGGAAATTGGGGAGGATAAAGCCTGTTTCCCCGGGGCGGCGGCGGGTCCGGTTTTTCTGGTCGTCACTCAAAGAGCATGGCTGGGTAATTGATGATGCCGCTGTCACGGGTCTCCGTCTACGCCGCGCCGTCGAACGTGGATCCTCGTAGCACACACGGAATGTCACAATGCTGTAGCAACATGTTTGCGCTGCTGTGGCACTCTCAGGATCGAGATAAGCGCATGCGACATGCAAAGATCGTGAGCTTCGTATCTTACCTTTTCTTCTCTCTATTAAATTATACTGGCATTTTCTTGTCTAATATAATGTTTAAAAATCTCCAGTCTTAACCTGGGGAGGTGAACAGCATACACGAATTTTTCGCGAGAGTCACCTGACCAAAATACCTCAATCTACGCTGGCTCAATGGTTATGGCGCTCATCTGCTGACCCGAAGCACGCGGGTTCAATCCAGGAGGAGTGGTCGCATTTCGATGGAGGCGAAATGCTAGAGGCCCGTGTACTGTGTGGTGTCAGTGCACGCTTAAGAACTACAAGTGGTCGAAACCAGCCGCAGACCCCTCTTCTGGCGTCCCTCACAGCCTGGGTCGCTTTGGAACGTTAAACTCTGCAAAACCATAAAGCAACAGAACAGGGGCATTTTTTACACACGTTATTTCTATTTTATTATGTGCTCTTATAACTACGCCAAAATTTTCAGGTATGCGTTGTATAGAAATGGATTTGGGCACCGGAGGGTTATAAAGGTGGGGGGGGGGGGGGAATTTGAGACAAGACATGGTTCTAAAAGGCATCGAATTAAAATAAGGATTCTGCTGTGACGTCGTGTGAAAAATTTATCGCACTATACGCTGAAAAAAATTGGCGGTGGTTTAGCTTCGGTTAAACCTGGAGTGACGCGATAGCTACAGCTGGCCGAGTGGAACTTGGTCATGTGACGAACCACGTGATCAGCCACGGCGCCGCGCCGCCGGCAGCTGCTCCGCAACACGTGACCAACCACGTGAAATAATTTCCTGCCGCAATGCAGGATAACTGAGCACAGTGTTAACGACATGAGTGCGACCGCGCAATTTTCGTAAGAGGCACAGACAGGAGCCGATCGGCAGGAGCAGAAAGCGTCAGGACTTTCATTCTGGTCGCGTGCTGGATCTTTCCGGTTCTGTCGGGTTCGGGATACTTTCCTTTCGCGTCTTGTGTTTCGTGTCATATTTTCGCGCTATTTCCCTCCTCAGCGCGGCCCGAACCTGACAGAACCAGCCCACTGCCAGCACTGCGCAACACGAAACCTGAAGGGATGACCTTATTCAGGCGTTGTAACACGCACGCGAACGACATCCTGAAACGCGTGGTTACTCTATAGCAAGTCATTCACCAGACACAGGTATAGGTGTGAAGGGTACGGCACACGAAAAATCCTCGGCCCGATTCCGTTAATTGATGCTAGGATCGCGTAACGACGTCAGCAGCTATCCGGACCACGTGTAACACACCACCCGAACCCGTGGGGAGCATTGCTGATGCGTGTAGCCTCTAAGCAGCCGAAGCTGCGAGGCTGGCCACCTCGTGCACGTTCTGACTACTGCGGTGGTGGCGCAAGCCCGAAGCCTCTACACCGTAGCGCGTGTGCGGTTATGTGCCGAGCGTGACTGCCCGGACGTTGTGAAACTACTTGTTTTCAAACTGCGCCCTTTGTTTCAGGCGCTGTAGTGTGGTAAGTGAGCGGTAGGTGGCGCTTTTGTGCAATGATTTCAGGAGCTATCTGACCGTGTTTTCGAACCACGACTCCGGCGGCTGGGTTCGAACCCGACCGCGGCGGCTGCGTTCTTATGGAGGAAAAACGCTAAGGCGCCCGTGTGCTGTGCGATGTCAGTGCACGTTAAAGATCCCCAGGTGGTCGAAATTATTCCGGAGCCCTCCACTACGGCACCTCCTTCTTCCTTTCTTCTGTCACTCCCTCCCTTATCCCTTCCCTAACGGCGCGGTCCAGGTGTCCAACGATATATGAGACAGATACTGCGCCATTTACTTTCCCCAAAATACCAATTATTATTATTATCCGGCGGCTTACAGTTCGAGACAAAACATGCCCAACGATTCTGGGCAAAAGCAATTTTCCACGGGAAAGAGTTCATGAACGATATTTTTCATATATTTTAATATTTCAATATAATAATCAATATATCCGGAGATCTTCCGCAAGAAGGCTTACATTTTTTTGCTATTAACGTTTCTTCTATGGTTGTAAACGTTCTCCGTCGGTTGATACGAGCGATGGAAAAACTTTAGAAGGAAGATTTTGCTATGCGTAGGAAGAAAGAACCATCACCTTAAATACTTTCAAAACAGTGCCTTATAATATTCCATTATTCAAAAATTTTGTTCAAGAATGGCCCCGCCGCGGTGGCTCAGTGGTTAGGGCGCTGGACTACTGATATGGAGTTCCCGGGTTCGAACCCGACCGCGGCGGCTGCGTTTTTATGGAGGAAAAACGCGGAGGCGCCCGTGTGCTGTGCGATGTCAGTGCACGTTAAAGATCCCCAGGTGGTCGAAATTATTCCGGAGCCCTCCACTACGGCACCTCTTCTTCCTTTCTTCTTTCACTCCCTCCTTTATCCCTTCCCTTACGGCGCGGTTCAGGTGTCCAACGATATATGAGACAGATACTGCGCCATTTCCTTTCCCCCAAAAAACCAATTATTATTATTATTGTTCAAGAATGTTGGGCATGACATGCTCAAAGATTTTGGACAAGCGCATTTTTTTTAACGGGAAGTCGTATATGAATGCAATTCTTTAGCATATCATAAGATTGCAACTTAACAATAAATATATCCGCAGATCGCCCCTCAGGACGCTTATAGTTTTCTGCTATTGATTGTTAGAAACGCACCCCACTGTTTTTTTTATGGCAGTCTCCACTACTCGGTTCGACACAGGACAAACGTTAAATGCAAAATTTTGTTACGCACCGGAAGACTAGAGCGTTTCCATGGATATCCTGGAAACAGTATCTTACTATATTTCATACTGCCATGCAATTGTAAGTGATGCCCAGGAAAGATAGACTTCATGGAGAATGAAGGACTTGACACTGACAAGCAGCAGAAGCTCCATAACAAAGTAAATTTCGCACACTTAAATCGGGTCGCCTGTATGTGACTTGGTTGCACAAAAATAATTCGACTGAAGGATTTCTGTCTTCTGAAGGGGTATTTTGTAACCTTAGCTTTAGCCAGACATCGTTTGTGGTTCTGAGTTCGTTTCCCCTCTATTTAAACGTGTATAAGAGCTGAAACGGGCGAAGAGGCTTGCTGGGTTCAATGCTGGGCTTACTAGGCCCGACAATTCGACTTTATTTGTATTTTAATTGTGTATCTTAATTTTCTTGCTCTCTGTTACTGACTCAAGACCACCTCCGTTATCGCCGTGTTCTTCTGAACCGGGCGGCATTAGACAAGAGTGGGATACAGCTGGATGGAAATGATTCCTATGTTATGTTGGCCCATGTCATGTACCACGGCTCTTTGTCCAGGCTGTAAATTTTTGAGCGAAAGCGCTAATCCTGAGGTTCAGGGCCTTGCAAAATCGTCTCTTGCAGATTGTATGTCCGAGAAGCGCTCCGTCCCGCGGCACTGCCCGCTCATCGCCATTTTCTACGTAGCACAAATCCGTGCCTTCGCACTGTTACGAATGTAGTAAACATTTTCTGTCATTTTTGCACCTGGAAAGTCTGCCCACAGAAAGCATTGACTACTGTTTTCCGCGTGACTTTTCTTCTTACTTCTCACCTAGTATGAACTAGATGTCTGCGGATCTACTTTGGCTTCTGGCAGCAGTACCAACACTTGATGGGAGCAGAAATGATCTGGTACTATCCACATTACTAGGCACCCCACACCCCGATTCCAAAATGTTTGAGGACTGTCTCTACAAAGGGATGGCAACTTGCGCTGGTAGAATTCATTTTGTAGCGATAGCTATTTTACGGTAGCATTTCGAGCCTTCGGCGTGGCTGCGCCGCCACCCTGTGGCTGCGCGCAACCCTGTGGATGCGCCGCCACGCTGTCACGTGGTTGGTCACGTGGGGCGAAGCAGCTGCCGTCGGCGCGGCGCCGTGGCTGATCACGTGATTCGTCACGTGGTAGGTCACGTGACCAAGTTCCACTCGGCCAGCTGTAGCTATCGCGTCACTCCAGGTTTAACCAGAGGTAAACCACCATACAATTTTTTTGTCTTGGGTGTAACCATCCTATGTGCTGCCCGTGTGCTCTGCGATGTCTGTGCACCTTAAAGATCCTCAGGTGGTCGAAATTATTTTCCGGAGACCTCCACTACGGCACCTCTTTCTTCCTTTCTGCGCTCAGTCCCTCCTTTATCTCTTCCTTACGGCGCGGTTCAGGTGTCCGCCGATACATGTGAGACAGATACTGCGCCATTTCCTTTCCACAAAAACCATTTTTCATTTTCATTTGCTTCCTATATTCATTGCCTGCGGTGATGTATGCGTCCAAACGATCAGCCATTTGTATCATTTTTGCCTGCCAATATATCCTTTTCGTTTTGTTAAGTAGGCGTCGCAGGCGTGCGTTAAACCATGAAGCATAGAAATTAGACTTAACACGTCTCTCAGGGATTATTTTAATAATTTAAAAACAATTTTTCCTGAAGAAGGCCTAATTTTTTTTAAAAGATTAAATTTGGAAACTTAGAATGTAGTCACCGATGAAATTCATCAGCTCGCGGTTTGCAGACTCAAAGTCGGCGCTATTGTAGTCCGAACTAGCTGTTGACGTTTTAGTAGCAGCATAAGAAACATGCAGATCAAACTTAGTATATCTATAATCGCTTAAAACAGGTGTATATTTTAATCGGGAGGAAAGCCATAGCAATAGTTAGAAAGGTAAAATCCCCAAGCATATGGAATGGACTTAAAGGAAGCTGGACGATTAACCCATCTGAAACATCGTGTAGCTCAGAGCCAATGTCGTGAAGGAATAAGACACCACAGTATCCTAAAGTAACTGGTGCACACGTGATTTTTAACTATGACGCAATATTTACGACACAATAGCCCAAAGAATCGCATACAGCGATCTGCTTCCCGACGAGGGTTCACAAGATTTCAAAGATGTCGTGATCGGCAATATCATTGGAAAGCCAAGTTCCTTTTAATATAACGGTGTCAGCTGAATACTTATTAGTAGAAGAAGACACATCACCGCGTTTGTTATGCACACAGAGTAAGTTCGAAAAAAAGAGGAAAACAGTTTTGGCGAAATGTCCATTTTAGACAGATACGACGGAGAATACTGCTGTGTCGAGAATTTGTTCGGGGTAGCGGGGAACCTATGCGGGTTAGTCGTGAAACGGCTGTCGGCGGAATCTACTTCACAAAAGCGATAGATGATAGAGCAATAGACGGAACATTTCTTGTTTATGTGCATTTTGTTCGATCACCGGTGATCTTCACTATACTAGGATACAACTTAAAAAAAACAGCCGTTGGTAACATTGGGCCACCTTCCGCGTCGTCCTGAATTATTCCGCTAGTCAATCGCAACAGAAACCGGAGTCAGCTTTTTAATCTTTAACTTTGTTAAACAAGCCAGGTGTGAAAATTCTACAGAGTTTCTTGTTGAGGTGACAAGGAAAGTTTTAACAACGGATTGCTTTTTGGTTCTAGAGGAATTCTGAGCGGCTGTCCTGAATGTGGGCGGAGCGTCACTGCAGTCTTGAGTTCTGTTCGACTATCACTGAAATCCCAGCACACTAAACATCGAACGCTGCGTAAAATGCGCTTTCTTAATTTCAAGAAACCAAATTTCACAATTATGAGTCGGCATTTTTGTAACAAACATACGAAATCAGTCTGCGAGCATGGATAATGCCTTCATCAAGGAAAATTAGCCTTAGTATGGCAGAAAGAATTTTTCGAACGTGTTGCTCACATTGGCACCCGAGTTCTGAGCTCATATTCGAGGTGCTGTATAAAACGAGGTTTTCTCGACAGGATCAATCCTCCAGACCAAATAGATATAGCTGCAAATTGTTGTGACCGACTTGAATGCAGAGCTTCGGATGTCACAACTTTACGTTCAGTAACATGCCAGTGTAACGATTGTACGAGCGTGCGTCGTAAGTTCCCAGGCATCATGGTATGCATTTGAGCCGAGAAGTGTGGCATTTACAGCACCTCCAAACCTCAATATCTCTATAGGGTGCAGGTGCAGTACCATTCTCAGCTCTGAGAATCTTGGTAGCTTTGGTTTGAGCATCCGCCTCGCAAGCGGGAGCTGCGGGTTCGATCCTTAGTGCCGCCTGTTACCCACCGCTGATACAATAAATACAAGCTTTCCCTGGCGTGGTGCTAGGCTCATTTATTATTACACGGTTCTTAAATGGGTCCTTTAACGCGATAGCATAAATGTCCCCGTTCACCAGAAAATCCGGTGTCGGCGTTGTGAGCGAAAAGTCACGAGCACGGATTTGGCAGGGGATACCCAGAGAGCAACCTAGAAGGCAGGTGGCCCACCTAGGTCACGTGACCTTGCGGCATCGCCACAGCCTGCCTATTGGATAGTGAGGAAACTGCCCACCGTGACAGGTGGCAGTTAAATTAATGGTTTTTTGGTGGGCCGCACAAGGCCCACCGCTGGAAGCACCTGCCATTGCAGTGCAGTGGCGCATCGCTTAACCGCTGCACCATCACGCAAGGAGTGGTATGAGGACTACCAGGGATCTATGAATGTAAAGTAGAAAACTACCTTCTGCATATATGTAAATTAACCCACTACGTTATCGCGTCATACCCTTAGGGCGGAGCTTAAGTGTCCCCTGCAATTTTTACCCAGTTTTACCTCCACCTTTACTAATTAAGATGAGCTGCATCATGTGACTGATCCTTCAATCGCTTATGATATTTTCGTACAAATATAATTCAGAATTCGAATTGTGCACTCCCATATGTTACTGTTAAGAAGCACAGGAAATCCAGAAAAGAATGCCTCACACTATCACTGTTCAATCGCATTAAAGAAAATCTGCATGTTCTCTCGCTTCCTAGAAACAAAGAATCAGGCCAATCTAATAGAGTTTAAGGAGTATAGAAACAAATTAAGCTTGTATTTCAAGAAGGCAACGAATGCATATTATGAAAATAAGACCACCCCTATAGTTAATAACTAGGAACTTCTTTGGGGAGCTGTTAAAAATTATAAGAAATGAACGAAGACATATACCCACCGAGCTAATATTTGCAGAGATAATTGTCTTCGTTCATTTCTTATAATTTTTTAACAGCTCCCCAAAGAAGTTCCTAGTTATTAATTATAGGGGTGGTCTTATTTTTATAATATGCATTCGTTGCCTTCTTGAAATACAAGCTTAATTTGTTTCTATACTCCTTAAACTCTATTAGATTGGCCTGATTCTTTGTTTCTAGGAAGCGAGAGAACATGCAGATTTTCTTTAATTCGATTGAACAGTGATAGTGTTAGGCATTCTTTTCTGGATTTCCTGTGCTTCTTAACAGTAACATATGGGAATGCACAATTCGAATTCTGAATTATTTTTTTGTACGAAAATATCATAGGCGATTGAAGGATCAGTCACATGATGCAGCTCATCTTAATTAGTTAAGGTGGAGGTAAAACTGGGTAAAAATTGCAGGGGACACTTAAGCTCCGCCCTAAGGGTATGACGCGATAACGTAGTGGGTTAATTTCCATATATACAGAAGGTAGTTTTCTACTTTACATTCATGGATCCCTGGTAGTCCTCATACCACTCCTTGCGTGATGGTGCAGCGGTTAAGCGATGCGCCACTGCACTGCGATGGCAGGTGCTTCCAGCGGTGGGCCTTGTGCGGCCCACCAAAAAACCATTAATTTAACTGCCACCTATCACGGTGGGCAGTTTCCTCACTATCCGATAGGCAGGCTGTGGCGATGCCGGAAGGACACGTGACCTAGGTGGGCCACTTGCCTCCTAGGTTGCTCTCTGGGCACCCCCTGCCAAATCCGTGCTCGTGACTTCGCTCACAACGCCGACACCGGATTTTCTGGTGAACGGGGACATTTATGCTATCGCGTTAAAGGACCCATTTAAGAACCGTGTAATAATAAATGAGCCTAGCACCACGCCAGGGAAAGCTTGTATTTATTGTATCAGCGGTGGGTAACAGGCGGCACTAAGGATCGAACCCGCAGCTCCCGCTTGGGAGGCGGATGCTCAAACCAACGCTACCAAGGTTCTCAGAGCTGAGAATGGTACTGCACCTGCACCCTATAGAGATATTGAGGTTTGGAGGTGCTGTAAATGCCACACTTCTCGGCTCAAAAGCATACCATGATGCCTGGGAACTTACGACGCACGCTCGTACAATCGTTACTCTGGCATGTTAATGAACGTAAAGTTGTGACATCCGAAGCTCTGCATTCAAGTCGGTCACAACAATTTGCAGCTATATCTATATGGTCTGGAGTATTGATCCTGTCGAGAAAACCTCGTTTTATACGGCACCTCGAATATGAGCTCAGAACTCGGGTGTCAATGTGAGCAACACGTTCGAAAAATTCTTTCTGCCATACTAAGCCTAATTTTCCTTGATGAAGGCATTAACCGTGCTCGCAGACTGATTTCGTATGTTTGTTACAAAAATGCCGACTCATAATTGTGAAATTTGGTTTCTTGAAATTAAGAAAGCGCATTTTACGCAGCGTTCGATGTTTAGTGTGCTGGGATTTCAGTGATAGTCGAACAGAACTCGAGACTGCAGTGACGCTCCGCCGACATTCAGGACAGCCGCTCAGAATTCCTCTAGAACCAAAAAGCAATCCGTTGTTAAAACTTTCTTTGTCACCTAAACAAGAAACTCTAGAATTTTCACACCTGGCTTGTTTAACAAAGTTAAAGATTAAAAAGCTGACTCCGGTTTCTGTTGCGATTGACTAGCGGAATAATTCAGGACGACGCGGAAAGTGGCCCAATGTTACCAACGGCTGTTTTTTTTAAGTTGTATCCTAGTATAGTGAAGATCACCGGTGATCGAACAAAATGCACATAAACAAGAAATGTTCCGTCTATTGTTCTATCATCTATCGCTTTTGTGAAGTAGATTCCGCCGACAGCCGTTTCACGACTAACCCGCATAGGTTCCCCACTACCCCGAACAAATTCTCGACCCAGCAGTATTCTCCGTCGTATCTGTCTAAAATGGATATTTCGCCAAAACTGTTTTCCTCTTTTTTTCGAACTTACTCTGTGTGTATAACAAACGTGGGGATGTGTCTTCTTCTATTAATAAGTATTCAGCTGACACCGTTATATTAAAAGGAACTTGGCTTTCCAATGATATTGCCGATCACGACATCTTTGAAATCTTGTGTACCGTCGGCGGGGAGCAGATCGCTGTATGCGATTCTTTGGGCTATTGTGTCGTAAATATTGCGTTATAGTTAAAAATCACGTGTGCACCAGTTACTTTAGGATACTGTGGTGTCTTATTCCTTCACGACATTGGCTCTGAGCTACACGATGTTTCAGATGGGTTAATCGTCCAGCTTCCTTCAAGTCCATTCGATATGCTTGGGGATTTTAACTTTCTAACTATTGCTATGACTCTCCTCCCGATTAAAATATACACCTGTTTTAAGCGATCATAGATATACTAAGTTTGATCTGCATGTTTCTTATGTTGCTACGAAAACGTCAACAGCTAGTTCGGACTACAACAGCGCGGACTTTGAGTCTGCAAACCGCGAGCTGATGAATTTCTTCGGTGACTACATTCTAAGTTTCCAAATTTAATCTTTAAAAAAATTAGGCCTTCTTCAGGAAAAAATTGATTTTAAATTATTAAAATAATCCCTGAGAGACGTGTTAAGTCTAATTTCTATGCTTCGTGGTTTAACGCACGCCTGCGACGCCTACTTAACAAAACGAAAAGGATATATTGGCAGGCAAAAATGATACAAATGGCTGATCGTTGGAACGCATACATAACCGCAGGCAATGAATATAGGAAGCAAATGAAAATGAAAAATGGTTTTTGTGGAAAGGAAATGGCGCAGTATCTGTCTCACATGTATCGGCGGACACCTGAACCGCGCCGTAAGGAAGAGATAAAGGAAGGACTGAGCGAAGAAAGGAAGAAAGAGGTGCCGTAGTGGAGGTCTCCGGAAAATAATTTCGACCACCTGGGGATCTTTAACGTGCACAGACATCGCAGAGCACACGGGCAGCACATAGGATGGTTACACCCGAGACAAAAAAATTGTATGGTGGTTTACCTCTGGTTAAACCTGGAGTGACGCGATAGCTACAGCTGGCCGAGTGGAACTTGGTCACGTGACCTACCACGTGACGAATCACGTGATCAGCCACGGCGCCGCGCCGACGGCAGCTGCTTCGCCCCACGTGACCAACTACGTGACAGCGTGGCGGCGCATCCACAGGGTTGCGCGCAGCCACAGGGTGGCGGCGCAGCCACGCCGAAGGCTCGAAATGCTACCGTAAAATAGCTATCGCTACAAAATGAATTCTACCAGCGCAAGTTGCCATCACTTTGTAGAGACAGTCCTCAAACATTTTGGAATCGGGGTGTGGGGTGCCTCGTAATGTGGATAGTACCAGATCATTTCTGCTCCCATCAAGTGTTGGTACTGCTGCCAGAAGCCAAAGTAGATCCGCAGACATCTAGTTCATACTAGGTGAGAAGTAAGAAGAAAAGTCACGCGGAAAACAGTAGTCAATGCTTTCTGTGGGCAGACTTTCCAGGTGCAAAAATGACAGAAAATGTTTACTACATTCGTAACAGTGCGAAGGCACGGATTTGTGCTACGTAGAAAATGGCGATGAGCGGGCAGTGCCGCGGGACGGAGCGCTTCTCGGACATACAATCTGCAAGAGACGATTTTGCTAGGCCCTGAACCTCAGGATTAGTGCTTTCGCTCAAAAATTTACAGCCTGGACAAAGAACCGTGGTACATGACATGGGCCAACATAACATAGGAATCATTTCCATCCAGCTGTATCCCACTCTTGTCTAATGCCGCCCGGTTCAGAAGAACACGGCGATAACGGAGGTGGTCTTGAGTCAGTAACAGAGAGCAAGAAAATTAAAATACACAATTAAAATACAAATAAAGTCGAATTGTTGGGCCTAGTAAGCCCAGCATTAAACCCAGCAAGCCTCTTCGCCCGTTTCAGCTCTTATATACGTTTAAATAGAGGGGAAACGAACTCAGAACCACAAACGATGTCTGCCTAAAGCTAAGGTTGCAAAATACCCCTTCAGAAGACAGAAATCCTTCAGTCGAATTATTTTTGTGCAACCAAGTCACATACAGGCGACCCGATTTCAGTGTGCGAAATTTACTTTGTTATGGAGCTTCTGCTGCTTGTCAGTGTCAAGTCCTTCATTCTCCATGAAGTCTATCTTTCCTGGGCATCACTTACAATTGCATGGCAGTATGAAATATAGTAAGATACTGTTTCCAGCATATCCATGGAAAGGCTCTAGTCTTCCGGTGCGTAACAAAATTTTGCATTTAATGTTTGTCCTGTGTCGAACCGAGTAGTGGAGACTGCCATAAAAAAAAAACAGTGCGGTGCGTTTCTAACAATCAATAGCAGAAAACTATAAGCGTCCTGAGGGGCGATCTGCGGATATATGTATTGTTAAGTTGCAATCTTATGATATGCTAAAGAATTGCATTCATAAACGCCTTCCCGTTAAAAAAAATGCGCTTGTCCAAAATCTTTGAGCATGTCATGCGCAACATTCTTGAACAAAATTTTTGAATAATGGAATATTATAAGGCACTGTTTTGAAAGTATTTAAGGTGATGGTTCTTTCTTCCTACGCATAGCAAAATCTTCCTTCTAAAGTTTTTCCATCGCTCGTATCAACCGACGGAGAACGTTTACAACCATAGAAGAAACGTTAATAGCAAAAAAAAATGTAAGCCTTCTTGCGGAAGATCTCCGGATATATTGATTATTATAGTGAAATAATAAAATATATGAAAAATTGCGCTCATGAACTCTTTCCCGTGGAAAAATGCTTTTGCCCAGAATCGTTGGGCATGTTTTGTCTCGAACTGTAAGCCGCCGGAGTCGTGGTTCGAAAACACGGTCAGATAACTCCTGAAATCATTGCACAAAAGCGCCACCTACCGCTCACTTACCACACTACAGCGCCTGAAACAAAGGGCGCAGTGTTCAAGAGCTGGCGCAGTTTGAAAACAAGTAGTTTCACAACGTCCGGGCAGTCACGCTCGGCACATAGCCGCACACGCGCTACGGTGTAGAGGCTTCGAGCTTGCGCCACCACCGCAGTAGTCAGAACGTGCACGAGGTGGCTAGCCTCGCAGCTTCGGCTGCTCAGAGGCTACACGCATCAGCAATGCTCCCCACGGGTTCGGGTGGTGTGTTACACGTGGTCCGGATAGCTGCTGACGTCGTTACGCGATCCTAGCACCAATTAACGGAATCGGGCCGAGGATTTTTCGTGTGCCGTACCCTTCACACGTATACCTGTGTCTGGTGAATGACTTGCTATAGAGTAACCACGCGTTTCAGGATGTCGTTCGCGTGCGTGTTACAACGCCTGAAGAAGGTAATCCCTTCAGGTTTCGTGTTGCGCAGTGCTGGCTGTGGGCTGGTTCTGTCAGGTTCGGGCCGCGCTGAGGAGGGAAATAGAGCGAAAATATGACACGAAACACAAGACGCGAAAGGAAAGTATCCCGAACCCGACAGAACCGGAAAGATCCAGCACGCGACCAGAATGAAAGTCCTGACGCTTTCTGCTCCTGCCGATCGGCTCCTGTCTGTGCCCCTTACGAAAATTGCGTGGTCGCACTCATGTCGTTAACACTGTGCTCAGTTATCCTGCATTGCGGCAGGAAATTATTTCACGTGGTTGGTCACGTGGTGCGGAGCAGCTGCCGGCGGCGCGGCGCCGTGGCTGATCACGTGGTTCGTCACGTGACCAAGTTCCACTCGGCCAGCTGTAGCTATCGCGTCACTCCAGGTTTAACCGAAGCTAAACCACCGCCAATTTTTTTAGCGTATAGTGCGATAATTTTTTCACACGACGTCACAGCAGAATCCTTATTTTAATTCGACGCCTTTTAGAACCATGTCTTGTTTGAAAAATTCCCCCCCCCCCCCCTTTATAACCCTCCGGTGCCCAAATCCATTTCTAGACAACGCATACCTGAAATTTTTGGCGTAGTTATAAGAGCACATAATAAAATAGAAATAACGTGTGTAAAAAATGCCCCTGTTCTTTTGCTTTATGGCTGTTCAGAGTTTAACGTTCCAAAGCGACCCAGGCTGTGAGGGACGCCAGAAGAGGGGTCTGTGGCTGGTTTGGACCACTTGTAGTTCTTAAGCGTGCACTGACACCGCACAGTACACGGGCCTCTAGCATTTCGCCTCCATCGAAACGGGACCACTCCTCCTGGGTTGAACCCGCGTCCTTCGGGTCAGCAGATGAGCGCCATAACCATTGAGCCAGCGTACTTTGAGGTATTTTGGTCAGGTGACTCTCGCGAAAAATTCGTGTATGCTGTTCACCTCCCCAGGTTAACACTGGAGATTTTTAAACATTATATTAGACAAGAAAATGCTAGTATAATTTAATAGAGAGAAGAAAAGGTAAGATACGAAGCTCACAATATTTGCATGTCGCATGCGCTTATCTCGATCCTGACAGTGCCACAGCAGCGCAAACATGTTGCTACAGCATTGAAATTATAAACTCTTTCCAAAAGTAGTAATACTGCACAGAACAATTCCAAAAGCAGTTGCGTTCACGAAGAGTTGATGATTGTAAAGTGTTGAAGTAAGCGAAGAAAAACAGGCACTCACCGGAATACGCACACCCATAAAAATAACTATACTTATTGTTCATGAACGGTTAGATGTGAAAGCGGGGTGAGGGCCTAAACAAGAGTGCGGTCCTGCATGCGGTGCCGAGTCAACTGTATCGGACTCTGAGTCGTTGCTGCTCCACCTACGTGCATTAAATTGTAGTGTAGAACTCGATGAACTGCATAAATGACAACGGAAGCTACTGCAAAGAATATAGTCGCTACAAAGGGGAAATGCTTACAATGCCGGCAGACTAGAAAACATTTGAGGCGAGAGAAGCATGCAAACTAACCAACAAATCTGGTAGTAGTAAAACTTGCAAATGTAGTAAACCCGCTTCATATTTTTAATGTCTTATGTGCGATTAAACTATTATGCTGCTCCAGGGCGCAACAAACTTATTTATGCAAAATTCGCTGCTAATTTTTTCTTTCCCTGATACCGCGAATCAACAGATGCTGTTCCCTTCGCGGGGCTCGCGTGGTACATACTGAATATGTGAAGGAGTGCCCAATGTGCTCGACTCGGCCGGAAGATGGCGCTAGATGTTGCGGAGCAGTGACGCACCCATACAGCGTAATAGCGACGCTGGGCGCTCATGTTGACGCATGCTCGGACGCCTCAAGGACATCGCCACACGTTGTTTTGATGAGATACATGGAGTTTTATTTGTAGAAATATACTGTGAGTGACATCAATTTCAAAAGCGCGGTTGACTGAGCGAAGGTGGAGCATTGTAAACAATTTATAAAAACCTGACGGTCTACTCCGTGCTACCCCACTGCATGAATGCAAGCCTGCTGCGCCGTGTTTTGTTGCCGTGCAAAGTGTGCGGCTCATTTCTCCAGGCCGGATGTTTTATGCTACGCTTGAGCGCTCTGACTTCCGGATTGACGTCATTAGATAATTGCGTGTCTATATGTTGTTGGCCTGCGCAGGCCAACAGAAAATAACTGGACGATTGTGAATGTGAGCATTGGGAGCTACACAGTGGCTACCAATGTCAATGTAACTATAAGGCGGTTTATTGTGCGTGTGTTGCGTTTGCCTCAACTCTTATAATCTTGCTTTCTTTTCCTTTTTTGAAATGAAAACACTCAGCCATCAGTAAGCATATATGCCCTTAGTCCTTTGTTTTCTCACATGTCCATTTGAGCTGTTTGCTTTCTTTTACTGGTGGGTGTGGTGCCGCGGGTTGAACCGCTTTCACGATTTTCACCAATGGGCTGTTCGAACGCGTTAGCAGCCAAACGTTCGTTATATCTGAGGTTTACGCTATAGATTTCGTTATATTCCAGGAGGTACACTCAGCTTGTTTTATCCGGGGCCAATGCACTCAGTGTTATATCCGAAGTCCAGACTCATAAGTTCGTTATACGTGAGGTGACGTACTCAGGTTCCTTATATCCGAGGTAACGCACGAAAGTTCGTTGTATCCGAATGTTACCACACTACAATAATGTTCGTTATAACCGAGGTAACATACTAAGGTTCCTTATATCCAAGGCTCACACACAGAATGTCGTTATATCCGATGTGGACCCATCAGGTTGTGGGCAACTTGCTTTCCACTGGCTACTAATAGAAAGCGGTCGCCATTTCCACCCGCACAGACCCTTCTAATGTTAACGCATTAAAAAAAAAAAAGGGAGAAGGCATTCGAGCTCCGCCTTACGGGTATGACGCGGTAGCGTAGTGGGTTAGGCTTTCCATTCTGAGCCGCTGGACACCTTTGAACGCATTTCTCACTTTCTTCAATTGTTTAAATTATTTAATTGAATAATTACAGTCTAAATTTTCACAATTAATATCATCAAGCATTGGCTTTTCATTCTGGGCATTTGACACCTTTGGACTCCTTTTTTCTATTTTTTCATTTCTTTCATAAATTCACTAAATGCAATGATTTCATTAACTCGTCATCGCTTATCACACACCAATCAATCATGAATCACTAGAACCACAAATTACCATGATGCGTATTCTTTTACGCAGTCCCCTTTTATTTCCGACGCGCGGTGCCGATTCCTACACAGACGCCTTTTCGGCCGAACGAGCTGTATACGCTGTCGCGTAAAAAGATAAGGATGCTTCTCCCGGGGTTTTTTGGAGTGCCATACACGTGGCTCGGTTACTTATGTCGCTGCACATCCGTCGCGCAGATTAACGGAATCGGGCCGAGGTCTTTCGCCTGCCGTACCCTCCGCACGTAGTATTTCTCGTGAATGAGTCGCGTAGTCGTCACACGGCCGGTGATGACGTCCGCTTGCATGCGTGGAAACAGTCTTCCGCTGCGGTTTCATGCAGCGCAGTGCAGTAGCAACGCAGAGCACGTGCAAACGCCGCCAGGAACCGCACCGGCGGTTGAGTCTTGCGCGCTGGTTTAGGGATGGTTCTGTCCGGTCAAGGCTGCACTGTGGCGGGGAACAGCGTCCAAGTGTTTCACGAAACTGAGAGTGGGAAAAAAACAGCATCGTGGGTTGATTTCTGTCTTGCGCTGCTGTTTGTTTCGTGGTCTACTTAGACGGATTCCTACCGCCTCGCCCAACTGTTCACATTAAAACATCCTGAACCGGGCCGAACCGGGCACAACCGGACAGAGCCTGCCCGTGAAAAGCATGCAAGCCCTCACGCCCCAGCCTCTCTTCTTTTTTTTCCTATTTACGCGCCCTCGCGGAAATCGCTCAGTCACACCGATTCCGTTAACAATGCGTTAACTTGCTTGCGGTAAGAAATTATTTCGTGTCAGCTCTCTGAGACCTTGGTGTTTATGTATGACTTTGGTAGATTCGTTCATCTAAAGCCCTCGAAACAGTGGATGGAGGCGTGGGCGGGGAGCGTTAAAGTTCACAGTTTATTTTTAATACCAGCATTGTTGCATGCGGCCTGGTTTATATTATTTAGTGTGCTGGCCTGGGCTCCTTTCGATGCGAGTGTGATACACCCCCAATGCCTTGGTGCACAGCCTGCGTTGATTCGCTTCGCAGTAAGGGAGAATAAAAATGGTAGGGTATTAACGTAATTAAACCGAGTATACGTGCGAGCGAAAGCATGTGTTCAGCCTGGTTGGCTCGTGGTTTCGCTTTGCTGTGTCGTCGGCCCGTCTGGCGACCATAGTAGTTAGATAGTAGTATTAGTTTATGAAGACAACGATGTGCAACGCGCCGCGCGGAAGTGTATATATTACAATAGGGCTTTTTAGCGAGCTAGTTGGTCCGTGAAGTCAGGGGGAGGAAACAGCGCAAAAAACTAGGAAGTGGCATGACAACATAGCGCCTGTAGAAGCGTAGCAGACTGGGCGAGTTGGTGTTCCATGGTAACAATACAATTTCAAACAGCTCTAGACAGCGCCGTGTTTGTCTCCTCCTCTTTCTGGTCCTGTTGTCTAGCGCTGTTTGAAATTGCATAGCGCCTGTGTTGTCGTGTCACGTCCTTGTCTTTGGCGCGCTTTCCTTCACATGTGTACATCATTTCGATTGTAGTATTAGTTGAAGACGACGATGTGCAATGCGCAGCGTGAGAGAGTGTTGCAGTTTCACACGAGACGTGATCGGCTGCGGCGATAGCATGGTGACCCCAAGCGCGGGTGACGTATTTTTAGCATCTGTGTTGTATTCTTCGCGTCCCGTCTTTCCTCCGCCAGGTAGTTGCACGCAGTGACTGAACGCTCCGCGAGTGCTACCTTAGACGGTTAACTGGACGTCCCACTCCAGTTGTAGTCAACATAGTGCTGTGCGCGTGTGTTCTCCGTCATGAACTAATCACGCGCACAACCTGGACACATTTCTTATTGTGAAAACAGTTTGTGTATATTACCTCTCCCCCTATCCTCTCTTCCTGTCCCCTCACCTCTTTCATTTCATTTCTCCATTCTGCCTGCCATCCTTTACTTCCTCTGCCCCAGCTCAGGTGCTTCAGTATCGACGGCAGATGCCGGGGCTAGCAAAAATATTATTTTTCCTTTTTATTATTATTTTAATAAAACCACTTACTACTACTAACGCCCCGCCGCTGGTTCGAATTGCAGTCGTGGCAATATTTGTTTATGGTTTGGCCAAGGTCACCCTCAAGGTCAAGCTTCAAAAAATTTCCGTGAGCCGTTCAGAGCTCACCAAGTAGTGCTTTCGCACTAAAAGGAAACAAAATATGCCTCCCTGATGAGCCGTTTCCCTTGTCATCAGGCCATAGTTCGGAAGCTGTTCACTATGACCCCCTGCCTTTTCGTAATGCTAATCTTTCTTTCTCTGCGGAATGGTTGTTCCTATTTTTGATAGCCCCTTTATGAAACGGCACGGGCATTCTCAATTCGACGAGCACCCTTCCTCTGCGAGCAGTCGTCGCTTAAGATAGAAGGCGAAGATTTCAACATCCGCCCCTCTGTCGAGTACGTTTTTTTTTAGACAATTTTTTTCAATGTACGCTTCATCATATCACCACTCTCTGCGTTACCTCGATCACATTCATTGCAGTAAAAGGGCAACTCAAAATCCCACCGCCCTCCGAATAATAATAATAATAATAATATTAATAATAATATTAATAATAATAATAATAATAATAATAATAATAATAATAATAATAATAATAATAATAATAATAATAATAATAATAATAATAATAATAATAATAATAATAATATAATAATTCTTTTGCGGTCGACTCAATAGTCAACTTCGGCCGAGAAGGAGCGATGTGTATGCATCACGCACAAGCAGCCTTAATAATTAATAATAATTGGTTTTGGAAGAAAGGAAATGGCGCAGTATCTGTCTCATATATCGTTGTACAAGCAGCCCCTCTAGTGCAGCCTTGTCATTGCTGCCACGCGAACGGAACAAAATATGTCGCAAACCACAGTGCTGAGAGGTGTCTTGGACCCCTGCGTATTGTAGTGCGCAGTAATAATTAAGAATAATATCAATAACAATAATAATCTTTATTTCGGCTTGACAGTGTTCAAGAGGCGGAGTGAGAGGATAGAGAGAAATGCGGGAGCCCTTAAAGCAAGTATGCCGCCTGTTCCCGACGCATCCCGGCAAGTATGCCGCCTGTTCCCGGCATCAAAGGACGTATTTATTGGAGAGCAAACTGCGCTGTAAAATGTTCCCTTTCCTCATTTTAAAACCGCAAAGTCTACACCTATAAGGATCATGTGATCACCGTTTTCAAGTGAGCGGCGGTGTGTTCTATAGACTTCGGCATCCGCGCCCAAAACACTGTGTAGACTCACCGCAGTTTCCTTGCGAAATTTCTTACTCTTCGCACTTATAATTGTTTTGTTTCCGCTTAAAGTAGCGTTTTTGTCGTGAGAGTGACAATCTTTGCAGGTCGTCTTCAGTTAGTCATCACTATCATTTTAAGAAAAATAGCTTATATTTTGTTTGTTTTTTTAACAGGGCACGCGAAGGTTTATGTGTAGGTGACACGTTATGGTGAAAATACTTTATCACTCTGTTAAAAGCAAGATTCATTGGCGAACTTGGTTTTTGGGGGTGCAGTGACGCGTCTTGTGTGAAAACATGTTTCTACCGCCCTTCAGCTCAATCGTAAATTTCTTGCCCAGTGGCTTCTGTGTGTTTCCAGGGGTGTAGGCAACGCGCATTTCCGTTCATCTCAACCAAACCTGTGCGTCACATGGCGATGAGGCCGCGCACTGGCCTTCTATTAGCGCAAGTTCCTCTGCCAAGCCAGCTGGGCAAAACGGCGGGGACCAATCAGCAGCGACAAAGCGGTCCGTGCTCACACTTGCTTGCTCGCTCGACCTCGACCAGCCAGCTCGAGTAAAAGCGGATGTTTGCACGACGCGGTGTCGTATATGCACTCCCCGATATGCGTACCTTCGCACGTGCGTAGCCGTGCTATGCTCCACATACCTTGTGGCCAATACCCGAAGCCACTCGTGCTCAGTAAAAAACAATAGTAAACTCTTTACCAGTGGGGAAGGTACAGATGACGTCAGCCAGCCAGCAGCCCAATTCACGAAGCTGTCCGCCGATAAGGACTGCTGTGATTGGTCAGTCACTGTGCCCTGATCAAAGCAGCCAATCGGGCGCTGGCCTTAGCGGAAGCGCCTTCTTGTACTCGCCTCCTGATTGGCTTGCACCGGCTCTCGCTTCCCCAACGCTGCAGTTTCATTGAGAAAGAGCGTAGCTCTCTCTCACCTCGATGAAAAGCGTGTTCATGAACCTTGATTTTACTATCGTTCACAGCCGCGAAAGCCATGCGGTTGCAGTATTTACGCGTGCTTTTGCCTACCAGGACGCTGACCAATCCTGATATCCCTTAACACGAACCTGAAAGACAAAAAAAGCCTCTTGGCTGATGTGCATGAGCAAACACTTCTCCCGTACTCATCTAAGGTTGTATGCCTAAATATCTTAGCTGTGGCTAAATGCGCAGAACATTTGTGAGCTTAGGAGGTTCAGCTTTTGGTCTATGACAAGGTAGAACCAACGAAAGGACAGCTTGTTACGCTGACAACTAAATGGCTTTATAATTGGTGCTGAATGTACAAAAGGGTGACTTTTTATTTCAGAAACTGAGAGATACGTCGATGCGGTCTGTACAGGTGGACTGAACAGCAAGGCGGATAATATGTACGTGACGTAGTTCCATAATTATACGATTCGTTACTAAAATTATCTAATAAATTATCTTTATCTTGGGGGCAAGATTAAATTGCGAAATTGAAGGCGGTCACAATCGAAGCTGAGCCAAACTTGTAAATTTTCTTTATCCGTAATGTATCTCGAAATATGGAAGGTCAGAAATATGCTCTTTCCTGCGTTGCACACATAAAATGGCGTCGCGCACATTACTAATGCAGCAAATACCGACGCCATTTGTGTATTTTATCACGTAGAAGCAGTTAACGTCTAAAAGCTTTGCCCACAAAAATCAAAAATAAAAGTTGATTAGTTGATTGTAGTTATTTAATCGACTAATAATGGAGCTCCACCTGCAGAGACAGCACCGATGCCTCTATAACGGTTTTCAAAATAAAAATCTGTGAACGTTAAAATAATCACCACACACGCATACATATGAATATAGCAATGGAGAAGAAGCCACCATTAAGCAGAGGTTGCATAGTTGCAAAGTAGTCTGTCACATACTTAAAAACAAACATAACATGGGTTCACACACGCACACGTGTGCGTGTGCGTGTGTGTGTGTGTGCGCGCGTGCGCGCGTGTGTGTGTGTGTGTGTGTGTGTGTGTGTGTGTGTGTGTGTGTGTGTGTGTGTGTGTGTGTGTGTGTGTGTGTGTGTGTGTTTACGTGTGTTTGTGTGCATTTTCCTCCGCGCGCGCCTGTTGTGTGTGTGTGTGTTTGTGTGTTGTGTTGTGTGTTTCCCTACGCACGCGCAAATACTGTTTGGTCGCCATGCAAGAAAACCATTACCAAGGACAGAAACGAAAGACCAAAGCACGCGAGGTGGCATTCACTGACAATGTGATCCTGCTCGCTTCATAAATTCAGGTCCGCAACGGCTCGGGTGGCTCAAGCGTATGTGTGTCCTATTGGAACTTCCGTCTCGTACACCTAGCGTCTCGTACACGGACGACATGGTACACGACAGTGGCTAGACCGAGGTTGTGAACTGGCGTCTGAAAAGAAGCTTTCCAGAACCTCGAGAGTACGCGCCCAGTGCTAGGCCTAAAAGAGTTTGGCGTCAGTGTTGCCAACTCAACAATAAAAATCCAGCAACAGGAACGCCTAAAACCCGCTGAAAACCGCCATATTTTTTTATTCGTGCCAAAGGGTTAATTTTTATTTATTTTATTCAGTCTGTAAACTATATGACAATAGTATAAAAATGAAAGAATGTGCTCCTCTCTTTTTTTGACTAGAAATTTTGACAACATTCTTTTTTTATCGACTTGAAACTACACACTCTAATTTAACGCTCGAAGAAAGTACTTCTTTCATTCCGCACCAGAAATTACTGGCTGCAGGTACTTTCATTTACAGAAAGGTGTCTCCTGCTTCATCTTGGTTTGCCGAGTACTCTGCGGGCGATTTACCCCTCATGCCGATGGTGCCACGTGGGCTTCCAGCGATGCTGCCGACGTACACCTCCATCGCGCCGATCTTTCGCACTACATTTGGTGGCAGTTCGCAGTTTGAGCAGCATATACTATGCCTTCGTAGTCCGGCTCGAATAGTCAAGATGGCATTCGTCATCTCTGTCGACAATCTTTTCCTCTGTTTACATTTCATGTCAGCTGAATGAGTGTTGCTATTGAGGCGGCTTTACGGAAGTTAGGGTCTTGTCCGGCTCAACCTGTTGTCATCCTAACTGATTCAAAATCTGCCCTTCAGATGTTAGAGTGCGGATTCCTTACTGACGCCTTGTCTCTAAGCTCTCTGCGCTTGGTACAGAATCTGCACAGCAGAGGCTTTACTCTACATTTCCAGTGGGTGCCCTCTCACATAGGAGTCAACGATAATGAGGTGGCATACAGTCTCGCCCATAAAGCTCTCTCAAGGATTCCATCAAAAAATGTACCTCAAGATGGGAAAAGTCTCTGCAGGAAAACGGTGCTCGATCACTTCAGTACCCTGTGGAGTGCGTCCCACAAGCCATGTGTGACCAAAGGACTGAGAAGATCTCAGGCGACCCTTCTACATTGAATTCGCACGGCCTCTGCTCGCACTCCTTCATGGATGCATAAGACCGGCATAGCATCGTCTCCGCTCTGCTCTTTATGTGGTGTGTGCGGGGATATCGAACATTATATTATGTACTGCCCAGAGTACAACGCGGAAAGGCATGTGATGTTCGCTTCCTTCAAGAAGACAGGAACCCGTCACAGCACAGTGCAGGACATTGTCTACCCGAGTGGAAACCAGACATGTAGAAGGGAGGCTGCACGCATTCTTTTAACATTTCGGCAGAACAGGATCTTGTTTTTAAATGGCGACAGCAGGAACGGACTATGGCCTACTATGATTGAATGTGTGCGTAGATGGTGTCTTCCGGAGTGGACTTCTTTATACTGTGAGTGAATGTGTGTATGGAGTGCGGCACTACAATGGCCTATGTTCTACTGTGACTGAATATGTGCATAGATGGTGACTTCTGGAGTGGACTGTGATGTGAACTGTGAGGATTGATTGTGTGCATAGATGGTGACTGCAGGAGAGAATGTGTGCTATTATAAGAGACTGTGCGCTTAGCGTGGTAGATGCGGCATTGTTAATATCGAAGGGACGCTGCTGTGGAGCAATTGCCGGCAAATAAAGCAAGGCTAACCCCACCTGTAGCATTCAACACCTCAACCTCAACCTCAACGACATAAGCAAGCAACGCTTTCGCATTACTCGGACTCCCAGAGGCGCTCCGGCTCTTGAAGGCTTTGCTGAAATACTTCCCCAGGGCCAGGTGAACCAGACTGCGTTTTTGCTGAGCCGACATCGTGGTCGTAGAGTTTCTCACCAATACGTACTATCGGCAACGAATAGAACGCGATAACAAGACAACTGAAGGGCCAACACAAAAACACGGACATATTAGCTCCTGGAGAGAAAATACACGCGAGATTGATTATCTCTTCTAAAGGACAATATTCACGCCTTCGAAGTGAAATTACCTTTCCCGAGCATCCCCCAGCTAAGATCTTCTTATTCTGCTCTTTGAGTTACAACTGCCTTGTTCGCGTTTCATTTGTTTTTGATAGTACGCAATAGGACAAGTGTCACCAACGTCTATGCGCATTCCGTAGAGAGCGCTTCATGCCCCATGGAAATGCCGGTAGGTGTAAAGTTCTTATTTGGCTTGGCTTACGTTTAGACGAAAACGTGGATTGGGCGGCGGAATCATAGCTGTGCGGTGATTGAGGTTATTTTAATTCCTGAAAATGATAAATAGCGAGAAATAGTATTTTCAAGGTCACAAACCCTCTGAGATATCCTCCCGCAGGCTTAAAAAATTTTGATAGTTTTCCTTAAGAAAAAAGGCTTAGTTGTGCAGCTGATCAATCAGCGTTTTCGCCAACGCTCTACAGACAAAGCGATTGCGAAAAGTTCGGACTTCCCGGCATTCCTGTAATGTATGAACGATCGCAGCGCCAGTTTTTCTCCTGGTGTAACTATGTATATGACCCTCTGTGCGCAGGCTCATAAGGCCGTGAGGATAATCGGGTGAAGATGACGGCACCAGAAGACGCAGACGAAAGGAACAAATTGGAAGGGACGCGGTGCTGCGCGCTTATCTACTCTGCTCCTTTCGTCTGCGTCTTCACGCGCAGTTACCTTCAGCGCAATACGCAACAACAAACCTATCAAAAAGCTCGAGGATGATTACTGTGCCAGATCTCTCCACCGCCTCACTTCTACCGCAAAACTTAAGTCTATTTGAAGCAGAAAAAATAAAGGCGCATTAAAAAAAGCAAGTATAGTGTGTTACGCTTGCATTAAGACTGCATTTTGCCTCCCCAGAACATACCCAACAATTCTGGACGAAAACATTTTTGAACTGGAAAGAGTTTATGAACGCAATTATTTCATATATTGTAATATTTCACTATAACAATCAATATGTCCGCAGATCTCCAGTCGGTAGGCGAGCATTTTTTTTTGCTATTAACGTTTTTTATATCGTCAAAAGCATTCCCCATCGGTTTTCTATGGTAGTCTTAACTGCTCGATGCGAGCGACGTAAAAACTAAAAAATAAATATTTTTCTACACATAGGAAGAATGGACCATTACGTTCAATATTTTCAAAACAGTGCCTTACAGTTTTCCAATATTCAAATTTTTGTCCAAGGATGTTGGACATGGAGAGATGAAAATGGCCTGGCTTAGCTAAGGTTAAGCCTAGCATGCGAAGCATAATAGATTTGTGAAAGGGATTCGGTATCGCCTGCCCGTAAGTCAGGCTAGTCTCTTCGTTGATTAGCAATCTCCTGGAGGAGCGGGAGTTAGCCTTGGTGGTCGCGGCCGCGCGGCGACCGCGCGAGTTGAGCCCCGTCTCTCCTCAGCTGGCGTGAAGTCAGACCACGTGCTCGGCTGCAGCGCCCCTAGCGGGAGGAGCGGGAGTTAGCCTTGGTGGTCGCGGCCGCGCGGCGACCGCGCGAGTTGAGCCCCGTCTCTCCTCAGCTGTCGTGACGTCAGACCACGAGCTCAGCTGCAGCGCCCCTAGCGGGAGGAGCGGGAGTTAGCCTTGGTGGTCGTGGCCGCGCCAGGCTGGGCTATGGTTGAGCTAAGTAGTGTCCCTATTATGCTTCGCATAAAAAAGGTGTAGTGGCGTAGCAACAGGGCTTCCGGCTTTCGATTCGACCGTCGCGGGCTAAGTGCGCGGCAGGAGCGGCGATTTCTTTTCAACACTATAGCGTTAAGGGTTCCAGTCAGTGGAAAGCCCGCGGCGTCGTTGTCGGTGGTGGCGTGAGTGAATAACTATCAGAGAAGGAAGCTAGGTGGGCAACCTAGGTTACGTGACTTTTTGCCGTCATCACATCCTGCCCACCGGAGAGTGGCGCATCCAAGAGTGGTATGAGGACTCCCAACCATCTTTGAATTAAAAGTAAAGAATGACCAATTACGCCTATATCGGCATTATCCCATTAACGCTATCGCGCCATACCAGTAAAGGGCAACTGCATAGGTTTTAGAAATTGACGATCTTAAACGGGTCGAATGTGTGAATACTTGCAGCTAAAGCATGCGAATTCCTTTTCGGCTAACATATGAAACGGTGACGTAATCAACGATTAAAATCGCGATGGCCTTCAAGCTTCTCTCCAGTGCACGGCTCCAAGTTGGGGGCGAATGATTACGTCATCGAAGGCATCGGTACATTTCAAACGCATAAATGCTTCCTTTGAAGGAAAAAAAAACGCCACCGAAGGCAACGCCCGCCCAGAGTTGTTTGGCAGCATTAAACGTGGCATGGTACGGGTGTAGCTGACGGCAGCGGTAAATTTAAATCTCAACTTCCGTGACGTAATGCCAAACTTGCCCGTACTCCTCTGGTGCTTTGAGAAGAAGCCTAAAACTCAGTTGTAGATTACGTCCCTATTTTAAATGCTAATACAAAAACACTTCGCATGCTTTGCCTACAGCCTATAACGATTTGAATCCTCGAGTTTCGCAGCATTCTTAAAAATTGGTGCAGTTGCCCTTTAAGGCGATGCTTAAGTGTCCGCTCCAGTTTTTTTTTTTTTTTGAACGGCTGCTTCAACGGGCCACGTTTTGCACCACTATGCGCGGGGATTATTCTTATCCTTGATAGGTTTTTATTCTTAAAACTGTGAGAAATACATCGGTGCGCTCTTTTGAGTTGGATTCCACAGCAAGGCGGACATTATGTGTCTGTTAAGAGTCAATAAGTAAATGATTAATTAGCCATTATTAGGTAATTAACTTTTTATTTTTTATTTTAGGGGAAAGGTTATATTGTGAAACTGACGGCCGTCAACATCAAAGGTGTGCTGTGTTTTTAAATTTTCTTAATTGGCAATGTGGTTTGAAATGCCGAGTGTCAAAATTACGCATTTGAAAGCTGGCTGAATTAGTTTTCCCGCATTGCATATTTATAAAACGACGTCTCTCGCACTTTTTGTGCATCAAATACAGGCGCTATTGGTGTATTTGAGGATGTGGAGAAGCTAACTTTGTTTCGACGACGATGCCTTGTGCAGCGACTCCACTTTATAATTAGGTAATGACAGAAATTCAACACAACAATCCCGTGTACTGTGCGATGTAAGTGCACGTGAAAGAACCCCAGGTGGACGAAATTTCCGGAGCCCTTCACTACGGCGTCCCTCATGGCCTAAGTCGCTTTGGGACGTTAAACCCCCATAAATCATAAACCAAATCAACTCAACAGTATTTCAAATGCGTATTTTTGACGTTTGATATTTCGAACCACATTGGCGATTCAGAAAATTTAAAAAGAGGGCTCACCTCCTATGTTGACGGCCATCAATTTCCCAATATCGCCTTTCCCCTAAAGTCAGAAATAAAAGGCTTATTAGTTCATTTCAGTTAATTAATCGTCTAATCATAGACCCACGGGAGGTACATATGATGTCCACCGTGCTGTGCAATACAGCTCAACAGGCCGCACCGTTGTATCTCTCAGTTTTTTAAAATAAAAATCTGTAAAGGCTAAAAAATAACCTTGCATAAAAGTCAATTTGTTGCGACTTAATCTGTCTGCATTTCGTCTCGAAAACTAAAAAATGGTTCTAACATAGTAGACAGGACCCGCCGCGGTGGCTGAGTGGTTAGAGCGCTCGACTACTGATCCGGAGTACCCGGGTACGAACCCGACCGCGGCGGCCGCGTTTCGATGGAGGCGAAACGCAAAGGCTGCCGTGTGCTGTGCGATGTCAGTGCACATTAAAGATCCCCAGGTGGTCGAAATTATTTCAGAGCCCTCCACTACGGCGCCTCTTTCTTCCTTTCTTCTTTCACTCCGTCCTTTATCCCTTTCCTTACGGGTGGTTCAGGTGTCCAACGATATGTGAGACAGATACTGCGCCATTTCCTTTCCCCAACAACCAGTTTTCAATTTTCATAATAGACAGGCCTTGAAAGGATTGAACTCTCTCCTTCTTTCAGAGCATTTTTTTTATAGTGTATAATGCAATTCGGAGCATGGAACCTGGCTCATGCACGTGTAGCGACTGAATGGCACCGCACGGTGCCGGCCGGCCATGCAGGAGCTGCGCGCTGGGGCGTGCCAAGCAACCGCTGCTTCCCCCGAATGAGCCGTACACACGTGTTGGTGTGTGGCCAACAAAGCGAGTTCGCTTGTTTTCATGCGTGCTCGAAAGGAACCCATGCGGAACGGCGCTTGGAAGCTTGCGAAAAGCCAGCGCTGTTATTCTCCTGGCTCACGATACGCACACGAATCGCTGAATTATCTCAGTGCAGTTCTTCTCACTGTAGCCGACCGGGAATAAAATCTCTGCTGCAGCCGCCGCAGGGGTGCACACCTAGCCCGAGATTCGGCTCTTCCCGCGCGTCTCAGGTTGTTGGCTTTCAGCGAATGTTTTGACGCCTCCACCTCGGAGATGCGGGGAACATGCAAAAGAAAATTCAGCGCAGAATTCAAGCCCGCCAGGCGCAACGCTGGAGGTCATTCTGTGAAACGCTTAATCCACAGAAACCTTTGTCACGCATCTGGAATGTCGTTCGTGGCCTTCGAACATCCCCACACCAGCTGCACCATTTCAAGTCTCTCGCACTTTACCAAGGACGCGGCGAGGTCTAGGCAGCTGAGGATTTCTGCGCTAGGGTAGTAGGAACATCCACCCCATCCGCAACGCTGCATTGCAGCGATGTTCTCGCTTCTCGGTATTCCCGGATAGACCTTCCCTTCTCCGTGGAAGAACTTGATACCGCGCTAGGTTGTTGCAGACGGTCATCATCGCCGGGACCCGACGGTGTGCCCTACTCTGCACTCGCAAACCTTGTACAAGAAGCTAGGCGTGTACATTTAGAGTATTACAACAAATCATGGAATGAGGGCACAGTTCCAGATGAGTGGAAGTCCAGTCGTCTAGTTCCGCTTCTGAAACCAGGGAAATCGCCTCTTGAGCTGACATCATACCTTCCAATTGCGCTCGCTAGCTGCGTGGGCAAAGTATCGGAAAGGATGGTGTTTGCACGTGTGGAGTGGTACCTGGGGCGCTACCGTATATATCCGGCTATAATGTCCGGGTTTCGACGTGGAAGCTCTTCTAGTGACGAAGTGGTCGACCTGGTGTCATCCGTACAGTGCCGAAAACATTTGAAGCGCTTGACCGCGGCATTTCTCCTGGATGTAAAGGGCGCATACAACAATGTAACTCACCAGACTATTTTGGACGCTCTGGAAGCTGCCGAACTTGGTGGTCGCGTATCTGCTGGATACGCAGTTATTTATCCAACAGATCTCTCTTTGTGTAGACTGAGGATGGCCCAGAATCTTCTCATTTCACTTCCCGCAGAGTCTCGCAGGGTGGAGTGCTTAGCCCAACACTGTTCAACCTTACACTTGCAGGGCTTGTAGACTTACTAGCGCATTCGCCGCAACTCTAAATCTATGCGGACGGCATCTGTGTCTGGGCATCCGGAGTTATGCGCCCACAAGTTTGAGCGAGACTTCAAAAGGCGACAAGTATTCTTGCGGCCTACCCCCCCTGCAAGGCCTACAGATTTCAACCCAAAAAAGTGCTCGCTTGTTGCGTTTACACGCAAGAACATGTGTCATTATACCGTATGCATAAACGGCACAGCAATACCCTACGAAAAGAGCCATTGGTTTCTGGGAGTGATCATCGGCCGAAATCTATTATGGACCCCCCATATTTCATATATGAAAAAGAGACTCAGCGATTTCTCACGTTCTCGCCTTTCTTAGGGGAAAGTCGTGGGGAGCGTCAGTGAGGTCGATGATGCAGCTGCACAACGCCTTATTCATGGGGTCTCTGCAGTACAGCCTCCCTTCACTTGGAAACATTGGAAAAGCCAACATGCGAAGTCTGCAAAGCGTTTAAGCTCAAGCTTTCCGGACCTGCTTAGGATTGCCGAAATGTGCCTCTACGGCCGCATCTGTATTGATCGCCGAGGAGCATGCAATCCCCACCTACCTAAAGGTTGACACACTGAGGGCGCATTTTCGAGACATCTCCCGGGTACCCTCTCACCATCTTGTTAGTCTTCCAATTACCAGGCTGAGCACAAAGTTTACAAACACCATTGATGCACATCGCGCCATCCTGCCGTCCCAGTTTACACCCGCCTCTAGACCGCTCTCTCCACTTTTGAGCCTGGACAATCCCCGTGTGCTTTTTTCAATACCTGGCATCATGCATAAGATCGATTTATCGCCGATAGATCTAAAACAAGTCACTCTTAAATTTTTCCATGAGCACCATGCAAACCGTCTATGCCGACGGCGCAGTGAACCCCATCATTTCTTAGGGCCCCGTGGTCATCCCCGCAAGGAGTATACAGAAAACAGTTAGGATAGCTCGCCAGACTTCTTCGACGGGTGCAGAGCTCACAGCTCTTCGTGTCGCCCCTGAACACATCAATCAGCAGCGCTCTCAACAGTGGTCGATTTTCCCCGATTCCCTCCAAGGCTAACAAGGTGCTCTTCGCCGTGGAGCCCATGAACAACTGGTCGCAGAAATCTGACAACTACATCAATCTGCCATCAATAAAGGGCACGACATTATCTACCAATGGCTACCGGGACACAGCGGCATAGCAGGCAATCACCGCACGGACGAGGTCGCGCGAACTGCTCACCACGACGGCGATTTTATGTCGATCCCCATTTCGAGATCTGACGCAGCGGGCAGGCTTTTCGCGCACTTGCGCGGGGCATCACGCTTGCCGCGTAGAATTCAGGCCAGTTTTCGAATTCACGTTTAAAGTACTTGGTCAGATCTGAAGCTCCGGCTTCCATCCGGCCTACCACGACGCGAAGAAACTTTGCTGTGTCGCCTGTGGCTTGGTGTACCTTTCCCCACAAATTACTCTTCCTTAATCGGCATGGCTGACAGCCCTGCATGTGCCATCTGCGGGTGTGATGAGACTATAGCCCACATTCTTTGTGACTGCCCTGCCAACAGCGCCGAAAGGCAGTCGCTCTGCTGTGCGCTGGAGCGCCTAGATCCACGCCCACTGGCGGAAATGAAGATTCTCGGCCGCTGGCCACGCCGATCATCGGCGGTGAAGGCCTCTAAGGCAGTGCTCCGTTTCTTGAGAACTTCTGGCCGGCACGATAGGCTGTGGCTTTACCGAACTCTTGCTGACTTTTTATAGTGACATCAATTTCCTGCTACTCTCTTTACTCCTTCACTTTTATCCCCTCAACCCTTTCCCCCGTGCAGGGTAGCAAACCGGTTATTCTTCCGGTTAACCTCCCTACATTTCCTCTTCCTCTTTCTCCTTCTCCTTTTGACGCCAATTTTAGTCATTTTTTAAAGCTTCTACCTTCTTTCCATTTCGTACTCAAGTCCCCGTCAACCCATTAAGGGCTAAATTAAAAAAAGACGGTTCTCATTCTTGGTACCGTAAAAGAACTACTACTGCCGTCTTTGTTGTCAAAAGAAAAACACCATTCAAATGAGTTCTTTTTCAAGAGCCATTCAAAAAGTAATGAAATACTCGTGCTAAGATGAGCTTGTAATAAGCGAAAAAGTGGCGTTTACTCGTGACGAGCTGAGGTCGTCACTATTCTTTAAGGGGTTAAATGTTTGTCGCATGCGGGAACACCAGGGTAGTGGTGGTCACGTGTGAAAGTTTGTTAAACGAGGGAAGTTAAACGAAAGAAAATATTTCGAAAAGTATTAGCTCTCCGACGTGTTCATTCGTTTACCCTAGGCTTATAGTGTTGCGCTAGCTTTCGGTAGGAGTGGCAGCTAAACCGACCACTGAACCGTCATGTGTCCTGTGTGGTCTAGTTGCAACTGAGTGAGTTTAAATTCGTCAGCGCCCAACATCAATTAATCGCATCTCCGCAGAACAAGCTCGAGCATTTAGTGGAAAAGGATGCTCGTCGGCGGTTCTTTCTACTCGTTCTGTGCCTTCGCCTGTTGGCTCTCATCTTTAAGACCCTTTACGCTCTTTGAACGCTGAACAAAGAAACAATGCCGTGACCATCTCCCGAAAGTCGTAAAGTGTGAAAATGAAATTGAAAATTGGTTTTGAGGAAAAGTAATGCCGCAATAACTGTCTCACGTATCTTGGTGGAAACCCGAACCGCTCCAGAAAGTGTGCATTGCTGGCCCTGAGCCAATAAGGCGGACAAAATGAGTGGCTTGGAGTAGGTTGGGCAGATCACAAAGCGAAAAAATATAACGAAACAGAAAAAAATCCTTATACCGGTTCGATGTGCGCCGCCCTTCGAGATGAAGGCAATTATTCCTCTCAATCGGGCCAATGCGCTTTTCAAAAAAATCGAAAATAAAAGGCAGAGCTTAGAATTAATGTCTCAAGGTGTCTTCCCTGCAGGACAAGGCTTTCAGAATCAGATTTCTTTTGCGTTCCCTTTGAGCCACTTCTTCGTTGTGGTTAACTAAGTTTGCCGATAAACATATATTAATCTGACAGCGTGTATCTTATGCCATATGCTTTACGTAAGGTATGTTCTCGGGCTAGTTGGTTCTGCATGTTATCTTGGGAAACAAGGCGCTACATTAACACGCGCAAAAGGACAGGATGACAAGCACAGACGCAAGCATTGGTGCATGTGCTTGTCGTCCTGTCTAGTGTGTATCAATGTGTCGCCTTGTTCCACAAGTTAACGTATACTTTACAAGGGCTGGAATGCCTGGAGCAAAAGTATCAGTGACGGAAATTAAATTAAAAGCGCCTTTCAACAAGCAAGTTACTGCCCTACAGCGGCTCGCTGACATTGACTCTTCCGCCATCATGCTGAGACGACCACTCTACATCACACCATGTTCAGCGATCGATCACTGTAAGATCACAACGCTGTGGAACACTGGCCTTCTCTACTGTTGGCTTCGCAAGCTTCGATGACACTGCATCGCTTCTTCTTCCCGTTCACTGGCATTTCTAACGCGACTTTCTGTTTACGGCATGCTGCCTAAAGGCAGTATCCGCGCGCCATGTCGTCCCGTTGTTTATCTATTTGCCATCTCTTGCGTTTCTTTGCCTTTTGGTGGGCATCAGAAGGGAATTTACTCAGCGTGATCACCTTGCTCTCTTTACTTTGTACTCGCCCAAAAGAAAAGAATTACTCTTCGCCATCCTCTTCTCTCCACATTGTACTCTTTCCAATGGGGAAGTACTCTGCGCCACCACCTTGCTCTCACTCCACTTTATACTCTCTCAAACGGGAAATTTCTCTGCGTTGACATCTTGCTTGGGTATGTGCCATCGTATCTGAGGCAACAACAACAACCATCTTCCTTTCTGTACTCTTTTTACTACTTCCAATAGCAAAATACTTTGCGTCACCACCTTGCTTTCACTCCACTTTGAACTCCGTGAAGCGGGAAATTACTCTGTGCCACCATACTTTCCTTACACTTTGTGCTCTCTCAAACAGGAAATTAATCTGAGCCGCCATCTTTTTTCTCCCTTTTGTACTCCCTCAAATGGGAAACCACTCTGCGCTACCATCTTCCTTTGTCTCCACTCTGTACTCCCTAAAAGGGACATTGCTCTGCGTCACCATCTTACGTTTTCTCCACGTACTCTTTCCAATGGGAAAGTACTCTGCGCTATCACCTTGCTTTCACTCCACTTTATACTCCCTCAAGCGGGAAATTGCTCTGCGTAACCATCTTCCTTTCTCTGCACTTTATATTCCTTCCAACCGCAAAATACCCTGCGTCACCACCTTGCTTTCACTCCACTTTGAACTCCGTGAAGCGGGAAATTACTCTGTGCCACTATCCTTTCCTTACACTTTGTGCTCTCTCAAACAGGAAATTAATCTGAGCCGCCATCTTTTTTCTCCCTTTTGTACTCCCTCAAATGGGAAACCACTCTGCACCGCCATCTTCCTTTGTCTCCACTCTGTACTCCCTAAAAGGGACATTGCTCTGCGTCACCATCTTACGTTTTCTCCACGTACTCTTTCCAATGGGAAAGTACTCTGCGCTATCACCTTGCTTTCACTCCACTTTATGCTCCCTCAAGCGGGAAATTGCTCTGCGTAACCATCTTCCTTTCTCTGCACTTTACATTCCTTCCTACCCCAAAATACCCTGCGCCACCACCTTGCTTTCACTCCACTTTGAACTCCGTGAAGCGGGAAATTACTCTGTGCCACCATCCTTTCCTTACACTTTGTGCTCTCTAAAAGAGGAAATTAATCTGAGCCGACATCTTTTTTCTCCCTTTTGTACTCCCTCAAATGGGAAACCACTCTCCACCACCATCTTCCTTTGTCTCCACTCTGTACTCCCTAAAAGGGACATTGCTCTGCGTCACCATCTTACGTTTTCTCCACGTACTCTTTCCAATGGGAAAGTACTCTGCGCTATCACCTTGCTTTCGCTCCACTTTATACTCCCTCAAGCGGGAAATTGCTCTGCGTAACCATCTTCCTTTCTCTGCACTTTATATTCCTTCCAACCGCAAAATACCCTGCGTCACCACCTTGCTTTCACTCCACTTTGAACTCCATGAAACGGGAAATTACTATGTGCACCATCCTCCTTTCTTTCCACTTTGTACTCTTTCAAACAGGAAATGACTCCACACCGCCATCTTCTTTTCTCTCCACTTTAGTGCACCCTCAAACGGGAAAGGACTCAGCGCCACAATATTTCTTTTGCTCCACTTTGTACTCCCTAAAATGGACGTTGCTCTGCGGCAGCCCTCTTCACACTGTGCTCTTTTTATAAATGTCGTCTCTGGTAATAAATCGTCAGTTGAAGGTCACCGCTCGTGTTGTTGTACTTGTTCCGTCTTCGTCTTTTTCGCGCTGTTCAATATGGAGTCCCCACTAGCCGCCGTACACCGGCGTTCAATCTCACCACGCAATAAAGTTACGGCTCAACTCAAAAGCACTTAAACGGCAATCGTGGTCTATTCCTCAAGTGTTCGGTGAGACAGTTATGCCGAGCGTTGACTAAATGAAGAAAGCCTTAGGATTACGCATAGGCGTGTTTATTTCCGATAACCGCCATACTTATCACCCGGTACAACCATGTGTAATTCGGTCGGTTTCTTTGTTGACGTGCGCCAGAAGCGCTGATGTCTCTGGTGAGAGTTTTCCGCCAAGGTCTTTCATGAACGAACGACTCATTGCACAATATACTTCCTCAAAGCACAATTTTGCGCTGAGCACCGAGGTCGCGCCTTCGCGCTGACGCCAGGGAACGCTGGTGGTTTGGAGTCAGCTCTGCCTCCACGCTTTCTAGAAACGCTACGGATATTTGTGCTCGTAGACAGTACTCGTACCGCTACCGGACACGAGTAATTAAATCCTGGCCTTTCGGCGGAGGCGAAACAAAAAACACGCCCGCATGCTGTGAGATGTCAGTGCACGTTAAAGAGCACCACTTGATGGTCGAAATTCTTTTCAACCCTCCGCTACGGCACCTCTCTTTTCTCTCGCACTCCCGCTTTCGTCGCTTCCCTCATGGCGTGATCCAGGAGTCCACCGAAGGTCACAGTAACTGAGCCTTGACCTTTACTCAATATCAATTTATTATTGGTAAATATCTCCATGTGGTCGAAATTATTCAGAAACCTTCCACCACGGCACCTTTTCGCTACTCCCTTCCATCACACTGCGATCGAAGTGTCTAATAATAATAATAATAATAATTGGTTTTAGGGAAATGAAATGGCGCAGTATCTGTCTCACATATTCTTGGACACCTGAACCACGCCGTAAGGGAAGGGATAAAGGAGGGAGTGAAAGAAGAAAGGAAGAAGAGGTGCCGTAGTGGAGGGCTCCGGAATAATTTCGACCACCTGGGGATCTTTAACGTGCACTGACATCGCACAGCACACGGGCGCCTTAGCGTTTTTTCCTCCATAAAAACGCGGCGTCCGGGGTCGGGTTCGAACCCGGGAACTCCGGATCAGTATTCGAGCGCCCTAACACACTGAGCCACCGCGGCGGGTGAAGTGTCTACCGAGAAGTAACAATTCCTGCAACCTTCCTTTCCTCAACACTCAATTTTCAATTATTGAAATTTTCAATTATTACTTCTGCTCCACCCGCCGCGGTGGCTCAGTGGCTAGGACGCTCGGCTACAGATCCGGAGTTCCTGGGTTCGAACCCGACCGCGGCGGCCGAGTTTCGATAGAGGCGAAACACTAAAGCGCCCGTGTGCTGTGCGATGTCAGTTCGCGTTAAAGATCCCAAGGTGGTCGGAATTATTCCGAAGCCCTCCACGACGGCACCTATTTCTTCCTAGGCTCTCTTAATTCTTTCACTCCCTCCTTTATCCCTTCCCTAACGGAGCGTTTCAGGTGTCCGCCGATATGTGAGACAGATACTGCAGCCATCTTCTTTCCCCATTAACCAATTAATATTATTATCATTTCATTTTCTGCTGCTTCACTTGTCTTTACTAGTCCTGGAATATGAATTGAATTGGCTGTTGGGGAAAGGAAATGGCGCAGCATGTCTCCCATATCGGCGGACACCTGAACCGTGTCCGCCGACACATGAACCGCGCCATAAGGGAAGGGATAAAAAAGGAAGAACTAAGAAAAGACAGAAAGAAAGAAAGAAAGAAGGAAAGAAAGAAGGAAAGAAAGAAAGAAAGAAAGAGGTGCCGTAGTGGAGGGCCCCGGAATAATTTTGACCACCTGGGGATCTTTAACGTGCACTGACATGGCACAGCACACGGGTGCCTTTGCGTTTCGCCTCCAGTTCTGGGATAATTGGTTTAATAATTGTTTTTTTTTTGGGGGGGGGGGAGAGAAAGGAAATGGTGCAGTATCTGTCTCATATATCGTTGGACACCTGAGTTGCGCCGTAAGGGAAGGGATAAAGGAGGGAGTTAAAGAAGAAAGGAAGAGGTGCCGTAGTGGAGGGCTGCGGAATAATTTCGACCACCTGGGGATCTTTAACGTGCACTGACGTCGCACAGCAAAAGGGCGCCTTAGTCGACCTCCCTATCTCCACTTCCAACGCGCGACTGCTCGCGTTGGGGATTGTGAACGCCTATAGGGAACTTCGCGAGGCGCATCTCGTTAACCAATACACGCGTCTCGCTCAGACCGTGTCCGGTCGCCGCCTCTTGGACCGGTTACACATCAACGGGTTCGAGTGCCCGAACTGTGGAGACGCGCCCTGTACATTCGACCACTTCCGACTAAGATGAACAAGGAGGACCATAATGGCCGGCGCCAGGCGCGGGCGGGTGCCCTGCACCGCCACTATGGCTCAAAGAAACACGTCTTCTACGTCGACATTGCAGGCCCCTACCACCACTCCAGGGGGGAATGGTACACGGCTGCAGTCGTACACGAGGGAAGACAGGTGGACGGCCTCTCATTCAGTGCGCCCAGCTCAACTCATGCGGAGGAGGCAGCGATCGCCCTCGCAGCCTCCCATCCCGACTCTAAATTCATCCTCACAGACTCTCGCGGAGCCTGTCGTAACTTTGAGTTCGGTTGGATCACTCCACTTGCTCACCAAATTCTCCATCACAGTACTCGCGACTGCGATCCAACTCACCGCTCAATCATGCGGGTCCCCGGCCACCAAGGCATGCCAGGTAACGAAGCCGCCCATGAGGCAGCCCGCGTTCTCACTTACCGGGCACCAGGCGTTCTTTGGGAGGACCTTACCCCGGATCAAATCCCTCTTCTTTCTTTGAAAGATATCACAGAGCACTATCGTGCCGAAAACCGGCGCTACCCGGTTCCTATGAAGGGACTGGGTAAACCTGGCGAACGAACTCTCCTTAGGCTCTTTACAAACACCCTGCTGTGCCCGGCGGTTTTTCAAGCACTTTGACTCTTCTTTTGACGGGCGCTGCTCATTCTGTGGGGAGGTAGCAGACACCTTTCACATGGTTTGGGCATGCAGGCAAAATCCTTCTCTGCCCCCATCTCACCCCTTCCCCTACCCGAGAGGACTGGGAGGTGGCTCTGCTCGGCTGCAAGGAACTATCGGCCCAACGGGCCCTGGTTCGGCGGACCTGCGCAGCGGTCAGGACCAACGGGGTCCCGGAATGAGGGACTCCGCCTTCTATTGTAAGGGGCGATGCCCACTAGGGGCCTCTCCCTGAGCAACTCTCTGTACTTATAGCCTAATAAATGCTTTTCACCACCACCACCACCATAAAAACGCAGTTGCCGCGGTCGGGTTCGGACCCGGGAACTCCGGATCAGTAGCCGAGCGCCCTCACCACTGAGCCACCGCGGCGGGTGTTCTGGGATTCCACATCGCGTTTTTTTTTCGGTCTTAGAGATACATGGTGTTTCACCTAAGACTTTTACACAATTTCTTAAAATAGGATTTTTGAGTTAGAATTGCGTTTTTTTCGGCATAGCATTGTCAGTGGCGTAGTCCAAGAGACTATAGCCAAGGTGTGCTAACTAGCAGGCTGGTTAGCTAATATGGAACAGTTAACTTTTAACTATTACTGGTTGAGTCCTTAATTACTGAGGGGCTGTAGCCCACCGTAAGTAATATCCATACGTGTTTTTATAATTTCGAAGACGTGGTTACCCTAGGCGCTGTGGCCCAACAAAATTTGTTATTTCGACCAGTTACGTGCACTGGAGAGGTTGCTTTTCCTGCATGCTTCTCAAAAGCGCATGTATTTTAGCGCAATGCTGGCAGAAATTGTTGGGCACAGCGCCGAGAATAACTGCGTGTCGAAATTCTGAAAATTAATATGGATATTTATTATGGTGGCCTGGGCGGCTCTCAATAATCAAGGAGCCTATCAGTGATAGCTAAAAATTAAAGTAGTTAATATTAGTTAACCAGCCTGCTAGTTAGGCCCTCTTAGCTGTATTCTGATGTACTACACCGCTGAAAATGCTATGCCGAAAAAAAGCGTTCTTCAAACTCACAAAGCCTACTTTTAGAAAGTGTGTGAATTATTAGGTGAAACACCTTGTATAGAGAAGTAGAACAAAAACAGGCACAGATATGAAATTTAAATTGTTTTGTCGGCGTATTTTGTCACAGAAACTAAGAATATCGCAAGGCGCATAAGGCAGAAAGGTGATCCATTCACCACTAAAACTTTTCTTCGATTGGTGAGCTATAAACGTTAAGAAGTGCTCATAAGAAGGATAAATTGCTACGGTGGCGGTGCGGTTTCGGAGTAGAGGAGAAATGGCGAGGTATTTATACAGATTGAGACTTGATGTTGGAATTGCGCTGCCTAGTTAACCTCCCTGCCTATCCGTTTGTCTTTCTCTCTCTCTCTCTCTCTCTGAAGTGCGCTCGCGTAAGCGATTGTCTCTGGTAGCATACGGTACGACGCTTCCAAAGGCTTATCCAGCCTTGGTTGTCGCTCATGTGGCCGCAGGTGGCCGTATTTAGAGATTTTTACCTCAGACATTGCACAGTTTTTACAAATAGGCTCTTTGAGTTAGCTAGCTAAGAGCGCTTTCTTCGCCATAGCATCTCCAGCGGTAGACCACGTCAGAATACAGCTAAGACGTGCTATCAGGATGGTTAACTATTAGTGAATAGTTAACTTTTTAACAATTGCGGTTAGTCTCCTTAATTATTGAGAGGCGTGTAGCCGATCGTAATATCAATATTAGTTTAATAATTTCGAAAACACTATCGCCCTCGGCGCTGTGGGCCAACAAATTTCGCCTACATCGCGCCAAGATACACGCGCTATAGAGAAGCTTGCAGGCAAAGCCACCTCTCCAGTGCACGTAACTCGTCGAAATAGCCAAAATTTGTTGGGCCACAGCGCCGAGGATAACCACGTTTTGGAAATTGTAAAAACTTATGAATATTACTTATGGTCTGCTGCACGCCTCTTAATAATTAAGGGGACTAACAGCAATAATTAAAATTAACTATTCAAAATTAGTTAACCAGCCGGCTAGCTAGCACGTCCTAGCTGTATTCTGATGTACTCTAGCACAAATATTTCTATGGCGATAAAAGTGCTCTTCTAACTCAAAGAGCCCATCTTTAAAAATTGTGTAAAGTCTGAGGTGAAACACTCGGTATAGTCCCCAGTTCGTAAGCTCTTTGATTGCTTTTCAGATAGCTCCCCACGCGTGACGCCATAAATGTTCTTTTCTGAGACTCCGTTTGTTTATTTGTTTCGCATGCATCTTGCAACGACCCCCCTTAACAACGGAAGATGACGTCCTTGCTTGTACTAAACGCCTGTAAGATCTATGTGGCGGTTTCGTGCAGTCCCGCACTCATGATTCACGATAATTGCATCGTGGCTAAACTTCTAGTTTGGTACGCCACGACCTGTGTCTCAAGCGGACGACCTGTCGCAAGGGTACCGTTGCACCTACTGCATGGTCCGCCAGTCGGCAAGAAAACAAAGGGCAGCGCCCCAGTGCGCCCGCTCTTGAGCGTGCGCAGCTGTGGCGTGCGGAAGCAAACCTGGTACGGAGCTCTGGCGAAAGCGAAGTTTACGCTGGCACTCGCATTCGGCGCGCAGAGTTCAACAACCAAGTAAATGTACGAGTGACACGCAAGAGGGAACACGCTGCTGTACCCGTTAGTCCTGCGACCACCCGGCACCGGCGCCTCGTTCAGAGTTCGCCTTCGGGCACACCGCTGGGGAAGCACATCTCGACAAACATGCTCTGCACCGAGTCGCTGAGCGTGCTGTCACCGCAGTCGACCAGCGACGATGGCGGCGTCAGGTCTTCTACTGCCGAGCCGAAGGCGATCTGCAGCAGGTCGCCGTCCGGAGCCACCCCGGCCGCTCCGGGATGACTCTGCGCTTCGGCAACCTGGTGTCCCGACGTCTCCGGGTGGGGTTCGAAGTCAGCAGTGCTGAAGCCAGCGGCGTCTCCCAATACGCCCGCGGCACCGACGTCGCAGCCGCCGCCGGCGCTGCACCCTCCGCCGAAGGCGTCCAGGAGCGGTTCGGCGACGCCTATCTGGGCCGGGTCAGCGAAGGCGTCTCCGGAGAAGCTGCCTGGGACATGGAAATAAAAGGAGATCTGCTGACAGAGCAGAACAACAGCGGCAGGACACGCAGTCTTCTTCTCGCGTTCGATGGTTTAATCGTCGCAGGCGATACACAAGCATGGCTCAGGCATGGAAGAAGGTTGACAGTTGATGTGCATGCACGCTTTTTAATGCGAGAGCATTGCTAGACCTATTACAAGAAAAGCTGTATAGCTTTCGTTTGTAGCCGTATGGCTGTGGTTGGGTGGATGCCAACGAGTAATTACTCCCTTAATACAAATCTGCTCCACCTTGGGGGATTCCCCTAAACATTTGACCAAGCCGTCGGCGTGTGCGTTCGTGCTTGTGTGTATGTGTGTGCAAGTGCGTGTGTGCGTGTGGGTGTGTGCGTGCGCGTGTGTGTACTCGCACATGGTACAGAAAATCCCAGCGATGGCAAGCAAACAAGGTGTCCTCAACAAGCGGCCATATGACGCACTCAGCAAGCCGAGCACCGCCATTTCAGCACCGAACATATAAATGTCGTTCTTCTCTATATACTCCCGACTGGCCGACCTCAATGTGGCGGCAGTTTTCCCGACAACATTCGTACCAAAATTGTGACGCAACTGTTTGTCGTTCAGCGTTTCGGGCGGTGTCATACAATTTCTCGTTGCATGTAGCTTAAATGTGGTAGTCATATTGGAAGCTAGCTTGCGACAGCCAGGGACTCGAACCAACGACATGTGCGTCTTCAAATATATGCCTTCCCGGACTGTTTACCTCTTACCCTGCGAAAAATTTGCAGCGAGTATCTGCGTTAATGATCGCTCGCTCGGAGCAGGCTGCAAAGATGTAGCAAGGGACACATGCCTCCGTCAAGTCTCCGTCGTATGCTTGACGGAGATGAGAATGTATTCTAACCAATCATTTAAAATAAAAGGTTTCACCTACATATGCGGTGTGAGGCAACCATACAATTCAGCTCCTGGCGTAGTTATATACCTCAAGAACCGCTTCTCTGCCACCGAAGTAGGCCTCATGGAACACGTGCACGCACAAGGCGATGTTTGTGTGGTTAAGCTGCCGAACGGCGTCACTGTAGTGCGCGCTTACACACCTCCTGGAATCTCTGAAACCGAAGCCGCTGAATAATTTTCATGGAAATTCCCGTCAGAATCAAGGATTCCGTAGTGGTGGTTGGAGACTTCAACCAAAATATTCGCACCAGTAGAAAATTTCCAGATTCACTGCACGACAAAGCAGACCTCGAACTGGCGACTGCAAGACGCTCTATAACTACAAGCAAAACGCATGCATAGCCCTAGCGTTCCATAACGAATAGGAAATCCGGAATGTCAGGTACATATCTTGCCACTTCACCGATCATGCTGGTAGCGTTAAAACAGGACACCCAATCGAATCCTCGGGCTGATGGATTGCGGTCTTCGGAGATGGACGAGGCCCTCTAAATACACCTCTAGTCTTTGTACAACAAATAAAACTCTCTATTTTTAAAATGTAGGGATTCGTCAGTCATCATTCAAAATAAATAGTTACAATCAGAACTCGGCGTTCTCCCTGTTTCATAGTACTCTTAGGTGGTGCGGGCTGGGCAACATTGTTTTAATTTCTTTTTCATCTGCCCAAACTAATTTATGTCTCATAGTGCTCCTCCGAAAGTTGGCACAAACGCCACATATGACTAGGTAGCTGTACGGCCGAAAAAAAAATTGGGGGGACACTTAGGCTCCGCCTTAAGTGCATGACGCGATAGCTAATAGATTAATGCCAATATATGCAGAATTCGACATCCTCTACTTAACATTCATAGATCCCTGGGAGTCCTCGTACCACTCCTGGCGCACTAATGCAGCGGTTAAGCGATGCGCCACTGCCCTGCGATGGCAAGTGCTGCCACCGGTGGGACTGGTGCGACCCAGGTTCCTCTTCCCAGCAACCACTCGCGACCAATCAATTTCACTGCCACCTGCCATAATGGGCAGTTTGCTCACCATTATGACACCACAAGGTCACGTGACCAAGCTGGCCCACCTGCCTCACGACGCCGACGACGACGCCGGATTTTCTGCGACACGAGCCCCTTACGCTACTATGTTAAAAAGCGGTGGCATTCCGACAAATAGGCAAAGTCCGTTAGAAACTTCGCAGCTAGACAAATCGCTACAAAGGGCAAGAATGCTTCTAATGCTAACGGTATGTAAAAGCGTAATGCAATTAGGCGCCCCTTAATTTTTTATTCTGTCCGCGACCGTACATAGAGCGTCACAGAAAGTACTCCACGCTTAAATCTATTCAGCATTTCGCTTTTTCTTTCGCAACACTCAGCGTTTCAAACCCCTCACTATCGCCGCCTCAGAGTGCACAAGAAAGAGCCATACATCCCCGTGAACTTCATGTAAAAGCTCCGCGTGTGTGCTATCACTACGCCGACAGGATCAGTGGCCTAGGTTGACTTCGCGTCTCCTCAAGGTGACAGACCTGTGTCTACGGTGATTTAAGCTAACAGGAACTCATAAAAGTCGGGTGTAAGATCCGTAGTTGATGAGGCTGCAAAACATAAACTATGGGTGTGTGGTCTTCCTGATATCTGCAGTTTCGATCAGTTTGAAAGGGAACATTCAGTTCTAAAGGCGGAGCTCCACTAGAACAGAAGCTGTAGGTTTGGCCTTAGCGTACAAAAGAGAAATATTCTGAACGTGTAGACGGTGTTATTTAAAAACTGTTTTTTTTTTGCGTGTGTGTGGCATAAAGATGACTCTCGCGACGCAGTCATACATGCAGAGGTGCATGTGTAAAGATATAAATTCGAATATTTAACTTATAACTGTTACAGTCAAACGCTTCGTTATGATTAAAGACATATAGCGGGCCACTCGTAATAGCTTATCATTATTTAGAATTTCCAAACTGCGATCATGATTGGCGCCACGGCGTAGCTAATCCTGGCCACCAGAGGTCGCCAAACCAAAACCAGGACAGTGTCGAGCGCACTGCTTAACTCACCAGCACACGCCACGCGCTGGTACACGTGTCACGTGACCCTCTCTATACCATTCCGGTGGGAGCACTGAAGCAGAGCAGCCCATTGAAACACACAAAGTCATATGACATGCGCGCCATCGGGTGACGCGTGCTGATGGGCGTGGCTGCGCGCATTTTAAAGCCCATCAGCTTTAACGCATTCCTCAGCTGCGCGCGGTTTCTGTTTGATGCTCCCAGATTGTCAGGGTTCGATCCAGAGTCAAGCAAATGTTCTGAGATGTGGTGTTGTGCCACTTCAGTTCTTTGTGGAGCTCTCCTCATCAGCCATGTGTGACCAAGGGTCTCAAAAGGTACCAAGCCACTTTGCTGCACCGCGTTCGCACAGATTCTGCTCGTACGCCGGCGTGGATGTATAAGACTGGCCTAGCGTTGTCACCATTGTGTTCAACGTGTGGTGTGTGTGGTGACATAGAACATTACCTCTTGTGCTGTACTTTGCACAACAGGGAACGGGCTGTGTTATTCGGATCCCTCAAGAAGGCAGGGGTTCCTCACTGTTCTCTTCAGGACATTGTTTTCCCGCGCGGGTGCCAGTCGAGTAGAAGGGATGCTTCTCGCCTTCTTCTACTTTACCTGCAGGACACGGACTTGGCCTCCACATGGTGACCTCAGGAGTGTCTATTTGGGTTTTTGCGGACAGTGTTTTTGTGATTTCTATTTAAGTGTCGCTACGGTGGAGCAATTGCCGGCAGCAACTGCAAGGCTAATCCCACCGGTAGTTTACAACCACTTAACTCAACTCAATAGGCAGTTTTAGAATAGGGGAACCCCATCGGATAGGGGGATAGGGGAATGGCACCCCGCCAGTGAACATGCTCAAAAAAAAAAAAGAAAGCCCCTCGGAGTATTGTGCTCCGCATGCTCTCTGCCGGGCGCTATTCTCCAATCCCCCTAACCGATGCCCCCCCCCCCCCCCCCCTAATCTGAAACTCCCTCATGTTATGTTTGCGAGTTCAGCAGTTGGATACATTGGCGCATGGGTGGCGTAGAATTCTGCAAAGACACGAGAGTACGATGAGGTGTACGCACTGAGGAGGCCCTTGAGGACGTCCATGCTGAGGCCTCCGAGGCCGTCGACGGCGACCGCCGCGTCGGCGCCGCCTTCGCCGCCCAGGAAGCTGGCTTCGGCCAGCAAGGACGACAGCCTCTTGGCGTCGTGGCGCTCCTGCTTGCGGAACTTGGCCCTGCGGTTCTGGAACCACACCTGCGCACCACAGGGCTTGGCTCTTGTTTGCACGTCGCGTCTATGTTTGAACGATTATTTTCACTTCACATCAGAAAAGTGCCTGAGAGAAAATTATCCCGCATGCCAAGTTTGGCGGTATCATCTATCGGCAGCGGCAGAGGTGAGAAAGTGCAGGCGAAAAGAGAAGGGACATAGTGGGAAGCGCATGATACGTCTTTACTCAGGAGCTGGCATCTTCTACAACGAAAGCTGCTGTACGGAGCCCTTTCACGGCGTAGATCAACAACGTCAGGTCAAGTGAGCAGCCATATGTCATTCCGGGACAAGCACCAACCATGTGACCGTGCGCTCGTTGCTATCGTTGAGGTAGTACAGGTTGCCACAAAGCCTGCAGGTCTTGGATATTACTGCATGTCTCAGGCATTATCAAAAAGGAAGCCAACAGCATGGCACCAGCTTTCGCTGAGTTAAGCGCGTTAAGCAACAGGAATAAACGCTTTGGTAATTTTTTTTGCGTATGTTATCTGCAAACTGCCAACGTATGGCAGCCAACAACTGACACGTTTTTGTCCACATGCGGTTTTCTGCAACCTTCAGTCGGACACTGCAGACGCAGGCTGCCACCTTCTTGCACAGTTATGTGCGTTCTGTCGGTTCAGCCGTAGTAGAATGCCAGCACGGGTTCTAATTGAAGCAGATGTCTAAGGTAGCCATTGCTCTGGAACCGTGCCTTGCTGAAGCAGCCCTGTGCTCGCGCATGCATGGTTGTCTACATGATAGACATGACAAAATTATGAAGCTGGGCATAGTTTAATCTGCGAAATAATGTTCAGCACCAGGTGCACATGTGTTTCGCCTTTAGGGACGTGCAGTCACAGTCATTATCAGAGTAAGCACTGCCCTCTGACGTAACCAGTAGTAACTCTGAAATATGACAGCAACTAATGCATTTTGATGTATTTAAAGCCATATTCTCATGTCACGTGAGTATCAGCCTCAAGTATTTCGCCTTGAATATGCGTAACTTGTTCTTGAACGCTACCTGGCTGTTCCATTTTGTACTGGTCCACTCTGTCGAGGTGAAAAATGACTGAGCCGCCCCCCCCCCCTCGCCCCCTCCGTACAACGTCCGAACCATGCCTCACTGTATGCGGGCGCCAGCCGACGATGCACTCCTGGTGTCGATGCACCGCGACACCAGCGCAGGGTGACCGGTGCACATAGGTCTCGACAGTGCGCATAAAGTAAGCGGCGCGGTTCGAAATTCGGAGGGGTGGTCAGTAACTTTCGCCCAGAAAGTGCACCATTACAAGCCAGAGGTCACATCACTGAGACCGAGGCAGTATCAGAGAGCGAAATGCTTCTGCGATGCACGGTGAAGGCAGAGAAGCAGCTGTCTAGTGAAAAACCCAGGTTCTTGCCAGCTAGTGAAAACCGCTGACATGCCCGTCTGTGTTGAGGAGAGGGTTACCTGGACCCTGGCCTCTGTGAGCTGAATCTTGGCGGCCAGGTCCTCCCGGGCGAACACGTCCGGGTAGCGGCTCTGCTGGAAGGCCTTCTCCAGCTCTTCCAGCTGGAAACTGGTGAACGTGGTGCGGTAGCGCCGCTGCTTGCGTCGCTCCCGACGGCCGCTGCCACCGTTCACTGCCACGCCGCTGCGTCGGAAGCAGATTTCAGAAGCGTCTACCGGTTATCTTGCCAGAAACAAATGCTGCACGATGAACATCTTCAAATCAGAGCCAGCTCGAAGCTGACGCCAATCGGCAATTATACTGCTAATAAGTGAAGTCCCGAAGACGTGTGAGTGTGTACCGGGGCGCGTTAGTGTATCTCCTGGAACCTTTCTGCTGTCAGCAAGGGCGTCTTAATTCCGGTTTTCATCACACCGGTCGCAACGATCAGGAGACAAAGTGGCTCTGTGCCTCGGTCTCCAGTGGCGCTTTTTGGAAACTGCTTTCACCAACACCACGTAAGGCGAGGACAGCTAGCAGGGAAAAAAAGAACTTCGCACTAGAATGGATCATTAAAGTGTCTGCGTTTAAGAACACTAGTTTTCTGCTCTCGAGAAAACGTAGCATTAAAAAAGGCTTTGATCTGTACAGCGTATCGTGGGTAGTAACACCGCGGGGTGCTTGAATTTCAAAGTACACCTAGCTCTAGTTTATGCCCCCCCCCCCCCCATTTTCCCTTGTGCCACTAGGAACTTCGAACTGCTTATCCTTGCCTCTCATTTGAACATTTGCACTGCCTGGGCTCAGATGAAAAATAAAGCATTACAAGGCAAGTACAGGACACCTGTACCAACCAAGGGTGGGCCAAGGATGGCTAAAGCATCAAAGGGACCTCATTTAATAGACAGAAAGGACTCCTCCAGGCTAATAGGCCTCATTCATCATCATCATCATCATCATCATCAACAGCCTGGCTACGGCCACCCATTGCAGGGCAAAGGCATCTTCCATGTCTATCCAGTTAACCCTGTCCATTGCCAGCCGCGGCCACCGTATCCCCGCAAACTTATTAATCTCATCCGCCCACCTAACCTTCGGCCGCCCCCTGCAACGCTTGCCTTCTCTTGGAATCCACTCTGTTGCCCTTAAGGACCAGCGGTTATCATGCCTTCGCAGTACAAGCCCTGCCCAAACCCATTTCTTCCTCTTGATTTCGACTAGGATATCATTAACCCGCGTTTGTTCCCTCACCCACTCTACCCACTTCCGGTCTCTTAACGTTACACCTATCATTATTCTATCCATGGCTCGCTGCGTTGTCCTTAACTTAAGCTAAACCCTTTTCGTTAGCCTCCACGTTTCTGCCCCGTAGGCGAGTACCGGCAAGATACAGCTGTTGTGCACTTTTCTCTTGAGGGATATTGGTAAACTGCTATTCATGATCTGAGAGAACCTGCATATGCGCTCCATCCCATTCTTATCCTTCTAGTTAATTCCATCTCATGATCCGGATCAGCTGTCACTACCTACCCTAAGTAGACGTATTCCTTTACCACTTCTAGCCCCTCGCTTCCAATTTTGAACTGCTGTTTCTTTGCTAGGTTGTTGAACATTACTTTGGTTTTCTGCATGTTAATTTTTAGACCCACCGTTTTTCTCTGCCTGTCTAAATAATTGATCATTATTTGCAATTCATCTCGTGAGTGACTCAGCAAGGCAATGGCATTAGAGAATCGCAGATTATTTAGGTATCCTCTATTAACTCTTATCCCCAACTGCTCCCAATTCAGGCCTCGGAATACCCCCTGTAAACAGGCGGTGAATAGCATTGGCGAGATCGTGTCTCCTTGCCTGACGCCCTTCCTTATTGTAATTTTATTGCTGACTCTATGGAGAACTATGGTAGCTGTGCAGTTGCTATAGATATCTTCCAGTATTTTCACATAAGGCTCTTCTACACCCTGATTCCGCAATGCCTGTAAGACTGCTGAGGTTTCCACTGAGTCGTATGTTTTCTCGTAATCAATGAAGGATATATATAGGGGTTTGTTATATTCTGCGCATTTCTCTATCACATGATTGATAGTGTGAATATGATCTATTTTTGAATATCCTTTACGAAAGCCTGGCTGATCATTTGTTTGATTAAAGTCTAAGGTTGCCCTGACTCTATTAGCGATTACCTTAGTGAATATCTTGTAGGCAACGGACAGTAAGCTGATCGGTCTGTAAATTTTAAGGTCCTGTGTGTCTCCTTTCTTATGAATTAAAATAATGTTGGCGTTCTTCCAAGCTTCCGTACGGCCGAGGTCCTAAGGCATTGCGTATACAAGGCGGCTAGTTTTTCTAGCACAATATGCCCTCCGTCCTTCAACAGATCTGCTGTTACCTGATCTTCACCAGCTGCTTTTCCCCTTTGCATTGCTCCTAAGGGTTTCTTTACTTCCTCTTTCGATACTGGCGGGATGACGCTTTGCTATGCTCTACTATCTCTCTCATTAACGCTCTGATTACATTCACTACTGTATAGATTTGTGTAGAACTCTTCGGCTACTTTAACTATCTTATCCCTATTACCCTCCTTGTCTCTTAATGCATACATCTAGTTTTCACTTATGCTTAGTTTCCTCTTCACCGCTTTCAGGCTACCTCCGTTTTTTAAAGTTTAGAGCATGCTCGATCCTCTCCATATTAAACTTCCTTATGACGGCTACCTCGCGCTTATATATTAACTTTGATAGCTCTGCTAGTGCTATCTTGTCTGTAGGGTTAGGCGCCCTCATGCTTTGGCGTTTCTTAATCAGGTCTTTCATCTCCTGAGATAGGTTGCCGGTATAATGTCGAACCGTCCTACCGCCTACTTCTACTGCACACTCTGTAATGATAGATGTCAGATTATCGTTCATTGTATGGACATTAAGATCGTCTTCCTCAGTTAAGGCTGAATATGTTTTGCAGCGATATCCTGAATTCTTCTATTTTCCCTCTTATCGCTTACTCGCTAATGGGCTTCTTCTTCACTAGCTTCTTTCATTCCCTCCTCAAGTCTAAGCTAATTTGAGACCTTACCATTCTGTGGTCGCTACAGCGCACCTTTCCGAGGACGTCCACATTCTGAACGATACCAGGTTGAGCGCATAGTATGAAGTCGATTTCATTTTTAGTCTCACCATTGGGGCTCTTCCAGGTCCACTTCCTGTTCTCTTGTTTGCAGAAGAAGGTGATCATGATCCGTAAATTATTTCTATCTGCGAATTCTACTAATAACTCTCCCATGCTATTCCTAGAACTTATCCATTAGTCGCCTACCGCCTGGTCGCCAGCCTGTTTCTTGCCCACCTTCGCATTGAAGTCGCCCTTCATTACAGTGTACTCTGATTTTACTTTGTTGACGATTCCACGTCTTCATAGAAACTTTCAACGGTCTGATCATCATGGCTGGATATAGGCGCCTAGGCTTTACCTCCTATTGAGCCTAATTACGATAGCTGCTACTCTCTCGCTAATACTATAGAACTCCTCTATGTTGCCAGCTATATCCTGATTAATGAGGAATCCCACACCTAGTTCTCATCTATCCGCTAATCCGCGATAGCACAGTATGGGCCCGTCTTTTAGTACTGTAACTAAGCTATGCAACTATTTTAGACATTTTTCAGAACCTTGCATACGATTCTTCTACACTCCGCTTACCCGATGTCTGCATGACTGCTGACGTTTCGATATAGTCAAATGTCACGAAGGCTATATATAGAGGATGGTTATATTCTATTCTGCGCTTTTCTGTGTCACCTGATTGATGGTGTGAATATCGTCCATGATCAAGCAGCCATGCACCTGGTGCTTAGAAAAACGCAGCCTCTTAGGTGCATGTCCGCGTCAAAGCATCGTCCTTTGCACACATGGAGAACTCAGGAAACCTGCACGCTGCTAACATTTCATATCGCACTTATCACCTGGTCGCATTATCGACAAGCTGTTTGTAACAAAAAAAGAACAGACTATCTTTCACAAATTAGTCAATTCAAGCTGGGGTTTGTCAACCTGCGCACTTTTTGAAGCATGTCTGTATGTACTGCGCTGTTGCGAGAAGTGTGCGTGGCTAGCGCATGCATGTACTGCATTGTACTGCGTGCCACACTGCAGAGCAATATACCACCTACAAGTACCGTATTAATATGGTTCCCAAATTATCAATGCGGCCAATTGGTGCATATCCTGGACCAAAAAAATGTTCCGGTGTCAGTTGTGCCGTGCACTTGCCCAGTGGTCTGGCACCCCTCGTCCGGAGTCACTTCGTAGAGACTTCTGTCCTGGTTCTCCGAGGACAGCTGGTCACTGAAGTCCACCTCGATCCCGTCTTCCGAGGCTGTCGTGTTGGCGCAGCTCCTGGCATCCAGATGCTCCACTGTGTCGGCAGAAAACAAGAGAACGCGTACACGGTACAACGCCAATCAGCGCAGTTAATTTCTCAGTGCACTTTTACAGCATTTGGAAACACAGAGCCGACATGCAACTCTTTGCAACTGTACATGAAGTGATTGCCTGTGCTTTTTTTCGCTCGCTTGATTATTCTGGCCGCAGCGATGTAATTTTTGTTGTTTTAACGTTCAACATTTACGTTTATATTCTTCTATTAACCCATTGCTGCTGTCGCGTACTAAGGAATTGCTTTTCCAAATTCTGTCCATCGTATACATACAGAACTTTTTCACCGTAAGTAAACCTGGGCATGAAACTTACAAGTGATGGCTAATAAAGCTGAGAGTACATAGGTTTTCGTTTTTTTTTTTTCACTCCCGTTGTGCACCGAGCATGCATTGTCTGATAATCAAGGAAGGAAGGAAGGAAGGAAGGAAGGAAGGAAGGAAGGAAGGAAGGAAGGAAGGAAGGAAGGAAGGAAGGAAGGAAGGAAGGAAGGAAGGAAGGAAAGAAAGAAAGACAGGAAGGAAGAAAGAAAGAAGGAAAGAAAGAAGGAAAGAAAGAAAGAAAGAAAGAAAGAAAGAAAGAAAGAAAGAAAGAAAGAAAGAAAGAAAGAAAGAAAGAAAGAAAGAAAGAAAGAAAGAAAGAAAGAAAGAAAGAAAGAAAGAAAGAAAGAAAGAAAGAAAGAAAGAAAGGAAAAGTCTCCATGCCAGGTTTTCCTCTACTTTTACACACAGCAAAATTCAAATTCACCTGGAGACAACAGTACAGTAATTGACGAAAGTTTTGAAGAATACGGAGCCGGGGAAACGAAAATATTTCTGCGTGCCCTTGTTAATCAATAAGCTGGTACTCATTAAGTGGATGGAGCACGCATGCCTCCCCGTGAACGAATGCTTTTCATTCATCTCTTTTGCCAGACAGCACAGAAAAGAAATTTTTCCTCTCGAACCCTCATCCTGCAAACTCTTGTCGAAGTCTGTACATGCATGTCGCGCACATTGTACGTACGGCGGCGACGGTATGTGGACAAGTCATCCGTGCTGTCCAGGAGAGCTTGAAAGAAGAGGAAGACGACGCGAAAGAGCCTCGAGCCAGTAGGAAGTCAGTGAAAATGCACTTTTGTGGCATTTCCTCCTAGAATTTCGCCTGTGTCAACCTGTAATTTTTTTCCTTGTTCCATGTGTGCGTCTGTGCAAGTGGGACGAGCAGAGGCAGACAAGTTGGACGAAAGTTTAGAGATGGCCGCGGTCGTCCGACCCTTTTGGTGTCATCTTAGTGTCGCAGATTCCTCGAGTGCGGCGTTGTTGTCATCAGTGCAGCACCAGAAGTTCACACAAAGTCTGCTTGGGGATCGGCGCTTTGGGTGGAATGTTGAGAACACTGCAAGTCATGCATGCCTTGTCCCCTTGCCGTAAAAATGAGCGTCCCTTATTTGAAGGTCATTAGATGTTACACGTGTACGGCTTTGAGAATTCGTCCTCTGATGACGTCATTTTTAACTGGCACCAAAACGCTGCCACAATTTAGGGGGGCAGAGTATCGTCCCAAACTGATCAAACTCTTCTTAAAGCTTTAAGCCGCAGTGCGATATGTTTATTTCCGATTGGTGGATTTTTTAGTTATCGTTCTCCAGGTAGCACTAAACATTAAAATACCACTACAGAATTTTTGTACTGCAGACATGTTGCATGTTACGAAACTATAAAGAAACCATAATATGTTGCAATATAAAAATTCAAATTATACATTATGATAATACTGCGGACTAAACGCTATAATAGTGTTACATATTAACAAACAATGTTATACATTGTATTGTAAAGATTAGTCTAAAGTTCAAACTGCGCAATATGCTAATGCAGCTATCTAAATGCTATTAAAATGTTAAAATCAGTACTATAAAACAGCAGTACAAATATATTTCAAAGTATTGTGTCCTAAAACTTTTGCCACTTTTGGTACAGTTATGCTCCGTGACATAAATATCTCCGATGGTGTCTGCCTTAGATTCCATGCACAGCCCCAAACCTTCATGAGCAAAATTTGCTTAACACCCATTCACCACCGTCATTTATAGGGCACCCTTTCTGGATGGCCAAAAGCTTAAGGCCATATCCGTTCGAAGATGGCTGAATGAGTTGCATGTATATTAGCTGTACTATAGCGCACAAGTGTGGCCTTCATTTTCCCTTGAAAAATGTTCGCTAAAGTTGCGTGAGCTCAAAATTGGCGGGCCTGGCCTTGCAGTGTTTGCCTTTTAAGCTAAAGTTGCAAGCTTGTTGCGTATATGTTCAGCTTCATATATAGAAAAATGTTATTCCCACGTTTATTCATAACGCTTCAGAAAACCAAGAAAGAAGGGCATTAATGACAGTGTATTAATGATCGACAAAAAAAAAAGAACACTGTTCTAACGTTTCAGTGCTACCTGGGTCAGTTGGCAGTCATAACTGACCAGATCACGTGATGAAAAATGACATAAGAATGGATTCATGAATCCGAGCCTTCAGCAGCAAGAGGACGTTATTTCTATAAAAAGCCGACTTCTCCTTCCAGTTGGCACTGCCAATATCAAGTCGGTCAAAATCACATCAAAGGGCAATACATTTGCTTTCAGTTTAGATCAAGAGCACATCACAACGCTTTGCGCAGAGCATTGACTTCATTGTCACTGGCTGCATATAAACAATATGGCTCCTCTAATTTCACACACTGCTCAGATGCAAAATGAAGCAGCATAAAGAGCGAAATAACGAAAGAACGACACAAAGCTTGGCATCATTCGTTACCTGAAAACGTGCTGGTCGCCTCAGTGTCGAATGTGTCGTCGAAAACGGAGTCCTGTATGCAGAGCGGGTTGAAATCGTCCATCAGGTCGCAGTACACACCATCAGCCGTTGTTTCCCCGACGAGACTGTAGCTCACTGCAGCCGAGAGTTGGTCGTTCATTTTGGACTTACTAGCTCAGTGACCCCTTACCGTCCCCTCGTCATTCGCTACGCACGGCAACAACTCATCCGCTCCAAAATTTTTGCTGCATTGACTTCTCCGTGCCCAAGGGAAGCCCTCGTAGTTAGGATTCCGCGACTTTAAAGCAGTACAGGGCAGAGTTGAGGCAAGCCTGCAGTTAGGAGGCTTCTGGAAAAAGACAGCGACGAGAGATAAGCCACAAGTTGTCGGCTTGCATAACTAAAATATATACGACGTAAAGTTCGAAGCCCGAGCTCCGAACGTGCGTCACTTATTTAACGAACGTCCCACTTCACCCGCTGCAAAACTTCATCGGAACAGTTGGGTTTCAAGAGCCATGAAGAGAAGTGTGTTGGGGGCGTTCGGCTTCACACCACTGGACGACGTAGTCGGACGCGAAGGGTCCCGAGTTTCATCTGGACGAAAGGCTTCAAGCGCGCTCGGCCGTTGTCTTCGACGAGCACTGCAGCGGATTCACGTCGACTGTGGCGCGTACAGCAACGGCTCCACGTCCTTGCCTCGGTCCCAGTCAAAGAGGCGCACTGCTTGCACAGACTGCTGCTCAGTTCTGCACAAGCGCGTCACTACGCCGTCACGTGGATTGTGCTCGAGCTTTATACACTTCTATTCTACAGCGAGCGCCCCCACGCCAACGCTGGGTCGCGTTGGAGGACGCCGCGGGATGAGAGATACCGCAGGGGCTTCCCTGGGCTGTCGCTCCTTAAGCCTGCCGTCCGTGCAGGGGCAAAGCGATGACCAAAAAAAAAAAGAGCCGAGGGACGTTGCAGGCTGCAAAGGTTGGTTTCACGAGGATTAGCCGAAGCTCGACGGAGGATCGGCGTCTCTAGAGCGCGCGGTTTTGGCTCCCCTCTCTCGTCTTCGTGGCCACGGGAGGCACAAGAAATGTGCGCGCATAGCGCAAGCGAAAGTATGAGCAGAGCGCCAAAGGATGTACGCGTTTTGTGCTGACTTGGCTGGCTCGCAAGGGTTTCGTCTGTTTGGGATCTGTGTCGCACGCGTTCATGCGTGCGTGCATATTATCTGCTGCGCGGAGCTCGTCTTCGACGTCGGTGGTCTGTTTTGCGCATAGCCCTCGAAAGTCATTTGTGCACTGGCGTGAGCGTCATGGAAACCGCGAATAAGTGCTCCCAGAGCACTTCCCGTGCTGTAGCTCGTCCTCGATGTTGTCGGTACACCGAAAATGACTTTTGGCGCACTGTGTTGCCATTAACGTTATTCCTTCAATTCTCAGCAAGGCCATCTTCACTAACACTGCGGTCACCGTTGTTGACCTTTGTGCTCCAAGCCACGCACATTTTGGACGCAAGCTTAATCTATTTCCTGTATAAAAAAAAATCTGTCCTTCCCCTCTTTCATTATGAACTAATCACGCGCGCATCCTGTACACATTTCTTATTGTGTAAATAGTTCGTGTATATTACCTCTCCCCCTATCCTCTCTTCCTGTCCCCTCACCTCTTTCATTTCATTTCTCCATTCTGCCTGCTATCCTTTATTTCCGCCACCCCAACTCAGGTGCTTCAGTATCGATGGCAGATGCCGGGGCTAGCAAAAATCTTATCCTTCCTTTTTATTATTATTTTAATAAACCACCACTACTACTTCTACTACTACTACTACTACTACTTCCCTCTCTGTCTGTTGCAAAATGAATTCATGAGAAGAAGAAAACTTTACTTAATAGTTGACCTCATGAGAAACGCCAAGTCCAGGCTTGGTCTCTGTCCAGTGTTCTAGTTTTTATACGGTTTTAATGCTTTTATGCGTTTAATTAAAGTTAGCTCATCTGCTCATGTTGTCGCTAGAGTCAGCCAGACATGTCCGAAGGAAGGAAGAGATTTGCCGAAAAATTAAGTAATTAAAGACAATGCGCAAGCTCGCAGTTTCATTTTGCAGCAAAAAAAAAAAGGTAGTCATTTTCTAGAAGCTCTTCCTGTACGAGTACACGCTAGGAGCGGATTTATGAGCAACTCTTGGAGGGTGTGGTTCCACATATTGCAAGCGTCGTTCTTCAATAAAATAATATCTACAGGTTGCCCATGGTCAATCCATGCTGTATGCTCCCTATATCCGGTGTTTACGTATTCACCAGGAGCGGGCAAACACAGATATTAAAAATATCGCACCTGATGCTGTTTCACGTGCAGTAGACATCCCTCCATCCCTCAAGCGATCCCGACCGATCCGCTCGATCCTAAACCACCTAACATCCTCCCTCAGGCAGAGTACACGAGCCCTCGTTTCCCCGTGTGCGTAAACCCTTCCGCGCAATGACTCTTATAGATGCGACTGCACGAGGCAGCTGCGGGTCGGAATGGCCCTCACCCCGGATGGTCGGGCGCGCAGACTTCATAAACAACTGCCCAGTGGCCGTACTCTGTAGCACCGTCCTTTGAGACTGATGTGTGGCACCTATTGTGGACGTGACCTTCAACATCAGCGGAGTTCCCGGGTGCCTCGTGAGACTGCGCTGGGATGAGTTGAGGTTGTTAGCTACTGGTTAGCTACCTATATAAACTGATTAGCTACTATATATATATACAACATACATACAAGTTTTCTTCTCCACAAAGAAGTGGAAGGAGGCGGAGGGAAAAGCCGTACATTTGTGGCTTGAAAAATCCTCCTCCGCCCCCTTACAGTGCATACAGCAGCAGAGCGGGACAATAGACAGTCACATTTTTTTTTGTTGCAAAGAGGAAAAAAATAAAATAAACAGCACTATATCGCATCACAAAATAAAATAAGCCTAAATAAGAGTTTCAATAGAACACTGGGTTTGGACTCCTGGAAAAACATTTTTTTTTGAAAAGTAAACAATGCAATGTAATTGAACATAAAGATAGACCTGTGCGTTCATTCACAAAAAAAGAGTATGAGTAGCAAAATATTTGTACATATTTGGAAGAGACATATTGGATACATCAGCGCCTTCTTTTTCTGCAGCATTCAATAATCGCGGAAGGTTATACCGGAGTGTTTGTTGTCCATAGGCAGTACGACATTTTGGAACTTTCCATCGTTCTGGAGTTCTGGTGCTGTAGATAGGATAATTGGGTTTTAGTTTTGCCATTTCAGTAAAAACTGTACTCTCTCGTTGGACACTTAAACGGTACTGCCTGCATAATTTGTATTCGTAAATATTTCTTACTTTCAATAAATTCAGCGAAGCAAAGATATCTGAAGAAGGCGCTGTGTATTCAACGTTTTCAATTATTCGTACTATTTTTTTCTGTAGCCTTTCAAGCTTCAACAGATTAGTTTTTGTTGATGTTCCCCAGACTAAATGAGAGTAGTTTAGGTGGGAAACAAAGAGAGCGTTATAGACCATTAGTTTAACTTTTTTTGGAAGAGTATAGCGGTTGCGATTTGAAATTCCAGTTATGCAGCTCAGTTTACTGATTAGACTGTTTACATGATCATTCCATTGTAAAGTTGAAGTAAAATATACCCCTAACACCTTGACAGTATCTACCACATCAATGGCTGCGGATCTAAACATTACGGTTCCTTGTAACGAAATTTGTTTACTTTTTGGTCGAAAAATTACCACCTTTGTTTTGTTTGCGTTAAGTTTTAATTGATTGCTGGAAATCCACGAGTCCAATTTGCGCAGAAAAATATTTGCTTTAGTAATTCCTTCAGCTTCAGAACGTGATGGCACCAAAGCACTCGTGTCGTCGGCATATATAACGAACTTGGTATCTGAGCAGATGTGTACAATATCGTTAATATACAAATTAAATAGGACACGGCCTAAAATGCTACCCTGTGGGACTCCTGAAATTATTTTTTTTCTGTGAGAAATGAAACCATTTATGTCGACATATTGAAATCTATTTGATAGATAACTTTGGAGCAGGGTCACCGAAACCAAGGTGCATAGGGGAACGTTATTTTATTATTATTTTTTAATGTGTTGTGCTTATCAGTGGGATAATATTACTGAGATTAATAAATCGCTTAAATGAAATTGCTTATAAGGCAGCAGAAGAAACAACCATGCCGCCGGTGGGATCCGAACCCACGACCTCCGAATATCGCGTCCGGTGCTCTTACCAACTGAGCTACGGCGACGGCTGTCCGATCTGCTGCTCTCGTGGGTTGTTTTTTTCTGCTGCTTTATAAGTAATTTTATTTAAGCGATTTATTAATCTCAGTAATATTATCCCACTGATAAGCACAACACATTAAAAAATAATATTAAAATAACGTTCTCCTATGCACCTTGGTTTCAGTGACCGTTGGCTCCCTTTATAAGTTTGTCAAACGGGCCCCTCATTCCCATTACCTTGTCTGCTATATATATATATATATATATATATATATATATATATATATATATATATATATATATATATATATATATATATATATATATATATATATATATATATATATATATATATATATATATATATATATATATATATATATATATATATATATATATATATATATATATATTAATATATATATATATATATATATCAGACCGTTTCAGCGCAGGTATAGGTGCAGTTGATTATTCTAGGTGATTGTTTGCGTGGCGACGTGTATATATATAGACCTCCTGCATGTTTGTAACACAAACGAGGTGGCGCTGCAGTCGCTAGCGAGCTCGTGGTAGGCAAAAGGTCGGGGAGTGGCGTCGCGGATAGGTGTTGAGAGCGGGTTTTCAAGGCTTGTAGGCGCGTTTCCAGTTTCTGCGAATCATAGCAATGGTCGATGCTTCCAACTTAGTAATTTGTTGAAGTACACGAGCTCGCGTTGGCCATGTGCGGCCTATAAAGAGAAATAGTTTGCCACTGTATTGTATATATGGTTAGTAGTAAACGTGTAGAAAGCGTTCCTGCCGTTTATTTATGCGCTAGGCATTGAATAAAACAAGTTTTGACACTCTGCACTAGCCGGAATGATTTTACTTCGGGACAATAGTGAGGGGAAGTGCTGGCCTTGTTTCGTCGGAGCAGACATACGCTCATCGTCTGCTGACATACGTACGTGTCGCGCTGTGCGAAAAGTGGGGACAGCGTCGTGTCCCTGATCTCCTGTCTCGCTTAGCGCTGTTTTTAGCCGCATGACCACGCACCAGCCACGCCGACTTGTCCTCTTGTTAGGCTGGTCGATTTGGTGAAAATTTTTGACTTCTAGAATTATTTTCTTTCCTAGTCCTGAAGTCTATTTTCATGACGAAAAATTATAGCAAAATATTCAGTACAAATTTATAAATTACGCTTTTTAGAAGTGTCGTCGTCAAAAATTGTGAGGTAATTTCTTTGATTTCAGTGCCGCATTTCTTTGACCAAAGCGAAAGCGAAGATGCCACAAACGAGGGAATAAACTTTAAGGTTCGTTTTGTGACCTCTCACATTTTCTGCGACTGGATGACTCACTTTCGTAATTCGCATGAAAATCAAATGATTCCATTTGTCGCAAACTATTCCTGAGACGTTGAGGAGCGTAATAAATCTCTCGATTTTTTTCCCTACACGTGCAGTACTGTGTTAGTTATTTCTTGTAAGAAACGTTTTCATGTAACTATGCATGCATAAGTACTGATCATATTGAAAAAGAACTAATCGCGTCATCGTACAGAACAGGGCTTTATGTACATGCTGGCATAAAAAAACTGCGCACTATCTACTCAATTATTTGAGACCTTGGGGGGACTTGACGGTGTCAATTATAATTACATAGAACTGCACCAGGTATAGCTATAAATAAAAGGAATTACTGAAACTAGCGTAGGAATTTCATATTTGCACCAAGTTTAGTTACATATCGCATGCATGAATAACGAAAAAACTTTTCATTGCCACGTCCCCTCTCAATCTCGCCACGTGTCTGTTAGTAGCACGCCTGCGGCTGCTTCTTTTCAAACAAGCTTCGCGATCATGTACTACCTCATGAAACATGAGACATGCATGATGCAATGAAAAATCATATGGCGTTTAACACACTTAAGGTTCGCTATTCTAAGCACACCAACGCGACCGCGCAAGATTGACACAACTTACCAGACTTCTTTCTACTCGAATGAAATAATTACGTCGTCATATCAAGAAACAATTTCAAGTAAATATTAAATGTCATAAAGCGCGCCATTAAAACATGGTGTGCTATTAACAAAAAAACGCCTTCCTTGGGGGCGCGTGAACCTGTCGGCGCCCCGTGCACTCCGGCTCAAGGTGATAAGTACGTGTGCAGCTGCATATGTCTTTTTTTTTTCCTTGAGCAAATATCAGCCTACTATCCTGAAGTTCAGGAGAATGAACACAGTAACTTGCATGCTATTAAGTGCATTGAGTGGCAGTGCCTATCGACTCCCAGACTTCGCGCTTTACTACCGTGGCTTAATGCCTGTTAGCCAGTTTCCGAATGCGGCATTTATGCGCGAGAAACCTATCGAGGCTAATTTAATATTTTTTATGCTACTACGCGGATCCAGCAGTGACGCAGCTGGTTAATACATGCTGCTTCTGCAGTGCACAGGCTTGAAGCAGCCGCCGGTAGCTGCGGCAGCTGCGGTAGGCACGGGCAAGCGGAACCTGTTTTGCCTACCATGCGAAAGTCGCTGCTAACATCAGCGCCACCGCATCTTCGTGACGTCGCGGGGTGAAGGAGGTCCATACACACGTCGCCACACACACAATCACCCAGAATAATAAACTGCGCCTACACCTGCGCTGAAACAAAGACTCCCAGTTCTCTTGTGGATTATAAATAATGCCTACACTCATATTTTGTGGTTATTCACACCACATTGGGTTGCATGCGTAGCTGTAACCCTTTATAAACCCTTCTTATTGGTCAATATTTCCCGTTTATTAACGCGATAGCATTAAAGGCCCCGTTCACTAGAAAATCCGATGTTGGTGTTGTCAGCGTTGGCATCGGTGTTGTGAGCGAAAAATCACCGGCATATGGTTTTGGCAGGCGGTGCCGAGAGGGAAGTCTACGAGGCAGGTGGGGAACCTGGGTCACGTGACCTTACGGCGTCGTCCCAACCTTCCCACCGAATAGTGAGCAAACTGCCAACCGTGGAAGGTGGCAGTTAAATTATTGATTGGTCGCTCGGGGAAAGGAACGCACAGGGCCCACCGCTGGGAGTGCCTCTCATCGCGGGTCAGTGGCGCCTCGCTCAAACGCTGCGTCACTGCGCCAGGAGTGGTATGAGGACTCCCAGGGACCTAAGGATGTAAAGTATAGAGTGTATAGAATGTAAAGCATATGAGGGAATTAACTTACTACGCTGTCTCGTCATATCCTTAAGGCGAAGCTTGTGTCCACTGCAATTGTGTACGCCGTTCACGTATATTCCCATTTTCCCGCATGTTTTAAGTCGTGTAGCGTAACGCAAGAAAAAAGAAGAGCAGAACACTCATGTAAAAGTGCAGCCGGATAGCTATGGGCAAGCGGCGCCAAGCAGGAGAGCCGCTCTTCACTTTTCTGCAAGTACTGTCGCGAGACGAGCCTCCGAGGCAAAACCATCAACGGCGAGTGAATAATGTGAGTGACCAGAGTTTATGATGTGCAATATGTCTAGTGTGCTTCCATTTGCATTTCGTTTCGTGTTTTATCATTATCAGCAATCACTCGTTTCCTTTGGTAATTATAAGCAGCGGAGGTATCGGATTACCCGACTGCCCCTAGCTATTCCAGCCGCGGCGGTCGCATTTCGATGGAGGAGAAATGCTGGAGGCCCGTGTACTGTGCGATGTCAGTGGACGTTAGGGAACCCCAGGTGGTCGAAATTATCCGAAGCCTACCACTATACGGCGCCCCTCGTAGCCTGAGTTGCTTTGGGACGTTGAACCCTATAAACCAACCCAAACCGTACAATGTATGTGCGACACCATATTCGATGTCTCACCGAGTGTGCTGTTAAGAACTTTCTAGAAAATGGGGCGTTCACTTAAAAGCTATATTTGCGCGAGTAAGTTGTCGTTTTACATTATTTTTGAAGACTGTTGCTAGGGTTCCTCAGGATATATTTATTTAGAACATAATACAGGACGAGACAAGCGAGTTCCCGGGAAGGACTCGCCAATAACTATGCTTCATGCAGAAGGCTTGCAATACATACAAGCACAGACATATGAGGAACCAAAAACAAAAAAAAACAACAGATTATCGCGAGAGAGATTTATTTATTTATTTATTTATTTATTTATTTATTTATTTATTTATTTATTTATTTATTTATTTATTTATTTACCGAACCGCTTAGGGCCAGAGGCATTACATAGGGGGATTCGAAATAAATAAGAATAAAATTAGAAAAATAGAGGAGAGAGACAAATTTAAATAACACCTGAGTATACAATGCTAGGTATGGCTTTGCGGAGCATCTAGTAATTATTAAGGTCAGCAATATCTGCTGGAAGGTGATTCCAGTCGCATGAGGTACGCGGCAAGTATGAGAAAAATATTTGGTATTACAAGAATCAAAACCCACTTTACGAGGACGATCAGTACGATGGGATACAGAAGACGACCGCGCAGTATGGGGTGATGGTACAATTTGTGAAACAAAGCGATACGAGACACTTTTTGACGAAGTGACAGCAATGGAAGAGAAAGACTAGATTTCATTGTAGTTATACTTGCAGTGCGGTTGTAATTAGTCAGAACGAAGCGCAGACACCACCACCACCAGACACTCGAACCTGGACCCATGGGCCCCAATACCGGGCATTTTTGAATTCTTAGCCGACACCGGCCCGCACATGTACATGTAACTATCGTATGCCGAAGGGCATATTTGCGCAAATAAAAAAAAGCACAGAGCTATTTCGAACCACCTCAAGAGCAGTAATATGACTGTCATAAGTAGCATCCCAGACTGATGTTGTATACTCCAGTTTGGAGCGAATGAGTGTTTTATATAGCAAAAGTTTCAAAAAATAAGGAACGTTGAAAAAATTGGACGTAAGTAACCTAGCATGCGATTAGCATTGTTGATTACGTGCTCGATATGAAGAGATCAGTCTAGGTTATCAGTGATGTAAACGCCAAGGTATTTATATGAGGTTACAGGCTCTAAAGAAATGTTATCAATGTAATACAAAAGCGGGCAGAAGATTTTCTTGAAACACGCATGACTTTGCATTTGTTAATATTTAGTTGCATTGACCATTTCTTGCATCAGTTAGCTACAGTGGTAAGGTCAGACTAAAGTAGACAGCTGTCTTTGGTGTCGGTTATTTCTCTAAAAATAACGCAATCATCCGCAAAAAAAAAGAGTATATGAGAGTTAACAAGAGACGGAAAATCATCGATGTAGATTACGAACAAAAGAGGCCCAAGGACTGAGCCTTGAGGAACGCCTTAATGCACTTGAGTAAAACCGGAATTAAAACCGTTAGCGGCAAGAAACTGTGAGCGATTAAGGAGAAAACACTGAATCCATTTCAGTAGATTAGGGTCAATATTAAGGTTATTTAGTTTTAATAACAGAAGCCTTTGACACACCTTATCGAAAGCTTTACTAAAATGTAGATATATACACTCGGCTAGTGATGATTGGTCAAGGATACGGTGTAAGCCATGTGTAAAACGTATTAGTTGAGTTTCGCATGAGTAAAATTTTCGGGAACCGTGTTGTGGCAATGAGAAGAAAGCGTTTGATTCAAGAAAATTAACAAGATTTGTAAATATTATACGTTCGGACATTATTCAACACGTGCCAGTTAAAGAGATGGGACGATAGTTGAGGGGAGATGTTCTGCTGCCCGACTTTTAGATCGAAATCACCGTTGCAACTTTCCACTCTTTCGGTAGGGTAGATTGGTCATAAGATTGTTGGAACATTTTTGTTAGCATAATGGAAACATAGGCTGAAGTGTTTTTTTTTTCAAGAACTGAGCATTAATAAGATCACAACCTGGAGCGGAATGAAGATTGAGGTTATCAATAAGTTTAATGACACCAAAAGTATCAAATAATATTCGCGACATATATAGTTGCATAGTGGCGATTATGAGTTGTGGGCATGAGTGCACCAAATTTGACAGAACGGTTCTCAGCAAATGAATGGTTAAGAATAGTGACAACAAGGTCTGAAGGAATAGGGTCACAACAGGAGTCGGTTAGGACGATATTTTCTTCATTCGTGGGAATAATCACGCGGCAAAATTTCATAATATTTGTTGTGAGCATAGACGGAATAATCTGTCAGTGAAACTGTTTCTTTGCGTCTATAATTGCCGCACGTATGCCTCGAATTCAGCCGAGTACGAAGCCTAGCGTTCTCTAGTGGGGGAAAGCTTAGCGATGCGATAAAGTCGCTTCTTTTTATTAGATAAGCGCTTGATAAGATTGCTATACCAGGGAGCATTAGTGTGGTTAATGATGGCGCGTTGAGGAATGAACCGTTCAGTGAGCAGGTCCACTTTGGCCGAAAACATGTTCCAGTTAGTTTAAACAGTACAACTGTCAAAGCCATCAAGAAAAATGTCGATAAAAGTATAGAGTTCAGTGTTTATTGCCTGAATATTGGCTCGCTTATAATCGCGTATCACTGTTACCTTTTTGTTAAATTCTGTACAAGTTCACTTAATTAAAAAGACAAGGAGAGCGTGATCGCTAATGGCAGGCATAATGATTTTTCTTTCGTCACCAGAGAGGAATACATTCATTAAATGGTGGGCAGTCAAGGAAAAATAAAAATTGCCGGGTCCGCACCACCTATGGCACAGTGGACTTAAACAAATTAAAAAACATAATGAGGCACGATGAAATAAAATTAATTATGAAATTCGCATAGCGGGAAAAAAAGCTGTTTTATCATAACACTAACTGCCTAGGGAGGGTCGGGCTTGGGGGCGTTTGCAGAATTTTTGAAGGACTATAGACACCCATTTTTTTTCTTGCGTATTTTCTTCTTTCAAATGGTGCGTTAGATATTAACGTACAGAACACCGCATAATGTTCGCCTACGGCTGCTAAACAATTTATAACTGAATTTTTCTTGACGGTGTATCGGTTTCGGTCTCATCAACCGAAAGATGGCTGCGATGTGTGGGTGACCATGCGATGACCTTGAGGTCACGCGAGGCAAAAAAAAAAGCAATAGAACTGCTGAAACGTCGTTCGTTGTCATTACAGCTCTTCCAGTAGGCTGCTGTATGTGCTCAAGTGAATTAAAACTGCGTATCAGCGTTTATATTGCACACTTTTTTGTGCCTCAAGTGACCTAAATTTTGGTCAACTGAACGCCACAGCCATCGTTCAGTGATTCAGCTGATCAAATCGAAACCGCTGGTGAGAAAAACTACAAATATAAATTATTTACCGGTCGTAGGCAAATACCACGAGGTGGTCCATGTAGTATAGTATTGCCCCGAGCATGATTTGAAAGAAAAAAAAACACGCAACTAAAATTAGGTGCCTAAGATCAGTAGAGTAGTTTTTTAAAATACATGTTCAACTAAACGGGGTGTTTCACCTAACACTTTATACAATTTTTAAAAATAGGTCTTTTGAGTAAGGAGAGCACTTTTTTCGGTATAGAATTGTCAGTGGTGTAGTACATCAGAATACAGCTAAGACTTGCATTGAATAGTTAACTTTTTAACTATTGCTGTTGGGCTCATTAATTATTGAGAGGCGTGTAGTCCACCGTAATACCCATATCAGTTTTTAGAATTTAAAAAAACGCGATTACCGTAGGCGCTGTGGCCCAACAACTTTTGGCGACATCGCGCCAAAACACATGCGCTTTTGAGAGGCTGGCGGGCAAAGCAACCTCTCCAGTGCACGTAACTCGTTGAAATAGACGAAATTTGTTGGGCCTTAGCGCGGATCGTAACTGCATTGTCGAAATTCTAAAAACTGATATGGGCATTACTTACGGTGAACTACACGGCTCTCAGTAATTAAGAGGCCTAACAGTAATAGTTAAAAGTTAGCTATTCAGAATTAGTTAACCAGCCATCTAGTTAGCACGTCTTAGTTGTATTCTGATGTACTACACCGCTAACAATGCTAAGGCGGAAAAAACGCTCTTCTAACTCAAACAGCCTATTTTTAAAAATTGTGTAAAAGTAGCAATAATAATAAAAAGAAAATTGTGAAAGCGAAAGTGTACAGGCTTTGCATATATGATTATACTAGTTATGAGGTCACGATAAATGACAAAAGTTTTTACATAATTTTCGTTAATATTTTATTGAAGAAAAATTGTAAGAAATGCGACTTAAACGGCATATTAACTTCGGCTGTTTCATTATGCAATAGTCATGGGCATCCAAGATCTATAAATCATTTACATAATTTTGAGGTACAAAGAGTAGAATGGGCACGAAAAAGAAATGAAAGACAGCTGCCAGCCCGCGCCAGTTTTGAGGTACAGAAATTAGGATGGGTGAGTAAAAGAAATAATAATAATAATATTGCCCAGCCCGCACTGCTTAAAGCACAACGGGCTTGTTTTGAGGTGCAGTGGCGAATAAATCATCTGCATTGGTTAAGCTTGTGGCCTGACACGAATAATTAAGTGAGAAGCTGACGCCAGTGCTCGGTTTGGCCACGAAGTCTATCACGCTCGCTTTCGGCTTCATGCACGGCTTTGTCGTACCGCCGCTCACGTTTTCCCTCCCATTTAGGAGTAGAAAACTCGTTAGCTTCGGTTTCTACTACTTCAGCACACCTAGTGACTGGAAAATTAATCATGTTTGCAAGGCTGTAAGGCTGCGGCATTGGCCGAATTGTCCAAGGCTGCTCTGTTTGCGACGCCATGGTTGGAATCCCGCTCGCGGATAAAGTTTCTGTGCGAAATTACAACTTCACTAGTTTTCCTGAAAAGAAGCCTCTACCTTTGACCCTTAAGGGGCTCTGAAAGACCTTCCGATGAGACCACATCAACTTGTTCAATCGCTGCATTGTGTTGTCATGAACACCTGAGCCAACTAATGCACTTCTACACGTATCAGAGAACCCACAAGCACGCGACATGCAGTCTACTGTTGCACATTCAGCTAGACGTCTTTATAAACAGTTGCTCGCTGTGGTAGACTGGCATATAAGTGGCATATTCCACATTCGCCGAAGCTGTTACCAACCATTTTTCAACATAACACTTGTTCATTTGGCTGTATGTACCCACCCCTTATGTAATACCCCCAGTGGGTCTTTAAGGTATTAAAATGAAATGAAATGAAATATTCAGGAGCGTGAATGCTGAGCAGCATCACTTTGACCGGATAGACCATAAGGTGCAACGAATGCTGCCTTTTTTCGCGGTCCATATCGTCTACATAGATCTGCCACAAAGGGGGGCAGGGAAATCAATAGATAAAATCATTTCTATCGTCGTGACAGCTTTGAACCGTTTATTTCAGCAGAAAAAAAGGCAGAAAAGCATTCATCTCCTTACTTTTATTTCTAAGGTAGCATCAATAAATAAATACACACCGTGAACGTTTTCTCATATAGATGAACGTCTGAATGACAGTGTGCAAGTGCAAGGAACAAATAAATTGCCCTGTTGCATCGGCCGCCATTGACTGCCGGAGCATCCCCCATGAGAGCGGTAAACATATAACACATAAGCGGCACATAGACAAACACGAAGACAGCACAGAAACACATACTGAACCAACTTTTCAGGCAGTTAGTTGTTCGAAACTGGTTACGTCCCAGAAGGACACGTCCCAGGTTACGTCCCAGAAGTCCTGGGGGAGGCTCCGTAGATCCCGCAATGTCCTGCTCGGACGTAACCTGTTTCGAACAACTAGCGAAAAAAATTGTCAAGAGAACTTAGTCTGAACATGCACAAGCACGTGTATCAATATGTGCACATACTTCCAAGTTCCAACTAGGAGGCCAATGTACCACTATTTGCCGTGAACGCTTCAATCACCAGTATAGTAATGTCGCGTTCCTGACGCAGCTGGGGTTGAAGGGGTCTCGGTGAGGACCACACAGCTGCATTCTGGGAACGTCCGAGCAAAGAGGGGCAGCAGGCGCACACACTTTATTGACGCTTGGTCAACCAGTGCAGCCCACACTGTTGTTGCGACTGAAAGAAGGAAGTGCACGAGTCTGCTCACCGGCTAGCTGAGCCACAATCACTGCAACGTGCAGACAGAATAGTTCTTAAAAGAGACGTGAGAGGAAAGGTTGAAAGAAGAAATTAGCTGCGGTTTAACTATTGCTGAACCTGGTTAGAGAGCGAAAGCTCTGGCGTATCGGGCAAGTAGGCGCAGCTTGGCATCTGTAACTTTGAGTGCGTTCCGCACTCTTTATAGGTAGCGTGCCCACCCTGCCACCCTGGCTGGTGGCAGTTAAATTAATGGTTCATCGCGAGAGGTTGGTCACCCAGTGAACGCTGCGGCCTATTCTGCCGCCCTCTACTGGCGAATCGAAAGGTCAAAGGTCAAGTAGCCACAAGACCTCTGGCTCACTTGAAGGTCAACCGGCAGCGCACGGCGAAATCGGCCTTTACCTAGCGTAGTGAAGTTTTCGTTTCAAAAGACGAATACGTACGTCGCAGCAACGACGTCGGACGTTCCCCCCAAACGACAGCCCCTACTCACGCACACGTACTGAACGCATTCTGCACTGAAGAGGAGGAGCTCGTTGCACCGAACGCTCGCCAGCGTTGTACCTAATGCGCTCACAGATCCGTGCAGTTGTTGCACTGACAGCGCAATGCGAGGACAGACAGGCAGAAAAACTATTGCTGCAAGTGAGTTTTAGACCCTGCTGGGTCCCTGGGCCATTGCGCGGTCCCGCACTGCATCGTGTTGGTCATGTCGGGACGTGGCGTCGGCAGCTCGAGTCATCGCAGCAAGCTGCGATGTCGGGTCTACGGACGTGAGCAGGACCTCTCAGTCCTGAGGGGATGACAGCTGAGGGGATGATAGAGAGCGCTGAGGGGATGACAGAGAGCGGGTCTGGAGGCGTCTGAAGAGGATCTGTTGGGAGTGCGTAAGAGAGTGGTGGGGAGGGGGGGTAAGTCCGACGGTCCAAACGGAGTATTTGCGTGAGCTCTGCAAAGGTGTGCGCCCGCTCCCTCAAGAATCCTGGATCGAGACTGTCCTGAACCCGGCAAATCAAACCTCGGGCCAATTCATCGGCAGTCTCGTTTCCAGGGTTCCCAGAATGAGCCGGCACCCACTGGAGCTCTAGTTTGCGCGGTGAATTTTGGGTAGGGGTGTTCAACAATTACCAGGCAGGGTTGTGAATCATGCCCCTGGCAGCAGAGCCGTTTTGGAGTCGCTGACGATGTATTGGGCGCCCGAATGTGCAAGGGCTAGGGTGATGGCGGTCTCCTCTGCCTCCTCGGGCGTAGAGCCCGAGCGAAGACGGTGAGTTATGGGGTGGGGTAGGGCTGGATTGTAGGCAACTGCTACCGCTTCATGCGCTGTACATGTGGCGTCTACCCAAGCGGCATCGTGGGCTTGCCCATAATACTTATGGAGGGCACTAGCGCGAGCTATGCGGCGAAGGATATGATAGTGGGGATGGACGTTTCGAGGAAGGGGTTTCACAACGAGAGGTGTATGGATGTGTCGAGGGATAGCTATAAGGATTGACTGGTTAGCGGGTATGTTGATGCGAAGGGAGGAGAGTATATGGCGACCAGTGGCGCTCGCGGCAAGTCTAAAGTAGTGTGTCTGAAGGTGCGCGTCAACTAGTTCCTGAATGGTGTTATGCATGCCTGGTGCAAGGAGTTTGGCTGCGCTAGCGCTACGAGGTACGTTTAGGGCTGCCTTAGTCGCAAGGCGGATCATGGTGTTCACGCGTTCGGTTTCCGTGCGGTTTAATTTAAGATGTGGGGTTGCGTATTGAATGCGGCTAAGCGTAAATGCGTGCACTACTTTCATGTTGTCCGCTTCGTCTAAACCCTTGTTAAGGGAGGATACTCGGCCTAGAAGGTGCAACACGGATTGCGTGCACGCCTTGAGTCTTTTAAGGGTATGTTCATTTCGTCCAGAATCTTGCGAGTTGAGGGTGAAAGAAGAGAAGATTAGAGAAGAGGATGGTGAAAAAAAGAGGAAAAGAGAAAAAGAAAGGGTGAATGGTGAAGTCAAGCACACTCACGCACTCACAAACACACACACCTTATTTTCAAAGAGTGTGCACCAAACCTGTGTCTCTTAAAAAAAATCCCTAAAAATGCTTTTGTCCCGCGCACACCCTAAGCCGCGTCCCTCCAGTGTCCAAGGACATGCTCCAGGTGCACGGGGCAAAGTGTACGGGGCAGGTGCACGGGGCACGGGGGTAAGTTAACCTCAGTAGCTATGTGTGATGGCAGGTTGTTCCAGTCTATTATGGTGCGAGGAATGAATATTTCGCGTAAAGCGATGAACGGCACGTTATACGTTTTATTTTGTTATCGTGGTCACGGCGAAGAAAGACTGCGGGAGGGTTGGCAAAAAGAAGTCATCGTGGAGGGTGGGATGATGATACAATTTGTGAAATAAGGTTAGGCAAGCGAAATGGCGTCGACATGATAGTGGTTCCAACTCGCACGTTGTTTTAATGCTGTGACACTGGTGAAGCGTGAATAATCTGAAACGATGAAGCGAACAGCACAGTTTTGCAGGGATTCGATTGTTATGACGGATGCTTGTTGGGTAACCCATATGGCAGAAGCGTACTCAACCTTCGGACAGATTATCGTGATGTAAGCAAGTTTGTTTTTTTAAGTCTTAAGGCGCGTGTTGGAGATTACTCCTAAGAAGGCCGAGTGCGCGGTTTGCTGATGCTAAGATTGTGTTAATGTGGTAATGCCAAGTTAGTAGGTCAGAGGGAAAGTGAACTTGTAAGTTCTACGCTAACATTATTGAGAAAGTAGGCTGTAGGAATTCGAGTGGAGCTGTTAGTAAACGAAATTAACGTTGTTTTAGATGCATTTAGAGACTTTAGCCAGGAGAAACACCAAGCCGTTACAGCGTAAAGATCAGATAACTACAATTTTGACTTCCTATTTTTGGCTGTAATTTGGAAAGTCCGCTTACTACGAATTTCGGACACAAGGAACGTGATCTGCGCGCCGTCAGTTTCGTAATAAGTGGGATCGACTGTATTCAAAGCACACGCGGGTGTACCCACCCCTGCTTACCCTGTTCACGGCGCTTGGAGTGCATAACCTCACCCCAGGTAACACCGCAACGTTACAAACGTTAAAACGTAGCTTTCTTTTTGTTTAGTAGAACGTTAATACATTCTTCCCAATAACGTTTTCTATCTACCGAAACGCTACAAATAAACGCTGGAATAACGTACCTTTTCGTAACCTTGTCGTAACATTTAGACAGTATAGTATGTGCAACTTTCGCTAAAATGGTAACTTTGCAAAAACTTGGCCTGCCAATTCTGATCCGTACACAACTTCAATAAACATATGTTGGAAGAAGCACGAGGCAACGAGTTATATACGCACTAGTTTACATTGGAACTAATACAAGCAGCTCGCACACTCACCTTCAAAACAACAGCATGAACTCAACCTTATATAACCAGCCGAGAAAGGTACCTTATGTGGTAGCGGTGGATGGATAGCATGCAATGTTTTTGTAATTAAATTTTGACCCTGTGCATGCAGTCGACGGCAGGCATCATCTGAGACATTTCCTTGCAAAGTTCTCCTACTTGAAAACATAATTGCACAAACAGTGAGAAAAGTTTCGAGACATAACGCTTGAAAATATACGTAGTGTTGTTTTGGTGTTATTTTAACATTATAATTTGTAATGTGTTTTTATAGTTGATTTGAACATAACAGAGATAGTTCGAGCACATAACACTAAACACGAATTACTCCAAAAGGGAGCCAAAAGAGAGTAAGCCGTCCTTTAGCGCACTCCGTTAGAGCTAGGCAGGGTATGCTGGTATGCTGCCCATGCCATGGGGTAGATTTCCACCACTAAAAATACGGAATACTTGTGGTCGTGCCACGGAGACATTCCCTCTGCAAAAGGTGCGAAGTTCGTGCAGTTCGACGATTTTACCCGATGTTTCAATTCCTATTTGCTAATCTCTCCTTTGCCAACAGCAAGCATATACCGTATATTTAGCGATCTCTACCCCGGTATTTGGCTAGCATATCCTGCCCCTAAAAGGATGTGAGCTGGAGGACAGCTTACTTCCTTTTTACTCCCTTATTGGGCAGTTTTTGTTTACAGCGCAGCATTAGCATAATCCTTAATCAGAACGTTAGTATAAAGTCTGCCACGTAAGTAGGAGGAGGAAAACTATATTAAAGAAGGGGAGTTGTTCGAGCTTATGGGTAGGGTCCTTATTCCGGGGCTTACTGGCTTGAGCTGCCCTACGCACCCGTTGCATGAGGGCCCGTTGGTCTTCTGGGTTATCGCTGGTCAGCAGCGCCTCCCACAGCTCAAAAGACGTGTTTTGCATCAGCAGATTTATTTTCCACTCCGGAGAGCCCAGCACATCGAATTCAATGCTCGAATTTTTAGGTGCTCAGCGGCGCACCTTATCTTTTAGAACACCTATGCACAAGCTGTAAATAACCCAAATATTTATTAAGCTGATGTGTTTATTGCCCCAAAGCATAAAATGGATAACTATATAAATATGAAGAGCATGCTTCATCTAATGAAGTAAAGAAGGCTGCAGCTGTGGCCTAGTAGTTTGGTCGTCCGCCTCGGCTGCGGGATGTGGCAGGATCGAAACCCATCGACGGGTACCCACCGAATGGGTACAGGCGCACCCCGACCTGGCAACCGGTTCGTTCGTGAGGTGCATTCTTGGGAAAGGCTCCGTATATCTCGCTGCGCTCTTCGGAGCATACATTCTGTTTCGAACAGCCGCCTGAAAAGTTGCCAGTTCAGTCAATGTATTTGTCGTTGTGCCGCCGTGATGTTCGATGATAGCCCTCCCAGGAGTGATGCCTACGTCACGTATGCCGAGCAGGCACGGAGACTAACCCTGTCCCTGGGTCCCTCTGTCTCAGCGGCTCACTGTCCAGCGAGTGACCTGTTGAGTCCAGGTGTTGGATTCTCGTTAGCTTCGGCTTCGGCTTCTCAGGAAAGGTACACAAGGTACTCAGGGCATGGAAACAAGTCTTGGTAGTGAGGCAAGTTCCGATTACACGAGATTCCGGAGCTAGAGAACCGTTAACCCGAATTCTCCGAAGCTCAACCTCCTCTGCACAAGTAATTAAGAACACGGTCTTAAACGTTTTTATTGCGATAGCAGTTATAGTGGACATTCCCAGCATTTAGCCATTCTTCGTTTGTTTGTTTGTTTGTATGTATGTATGTATGTATGTATGTATGTATGTATGTATGCATGCATGCATGCATGCATGCATGCATGTATGTATGTATGTATGTATGTATGTATGTATGTATGTATGTATGTATGTATGTATGTATGTATGTATGTATGTATGTATGTATGTATGTATGTATGTATGTATGTATGTATGTATGTATGTATGTATGTATGTATGTATGTATGTATGTATGTATGTGTATGAATGTTCGTTCGTTTGCTTGCTTGTTTGTCTGAAGCCCGCTTTGTGGCAGGCTGCCCACCTGTTCAACGGGTTGTGGGAAACCTTCCAGCTGTATACGATAGACACTGCCCACCGTGTCAGGTAGCAGTTAAATTTATGATTGGTCGCGAGAAGTTGCTCGGGAAGAGCAAGCTGGGTCTCGCAAGCCTCACCGATGACAACACCTGCTATCCCAGCTAGGCAGTGGATCATCGTTTTACGGCTGCAGCACTGCCGCAGGAGTAATACGAGGACCTCCAGGGATCTATTAATGTAATGTAAATAATGATCATTTCCGCATATACGGATATTAACCCATTATCGCTATCCGAACAACTTCCATCGGCGAACCATGTATCCGAGCACCGGAACCTAACTGAAAACAGAAGTTCTCGCGAACCTAATTCCCATTTGGCCTAACTACGCAAACCGACCGTTGTTTTTTTCTTCGTCTCAGTTGGCTATTGGAAGCAGACAGCCCCCAGGATCCAACGAACCACTCTCGATCAGCACCGACGTAAAGACACGGCGAAGAATTGCTCGCATGCATCGTAGAATCTCCCAAAGGCAGTAATTACCCCCTCTTTCGGGAGTTTCAGCACTCAAATCCGTCTAAAGCGTAGGTAAGGGGTTAAACAGTGGCTTCCGCGACTGCCGCAGGCTACAGGCCCTTATGGAACAAGTGGTGTTGACGAGGTTTGATGTTCTGCCTGTGGCTCGCGACACAGTCGGCGCGTGCGTGCGGGAAGATCATGATTGCGGCAATGCAATGAAACCGTGAATATGCAGTACGGCTCCGTTAATGAAGAGCGCTCCTGCGTGTTATTTTCACGCGCAGTTCGCGTGAACGCCTCCTCATGACAATCGGCAGTGACTGAAAGAGAATGGTGGTTTGAAGCCACGTGCGGTCGTCGACTATTGGGGGGCACTAGACGTGCGAGAAAAAGGTGAGGGTGGTGCAGAGCACCTGTGTTGAGAGAGGAAGCTGCTTTTACACGGTGAATGCCGTTCCCTTCTCCACGTGTTTTCACGCGCAAACCTGTGCAGTTCATAATATTTCCACGAACAGACAATGCATCGCTTCAACGCATTCGTCTCTCTAGATAAGTATGACAACAAAACTAGAGACGTAACAGTGACGCCGCAGCATTGACTGTTAGGCGAAGGGAAACGATTTCGTTTCAATGATTCTAACGATAAACGACACTGAGTAGAACCTGTATACGCACGGCGGAAGAAAGGTTGGTTGAGTGTAAGATATTTCAAAATGGTTTGCCGGCACCTCAACTGGAAAACATTTTTTTTTTTGAGGCGGTACTGATCAGTTATTCTGACGCATATCCGCATCGTGCCACGGAATACGCTGTGGCTATTAACGTAGAGCCACCTACCTCGGCTCTGGAGTTCCGTATACGTTTCACGATCGCCATTGGCCCTTGTGAGTATTTCTCACTCAGCAAATGAAGTATTAGGAAGTTGATTGCAAATATACAAGTAACATACCTGAGAGGTTATAGTTAATTGAAAATATAAATCGCAATAAAGCAATACAGGTCTTAATTAGATGAAAACAGGCATATGCTTTGAACGGAGGGTCATCAAACGTACGTTATAGGCAGCTGCCTTGAAGTTCATGCGTCTGGCGGCGCTTGTCTACAGATCGATTTAAGTTTCCGCGATGCCAGTGCCACTGTACAAGGGCGGTAGTAACCCCTATTTGGTCGCGAGGTGCCAGTCCAGAACACCAAGACTGCATACATGTATGGTATGGATGGGAGGGTTCTAATTTTGTTCTTTAAATGAGACTTCTATGCCTGGCGGCAGCGCTAGGAGGTCTCGTGATCCTTAGAGATGAGGTCCTCTTCAGGAATAATATATTGTTGCGGCGCAATATTGAGACTGGGGCTCAAAATGCCTGTAGGCGTAGGCACCTTCATGCTGAGGTAGCCAAAACTGTCATCAGTGGCGCGATGTCACCGCAGCCTCGGATGTCTCTGATATTTTGATCCACTTGGTTCCCCCACTTCGTTTTCATGAGGTGCAAAAAGCGTTTCTGCTGTAAATATGTAGAACGCCCAAAAAAACTGGCTTTGGTGTCATTGTTTTTTTTTTTGCGTCATTAGGGGTGGCAAAGTCAGCAAATTGTCTTTTCTATAGTTTAAAGAAATTCGCAACCCCGAGTTTCCGCAGCAGGACGCGTGCATGTTCTTGTTGAGCCCCCTTCTTTCAGATTCACGAGATCGGATAAATGCTCTGAGTGTGTGAGCAAGGAACAGCGGTTCCAATGGGAAGGCTGACAATCCTTTCTTCTTCCTTGTTCTACAGATCCCTGTCCTTCTGGGCACGTGGTTATATGCACCTGCTCGTGGACATACCGGCACTGCCGCATGGTCACCATGTTCCATACCCCACTTACCAGTGTCAACCCGCCAAAGGCCAACAGGACAGCGGATAACCTCCTTTCTTCAGGCGCATCTTCGCTACCGACGTCACCACACTTCAAAGAAACGTCATCAGCGGCAGCCGAACCGACTATATAAAAGCCTTTTTTTTCAAACGACTTCTTTCCTATAGTTTAAAAAAATTAGCAATCCGTATAACCCGGAGCGGGGAAGGAAGGCCAGCTACAATGCTAAAGCCTGACAATCTGTTCTGCTTCCTTGTTTTCCACATGGGGAATGGCACTTCCTTACGTATGAGGCGTACTTGCAATGTTGGTACGCTGCTTTTTCCTTTGCCCACTTGCATTCGTTTCAACGATGTGTAAATACTTTCGCGTTGTAAAGCTCATTCTCCATGCGCAAAAAATGCCGAAGAGTCTCCCTGATCGTAGCTCACTCCCTATCGTCCAGGACACGCATTCTTTCCCGGCAACGAGCGCGCACACGCACTCGCCCGAGAACTTACAGGCCAGGCGACGGGCGTTCCGACCTCAACGACGCACTTCCGGTAGAACCACTCACATACTCAAATACTACACACGCAGCCCATCCCTACCAAGGGCGGAGGCCATGGCGTGGTGCCAGCTAACAGACCAACTCCTTCTCAACCTCCACCCCAAGCGTACCTTCTTCCCTTCACAATACCCCTCTCACTGCCCATAATGCAATCGCGCCCAACCCACTCTATACCACTCCATCTGGGAGTGCCCTAAGCACCCCGCTCCCCCTCCTCGGCAGCGACCCATACCCCACCCCACTACCTACCTCCTCATTGGAAGCAGCTGCTCTGTCCAGCTCTAGCCTGGGCGATCAGCCGCGACTGATCGCGCTTCCCGCAGGATAGCAGAAGCTACCGGAGTCCACGACTGAGGACCCCGCCTTCGAGGACCGGCCCCCCAGTCACCCTTTCTAAATAGTGCTTTCCTCCTTCTCCTCTTTTTTAATGTTACTGAATGGCACGGAGTTGAATCCCAGCTGAGGACACCCCGCGTCTAACTCAAATGCCGACCTGCTTGCTGCACTTGCTGCACTACTAAACTACCTGCTATGTTATGCCCACCCCTCTGTGCTAATGGATAGATTAAAACAATGAAGGCAAATCAACTTGAACAGCACAGTGTCCGACGCCACTACCAGGCTTCCGACAGTTCAGTTCCAAAGTACAGGGTGCGTCAGAAATTTTCAGGCCACAAGGTCTGCATTTCAGCTGTATATTCTGCAACCTAAGACCCGAATGAAGCTGCCAATGTTGATGATGATATTTTATGGCGCATGGGCACCTGTGGAAAAAAACCACCATGAAACCAAGAAGTTTTCATCTATACTCTATTTCAATTTCAATTTATTGCGGACATAAATGCATGATAAGAAATATGTCCACGAGGTAAGGCACAAAGAGACTGCTATATATATATATATATATATATATATATATATATATATCCTGACGAGGCCTTCACCCCTAACGTACACTTCTGACAGCCCGCACAACATCACTAAAGCTATGTTAGAGACGATGAAATTTGCAGAGATAATTACACAGGTATCCACACCAGAAAGAACGCATATAAAGGCACTGGAACAGAATTATTTGTGAAGACGGTTATACTATTACTAACAGTGCACGTTCCCTAGACTACATGGCAGTATGTCAGGTGAGAGTGGATAAATGAGAAATACAATTGTTTCCTAGCACGCAATGGCAAAAGATCTTTTACTCTGTATATCATGCCAAGAGATCTAGATAGCTTCACTCGGATATCATTTATGTGTTCAGTCCAACTAAGCTCACACCTGAAAAAGTCTCATAGAAAGCGGCATGAGTCTGCGTGCATTATTTTAGAATTATTAATGCTCAGCTTTATATCACAAAGCAGTGGTTTGTTTTTTGGTCGAAATATTACGAAGTGGGTTTTTACGTTTACGTTAGCCTCATTCACATTAAGCCAAATGTGAACCTCGTAAAGCCAGATGTTAGCACGCTTCTGTATTGAGTAAAGGTCTGCTCCTGTAAAGAAAACGTGAGTGTCATCTGCGTACAAAGCAATAGCAGGGGTTAAGGGAATATTAGCAATATCGTTTATGTACAAAAGAAAAATCAAGGAAACTAAAATTAATCCTTGTGGGATACCAAAATTTATATCCCCCAATCCTGACCGGAATTCGTGAAGCCGTGTGTATTGTAGTGTGCCTCCAAGGTAGCTCTCTATTAATGAAAGTGCCAGCCCACGGATACCATATGCAGCGAACTTTCGTAGCAAGATTCGGCGTTTAATAGAATCAAGCGCTTTTCGGTAGTCAAGAAAAATTCCCGCTGTAAGAAGCCGCTGTTCAAAGTTGTCAATAATTATTTCTTTTATACGCAGTAATGCCAATTCAGACAATTTTCCCGACTAAAAACCAAACTGCTGTTTAGAGACTATGTCTTAACTTGTATAATACAATGATACAATGATACAATCTTTTATCAATCGCGCGCTCTTCTATTTTAGAAAAAAAGCGGCAATACCAATATTGGTCTGTAATTATTTAGGTCATTTTTGCGACCACCTTTAAATGTAGCTGTGTTCGTGCTACTTTCATTCTATCAGGGAACCTGCCAGTCACTAGCATGCTGTTACAAATGCAGGTAAGTGGATCAGAAATATAAGACTGGCAGCTTCATTCGGGTCTTAAGTTGCAGAATATACAGCTGAAATGCAGACCTTGTGGCCTGAGAATTTTTGACGCACCCTGTACTTTGGAACTGGACTGTCGGAAGCCTGGTAACGGCGTCGGACATTGTGCTGTTCAAGTTGATTTGCCTTCATTGGGTTAATCTATCCATTAGCACAGCGGCGTGGGCATAGCATAGCAGATAGTTTAGTAGTGCAGCAAGTGCAGCAAGCAGGTCGGAATTTGAGTTAGACGTGGGGTGTCCTCAGCTGGGATTCAACTCAGTGCCATTCAGTAACATTAAAAAAGAGGAGAAGGAGGAAAACACTATTTAGAAAGGGTGACTGGGGGGCCGGTCCTCGTAGGCGGGGTCCTCAGTCGTGGACTCCGGTAGCTTCTGCTATCCTGCGGGCTGCGCGATCAGTCGCGGCTGATCGCCCAGGCTAGAGCTGGACAGAGCAGCTGCTTCCAATGAGGAGGTAGGTAGTGGGGTGGAGTATGGGTCGCTGCCGAGGAGGGGGAGCGGGGTGCTTAGGGCACTCCCAGATGGAGTGGTATAGAGTGGGTTGGGCGCGATTGCATTATGGGCAGTGAGAGGGGTATTGTGAAGGGAAGAAGGTACGCTTGGGGTGGAGGTTGAGAAGGAGTTGGTCTGTTAGCTGGCACCACGCCATGGCCTCCGCCCTTGATAGGGATGGGCTGCGTGTGTAGTATTTGAGTATGTGAGTGGTTCTACCGGAAGTGCGTCGTTGAGGTCGGAACGCCTGGTGCCCGGCCTGTAAGTTCTCGGGCGAGTGCGTGTGCGCGCTCGTTGCCGGGAAAGAATGCGTGTCCTGGAGCCCATACGACAGGGAGTGAGCTAAGATCAGGGAAACTCTTCGGCATTTGTTGCGCATGGAGAATGAGCTTTACAACGCGAAAGTATTTACACATCGTTGAAACGAATGCAAGTGGGCAAAGGAAAAAGCAGCGTACCAACATTGCAAGTACGCCTCATACGTAAGGAAGTGCCATTCCCCATGTGGAAAACAAGGAAGCAGAACAGATTGTCAGGCTTTAGCATTGTAGCTGGCCTTCCTTCCCCGCTCCGGGTTATACGGATTGCTAATTTTTTTAAACTATAGGAAAGAAGTCGTTTGAAAAAAAAAAGGCTTTTATATAGTCGGTTCGGCTGCCGCTGATGATGTTTCTTTGAGGTGTGGTGACGTCGATGGCGAAGATGCGCCTGAAGAAAGGAGGTTATCCGCTGTCCTGTTGGCCTTTGGCGGGTTGACACTGGTAAGTGGGGTATGGAACATGGTGACCATGCGGCAGTGCCGGTATGTCCACGAGCAGGTGCATATAACCACGTGCCCAGAAGGACAGGGATCTGTAGAACAAGGAAGAAGAAAGGATTGTCAGCCTTCCCATTGGAACCGCTGCTCCTTGCCCACACACTCACAGCATTTATCCGATCTCGTCAATCCGAAAGAAGGGGGCTCAACAGGAACATGCACGCGTCCTGCTGCGGAAACACGGGGTTGCGAATTTTCTTAAACTATAGAAAAGACAATTTGCTGACTTTGCCACCCCTAATGACGCAATAAAAAACAATGACACCAAAGCCAGTTTTTTTGGACGTTCTACATCTTTACAGCAGAAACGCTTTTTGCACCTCATGAAAACGAAGTGGGGGAACCAAGTGGATCAAAATATCAGAGACATCCGAGGCTGCGGTGACATCGCGCCACTGATGACAGTTTTGGCGACCTCAGCATGAAGGTGCCTACGCCTACAGGCATTTTGAGCCCCAGTCTCAATATTGCGCCGCAACAATATATTATTCCTGAAAAGGACATCGTCTCTAAGGATCACGAGACCTCCTAGCGCTGCCGCCAGGCATAGAAGTCTCATTTAAAGAACAAAATTAAAACCCTCACATCCATACCATACGTGTATGCAGTCTTGGTGTTCTGGTCTGGCACCTCGCGACCTAATAGGGGTTACTACCGCCCTTGTACAATGGCACTGGCATCGCGGAAACTTAAATCGATCTGTAGACAAGCGCCGCCAGACGCGTGAACTTCAAGGCAGCTGCCTATAACGCACGTTTGATGACCCTCCGTTCAAAGCATATGCCTGTTTTCATTTAATTAAGACCTGTATTGCTTTATTGCGATTTATATTTTCAATTAACTGAAACCTCTCAGGTATGTTACTTGTTGATTTGCAATCAACTTCCTAATACTTCATTTGCTGAGTGAGAAATACTCACAGGGGCCAAGGGCGATCGTGAAACGTATACGGAACTCCAGAGCCGAGGTAGGTGGTTATACGTTGACAGCCACAGCGTATTCGGTGGAACGATGCGGATATGCGTCAGAATAACTGATCAGTTCCGCCTCAAAAAAAAAATGTTTTCCAGTTGAGGTGCCGGCGCGCCATTTTGAAATATCTTACACTCGACTAACCTTTCTTCCGCCGTGCGTATACAGGTTCTACTCAGTGTCGTTTATCGTTAGGATCATTGAAAGGAAGTCGTTTCCCTTCGCCTAATAGTCAATGCTGCGACGTCACTGTTACGTCTCTAGTTTTGTTGTCATACTTATCTAGAGAGACGAATGCGTTGAAAAGATGCATTGTCTGTTCATGGAAATATTATGAATTGCACAGGTTGGCGCGTTAAAACACGTGGAGAAGGGAACGGCATTCAACGTGTAAAAGCAGCTGCCTCTCTCAACACAGGTGCTCTGCACCTACCTCACCTTTTTCTCGCACGTCTAGTGCCCACCAATAGTCGACGACCGCACGTAGCTTCAAACCACCATTCTCTTTCAGTCACTGCCGATTGTCATGAGCAGGCGTTCACGCGAACTGCGCGTGAAAATTACACGCAGGAGCGCTCTTCATTAACGGAGCCGTACTGCTTATTCACGGTTTCATTGCATTGCCGCAATCATGAACTTCCCGCACGCACGCGCCGACTGCGTCGCGGGGCACAGGCAGAACATCAAACTTCGTCAACACCACTTGTTCCATAAGGGCCTGTAGCCTGCGGCAGTCGCGGAAGCCACTGTTTAACCCCTTACCTACGCTTTAGACGGATTTGAGTGCTGAAACACCCGAAAGAGGGGGTAATTACTGCCTTTGGGAGATTCTACGATGCATGCGAGCAATTCCTCGCCGTGTCTTTAGGTCGGGGCTGATCGAGAGTGGTTCGTTGGATCGTGGGGGCTGTCTGCTTCCAATAGCCGACTGAGACGACGAAAAAAATAATGGTCGGTTTGCGTAGTTAGGCTAAATGGGAATTAGGTTCGCGAGAACTTCTGTTTTCAGTTAGGTTCCGGTGCTCGGATACAGTGTTCGCCGATGGAAGTTGTTCGGATAGCGATAATGGGTTAATATCCGTATATGCGGCAATGATCATTATTTACATTACATTAATAGATCCCTGGAGGTCCTCGTATTACTCCTGCGGCAGTGATGCAGCCGTAAAATGATGAGCCACTGCCCTGGGATAGCAGGTGTTGTCATCGGTGAGGCTTGCGAGACCCAGCTTGCTCTTCCCGAGCAACTTCTCGCGACCAATCATAAATTTAACTGCTACCTGACACCGTGGGCAGTGTCTATAGTATATAGCTGGAAGGTTTCCCACAACCCGGTGAACAGGTGGGCAGCCTCCCACAAAGTGGGCTTTAATCAAACAAGCAAGCAAACAAACGAACAAACGAACATTCATACACACGCACATACATACATACATACATACATACATACATACATACATACATACATACATACATACATACATACATACATACATACATACATACATACATACATACATACATACATACATACATACATACATACATACATACATACATACATACATACATACATACATACATACATACATACAAATGAAGAACGGCTAAATGCGCGGAATGACCACTATAACTGCTATCGCAATAAAAACGTTTAAAACCGTGTTCTTAATTACCTGTGCAGAGGAGGTTGAGCTTCGGAGAATTCGGGTTAACTGTTCTCTAGCTCCGGAATCTTGTGTAATCGGAACTTGCCTCACTTCCGAGACTTGTTTCCATGCCCTGAGTACCTTGTGTACCTTTCCTGAGAAGCCGAAGCCGAAGCTAACGAGAATCCAACACCAGGACTCAACAGGTCACTCGCTGGACAGTGAGCCGCTGAGACAGACGGACCCAGGACAGGGCCAATCTCCGTGCCTGCTCGGCATACGTGACGTAGGCATCACTCCTGGGAAGGCTATCATCGAACATCACGGCGGCACAACGACAAATACATGGACTGAACTGGCAACTTTTCAGGCGGCTGTTCGAAACAGAATGTATGCTCCGAAGAGCGCAGCGAGATATACGGAGCCTCTCCCAGGACTGCACCTCACGAACGAACCGGTCGCCAGGTCGGGGTGCGCCTGTACCCATTCGGTGGGTACCCGTCGATGGGTTTCGATCTTGCCACCTCCCGCAGCCGAGGCGGGCGACCAAACTACTAGGCCACAGCTGCAGCCTTCTTTACTTCATTAGATGAAGCATGCTCTTCATATTCATATAGTTATTCCATTTTATGCTTTGGGGCAATAAACACATCAGCTTAATAAATATTTGGGTTATTTACAGCTTGTGCATAGGTGTTCTAAAAGATAAGGTGCGCCGTTGAGCACCTAAAAATTCGAGCATTGAATTCGATGTGCTGGGCTCTACGGAGTCGAAAATACGCGGTTCTCGATCAACCGCGGGACTCGGTGTATATGCGACCGCGCTCAGTAGCAGCTTCGGACAATCTCAACTTTATACCCTCGACCCGTAACCATCCCCACATTATCGCCGGAACTTTTCTCACCGGGACAAGGCTGAGTTTTCGTTCCGACCCTATCGACACACAGAGGCCGCAGTATGACAACACTGCCGAAGTCGGTCGCACTGGGTCCCCAATACGCCTCGTGTTTCTAAAGTGGACGCGAGCGAACGAGGCGGTCACCTCCGGTTTCACCTCACAGAGTGCACAAAAGTAGGCGCGCTCCGGCGGTGTGTAACGCGCTTCGCTTATATTCGAAAGAGAAAGGTTAGCTGGAGGACCAAAAGAACAGAGTTCCCAGTAGAAACAGGACGCCATCCGGAGGACCAAGTTGCAGCTGGCAAACGGGTGCAGCGGCTTCTTCAAAGAATGCGCTCTCGTACAGAGTAAATTCCTCGGAGCTGTCCTCTAAGCCATACTCACTCTCCGGCATCACCGTTGGGCGTAGGCTACGCGACTCGAAATGTTCCAGCATGGTTGAGACAGCAATCCAGTTCCTCAGCTCAGCTTCCTCCATGTCGTCTCTCTTTTGTGTCATCGTTTGTGAACACAGTGCACAGTGCAAAATGAGCTGAATCATCTCTTTTTAAAAGGCTTGCTCGCAGTGCTCCCTTCTGGACCACTTGAACAAGGTGGAGCGTCGTGGGATAAGTTACCACACATACTGTGCCTCTGTGGGCAGGGAATTCGAGTTTGTTTTACTATTTATTTATTTACTAAGTGTTTTTATTTTAGTATTTAGCTGTCATATTTTTGTTACTCTTTTTCTGATTAAGCACTGCTTAAAGGTGCACATGTTTTATGCACATACAAATTAAACGGAGTGCGCATCTTTATAAAGATGTACTCGAAATGACTAATCGAATGCATTAAAAAGTTTGCTCATTATCTGTTTCAATTGTGCTAATCGCGCTCATGTACTGGTGTCAGACATTCGATGACTTCTGCTGAGGCGTGGTTGGTTTAGGTACCGGGAAACGAAACGCTTTAAGACTGGCCCGTTATTGCACTACCTCCGGGATCGGCCTTGTCTTTAGCGCGTCTTTACTATCCTGTCTTTCTATCCCATCTTTCAACTCTCCTTCTATCTACACGTGGTAGCGATTGTGGCTCGGCTTGAGCCAGTGAGCAGGCCTGTGCACTTTCCTTTCTTTCTTCCTGGCAGCAACAGACAGACAGACAGACAGACAGACAGACAGACAGACAGACAGACAGACAGACAGACAGACAGACAGACAGACAGACAGACAGACAGACAGACAGACAGACAGACAGACAGACAGACAGACAGACAGACAGACAGACAGACAGACAGACAGACAGACAGACAGACAGACAGACAGACAGACAGACAGACAGACAGACAGACAGACAGACAGACAGACAGACAGACAGACAGACAGACAGACAGACAGACAGACAGACAGACAGACAGACAGACAGACAGACAGACAGACAGACAGACAGACAGACAGACAGACAGACAGACAGACAGACAGACAGACAGACAGACAGACAGACAGACAGACAGACAGACAGACAGACAGACAGACAGACAGACAGACAGACAGACAGACAGACAGACAGACAGACAGACAGACAGACAGACAGACAGACAGACAGACAGACAGACAGACAGACAGACAGACAGACAGACAGACAGACAGACAGACAGACAGACAGACAGACAGACAGACAGACAGACAGACAGACAGACAGACAGACAGACAGACAGACAGACAGACAGACAGACAGACAGACAGACAGACAGACAGACAGACAGACAGACAGACAGACAGACAGACAGACAGACAGACAGACAGACAGACAGACAGACAGACAGACAGACAGACAGACAGACAGACAGACAGACAGACAGACAGACAGACAGACAGACAGACAGACAGACAGACAGACAGACAGACAGACAGACAGACAGACAGACAGACAGACAGACAGACAGACAGACAGACAGACAGACAGACTATGAAGCTAACGAGCTCAGTCACACTGTTCTTTACATTGATAACGCCATAGAATTGAAGCGTTTGTCAAAAATCTCATGTGACAAACTGTTGGCGGTAGGGGGCGCTGTCCCCTCTGGAGAGATGTTTTGGGGTAGGGGTTGGGGGAGGCGCCCACCCCTCTTGCCCTGTTCCGGAGTCACGGCGAGTGGGCGATGTGAGAGTGTATGAAGGCGTGTTACAACATTAGTAACGTGCTATTTGAGAACAAGCAGCGGTGCTTGCGGAGATTAATTGCTTTGCCCATCTGGAAGGTTATTTCGTGAATGTGCCCATGCCATGCCAATTGAGAGTCACAGCATGCGCCGTTTTTGCGTTTGAACACTTTGTACTACAGTGTCATTATTCAAAAGCCTTTTTTTAGTTAATCGTGTGCTTTCTTTTTAACGGAAATACTATGTAGTTGATGTTAGTAATGTTGGCACAAAGTTTGTTAATCTATAACTAGTGATAGATATTTTTCAGACGCTTTCTTTGCCTTGATATACACTTCTATTGCGTTATCTGATTCATTCATTCAATGCGGCCAGAGAGGCCTGGAAACAGGCATTCGTGGACTAGCTGGTGATGATAATGGGTAGACAATGTGCAGGCACCTCTACACTGTTTCCTGAATGGTGCAATGTACGCCACTTACAGCGTGTGCCCTTCCACGTGAGGCGAGAAATGCACCCAAACTCCTTTTCATGGCCACACACAACTAACGCACCGTCACCGCAGGTCTAGAGCTGACAGAAAGGTTAGTACTCAAAGTTCGAAGTCCCATGATGCTTTAAGTTATCAAACCTGCTTCAGAAGTAACCATTTGGCAGTGCACAATGACGAATTTTACTCATAGCTTCGGAGCAGTTCTTGAAAGTTTACTGCTGTTGCTTGGTTTGCTATGATTCGTGGGCTCTGACAGAGTTGCTTCCGGTGTTTTGCCTTCTTAGCGCCTGCTTGAATGTGTGGTAGGAGGTCCTCATTCCGGTTATTTCTTGTCTTCACGACTTCCATTCCTCATGCAGAGCTGGTATGATGACCCTCCCATACCACAACTGGATGATGCAGCTGACCAGACAGCGCGACAACAGAAACAAGATAAAAGGTGAAGGGAGGCAGAATATATTACTCACTTCTTGTTGCCGCTGCGACAATTAAACTGATGATCGTTGCTGCCCGAAGGGTTCTTCATGCGTGGTTGAGGCCAGAACAAAAGCTATTACAGAGATCGACTCATGAGAACAGCGGTTATCCCACCTGTAAAATTCAAAATACAAGGATATGAAAATATCGAAAAAAATGCATTTCACTTGTCCATATGAACTATTCTGCGACTAGACTGAGGCCGCTACCAATCAGTACTGCGTCTTGAACACACGCAATAGAAACTTTCCTGCTAGAGCTTTCTGGTCAAGAGCATCCCGCTGTCCATGATAAACTCGTATAGCCGAGATTTGTGACGGTATCATCACTTCGATGCTTACACGCTAAGGCATGTAGGCGCCTTTGGTGGGTTATGTGCGAACCGACAGTGGCCCGGCCTATGATATGAGTGGAAGTAGAGCTGTAGAATTTTCTCTCGCTCATATTTTCGTGTCATCCTTTTACTTGAACTTTGTTATTTTTTGGTTATGTTGTCGTGCATTGACTCTGCGATATCTGCTGCTTGCAAAGCGCAGAATTGCTCTCGAGAAAGAGCTTCAGCCACGGGGTACCAAAGGGAAGCGCCGCTAATACCTTCTTTTACTCGTGTACTGCAGATAATCATAAATTCGCCGTCCCCATTATCATTGTACCGCTGGCGCTTCGCTTAATGTGACCGAAACGTACGTTACACGGTGACATAAGGCGTGGTAGAGTGGCTGTGGCATCAGGTAGCGCTACTACTCGGACGATGTAAAACAAAGGTCGCCTGCAGCTTATTCGGAACTACTCTCGTTTCTAGGCGAAGATGCGCTTTTTGTGCCTGTCCCGCACTGTTACAAAATTTTTTTAGACAGTCTATAGGCTGCTCAAAAGCTTCTGTCTATAAAGTGTATAGACTCTCTACAGAGAAATTCTAGAGGACCGTCTATAGGCAATACAAACCCTATAGACAAACGATAGACAATCTATAGATTCATGGTCATACACATTTAGTTGACTTCTGTCTATATACAGTCTTTAAACAATGAATAGACAAAAGAAATATCTATATGAAGGTAACAGCCTATAGATTGTCTATAGACCATTTCCATAAAGGAAGCGACGAAGTGTCAGCAGCGGATCAATTGGCCTCCAAGGGCACAGGGATACCCCACATCCACGCATCTAACCCCTTCCGCCACAAAAGCCGCTCACCTCACGCACGGAGGGTCAAGTCATGTTTCACGTGAAGGTCTAAGCTCAAAGGCCAGTGAGTGAAGTAAGCGCACGTAAACAATGTTATACAACACAAATGAAGCTCACTCATTACTTGCACGCATCACTGTGCAGCCGCATGGACCCCTGTTATCCTATGCATTACGGGCTCACTAACAGCCAATAGCAGTGGGCCAAGGTTGCTGGCTATCGTCACTCTGTCAGGGTCATGGGAAACGACACTGCGCTGTTACGACAGCGGAAGTGGCGCCTGCGTAGCCTGCGTTCTCGCTTGTGCTGTGAGCGGTGCGCCCTAATCTGCATAAGGCGTGCTTTGGCTCCCATGTGCCGCCATCAACACACTAGGCGACAGACGGACCCGTACTGTTGGAGGCGACAGATCGAGAGGTATGGCGCGGAGGGGACCCGGAATGGCACCGAGAACTGCGCATGAGAGTACTCTGGAGAGCAAGGCGTCGCGATAAAGGTTAGCTCTCTTCTGAGAACAGTCACGCTAGGAAGAGCGTAACGACTTGAATGACCACTTTAATTCTTGCCGTCAAATATGACAAACTGGGTCCCGTATATATTTCACTTGTTCTAGCTTTAAAGGAAATCGACAAGCTTGTCTCTCATTGATGAGCGTTAAGCCGGAACCAAAGGATCCCAGAGAGCGGCCGTCTTGCTTTTCACGAAGGTGTACCAACGGTGACTGGCGGCAGATTTGAATAATGGGGATTATTCTTTAAGTTTTAGCTCTGCCCTCTATCAGGACATCTACGAGCTGCTTAAAAGGTTAGCCTGTAAGGCGGGGAAAAATATTCCAATAACCATCGACCATCTACTGATGACATTGTGAGCATTAGTAAGATAGTATGGTATTTGCTGGTAGGCCCCTCGTATACGAAGGTACGATTCGTAAATGTGTGAGGTAAGACCTGATTGAGCACGGTCAGTTACCGTTTTCCTCAAATATTACGCCTAACTTTCTGTAAACAATCGCTGCTGCAGGAGGCCGGTCCAGTCTCGAGCTTGACAACGGGTCGAGAGATTCACTTAAAGAAAGCCGCATCCTTGTCGACAGCCAAAGGACGACACCATGGACAGCGTGGTCCTCCTGTCCTCAACCGACCTTGTGTCGCGCTTTACACCTTACGACTACGCCGTCTTTGTGTGTGCGCTGCTGGGTTCTGGAGCCATTGGCCTGTACCAGGCCTTCGCCGGCGGTTCCGGAGGAAGCCAGTCCCTGCAAGACATGCTGACCGGCGGCCGCCAGCTGCCCCCATGGCCCGTCACCACATCGCTCATGGCCAGCTTCATATCGGCCGCGTACCTGCTCGGCAACGCGACCGAGATATACAGCAACGGGACCATGTACTTTATGGTGTTCCTTTCGTACTTTCTGGTGATTCCGGTCACAGCGTACCTGTACATGCCCGTATTCTACAACCTCAACGTGTGCACCGCTTACGAGGTGAGCAGCTTGATCACTCCGGGAACGGGCGTAGTCAGTAGCGCATGTGCTTCGTATGCTGAGTGAGGTTTTTGTACTCACACTTTAACACCGTGCGCACGACTAGGTGCCGCACTGGTTTTTGTGAGCGTGTGTTTTGGGGGAGCATATGATGCACACCTACCGGCCCATATGTAACCAGAACGAATAAGCTGCCTCCAAGTGTTATCTCTTCCTAATGTCATGTTACATGAAGAGAACAGAGTGGCTCAGGGAATACAGGAAAGCTAATGATATCCTAGCTGATATCAAGAGGAAGAAATTGACAAAGGCTGGGCATGTAATACGAAGGGAAGTTAACCGACGACCCCTTGGGGTAACGGAGTGGGTTCCAAGAAACAAGCGTCTGGTGGGCGCAGAGGACTACGAAGCTTGGGGGGATAAGGTGGTCACAGCTAGCTCAAGGCAGGATTACTTGGAGATAAATAGAAGAGGCCTTTGTCCGGCAGTGAATTTATATAGACTCGTGATGATGATGATGTCCTAACGTCACTGAAACAGTATAATCACTCTTTAAAAAGAAAATGAAGCCACATTCATATCTCGATTACTTTTGCGGTGCACAGCGTATAATTTAATCTTTATGGTCTAGCTTGCTATACTAGTAGCCAGACTAACGGCTCTTTTAGTTTTGATTAAACTCTGTCTGCAACACTCATACAAAAAGCGTACAGCTTGAGCGAAACAAGGAATAAAGACTAAAAGCTGGTCAATCAAGCAGACGTCACGTGAGCAAAAATAGCTTTGATGCGGTATTTTTGAATCAGCAGTGGGATTTTACTTACTTTTAAAATTCATTTTTATTTTAGGTTCTTAATTGCGTCTTTCCGACTTCGCGTTCCGCAGGGGACATTATCACTGAGCGCCTCTTCATCCTGTTCCTATCCCTGTCAGGGTCTTTCGTTGACTCAGACGCCGGCAAGCGCGCTAGTCTGGTGCTCCCGCTGTGGGTGGTACTACTATCCCCCCCCCCCCTACCTTTTTCTTTCGCACTCATCTCGCTTCAACGGCGGCGGCTCCGGCGTGAGTGCTAGTTTTTCCGGCAATCACTATGGGCGGTAATGCAGCGCACCTCCTCTCCTTTTATCCTCGACCACGCCCTTTCACGACGCCCACAACAGATTGTGAGGAAATGAGCGCCATACTGCTTACTCAGTAAATAATCTGGGTTCCTTCATAATGACTTCAAAAATCTAAAAACAAGAATCAGTTTTTCGGCCATTTCACATGGCTATAACAGGTGTCCCAGCTAAATGTAACCAAGCTTTTAAAAAAGATGAACTGTCTCAATCCAGGGATACCAACTGAGGGTTTTTTAGAGTCGCGTGGCCTAGTCTGTAGTATTTTTTTTCGTTCTTCAAACTTAATCAATTAGTTAAGTCTAATTCGCTAACTTTTTAATTACTGACTTGAGGAACAAAGTGTCAATGTGAAACTTGTAGATCGTCTCAAAAAGAACTAGCATTGCGGTTTCCATCAAGGTGCGATTTACACAGCTTTATTTATTGGCCGTAAAAGAAAGCTATCACGTGACCTCCTGCTGCGCCACATCTCTGCCCCAATATGCACGCAAAGGCTCATTGGGGGAGAGTAATTCAGTAAAAATAGATTTTGCTCTCTAAGACGGGTCTTGGAACGTTTAAATTGCACCATTGTCACGTGGACGCTTTTTTTTTATTGTGCGAACTAGGATTCAAGGCCGTAAAAAAAACTGCTTTACATTAACGGTATCTTGGTGCAAACGTTGCAGTCAACTGTTTTTCAAAGTGATCTACAATTTTTTCATTGACACTTTGTTCCCCAGGGTAATAATTAAAAAGTTAGCTAATTAAGCTTAACGAATTAATTAATTTGAAAAGCGAAAAAAAAAACACTGCAGACTAGGTCACGCGATTCTAAACAACCCTCAGTTGTTGAACAACGTTGAAATTCGGGTTTGTTGGTTCATACTTCCGAGTGATAGCGCAAACTGGACAAGGGACCAAGAACGAGTAGACACACACAGCGCTGTGTGTGTCTACTCCTTCTTGGTCCCTTGTCCAGTTTGCGCTATTGTTCCGAAGTATGAACTCTCAGTTGGTCTCACGCAGCTAGGACATTCCGTGTTTTTTAAAAGCTTGGTTACATTTAGCTGGGACACCTGGTATTATTGGTGGTTGGTTGACACATTAGATTTACTTAATATTTATTTATATACCATTGCTTGATCTCCAAAACTCTGATATGCGATTTTTTTGGTCCAGAAAAATATTTTGAAGCACAAAAAAAAAAGCCATGATTACGACGAGGCGGACTCCCGCGCTTACGCGCGCTGCTGTTTTGGCTGACTTGCGCTACGGAAAATTGCAAAAATATTGCCACGAGGGACTAAAATTTTTTTTACAGAATATCTATGATTGGTGCAGAGTGCGCTTAGTTAGTTTGGTAGATTGTTAGTATTATTTTTTTCCCAAAAATTTTCAAAAACGACGCACGAAATGTTTTTTTGCTAACCTCGGAGCTGTATGTTTAAAAGAAGAAATAAGGTACAACAGAGAACATTTAAAGCTGCATTCTACACGAATTTACCTGCTACTACAGTGTGTAAAATTCGCTGACCTATAATTTTCGCATATAGAAATAATAATGGGCAAACTACAAGAACTCACAGAACCACAGGAACTTTGGGCAGCCAATTATAATTTTTATATTTTTATATAAAAAATAATTTTTATATTTTTATATTGATTCCAGATTTTGTGTAAAAATGTTGTACATTCATAAGTAAATTTATAATAATTTAAATTCATAGCTTAAATAATAGTGCTGGTGTACCAGATTGAGCATCTTTTCAGAGACCATATTTTACGCCCACTGCAGTTGCTGCCATATTCAGTTATGAATGACTTCAAGCATGTTCGAAAGAAATGCCTAAAAGACTGAGAGGTCATTTCGATTAACAGTAGAACGCATGCACTTATTTTTATCGTCTTGTAAACCTTATTCTGTATGAAATTTCTAGAACTTTGCACATACAACGCTTTTTGCTATGTTTCCGACTTCTGAATTTAAGCAAAAATAAACTATAACTGTTATATGCACAATTTTCTGCTAAACGATATAAAACTCACTGATATATCGCAAACTTCAAGAAACCACAGAATAACAAAGATTTTTCGAAGGCGAATAAGAGAACTTCTCATTATTATTTGTGTATTTTATCGACGCATTTCATATAACATGGATATTCATAAGGTGTGTGAAGATATATTCCATACTATTGCTGGCAGATAAAGCACGTCTAATGAGACCCTTATGAACCACTCGACCTATCTTGTTGCTATGAAGGTGGCTGCTTTCCGCAGCGTGTAAACACGCCGGTTGTTTTAGATGAGAAGCTTTATTTATTTACTAATGCATACTGCCGGGACAGCCAAAGGAGAATCTGCCGTTGTGCAAATACACATATTTTCGGAATTATCTGCAAGTGAAATACAACAAAAACAAACAAATTACGAACTCTTTGAAAATTAGCAATTCTTGCACGTGACTGACAGCACGCGATATGACAAAATCTTGTCAGAAACAAAAGTAAGCGCTCAAACGAATGCTTGAAAAGTGCACGAATCATCAGTCGTACTGGAAAACTTGCGATGTGAAAAGAAAAAAAGGTGCATGGCCGAATTCAGAAAGTACATACAATTGTGATCAAGAGCAGGTCCCACCGAAAGGAAAGGAAAAAGAAACAACGCACATAGAACACCTAGAGGATAAGAACTAAAAAGGCTTGTATACAAATATTTTCATGTACTCATAAAATATTCCCGCACTAGGCGGAACTGTCTGCTATACCCTATCTTCCAAGATTTACTTTGTAATAGCCACACAAAATATGATAAAAGAAAATCCTTTTGTGTTCCATTTTCTTTTTAACAGAGTTAGTCCTGCCTTTTTCTTAAGTTATGAAGCTGACCGAAATCTAGAATATGTATAGAAAGTTAACCTAAGGGCCGTGTTCTGCACACGTTCACATTTCAAAATATTCTCTTCAGTGTATGGCTCCCAAACGGAGCTTGCGTAAGTAAGTCGGGGGAGGACTATCATTTTGGTTTAGAGCCAAGTAAATAAATAACGTTATATGTAAAATCCAATCGGCCAAATAACTTAAAGCACTCAGTGCTATGCAGCCAATGCTTCAGTTTATTCAATACATATGCGCACATTAAGATTTCTGCCACTCAAAACTTCAGAGAAAGCACATTCGAAGGCAGGCTAGGAGGCTTTAACGCTTCGCACGAGTAAACCGATGTTTTCATCTCATAGTGAGACGCTCATGGTATTTCCGTCATACCAAATTCCTGACTACATAACTTATTGTACACATGGTCTCTTCTCCTGTTAGCAAAAGTGGCCTACAGCAACAAACCTGCAGCCATTAGCATGCTTTCAAAGCTTATGCATATTAATATAATGCCAAAAACCTGCTGTGAATATAAATGTATTATTTAGAACGCTTTTTTAGTCGTCTTCCGAAATCTTTGCTGTTTTGCAGATGCTTGAAATTTGCGCGGTCCAATTTGTGTAGTCATGGACGGTTTTGGTTTTATGAGGTTCGTGCAATGCTTCTTTCTAGATCACTGAAAGGTTTACATTTTCCTCACAACGAGCCGAACCAGGACAAGCCAAAAGCCTTAGGCTCAGCAGACTACTATGCATTTGATGTTGTTGCCATCAGCACTTGCAAGAATTTATCAAAGATGCTTCTGTAATCCTATGAACAAAATGTTTCTCACGCATAGCAAATTGCTATGCACAAATTGCACAAATTGCTATGCACAAGTCCCAAAGCGGCTCGTGCTATGACGGACGCAGTAGTGAAGGGCTCCGGAAATTTCTACCACCTGGGGTTCTTTAACGTGCACTGACATCGCACAGCACACGGGCCTCTAGAATTTCGCCTCCATCGAAATTCGACCACCGCGGATGGGATCGAACTCGCGTCTTTCGGGTCAGCAGCCGAGTGCCATAACCACTGAGCCATCGTGGCGGCTGTAGTCATGAAAGATATGGCACAATATTTTGCATCGTTTAGCTGGTAGCAGTGTATGTAGCGCAGTGAAAATAAGGTACAGTTGCAGTTAATTTCCTTCTATGAATAAAAGCCTCCAAAGTTAGCGAATAAATATTCGTGCGTGCCAAGTTTCCAAACTTTTTGATGAACAATAAAAGTAACAAAAAGTAACAAAAATAAAGGTAACAAAAAAAAGCACTCTTTTCAACTCGCGTCGTTCGAAGAAGAATGATGATAATGAAAGACGGTATCAGCGCGAATATTCTCGCGGTATCTTGATTTTGTAAGCAATTTGCTAAGCGTGAGAAAACTTTTGTTCAAAGGATTACAGAAGCACTTTCGAAGACTTCTTGCAAGTGCTGATGGCAACAACATCAAATGCATAGTAGTCGGCTGAGCCTACCGCTTTTGTCTTGTCCTAGTTCGGCTCGTTGTGAGGAAAATGTAAACCTTTCAGTCATCTAGAAAGAAGTATTTCACGAATGATCATGCTGATTTTAAGCACAATTAGTAAACAAAATTAACATTACAGCCGATTTAGCTTACTTGCCCAAATACGAAGTATGTGCGCTAGCACGTCGCGTTTTATTTCGCTTTCGGTTCGAGGTTAGGACTCCAAGGTCAGGCTTCAGGCAAGATTGGCGAAATCGGTGATTAGGGACCTTAGTCCCTCCCCTCCTGCACCTATTTCTCTCTTTTTTCTTTTCCTCCCAGCTTCCTCTCTTCCCTTACGGCGTGGTTGAGGCGTCCGCCATGAAGTGAGAGAGTTGTTGCACCATTTCCTCTCCTTGAAAACCACACCTTAGTGATAGCACACTACAAAATTTTGGAACCGCTTAACGCACCTCGGGAGGGCAGTGCGATAGCGTTGTGTTCTGGGTCCATTGCGAACGAATGAAAGTTTATGAAGACGACGACATGCAATGCACAGCGAAGGAGATGGCCGTTAAACACGAGGGATGATTGGACAGCATAGTGCTCTCGTGCAGTGGCCAATGAAGCTGGTCTGTTCGCGCCACCCCGGGTTCGAATCCCAGCCGCGGTGCAGTCACCGCCATGTTTATTTCTACGGGTCTCGCGTGCTTCAGAAAAACAGTGTTTTTTTTTTTTCAAGATTGGAAGCCTTAGTGCTGGCGCACAAATATAAGGGTTCCACCCAGCTGTACAAGCTTTTATAAAAAAACTGAATATCTCTTGAAGCTTCGTTTGAACCGTCGAGAGGTGGCCTATGTAGCTTACTGTGGGGCTTGCAGCCACAAAACAAAATCACCTCAGCGCTCCTTTAAAATAGTTTGGGAAAATGTAGAAACTGTATCCATACAGACGGCAGAAACGCTTATATGTTATAGAATAGAAGCCTTAGCATGTTCTTTGGAGCATCTTTCGAGCCTATAGCTTTTACGCAAGAGCGAGCTGCTACGCCTACACACAGGCTAATAGACGACGATGACGATGAGAGCAGGCTGTAACCAAAATTTGAGTCTAGGTCACAAAATTGTTCATTTACTCCACTCCTTGCCAGTGAGTGCGTTTGTATCAGCAATGCACCCTGGCCAATCCTCTGACGTGGGTATGTGCCATTAAGCCTGATGACATCATCATCATCAACCATTGCGGTGGGAGGTCATCGCAGTTGGGACCTAGCCGCTAGCGTGTGTACATAGGTCATTTTTTTCTCTATATTCCTTAGATTAATTTGTCAAACTTAAAGTAATAACTATGTGCCCAACCGTTTTGACGCAGAAATGCATTCTTGAACCCAGGAGTTCCCTGGTTCGAACCCGATCGCGGCGGCTGCGTTTTGATGGAAGCAACACGCTAAAGATCCCCAGTGCACGTTAAAGATCCCAAGGTGGTCGAAAATTACCGGACCCCTCCACTATGGCACCTCTTCCATTCTTTCATTCCCTCCTTTATTCCTTCCCTTACGGTGCGGTTCAGGTGTCCAACGATATACGAGACAGATATTGCGCCATTTCCTTTCCCCCAAGACCAATTCTTCTTCTTCTTCTTCTTCTTCTTCTTCTTCTTCTTCTTCTTCTTCTTCTTCTTCTTCTTCTTATTATTATTATTATTATTATTATTATTATTATTATTATTATTATTATTATTATTATTATTATTATTATTATTATTATTATTATTATTATCGGCGGATATTCATGATTATCAGCCTGGCTACGCCCACTGCAGAACGAAGACCTCTCATATCTCTGCAATCAACCCTGTCCTGTGCTAGCTGCAGCCGCCTTCTCCCAGCAAACTTCTTAATCTTATCCGGCCACCTAACTTTCTGCCGTCCCCTGCTACGCTTACGTTCTTTTGGTATCCAGTCCGTTACCCTCATGACCATCGGTTATCTTGCCTTAGCATAGAGGGGCCAAAGCCCATTTCATATTCTTGATTTCGACTACGATGTTGTTAACCCGCTTATGTTTCCTGACCCATTTTGCCCTCTTCTTGTCTTTTAACGTTACACCTAACATTTTCCTTTTCATAGCGCTCTGCTTTGTCCAATATAAGCTGTACCTTTTAAGTTAGCCTCCACGTTTCTGCCCCTAACATGTGTGCCTTTAAGATCCAGCCGTTATACACTTTTTCAGGATGGATTGATAAAGTTGTTTTCTCAAAAGTAGGTAGAGGCTTTCGTGGCGTGAGGCGGTCAAATGGTCGTAGCCAAAACATGGATACGCCTGAATGGGAGTAAAAATAAAGTCGTCCTCTAGTGCACTATATTTTATAAAAGGAAGTCCGACAGTCTATCTGTTTAGAGTGTAGAGCGTTCTGTTATAGTGCAGGCTCTTTTGGGCCCTGACGAGCTCGATGGCTCACTCCGTTGCCCGGCGTTGCACGACCGGGTCTGAGCGCGGCCTTCCAAGCTGGAGATTAGTTAGCTACAGTTCCTTACGAGGGGAGGGCGGATCTGCTGGGCAGTCCGTCAAAATATGTGGTATGTTGGCTCGGGAGCCACATTGTTTGCATAGGGGAGAGTGCGGGGTCGAGTACATGGCGGCATACTGAACAGGATTAGAGTGGGAGTGGGTCTGGAGCTACCTCCTTATGACCTCCTGTTGATGGGTGAGAGATTTATGCCCAGGAGGGAGCACCGTTCTCACCAGGCGGTATTACTGGGTGACTTCGTGGTAGGTGATCATGCGGTCTCTAACGGAGCGGAACGGAGCTCCCAGGGGATTTGAGGGTGCCCATTCGCCCTGTTGGTAAGGCCTCAGGCTATAGCATAGGCTGCCTCGTATTAGCTTTTGCCCAGATAAACTGGGCAGGGAATGGGAGGGTATGGGGTGAGGACGTGGGCATAAAAAGAGCTACAGGGGCATCCTGCTTTTTGAGACATTTAGAATAGCAGTGTTGGAGTCACTGATCATTTACTCGCCGCCGGAGGAGGCGCGGGTCACAGCAACGGCGACCTCTTCAGCCTCCTTCGGCGCGGCAGTAGTGAGAGATATAGTAGAAAGGGGTAGTCTCTGCTAACCACCGCTACTACAAAGACAGCGCCCGTCCCTGTGCTTCCATGTTTGACTTCTGTCCTGTTCTTAGCGCTGTTCCTACACCAGTATGGTTAAGGTATTGGACGGCGTCAACATAGACCACATCTTCTGGTTGGTAGCACTGATCGTGAAGAGATTTAGCCTGTTCCTTCCGCCTGATCTCGTGATGTTGGGGGCGCATTTTGCGGTGGATGGTGAGGCTTTTGAGGTGAGTTGCACGTAGGGTTGCAGGATATGATACCGCTAATCGCGAACGCCTGTACAAAGCGCCGTAAGTCAGCCTCCTGCATAACTCGATTTCTGCTGGTAATGCGTCATATCGTACGGATGGCCTGTGTATCGATGTCTGTTAATAAGGCGTCTGATCATACGGACGGTCTGCGCGATGCAGACCTTTAATTTGACTATTGTGTCGCCGTTATTAGTGTTATTTTGGATTAGCATACCGAGGACCCAAATAGTGGGACCTGCGGGATGCGCTGACCCGGAGCATAATTAATGGGGAGTAGCCTCTTCTTGCGGGTAGCGCCTCGGGTGAGGAGTTGAGACTTCCGAGGGAAGGATGCGAGCCCTGCTCCAGTGACGTAGGTGTCAATGACATTCACTGCGCTTTGGAGGGAGTCTTCTATCTCGGCATCGCTGGCGGTCGAGGTCCACAGTGTAATGTCGTCTGCATAGAGGGTGTACGATAGGTTAGGTATTTGTGTCAAGAAATCCGGGAGGAGAGAGATAGAGAAAATAAGATGCGATAGGACCGATCCTTGCTGGTGCCTTTGCCAGCCACTGGGAAAGGATGGAGAGAGACCACCTGTTCTACTTTCCGCCGTTCTGTCGTGCAGAAATGTAATGTAGTTTAAAATTTTTTAGCCAGGATTAAGAGACTGCAAATTTGTGAGTGTGGTCTCGTGGGAGACGTTAATGGTGTTATCTCAATTACGGAGGGCATTATTGGTGATGCCCTACGGCCCTGAGATGGATTGGGTGCGTAGTTGTGTGAGTGCTGCCCGGACCTCCACTACAGAAAAAGGAGTGTCAAGAGGGGGATTTGGGGCCCCGTTATAAAGGGGAAGAGAGGGGAGTGATATGTTGGGATTTGGACATTCTGTGCACAGATCATCGAGGAGGTCTGTATCCTTACCTTCGTATCTGTGCACGATAAGCTCTAGGTGTAGTCTTTGCGTGAATTTGCAGCCGCATGTGCCGAGGAGGTACCGGAACAAGCGGAATGTGAGCGCGAGGCCTCGCTGGCCGTTAAAGCAATCGCGCACTTATTGCAGTCGCGCAGTTTATTCGGGGGTGCATTTTTGGATCGTATGATATAGCTGCACCAATATGGGGTGGAGGCAGCGACTATGTTTTTGTGTTTTCTATATATTTTGGAGGGAGCCGCGGGCTCTTGAGAAGCGCCGGAAGTGGCTGCCCAGGGGTTTTTGGGTGGCCACCTCCGGCTCCTCCTCGGTGGCCCGCTCGGTGAGTTTCCGGAGGGCGGCCGCCCATTCCGCGATGTTAGTGATGGTACTGAGAGTGGACTCGTCCCGCTGAGTGCGGAACGAGCGCTAGCCCACCAGTGCATGTGTTTGCCTTACCGGGTGTGATTAGTGTGTGAAGAGATGGTGGTGGATGTGATGTACTGGTCGCTGCCCAAGTTCTAGAGGGCGTTAACCCAGGAGTCGACGGGGAGGTTGTGCGGTATGGTGAGTCACTGTGCCGGTGTGGTACTCGTTCGGTTTATCGATTACGTCGAGGCCGGCGGCGAGGGGCGCCGCTCAACCCATGAACGGGTGCTTAAGAAGTGCGCTCAAAGATGGCGTTACGTGAGAGCTATAATACAACATCATTTTGAAAGCACAGCACACAACAAAAAATAATGCCAACAATACAGCCTTGACACAGTGCCGGTAAAGCTCAGAAGAAAGCAGTAATTTACAAAGATGATGCCCATAATTAAGTCGACATAATTAAGCCTACTTGTTCAGACAGCCTATTTCAATCTCAAGAAGGCCTAGGAAAAAAAAGTTCTTATTCATGTCGGTCATATAGTTACTTTCCGCTACTTTCAATGAAATCACTATGCCGTAGAGAGAACAAGAGATGTTTTATTATTGGAAAGTATAGATTTTAGCCGGCAAGAAAAATTCGCGGACATGTTTCTTTGGGTGGGGAATTTTGGATAGAAAGACAGAAGGAGAGAGGCGCACAAAATTAGGTAAAGATGCAAAAGAAGGAAAGAAGAAAAACAAGTATGGCAAAAGAATGAAAATACACGGGCAGTGAATTTGGGCTGAGGTGCATTAAAGAGTAATGCTATAAGATATTAAATGGTAAAGTGCATGCCCTGCAGACGAGCTGACGAAGTTCACTGCATGAAGAGCGCACAATGGTGAGAGTTACGGAGATGTTAGAGTTTGGCGAGGGGACTGACGCCGACTAAATAGGCAAATAAAAAGTTGATTGTACGCTTCTGCTGCGTGAAGCAGGCTAAGGAACTGAAGACACAGTCCACTGTTAGGCGCACTTGGGTGAGCGGCTCCATAAAATTGTCATAGTACGCATGCTCATCGGCATACACTGGGCATTCAAACAGAATAGATGTTGTACTGTTCCTACTGAGTCGGCGGAGCCGCAATTATCGCAGTAGGCACTGTTCACTTGTCCTAAACAGTACAGAAACCTGTTTGTAAATGTGGGGTTCAGACAGGAGATGATAGTCTTCAGATGGCGTGGAAGACTGGGTGGTAGTCTAGACATGAGGTGTGGGAAGAGTAAATGCAGAAATGGGTAATGGAGCGACAATGAGTGCCCTAGCCGATTCGTTCCTTCATAGGCATATCTTTTAAGCAGTTAGGATGCATCTGATTTAATGAACCAAATTCTCTTCTGATGCTCTGGTCCTTTGCAGGCCGCTTCTGTTTTTTCGTTGGCTAGAATGCCACAGTGAGCTGGACCCTATTGAAATCCTATACAGTGGCCCGCGGCACTAGCCAAGTTATGTAGGTGTGCAACGTCGAGAGAAACTGGCTGGTGATTGCTTTTTCCAACCGGCTGGGCAGGGTTTTTAGCGCTGCTTTGGACTCAGTGAATATCACTCATCGGACAGGGGTTCGACGCAGGATATGAAAGACAGCTTCTTTAACGCCGCGAAACCCTGCTGTCGTGAAGGATGTCTTCCTCTGCAGGCGATACGAAAGCATTTGTCTCGTTGAAAGTGCATAAAGGCCACAGCAAGAAGTCTGCTGTGAAGTTGACCTATCGGTGATAATGTGGCTGTGCTCAGAATATTTATTTGCAAAGTAGGCGAGAGCAGCTTGTTACAGCGCAACCTGTGTTATGTAGCTCTACGCATCCGCACCTAGTATCATCTGTTTGATCTTTAGAGGCGAGTGTGCCCTGGGAGGAAAGGCCGGAGTCAGTAATGTCTGCGGCTGAGTAATAGTAGGGACGGGCAGGAGTTGCAGATTAACTCTGGCTTCGGCCAAGCTGTGCAAGTTATGTGAACATGACGACGGAAATTCTTCTCTTGGAGTACGTGCCAGAAATGAGTACGCATATAGATTCCTAGGAGGCGATGACTTATAGCGGGGGACATCGTGTTTCCGCCACTGTCCCCGAATGAGAGAATCCCTTTGTAAGGCCAAGACAGATGCGCAGACACTTGTTCCGCGCGGCTTCCAGGGCCTTCTCATTTGTTGTAGATAATCGATGAAGTAGCAGTAAACAATATCGTAATGTTTCTTAAACGTCAGCTTTTTAAATCAGAACCATTGAGCGACAGTTGCTGCCCCATCGTGTTCCCTCCATCAGCTTATACATTTGGGATGCTGTGGTAATCCTCTCAGGGAGTTTTTTAACGTTAGGTGTCGAAAAGAGATTTCTATATATGGAAATAACAAGGAACCGCTGAGACCGTACGTAAGGTAGCACCCGTCTACTTTTGAGGATATCTGGTCATTGTTTTTCTTGTGAAAGCCACGGTGACAAACTTTTTCCGGCGAGAGACGAATACCCGGAGGAGCCGAATGAATGGAGACGTTCAGTAACGCTCTCTGATGACGTTGCTGGGTGATATATCGCGAGCGTGACCTGCTGCAGATGAATGTATCATCGGCACAGATTGTGATGCGGTCTCCTCGCTTGAGGTTTATCTTTATCAGGCTAATATTAAATAGCAGAGGGCTGAGCACAGCTACCTGAAGTACGCCCTTCACTGGAAGTATCAACAGTGTACCATTTAGTGTACTCACAAGTATTTGCCTTTCTTTTAAATAGCTATCAATCCACTGGTATAACTTCCCTCCAGGTGAATACTGCCCAAGGTTGCCAGAACGGCACGGTGAAAAACAAAGTAAAAGAAAAAGGCTGTTGGGATGTGTTCAGCATGAAGTTTCTCTTCAAGTAACGAAACGAGAGCGATGACGTTATGAATCGCAGACCTGTTTTGGCGAAACCCGTTTTTTTTTCTTGGAAATACTCGTTTCGGCTTTCGGGGAAACATGAGATGCGTTTCGAGATCGTCTGTCCTATCAGCTAACCTACGCAACTCAATAGCGCAGCGGAGAGATGCGTAGCTTGTTGGCTGCTCCGCAGGATTCTGAACGGGGACAATTTTCGTCAGTTTCCACGCCGTAAAGCGATATATAGATGGGTTTGTGGATGTACAGATCTCTATTTAGGCCAGTTTGAGAGTAGTATATACTGAAAAGTCTTGAATATTAAAAATGTACGCGTTTTTCTAGTAACTACCATACTCCATTGAGTTCTTTGTGGCTGCGAAAAACTCAAATTCCCGCTGTTATTACGTTAAACACAACGCGAACCCTCAAACTTAGTACATTGTCCAGGGGGGAGGTTGAAGGCCTTCGGTGCATATAAAATGAGAACAAGGTGCTGGACAAAAATGTACGAATGGTCCAAATCTTAACTATGGTTCCTGCACGCGTATATGAGATTGATGAGCGAAAAAACGCTGGTGTGTGCGCCATAGTATATTAATCTTGAAGAGATCGAAATTATGTCCATTTTAATTAATGTGCACTACTACAGCGTTCTTTATCGTTCTGTTGTTCTTATTGCTCCGCTTGCAGTATCTGGAACTGCGGTTTAACCGAGCCATACGCTTCACAGCCGTGGGACTATACACTGTCCAAATGGTAAGCACAAAGCTATCTTTCGTCCACGTAATGTTTGCAGCGCAGTGCGTTGCGCCTAATTTGCCTAAACAATTGCCTGTATCAGTGAATGATTACGCGTGTATATTATTAGCACTAGGCCTGGAGTCTCAGCATGCTGCGATTTACACGGTTCCAGATGTTCCAAATGTGCAGTCGGAGCTGGTATACGTGTCGTTTTTAGCCACATACTGTGTAGCTGTAGCCGCTGAGCTATAGAACAGAGTTTCTCCATAACGAAACTTTAAACCTAACTATCGTGTGCTTTTCGGCCTTCGGTAAAAAAGTCGACATCGAATAACAAGAGAGAGAGAGAGAGGGTTTATTGATAAGAAAGGCAGAGAGGTTGGCAAATCAACACATGGAGGTAGGTACACGCTGCTACAGTATAAGAGCGAACAAAAATCCGCATTTGAACGATGATTGCTATGAGTGAAAAACGCACTTTTGCCTTGGTTCTAAATAGTTTTCCACTGCACGCGTAATTGCCTTGAGAGATTTTCACTTTCGCTGTAGACGGAACAATAGAGTTAGTTATTGCGTGCAAACTCCCTTTCCCGTTTGAAATTGCAGCTATCGATTTTTTGAGTCTGATCATAACCGTATAAAACGCTGAATTCGTTGTTCCTCGGTCCACGTCAGTTACGTGGCGGAAGTTTCGAAATGTACCGACCAAACCTCCTTATCATAACCAAACGCAAAGACAAAGACAAGGACAAGCAAATAGAAGGAAACCTTAATATGCCTTTCTCTTTAAGATGCCAGATATGTATCGAGAAGTGTATCCGACCGTTCGCATCCCGCTGTGACATGTTCAAATATTCATTTTTTTTCCGTTCACCATCGAAGAGTGGAATACATTGCCGAGTGATATTATATATGTGGGCACACGAACTTTTTGTTAAAAAAGTGAGTCTGCTCAAACAGTGAAGCTCCTAAAATAATTACTAAACCTTTAATTTGTTGTTTGTAGCAATTTATAAGCAGTGTATAATACCTGATCTTGCCTCTTTTAGGAATGTATGAATGCGCATGTTAATTTATTGTCAGTTGTTAGTGCGACTGCGCACTTTTCGTCGCGTCTCCAAGCAGTGCCTGCTTGGACCAAACTGTGCAATCCACTCTTGTTTGAGCCTGGAAATCAGGCTCACAGTATTGTAAATAAATAATGAATAAATAAATACCACCTAAACACCGGTGATAGTAGGATGGCACAAGGGCGCTATGGAACCCGAGCGCTGACTTCCAAGCGTTTAACTCTTGCTGGGGCACAATTTACAAACGCATACAAAACGGCGGCAAAAAAGAAAAAGAAGACACGATTGGAACGCAGTGATAAATGTTAGTTGTGTGCTGAAAGCCAAACATGTAATGGCATGTGCTCTTTCTTCGACACTGCGGCCGATGCTATGCTTCCACATCTTCTTTCTGCGCATGCTACGTACTTTAGCCATCTTGATGATTAAGGCCACAGTGTTTGCAAGTCAGCGCTCGTGTTGCTGTGTGCCCTTGTTTGGCCTATGCAGATTTCGCCCTGTTTAGGTGGTATGCACAACAATACGCCCAACAAGTTTCCACTCTTATAGAGGTTATTGAGAAATTTTAGATGTTATTTCGCTGTCGCGAAATGTCACCATTCATTTTCTGCTGCACTGAAAAGAAGTTTGCCGGTTTTCAAGGACCCGCTGCGGTGGCTCAGTGGTTAGGGCGCTCGACTACTTATCCGGAGTTTCCGGGTTCGAACCCGACCGCGGCGGCTGCGTTTTTAAGAAGGAAAAACGCCAAGGCGCCCGTGTGCTGTGCGATGTCAGTGCACGTTAAAGATCCCGTGGTGGTCGAAATTATTCCGGAGCCCTCCACTACGACACCTCATTCTTCCTTTCTTCTTTCACTCCCTCCTTTATCCCTTCCCTTACAGCGCGGTTCAGGTGTCCGCCGATATATAAGACAGATACTGCGCCATTTCCTTTCCTCCAAAACCAATTATTATTATTATTATTATTATTATTACTATTATTATTATTATTATTATTATTATTATTATTATTATTATTATTATTATTATTATTATTATTATATTATTATTGTTGTTGTTGTTGTTGTTGTTGTTGTTGTTGTTGTTGTTGTTGTTGTTGTTGTTGTTGTTGTTGTTGTTGTTGTTGTTGTTGTTGTTGTTGTTTGTTGTTGTTGTTGTTGTTGTTGTTGTTGTTGTTGTTGTTACTATTTTCAAGGACTCCAGTGAAAAAAGAAAACAGCAAAAAACGCTCCATTACTGGAGGCATCTTCGCATTCATTAGAAACTATGCCCTGGCCTACGAAGGGCTACCACTAGGAGATAGTGTATAATGCGTGTATGTTATGTTCAGACGGTTATCTTTTGGTTGACACCCCTTAATGTCTACACCAGGAGGATCGAGGTTTGTTTAAGTAAATAGATAACTTCCATATGCATAATAAATGCCGAGGAGCGTGTTGATAAGCGACCGCTTCCCCCTTGCCCGTATCGAGAAAGTGTCTTTTAACATCTCCGCCTCCATAAACGGGTCACTTGGACCATAAAAGGATCAGGATCATAAGAGGATCACTTGTCTACTGAGCCTGGGCATCCGGGCTCGAACCCGGCCGCGGCTGCCGCGTTTTGATGCAGGCGAATCGCAAAAGGCGCCCGAGTCCTGCGCAGTGTCGGTGCACGTCAAAGATCCCCAGGTGGTCGAAATTATTCCAGAGCCCTCCATTGCGACAAATCTTTCCTCTTCTCTTTCACTCCCACCTTCCTCCCTTCCCTGATAGCGCTGTTAAGGTCTCCACCGAGGAGTGGGACAGCTACTGCGACTTTCCTATCATCAATGCCAATTTTCTGGATCTCCAGTAGTTTCCTCTGTATCCGCGCCTGATACTATTATAATAATAATAATTGGTTTCTGGGGGAAGTAAATGGCGCAGTATCTGTCTCATATATCGTTGGACACCTGAACCGCGCCGTAAGGGAAGGGTAAATGAGGGAGTGAAAGAAGAAAGGAAGAAAGGGGTGCCGTAGTGGAGGGCTCCGGAATAATTTCGACCACCAGGGGATCCTTAACGTGCACTGACATCGCACAGCACACGGGCGCCTTAGCGTTTTTCCTTCATAAAAACGCTGCCGCCGCGGTCGGGTTCGAAGATACTATATCCAGGTTTATGAACCTCGTCCTCAGGGAAGTCTGCTCAATGGCGGAAATCCATAGGCAGGGTATTAACCACAAACTATTTCGTAAAAACTCCTAAATGACGGTCCTTTGTTGACGTGCGTGTGGTGAAATAGGTCAGCGACGAGTCAACCGCGGACTGCATTCGTGCTGATGATTCGGATAACTACTCTGTTCTCCGTTGCAGGCCCTTTACTTGGCTGTCTCCCTCTACGCTCCTGCGCTAGCGCTTTCGAAAGGTGGGAGGACGAATTTTTAAGTGTGTATGTGATGGAGTGCAGTGAACGTTATATGTATGCCCATTCCAGTGACCTGATTTCTCGAGTATTCTTTTTTTGTTTGTGCGAAACTTGTGCGTTGTAGTACATTATAGGTGCAAACACACCTACGTTTCAGTCTCAGTGATGCAATAATAATTGGTTTTTTTTTGGGGGGGGGGAAGGAAATGGCGCAGTATCTGTCTCATATATCGTTGGACACCTGAACCGCGCCGTAAGGAAGGGAGAAGGGAGGGAGTGAAAGAAGAAAGGAAGAAGAAGGTGCCGTAGTGGAGGGCTCCGGAATAATTTCGACCACCTGGGCAACAAGAGTGTTTTTGAAAGATATAAAATAAAAAGTAAAAATGGCACGTGCCAGCTTCCTCTAAAAAAGGTAAAAGACAAGGCACGGGATGCTTTTAATCCTTAACGAGCACTGATGTGCTGTGCGATGTCAGTGCACGTTAAAGATCCCCAGGTGGTAGAAATTATTCCGGAGCCCTCCACTACGGCACCTCTCTCTTCCTTTCTTCTTTCACTTTCTCCTTTACCCTTCCCTTACGGCGCGGTTCTGGTGTCAACGATATATGAGACAGATACTGCGCCATTTCCTTTCCCCCAAAACCAATTAATAATTAATAATAATGCTTTTAAGCTTATTTTCATTTCATCTGAACGCACCTTGTGTAGTCAGTGTAACAGGGCGAAACTTGGGTTAATCAATTAATCATTTTGTACGCGCTACTGGAATTGCAGAGTACGTGTGGTCAAGAAATAATAACGAAGCACACATGGAGCGACTTCAAGCTGTTTATTATAGGCTCGTTGACACGAATATTGTCCATTAAGGTTTATCTTTATTATAAGGCGAATGTCATTCATATATGCTGAAGATCAGTTCCCCGATATTTTTTTTTTTCATTGAGTAAGCGCTACGTCACTTTCTGCAAGAGTGATCTGTGATCTACGCGGAGGAGAGGCCACTGTTGGCACGATTCCAGCGCACGGACGGACTGCGACTTCGAGCATGAGCCATTAAAGGCTTTCGCCTTAATAATAGTTCGGGGAAGGTGGTGTGCTTACCGCCCTGAAGCGACAAATGGGCTATGAGAGACTCCGTAGTACGTGGAGGGCTTTGAATTTATTCCGACAGCTTGGGGTCCTTTACGGGGCCCTGACTTCGCACAGCACACGGCGCCATTTGCACTTGAACTCCATGGCCACGCGTTGGCATGAACAGGGATTCGATTCCGCGACTTTGTGCTCAGCAGCAGAACGCTAAAATCCGTAACACATCGCGACGGGTAGTTTTGTGGAAGATGGTGTAAGGTGTTGAATAAATGTGTGGTCTCGCGAGGTGGCCCCTCTTCCACTGCACCTCTTGGGAACGCACCGCACACGTGCAGCAGCTCTTACTGCACCCCCCCCCCCTCTAATTAGGACGTCAATGGTGGAGGTATTCAAAGTGAGCTATTATGTCTCTGTTTTCGCTCGCCTGTAGCCATTGTTAGTGCGATATGAAAAGGGCTCCCGCACCGCCGAAAAGTCGTTGTCTGTGTGGGAAGCCTGCTTCTGGCAGGTGGCACACCTGCCATGATGAGCAGGTGGCAACATTCCCACCGTTGTCTCTTTGTCTGTTTGTAACAAAAGAACTGTAGCGCAACCAAGACGAGCACATGAAAGAGGCACACAGACTAGCGCTGTGGTCTGTTTGTTTAGCGTCTAGTTGTGTGGTCTAGCGCTGTGTGTCTGTTTGTCTGCCTGGTCCCTCCGCGACCTGGAAGAGCTGGGTGCTAACCGCCTCGGTAGCAAGTGGGCCACCTAAGTCACGTGACCTTGTGACGTCATCAAAAACCTGCCCTCTGGAATGGGAGCGAACTGCCCACCGTGACAGGTTCGATTAATGATAAGTCGCGGGAGTTTCTCGGGAAGAGCAACTTGGTCTCACAAGTCCTACCGATGGCAGCACCTGCCATTGCAGGGCAGTGGCGCGTGACTTAACCGCTGCAGCCCTGAGCCAAGAGTGGTGTGAGGACTCCCAGCGATCTATGAATTCAGACAATGACAAATTCTAATGAATCACAAGTCTAAAACGATGCCATATCATGCAAACTTACATCATATGATATATCATCCAAGGAAAGCCAGTTCAAATCAAGCAGAACAGATAGAAAGGAAGCTAAACCATGAAAAACCATGGCTGACCATGCAAACGCTCGATAATTAGTGATTACACCCACACTAAACCGCCCGTGATTTTTTTGCACCCCTTTCACTTTGAACGAGACATCCAGGAATGTACCGTGTGTTTGGCTTAAATTTCACGGCGGCAGCAATGCCTAGAAAGCAATTTTTCTAAGCGTAGCCTGTTGTGAACGCTTGCAGAGAGACTGCGTACATTGTCGTGGGCTTCCACGTAGACTTTGGACAGAGGCGTAACCTTATGAATGCCAATATTTAGCTTCGCTCACTTATGCGCCGCCTTTATACCTAGATACGCTGTTGAGCTAGAAACATAATAGAAAAAGTAACGGCGTTGCATTTTACTTCCGCAGTCATGGATGCCTCTTTTGGGCGGCTGTGGCAGTTCTCGGAATCGTATGCACCAATCTACACCAGCATTGTAAGTGAAATTATATTTTCTTAAATTTAATATTTTCTAAGATTTCAGATTTTTTAAGATAGTATATAATCTGGCGGCGCTTTCAATTGCGTGATGTTTGCGTTCGATATAGCCGTTGGCTTTGGAATCCTTGTTTGCACGTTCACCTGATGCGCAGGGTGGCATCAAGGCGGTGGTGTACACGGACACCTTTCAGTGCGTCGTCATGTTCATCGCTTTCATTGTGGTGGTCAGCATTGGCTTCAAGGAAGTGGGAGGATTTGAGAACGCCTGGAACATCGCCAGGGAAGGCGCAGAATCGAGTTCGACAGGTAAGCGCGCAAAGTGGTCTGGAGAGGAGGTGTTTTTCGCATCACTAACGACACCTGTTTGCCGCGTGTAGAACTTGCATGCCAAACCAATCACGATAGGCAGTGAAGTATTGGCAGTCGTTGGGGAATACATCTAAGTACAGGGGAGATAGTGGCCACAGACGCTGACTACAAGAGTGAAACAACTAAGGGTATAAAATGCACCAGAGTGCATCCAGCAAGCACTCTCAGGTGATTAATAGCATTAAACATTGTAGAGAAAAGTACACATGTAAAATAGTTGTATCTTGCCTGTGCTTCCCTATGCGGCAGGAAGTTGGAGGGTAAATAAAAGGCTTGAAATTAAATTGAAGACGGCACAGCCAGCTATGGAAATGAAAATGGCAGGTGTAAAGTTAAGAGACCGGAAACTGGCAGAGTGGGCGAGAGAACAAACGCGAGTTAATGACATCCTAGACGAAACCAAGAAGACGAAATGGATGCGGGCAGGGCATGTAATGGGAACAGAATCTGACTTCCTTAGGGAGCGGCAACGAGTCAGGTGGGCAGATGAGACAAATCTGCGGGGGATAAGGGGGCCGCGGCTCACCCAGGACACTCTTAATTTCAAGGATAAGGGAGAGGTCCTTGTCTTCCAGTGGACGTAGTTAGACAGCTGCTGCTTATGACACGACACTAAATGATCTCATTCAGCGGATATAAGTCTAGGAAATGAGATAATTTAGGAGGTTTGTTGCGATGGGTCTGTAATAATAAGATAAACAGGCCGCTCTAAAAAATAGGCAGGAAAGGAAAGAAAGCACATGCATGGACTTAGCTTCACATATGTGTATAGCTTTAATTGCCCTGATTAGCTTAAAATAAGTCAGCTTTTAAATGCTAATTGGACGCAAAATGTCAGCGACATTAGTCTGCGCTTTGAACTAGCTTTGCACTTTTGAAATAATTGTATAACTCTTCACATTGCAGGCGCATAGTATAAGACGTCATCTGCATTTTTTCTTTTGCATAACATATAAAATTTAGTGAATTTAAATAAGTGAGCTAGCCTGTCCTTTTGGTGATGAAAATATTTAAATCGCTACCAATAATTCGGGACGGCAGCTTAGTTCATCTGTTATGCATGCATGCGGAGCATGAGAAGAAAGTAACGGTCGTATTTCTTCCCGTAAGAAAGTGCACGACCGAAGCGAAGATTTGGGCTGAGAGCATTTTTATCTGTGTGGTGTGATGCTAGACTCATCGGCTACGGAGTGACGTGCGCGCTCCAACGGACGCCGCGGCGTGTAGCCCTCCAGCGTGGGATGGGGTAGCCGTGTTCTGAAAATGTCCATTTTGCACAATTTTCCTCTTTATTTCGACAAACAAGACATTGATAAATGTAAAGCCTAGTCCCTGCTCTATTTGACGCCGCTCGAAAAAAAGTGATTGGAGGTGTATGTTCCTCAAAATTTGTGTTTTTGTCACCGTAATGCTCTGTAAATTTTCTTCGTTTGCGTAGACGCCCATTGTTCGTATCTTCCCTCGTTTTTTGATCAAACCTTAGGCAAGGCATCGAGACGCCGCTGAATTTAACGTGTGCGGAAGATCGCCTTGAACATATACTGTGAGAAAAAAAAAAACTCGGCGTGTTATTTGTACGATTAGTTACAACAAAAATGCGACTCCTCTCATTGACGGGCCTTAGGTCGCGAGGCTTACCGGCGCTGTCCCTAATTTCTGATAATGAGTATTTCACTGTTAAAAAATACTCAAGTATCTGATTAACTAAGTATTCCATCGCGAAATACTCAGGTTCAGTGTACAATAAAAGTTTATTACATAATGTGATTCGCGAATAAGTACACTTTGATTACAGGGTTCGAGATCACGAATGAATCATATTTAAAACAGAAAACCAGTTAAGTTAAGAACGCAGTTATGGTATCATTTGTACATCAGTGTCTACGGCCGGCAAGTGATTAAACAAAAACAGTGAGCCTTGTTCCTTCCTTCCAGCGCCACCCACAAGGTGACCGTGCGCCACACCATCTGGGGGCTCATCATCGGCGCGTGGTTCGCGAACTCTGCCAGCTACGCCACCAACCAGATGATGGTGCTGCGCTACTTGACCGTCAGCTCTCTCAAAAAGGCCAGAATGTGCGTACTACGCATGCGCGTCATAAAGCATGTGGGAGTCAATGCAACATGGCTTCCCCCTTTTCTTGGCGTCTTATCGATAGAGTGCTGTCCTAACTTAGCTTTGGGAAAAAAAAATTACTCGGAAAGCTGTAGCGTGCTATATCTTCGCAATAATTTGCGCTTGAAAATGATTTTGGCATTTGTGCACTTATTGATGTTTTATTTTTATTTAATGGCGTCCGTGATTATGAACAACAGCACAAGAAAGCAAGTTACTTCGTGAAAATTCACGTTCCAAAACTCTGCAGCACGAGAAAGAGGCAGGTCGGCGCCCGCGTGTGAATCTTCTACTTGGGCCCTGCGTATTTTTCGCGCTGTAAGCTTTTTAACGTGCGCTCATGAATATTTCAAGCAACGAGCAAGTGCCTAATATAATTGTGTTGGAACTGCTACTTGGGCTAGTTGGCATAGATTCACATGCTATGAGGCAGCGCACAGAGAGGACGGACTAGAAAAGACACACAGCAAGGCGCTAATATAATGTCGTACTTTTGAATCGCGCAGTTCAAAACTATCCAACTGTCTTAAGTAGACGTAGTATTTTAACTTGCCTTCGCTGCAAGTTCTGGTGAAATTACCAGTTTAGGATAGTTCAGACTGTACCAAGAAAATGGTCCCATTAGTGCGTAGCAATAATCGCAGCTTTCGCGAAGGTACAACATTAACCACTCGATTTTACTCGTTCCCTCGGTTCGCTTGCTTCGCTAAAAAAAAAATAAACGAGGCCATCTGCCAGAAGAGCCCCTACATTTCACTGAACCTCCTCAGCCACTGTTCTGCCTCAGATGCGAGGTATGGCAAGATGAAATAACTTGCTGCCGCAGTGTGGTGTGGCTGAACCTGCCGTACCTGTGCCTGATACTGCTGCTGAGTTGCTTGTCCGGGCTCATGATCTACGCTCGCTACGCCACCTGCGATCCACTGCTCACAAAACGGATCGACACGCCTGACCAGGTAAGCCCAACTTATTACTAAGAATTGACCTAAGTAGCTCGAAATGATGAGTAGCTTAGCTCTTCGGGCGATGCCCCTGGTCTGAGACCCACAGGCCGCGTTCGTACCACTTCGAAACGGTACGCTGTTGTGCAGTAGCCGTGTTGTCGGACCACCGCTCCACGCACTTGGTTGAGGTGCGCTTGGGAAAGGGTGAGTTGATTATGATCAGAGGTCACCTAGCTACCCAAGCACTCACAACATCAACAACAGCTTCACTGAGCGCAGTGCAACAAGCAATAAACTCTAAAGTTTCGCGCGTGTTGGGATCGGGGCAATGTGTTGACCATTCCAGATCTTTCTGCCTTTGCGTACGTGCGTAGAGCACGTGATATTTCAGTACACTGTAAGCTTCAGGCGCTCTATCTAGTTTAGCCGTGCGTCTGTCTAGCTTCAGCAAATATATCTCGCATTTCTATTATCTGCACTGAGGAGTTGTTTTTTTTTACTTCCCATCGACACCAAAAGTGATTCTTCATTTGTACTCGCATGCGTTGCCCCGACACCGGATGCAACCTTACATAATGCCGAAGTAGCCGTGCCCGAATACCATGGCTGGACAAGATACATGAAAGAAGTATCTTCAATACCGATACCTTTAAAAATTGTATTTCCGATACCGATTCAAGATACCTAACCAGAATTGATTTCTGATACAGATACTCGGTACTGTATCGTCGATACTTCGATACATCTCTAAAATCGCCAATAATAATGAAGCTGGTAATATTATTAGCTATCGCAGCGGTGGCCAAGTGGTTGAGCATCCGCCTCGCTTTCGGGAGGTGAGGGGTTCGATCCCCAGTGCCGCCGGGTACCCACCGGTGACAAAATGGGTACAAGCTTTCCCCTGGCCTGGTGCTCGGCTTATCGTGGGTGGAATGCTCCGGAAATGGGTCATTCACCCCACCTTGAGTAATCGATAATACATTGTGCCATAGTGCTCTTTAACCATAGATTATTAATATTATAGATTAGAATATTATTAGCAAAGTTCAGCACCGTTTCTGAAAATTTTTGTGCGTTTGACATAGCACACTGTACTTTAAATTGTAAGGGTTGATCCAGTCGCGCCTATTTCTTTACGCTCCACTGTGAGTACAGCTGGTTCCGTTAAGACTTTAGTATTAATGTTCTTCATGCGAATTGGTCCCTGAGCACTGAACGCATGCATACGAATAAAGTTGAAACTCTTTCTGATGCCCTTCATTCGTTACTGCAGTATTTACCGGTAGCCTTTACCTTTGCTGTGTCATAAAAGGTGCAAGCTTCGTCTGCTTGGAAAAGACGAACAGCTATTTCCCCAGGACTATGTTTAACAGGAGAGTGCGGTGTGAGCTAGTTGGTACGACATTCCTTTAAAAAAAGCTAGTTCACGCACGGGACACAGAAAAGAAGCAAATGGGACCAGCCCAGACCAGCAACTGGTTTATTCCACCGGCGACTCATTTCTACTTCAACAAACGCTGACTTCAACAACAAAGCGCCCGCGCCCGAAACACAAAATGCCATCAAATGCACAATCAACATCTCAAGCCAAGAAAATCCAGTTCCTTACTGTGCAAGTGGATGCGAGCCTCACTTACGCATATGTCGAGGCCAATTATCGCTATGTGCAAGGCTTCAAGAACTTCGCGCTCCTTTATTTTCCTCGCACCACCGATAATCTTTGCTTGGCCGAAAACTTACGTGCATGCTTCATCATCATGCCTGCTGGACCTCCGTTTTTTTTTTCTGTGTGTGTGTTCTGCAGGACTTCCATAATCTTAGCTGTAGAAAAGAAAGGTTCAGTTCGTTTACATAGAGTGATTTTTGGTTACTGCACTTTTACTCGCATGAAGCGCTTATAACCTTTTCCATAAGCTCAGCTCGATGTACTTCAGCATCACTAGCGCGGCTACACAACCACGAAGAAACGCTTAATTCAGTGCTCTGCGCGCTGAGTGCTTTGTATCGTGGCAACCAGTGTATTGTTTCCCCTCTTCGTCGCAGCTGCTGCCGTACTTCGTCATGGACGTACTGGCCCACAGAACTGGAGTGGCTGGTGTGTTCGTCACCGGGATCTTCATGGCTTCACTTAGGTGAGACCAGCATCTCAAATGGAATAAATACGTTGTAGCTACTGTAAGCGCGCTGCCCAACAGCAGCAATTTCGCTGCATTCGCTGATCATGCAACATCGCAGTTCGGTGTCCTCCGCGATCAACGCGCTGGCGACGGTGTTCTACGTGGACGTCATAGCCGTGCTCAGGCCAGACATCAAAGAATCCACTGGTTCGCACATCATGGTCGGCCTCGGTGAGTTAACGACCCTGACGTTCATGTGTTATGCTTCTGTGTGTGGACAGTTCTAGAGGAAGTATTTGTGTGTGTGCAACGGAAACATGTTGCCTATAAAAAAAATAACATTCCTTGCAAGATGACATACAGGAACAGTGATTTTTGTTCTGAGGCATGCAAAGAAAGAAGGAAGTGTAGAAGCTGCAGTTTAAAACACTGCAGCTAAGCAGCGACAGCTTTTTAATTTAAACGCGATAGTATTAATTTTCCCGTTCTGCAGAAAACCCGTGGTCGTCGTCGGCGGCGTTGTGAGCGAAAAATTTCCGGAAAAATCCGGAAAAATCTCAGGTCATGTTACCTGAAGCGTCGTCACAGCATGCCTTCCGGATTGATAGCAAATTGACCATGGTGGAAGGTGGCAGCTAAATTAATGCTTAGTCGCGAGAGGTTTCTCGGGAAGCGCAACCTGGGTCTCATGAGCGCCACCTGTGGCAGCACGTGCCATCCCCAGGGCAGTGACGCATCGCTTAACCCTGCACCACTGCGCCAGGAGCGGTGTGAGGACTACCAGGCATCTATGAATGTAAAGTAGAGAATGACCAATTCTTCATATACGTGCATCAAGTTAACCAATTAACGCCATCATGTCATACCCTTAAGCCGGACCTGAAGAGTATGACGCCCTTCAATTTTTTTATTTTGAGGAAAAGGCAGCTTTTATCGCGCCTGTAATAAAGGCGTCGTCTTGTGGTTAACTGCAAGTCGAGTAGTCATTAAGTATTGATGATGTCACAGAAATCACGCAGATGATGTGATCGCATAATATAGTGCATAACTGCAGACGAAAATTTAGGGACAGTTGAAGGCGCTACAGGACTTTTTAGCAGCTAGGATCTAAGCGTTACGGTGACCGCTCAATGATTCGAAATGTTGAGAGAGCTTGGATTTTTTTGTAGATAAGATAATGATTAAATGAGCGAAAAGTCAAGTCATGCTTAGAGAAAACAAAGAAAGTTAGCGTTTCATTTATTTTATATTCTTGAATATTTTTGACACATTTATGATTAGTAGGAACCTCAATGGTGACATAAATGTTTTCATACTTCTTCTGAGATAGTTAATACTAAGGGTTCGCCGCATCAAGAAACGAGTCAAGTTAAGAAGTAAGAGTGGAGGAAAGCAGGATTAAAAATACCAGCGAGCTATCTAGGGACTGGCCTATTCTTCCTCCTGCGCATCCCTGTACGTAACAGAAAGCCCTGGACCAAGCAATCCTAAATTCTCACTCAGGACTAGATGATGTAATAAAGACTTTGTCTCTCCCTCTCGCAGGTGTGTTCTTCGGAATGGTGTCCATCGCGCTGGTCGCTGTGGCTATGAACCTGGGAGACGTTCTCGCGGTATTGCATTCAATTAATCCCAAAAGCTTGCAATCATTTGCGCCTGAAAAATCGGTGCAGCATTCGTTCACACTGTGCAGCATGAGCGCACCGTTCCCTGCGCCCCGCATGAATGTTTCAGTACTTTTAGGATGGAAAATATAGCACCAAAGTTTACCGACGCCCCGACGCTCTTTGCAGGCGCAGTCGGCGATCAACAGCGGCATTGGAGGACCTCTGCTCGGCCTGTTCTCCATGGGCATGTTCATCCCACACGTCTCATCGAAGGTGAGATTTTGATCGGCTTTACCATCTGCTCTGTTTTTGTCCTAGGTAGCCAAGATTCTGAACGACTTAATGATCAATCAATCAATCAATCAATAAGTCAGTCAATCAATCAATCAATCAATAATAAGAGCACCTTTGCAGGTTTAATTCGACCATGAGCATGAGCATTCACATGTTTCCGCATTCGTCACTCACTCACTCACTCACTCACTCACTCACTCACTCACTCATTCACTCACTCACTCACTCACTCACTCACTCACTCACTCACTCACTCACTCACTCACGCGCACACACATGCACACGCACAAGCGCCCGCGCAGGCACGTGCGCACACATGCACACTGGATAACACGTACACATGCACATGTACACGCACACGGAATTAGAGTCTATATATACGTGAACTGCAATTTGCAACGCTAGCTGAGCGCCCGTATTACCTGTCTGGGACGTTCGGCAGTGGCTCACGTATCGACTCTCCGCTCACCGCGCACAGGGCGCCATGTTGGGGCTGCTGACGTCCTTGGGCATCGCCTTGTGGATCTGCATAGGAAGCCTGGTCAACCCGACAGTCTACCCGGCGCCTCCGCTGTCGGTGGACGGCTGCCCAACTCTGTACCGAAACGTCACCAACAGCTCTAAGCCTTACGTGGACCCCGTCCTGGTCGAGTAAGCGCCGCTCGGCTGAGTAACGCGGAGAGACCGTGGGCGAGAATTTGACATCTCCTTCGCGCCATTCTTTTCTTCCAGCGAACCCGAAGGGATCTACGCGTTGTCCTACCTGTGGCAGTCGCTGGTGGCCTTCCTCATCAGCTTCGCCGTCGGAATTCCCGCCAGCTTTTACGCGAGTGAGTAGGCTGACCACAGCGATTGAAGCTCTACCCGTGGAAGGCGAGACGAAACCCTCATTTGGGAGCCTTAACCAATGTCTCTGACAGAGCATAACCAGTTCGCGACGTACACAGCCACCCCTGATGTTTCCTTCAGCTGACGGAACTGCACGCAGTTGTAAGCTCCTGGGATTCGTATTCCTGGGATTGGGTAATCTGCCCAATAGTGGCAGTGTTCAGTCCACGTCACAAGTAGAGAGTGCATCCAGTGCGTGCCGCACGAGGTGTTTCCGCAGTTGCGTGGTGAGTTTCCAGTGATATACGAGATCTTTGGCAGCCAGGACGACCGCCCTGTTCAATTTATAGGCTTCTGAGACCTCCATTTGTGCACGTTAAGTGGCTCATGTACTTAGATTCCAGCTGCGCACACATTTATAGTCGTGCCTCTAGTTTTAATAATACCGTTATGCCTTTTCTAGTACCATGCGTTCAGCTAGAAGGGCAGATATCTCTTGGACTGATTAGTAGCTTCCGGAGAAAAAGGGCTTTTCAGCGCGCTGACGATCTCGGCAGTGAAGGGCGCCTCCTGCTCGAAGCAGGACACAAATGAGTTTGTTTTCGCTTTCCAGGCAGGAAAAGGGATGAATCCTCGCAGCAGCATTCATGGTTTAACCTAACTTAACCTGTGTAATTTCGTCATACGTCAGGCGGGCTTCGTCTAAAATTAGGTTAAAGCTGAGCACTTTCTGAAGGTTGGCTATATGTGGATGAGATTACGCATTTCGCGGTGTGAACTTTACGCAATCCAGAGAGACATCGAATAATAATAATAATAATAATAATAATAATAATAATAATAATAATAATAATAATAATAATAATAATAATAATAATAATAATAATAATAATAATAATAATAATAATAATTGGTTTTGGGGGAAAGGAAATGGCGCAGTATCTGTCTCATATATCGTTGGACACCTGATTTTGAAATCTCGCCTGTTACGTCTTTGCGTATTGTTACTGTTTTTAGTGTTCGGTTTAAATACACCGAAACTATTAGATTATTACATGACCAGTTTGTATGTAACGCAGTACCAGCCAGTAGCATCCATGACGCGAGGTTAATAATAATAATAATAATAATAATAATAATAATAATAATAATAATAATAATAATAATTGTTCTTTGAGGAAAGGAAATGGCGCAGTATCTGTCTCATATCTCGTTGGACACCAGAACCGCGCCGTAAGGGAAGGGATAAAGGAGGGAGTGAAAGAATAAGGGACGAAATAGGTGCCGTAGTGGAGGGCTCCGGAATAACTTCGACCACCTGGGGATCTTTAACGTGCACTGACATTGACATCGCGAGGTTGAGAGTTTCATCTCGAATTATGTGTGCGCATGCTGAGTTCCGTGACACTCTCAGGGTCTTACTTCAAGCTCTTCATATACCAAGGTCGAAAACGTAAAAACAATGACGTTCCTGTGATTTCTCAATGGATTCCATGGGTATTTAATCCCAACATTTGCGCTCCAGCAATATCAGCCCATCGCTCTAACTGATCACGTTGTTTGTTTACGTGGAGACAACGATGGCGCTCTCATTTCTCTTTTTCTGTTCTTCTGTTGTAGCTGCGAACGATCCGAAGACTATGAACCCCAAGCTAATCTGCCCAATAGTGGACATTCTGTTTCCGTACCTGCCAGAGAGGTACAGGAGACCATTTAGATTCAAGTTGGGACAGAACTACGTAAGTATGCCAGGGCCTTTTTTACATAGCGCTCTCCTTTACATCTTAGCTTGTTTTGCCTGACACTCTGCTATAGAGCGAGAGAGTGAGGGAGAGCAGGCGGCGAGGGCGCGTGGAGTTAGAGCAATGAAACGTGCCTTCGAGGCTATATACGGTATCACCTATAAGCAGTTGTTCGTAATGCTCGCGCGCCCCACTCTAAATGCCGGGTCGTTGCTTTCGCTCTGCTTTTGTAGCAATAGCACTTTTAGGTACGGGAACTTCGCGAAAATCGCGTTGAAGGCATTCCTGCTTCTGTCTCCGTGACAATCCATGGAGATGAGGGAGGCGGTGGAGTGGAAGTGTTGAAACGATTGTTGGTAGCTAATTGAATGCAAATAGCATTTTTCCGGAGGAACACGGCCACACAGAACAAGACAACACGGGCGCTGACGTTCGTCTGAGATTGTGCTTGTCAGTGTATTGGAACTCCGCAAAAGAAAGGAATAAAAAGATAATGAAAATTAAAAGACATCTGGCCGCGTGTTTCAGGGTAAAATTTAACTTGACAGATCGAAGTTGAGGTTGTTACACCGACCCTTACAAAAATTTTTTATATAGTCTATAGACTATCCTTTGACTTCTGTCTTTAAAGTCTATAGACTCTGAATAGACAAACCCTAGAGAACAATCTATAGGCAATACAATTCCTGTAGACAGTCTGTGAAAATCTGTAGAATTATGGCCATACACTTTTAGTAGACTTTTGTCTATAGACAGTCTATAGACTATGAATAGACAAAAAATAAATATCTATAGGAAGGCAATACAGTCTATAAGAAGTCTACAAACTGTCTATAGAGGCCGCCGCGGTGGCTGAGTGGTTATGGCGCTCGGCTGCTGGCCCGAAAGACGCGGGTTCGATCCCGGCCGCTGCGGTCGAATTTCGATGGAGGCGAAATTCTAGAGGCCCGTGTACAGTGCGATGTCAGTGCACGTAAAAGAACCCCAGGTGGTCGAAATTTCCGGAGCCCTTCACTACGGCGTCCCTCATAGCCTGAGTCGCTTTGGGACGTTAAACCCCCATAAACCAACAAACTGTCTATAGACCATTTTTGTAAGGGTCCTCAGCCTCAGCTTCCCTCCAGTTTAAAAGGCGCTGTTCGCCTTCAGAAACGGCAGTGTATAGTACTTCGGTCTGTCAGTGGAGAGAAATGCTGCGCGAGAGCGGCGTCTTGTCACTGCAGGATCGAACTGTCTTGCTAATTGAGTGGTGGAGTCTTGTCAGCGTATGAAACGATAACACCAGGCTGAATTAAGTTTATATTTTTTTCATGCTTTGTGATGCCGTAATGTTTTTGTCATCCTCGCTCGCAGATGGGCCCAGCAACGCCGCGCCCGAGCCTGAGCCAGGGGAAGAGCTGGCCTCAGGCCAACATCACCATTGCCGCCCTGCCTGTCGATCCAGAGTCCAAGATCATCGGTCTGAACGTGTCACGCATCCAGGCGCTGACGGAGCAGCTTTATCCCGAACAACCGTATCCACCGGTCAAACCTCTGCGTTCACCCAGTCAGTACTTCACGCACTTATAGCACCCCGTGCAGACATCGTAATTTACCGGCGATCAGGATTTTTGAAGAAGTGCACCGCCCTCTGGCGAGAGCGCGAAAATTCATCTGCTACACTGAAAACTGGTAGGAAAGACGAACATGTGAACACCGTAGGTGCGATCCGCTTCCGCGAACACCAAATACGCATGTGAGGTGGAAGATGTACAGGCTCGGACAAAAGTAAACGGAGCACGCTATTGACTTCCAAAACTTTTCACGCGTTGCCTAATTGAAATTGCCAGCAATGGTGTGTGCATACTGGTAGGGGACGCCAGTGCGCTTTCTCATGGATGAACAATTTTTATTCAATTTCTATAGAAAAAACGTGTTTGCACTTCAAAACGAAATCGCGTGCTCCGTTTACTTACGTCCGCGCCTGTACGCTTGCAACTGCTGCTCCTTGCAATTGTCACCGATACAAACTGCGCATTCGCTCTACATGCTGTCGTTTGTTGTCAACCGGTGAAGCGCAGGGGAGGGCAGATGAAAACAGGTTCGCGTGTGCAAAGCGACCATGTTCAAAAGGTGGTTTTTGGGGCCATATATGCGTTTCGATGGAGGCGAAGCGCAAAAGGCGCCCGTGTGCTGTGCGATGTCAGTGCACGTTAAAGATCCCCAGGTGGTCTAAATTATTCCGGAGCCCCCCACTACGGCACCTCCTTCTCCCTTTCTTCTCTCAGTCCCGTCTTTATCCTTTTCTTTACGGCACGGTTCGGGTGTCCGTCGATATATGTGAGACATACTGCGCCATTTCCTTTCCCCAAAAACCAATTTTCATTTCATTTTCATATGCCGGTTCATCGTCACCGCATCTCACATTAGTCTTCTGGCCTCCGGCATGAAGCGGTGAACAATGAGAGAAAAAAGCCTCAATAATTAGTGCATGAAATTTGCCAAGATTTAAAGGCAATCAGGCAAAAAACTGCATGTGGTAGTGTGTTTGCAGAGGAATGTAGTATTTGAAAAGAATTTACGGGCTGACAGTCAGGCAAACCAGCTCACTGAAAATCGTAGAATAAGTGGGTAGGCTTTCTCTATCCGCTGGAACGAATACCAGGCGACCGGATTGTAGAACGATGCATAAATATATATAGGGTGTCCCAGCTAACTTTAGCCAGAGTTTTAAAATATGCCGCGGCACTCTAAGACGATGCGACCAAATGCAAGTTGCTGGCTTTCGTGCGGAGCAACTCACCCTATTTTTCGTATTGTGCTTAATTGCATAATTAGTTAAGATTAACTACATTCGCAAGCAATAAAGATAGACGAAAAAGACCAATTAGAAAGTTGTAGAACGGTCCGCGAAATATCGAACTCAACAGTTTATTGCTTTCCATATATTAAGTATCGGCTTTTTTTAGCTCACTGCAAATGCCCGCGAAATACAAAAAAAAAACCGCGTGACATGTCCGCTTGCGCCGCGCGATTGCAGTGCTCTCAAACGTGCTCTCAATAGGCAAGCGGTATGGTTCCCTTGTGGCGCTTGATAGCGAGATGCAGACACAGTCCTTATTGCTTGCGCTCCCGTAAATCGCACAGCCAGCGCCTGCGCCGCATCCCTGTCACCTTTTTAAGCAGCAGCACACCGGCTAAATGATCTGTTCGTTCCCACACGGAACGTTTGAGAACACTTTAATCGCGGCGCCTAAGTGGACACGTCATGTGGTATTTTATTTCGCGGGAATCTGCAGAGAGCGAGAAAAAGCCGACACGTAACAGATGGACAGTTAGAAACTGATCAGTTGCACGTTTCGCGGACCGTTCTACAACTTTCTCATTGGACGTTTTCGCCTATCTTCGTTGCTTGCGAAGTTGGTTAATTAATTTCGACTAATTGTGCAATTAAGCACAATACAAAAATAGTGTGAGCTGTTCCATACAACAGCCGGAAAAATGTATTTGGCCGATAGGCGCCTGGTTGCAATTATAAATTTGTAGCCGGCCGTTAGTAACAGCCTTATCAATTTTTAGAATTTCGAAAACACGATTACCCTCGACAAAATTTGGCTATTTCGACTAGTTGCGTGCACTGGAGTGGTTGCTTTGCCTACATGCTTTTTGAAAATGCATGTGTTTTGGCATGATGTAGAGAAAATAAGTTGAGTCACAGCGGCGAGAGCAATTGCGTTTTCGAGATTCTAAAAACTGATATGGCTGTTACTAACGGCCTGCTACAAAGTGCTAATTGCAATCAGGAGCCTATAGGTAATAGTTAAATTGTTAACTATTAAAATTTAGTTAATCACTTTACTAGTTAACAATATTCGCCTTCGCCTGTTTTCTTACGTCTGCCAACGCTGGTATTACTATGCCGCTTCTCTTTACCTTTCCGTGAATAGTAGAACGTCCCTTAAATGGAAACCTCACCTGGGCTGATTTATTTTTTAAACTTATTTTTAAAGCACACGCGTCACCTGTTAGTAGATCAGCGCCTTGCGCTCTGGGCAGCGGAAACTTTCCGTAGGCGAGGTAACAACTCGCAGCCGTGAGAGGTCGCGTCCTTCGTTGCTTACATGTTTCCGTCGTAAGAGCACCGGAAGTTTGCATCAGGGTTACGCTTTCGGCAGGCGGACAGCGAATGCAACGTTGCCAGGCGTTTATGTTGTTCTTCACGCAACCACGACCTTTTGCGATTTCAAAACCACCGGATGCTGCGATGCGCCGCTCGAACATTCCAGGCCGTTCACCGCCGTTCGCTCCCTATTTCGACTATGCAGTGCGAGTGAACTCCAATCGCGCCTATTTCGTGAGGGCCAGGGTGGCGTGAAAACGAACACAAACCGTTCAAACTCTAAAAGCGTTGCTTGGCACGAGCGTCACGCCATAACTTGTATCAGGAAAAACGGGGTTACCATAAGGGAAAGACTCAAGCTAAAACGGTTGAAATTGGACTGAGCAGAGTGCAGCGGTTCATAGGAAGAAGTGATGATGTGATTAGGGTGACGGCTGAGAGACATAACGAGAGTAGCGTGGATTAGAGCATAAGTGCGGGTTAATGATATCCTAGCTAAAAATCAAGTTTAAATGATCTCGGGTGGGACGTGCAATGAAGAGCAGAGAAAGTCCAGCAGATGGCGCTGGTCTGGTGAATACATAGATGTCTTAGAAACGTATCTTCCAGTTATGTACTGAGGCGTTCATGAATATGGTTTGATTACGAGCGTGCAAATTAGAAATTTTCCAGTTATGAGAGTTGCGAAGTTGTCCGCAACGCACTCAACGTTACAGAGGCCAAGCCGCATCTAGTTGCCCAATAGACCACAGCTTCTGCTCTCTAACCGGGTTCAACAGTAGTTCTACCACAGCTAATTTCTTTCTTCAGTAAAGGTTGCTTCCAGCGCCTTTGGAGACACGTGCGGTTTGGGCGACCAGAAAACAACGCCCTCTCCCGCGAAACAAGCTCAACCGGCACGGGTTTAGCATCAGGGGTGTCCATGAAACGCTGTAACACGACAATGGCTACCCATTGTCTGTATGGAAGTGCTGTGAGAAAAAGGCAAACGTCACAAAAGAAAAAAGTGCGAACACTTCCTGGCGGTACGAATGTCACGCAACGCGTTGCACAGAGATATCAATGCGAGAGCTTTCTTTATGCACGGATGCGCGCGGCTATGCCGCCACATGGGGTGTTTACGCGCGAGCTTACCGCTTCGTCGAGCTACCGTCACAACGCACCCGCAGTGCATGTCTAGACTAAGCGGGCAGAGCGCAGACATCATGCACGGACGGGGGCGAGTACATCGCTTGAGCGCCACTCGCAAAAAAAGCAACCGTATACACACATTCCGCGGCGAGAGATGGCGCTTGTAGGATGTGGCCGCTAAAGTGGCAGCGCTTACGACGCAAGTGATTAGCCGTGTGCTAAAGCGTTTCATATGTGAGACGTGTAGCTCGGATGCAATTCACACTTTGAGTTCTGTAGCACTGACCGACAAGCTATACGCTCGCAATGAGGGAATTTTGCTTTTAATGTGCGCGCAAATCTGCCGTGACAGGAATATTAAGGTGGTGGATTATTCTTTGTGTGCTGCACTTTTAGGCTGCTCTATGTAGGCGAACTTGCGCGATGCATTATTTATTTCATACATTATAGAACAAACGAGGTGCGTGATCTTAAGTTTATTTATTACTTGATTCACATTTAATATTATTTATTTCATCATGTGCCCCTACCAAACATCAGCTACGTATCGTCAGTAGCGCATGAGTTTGAAAAGCGTGTGTGCATTTCTTATAAGGCAAACTTCCGTTATACTGTCAAACCCATCTGAGACCGCAGCTTGCGTTCCTTATAACTTTGTAACTTGTACACTTCCTGAGAAATAAATACTGCTGAACAAAGGACGACGCTTTTTTTTACTTATATAATATATATTAAAGAGAGGTTGGTGCATGACAGCGGTGTAGGCTACTCTTTTCACATATTAGGGGAAACAACCTGGACTGACGATATAAATATAAATCTCAAGAAAGCCCGACACAACTACAACATACGCTGCACACAACGTATAGGACACAGTGCACATGTCAGAAGAAATAAATGTGAGGGAGCATGACTGAAAAAGGAACGCATTCTTTTGTTCACTAGAGCCCAGATTGTGATGTGCCCGCAGGCGGTTAAAGACCATAAGCTGTAAAAGATGGTTTAGGGGAGTTTAACGCCCCAAAGCGACTGAGGCTATGAGAGACGCCGTAGTGAAGGGCTCCGGAAATTTCGACCACCTGGCGTTCTTTAACGTGCACTGACATCGCACAGCACACGGGCCTCTGTAATTTCGTGTAATATATATATATATATATATATATATATATATATATATATATATATATATATATATATATATATATATATATATATATATATATATATATATATATATATATATATATATATATATATATATATATATATATATATATAACATAAAATAAGAAGTCTCAGATGGTCCTGAAGTCAAGTAATAAACATAAACATTGGTTTTCATTTTTTACGATATATATTTATATCTAATAATGCGCTGCAAAGAAGTCATCCTTGATGTATGTATATCACACACACATGCATACATACTATAAACTAGACTGACACACTTTTAAAAACATATGGGTTTACTGACGTTTCGACTGGGGACGAGTCTTCATCAGAGTTGTAAAAGATTGTTTCAGATCAATACTTATAGTGGTTTGAAAGAGGCTGCTACAATGTGGTTCACTTGTCTGTTTCCGGTTCACTTGTCTGCAGCGTGCTTAACGTTTTTAGGCACGCGGATCAAAACAATAAACACACTGCACATTAAGCGCTGCGTTAAGCACATTAAACACAAGAATAAACTATGTGAGGGAATATTCCGGCTACTTGTCGAAATCAGTCCAAGTACAAGGACTGCGTACGGCACCTGGGACGTCGGCGTTGTTCTCGACAGACAAATCTGTTTGCGGCGTCTCATGCACGATTGTGTTTCTCTTGTTGCACGTAGGGTCGACGCCCCCGGACCCAGGGGCGTCCCCAACTGGAGTCGTGTGCCACCAGGAGCCACAGTTCTCGTTCCCAGCTACACGTCGAAGGAACTCGAGTAACCGCGGCGGCACCCACGGCAGCAGTTCAAGGCTGTAGAAAGACCATCCCCACTTCTCTCTTTATCACTGCAGTGTGCTGTGCGGTGTCAGCGAAGGTTAAAGATCTCCAGCCAGTCGGAATGATCGCAGAGCAGCCCTTCTCCCCCTCCCTCCATACGACGGCTCTCTTTCTCTATTACCCCCTTCTTTCACTCCCGCCATCATTCCTTCCCTTACGGTGCGGTTGAGGTGTCTACCGAGTATAGTAAGACAGCTACCGCATGATCACTTTCCTTTAAATCAATTTTCATTTTCATTGGAAGCGGTCAAAGGTCAACTGGATAAAACTCCGGCCCTGAGTGCCGCAAAGGAACCCCTTAACACTGCCAAGGAGCTCATAGCCCAAACGTTTTTCTTTTTTTTTATTTCGTCGCGAGTGAGCGCGATGCGATTGTCACTCGATTGATTGGGGTTTGCTTGTGAACGCGGCCACGGATGGCCCTGCCGTTAGAGTCACTGAAAGCTTTAACCTACCGCCAGGAGGAATTCTGCGGAAGACTGTCATGTTCTTCGAGGCAGGGGCCGTCTTTTAGCAAGAATCTTTCAAAATGGAAGGCTGCAAAAAGTTTCTTACTGCTTGACATCATTTTTACAGCGAGAAGGCATTTAAGGAACGGCATCAGTGTAATCATTCCCCGAAGAAGAAGAAGGACAGGAAGGAAGAGAGGAGTAAATACCTCATTGGGATTATCTACTGAACCTTGGCCAATCCCCCTGCGTGGGTATGTGCCATGCTTACTAAGGAGAAGAAGAAGAAGAGAGGAGTTCAGTTGCGCTGAAAGTTGAGCTGTTGTATGCTACAGGCGGGATTAGCATTGCTTATTCTGTCGGCAATTGCTCCACCGTAGCGTCACTTATATGTTAATAATGACCTCAACCTGTCGGATCCGCCCAGCTATGCGCACAGTCACTTAGGATAGTACATATTCCACTCCCGCAGTCACCATCTATGCACGCATTCACTCACAGTATAACATAGACCACTCCAGAAGACACCATCTACGCACACATTCAATCACAGTAGACCATAGTACGTTCCTGTTGTCACCATTTAGAGACAAGATCAGTGTCCTGCAGAAATGTTAAAATAAGGCATGCAGACCCGATTCAGCATGTCTGCCTTCCACTCCAGTAGACAATGTGCTGAACTCTACTGTTAAGGGTTCCTGTCTTCTTGAAGGAAGCGAACATCACATACCTTTCCGCGTTGTACCCTGGGCAGTACATAATATAATGTTCTATATCCCCACGCACACACAGCGGAGACGATGCCATGACCGTCTTATGCACCCAGGCAGGAGTACGAGCAGAGCCCGTGCGAATTCGATGTAGTAGAGGGGCCTGGGATGTTCTCAGTCCCTTGGTCACACATGGCTTGTGGAAGCACTCCTCAGGGTACTAAAATGGAAGAGAAGAAAGCGAAAGGTATCATAAAGCATTGGCTGTGCGATGCAATAAGCAGTGAAGAAGCAAACTAGTGTAACAAAAGCAACACAACACCAAACTTTGTATGTGTCACTTGTACTTACTATCATTATACACTGTCGTCATCTAAGGAAGCACCTCAACAGCAGCCAAAACAGATACCAAGCTTCCATCCTTATGATAGCTCCTCGTTGTATTGAAGGCGTCAAGCTATAGCAAAGCAGCCGATATTGTAACTAAACAAAAAAACAAATTCAAAGAAAACGTTTTTTCGACGACTGGCATACAAGCAATTTTTAAGGATTTGATTTTATATCATGACTGTTGTTGTTGATTTATTAAAGGATACATTTCTCAGGAAATGAACCCACTGGGCTTGATCACTTGACCCTAGCACACGCCTTGTTGTAGGAAGAAAAAATTTGCGGACAAATCCGCGCTACGCCTAAATTACGCCGCTGCAGGGATGCCGGCGTGCTGTTCCTTGTTTTGATCGCATGCATACACAAGAAAGGTTCTCACTGAACATTATTTTGTGTACTATTTTATTTGTGTCACTTGTAAGCACCCACGTGGCAGCATCGATGGCGTAACGTGTACCAGAGTCTCTTTAAGGGAGAGCGTTGTTGGGCGAGTCGATCAGAGATTTCAACAAGAGGTACTGCGCACGCAAAAACAAGGACGAGAAGGTTAACACAAGCGCAGACCCGCGACTGATAAATTCGACAGAAAAAACACGTTTTATACCCTCGAAAATGCCATGTCTACGACCACTCACCGTTCATAAGTCTTCCTTCTTTCTCGTACAAGTTAATCGACGGGTCACTGATACAGACATCCCCACCTTTTCTTATGAAAAACGCCTCGGCAGGTTCACGTGCGACCTGAGCCTTGCTTCTCCTTGATATTTTTTTTTTCATCAAAGGCGGGCACGGCTTGTCGCGAGCAGCCTCGGGGCATGCGCCGCAGAGCAGGAGTAGATTCGACCCTGTTTTAGACCACATCGAAACTTGGTGCTCCCGTAAACGAACATTTAAACATCGGCCCGTCTGACCGATGTATACCCTTCCAAGGTTAGGGGAACCTCATAAACAGCTCCGGTCCGGCACCAACGTAAGGGATGGGATGTCTCTTCACGCAGTCTGGCGCATTCTTCCCTTCGGACATGACGCGAGGGCACAATGAGGCCAACTTGCACGGAGCAGAAAACACCACCCGCACACCGTAACGCTGCACCAGATTTTTAAAATTGTTCAAATTTTCAAATTTGTCAAGTGTACAATTTTAACTTGCTCATTTTTCAAAATTTTTCACAAAATCAAATTTTTATCCACAGATCAGTCGCGAGTCTGCGTTTGTTCTGTTAACCTTCTCGTCCTTGTTTGTTTGTGCGCAGCACCCTTTGTTGAAATATCTGTCTCTGGACGCAAGTGCTTGTTTTTAACCCCAAAGCTTCACTACGTTTGGCAAAGCCGATTTCACCATGCGTTGCCGGTTGACCTTAAAGTGAGAGCCAGAGGTCAAGTGTGGCTATAGGCCTTACCATATGTGCTCCACCGTGGTGTCGCACCACTTGACTTTTGACATTGACCTTCGACCTTGACCTTCCGATTCGCCGGTAGAGGGCGGTAGAATAGGCCGCAGCGTTCATTGGGTGACCAACCTCTCGCGATGAACTATTAATTTAAATGGCACCTGCCAGGGTGGCAGGGTGAGCGCGCTGACCATCCAGTGTGCGGAACGCACCTCAACGTTACAGACGCCAAGCCGCGTCTACTTGCTCGATACACTACAGCTTTAACTCTCTAACCAGGTTCAGCAGAAGTTAAACCGCAGCAATTTTTTTTTAATTTCATTTACTTTTCAATAGTGGGACGCGCTCCAGGGGAAGTCAGTCTGGCGGAGACAGGGAACGAGGACGCTAGGGTTGGTACAAGCATACCTATAGACAATTTAAGCGTACAACGAGCCAACCAGACACACAAAATATATCACACACGAAGAGATCAAAGGTGTGCACTACAAGCACATGGTAGCGCGGACATGAGCACGCGCGAGGCAGGCTAGGAACGCGCGTGCTCGAACGCAGCGAAGAACGCATCGCAAGAGAAAAAATAAAAAAGCGAAATGTTTCATATCTCTCATGGGTCACCTCTTAAGGATGTTGTTTATTGATAAATGGATAGAATTTATCTGTCGTCCAATGTCTTTTATGTTAATATAACCGCCAGGTGTCCCCGGGCGGCGCCTAGAGGACGAAGAAGTCGGAGACGCGCGTGCTCTTGCAGATGGGACACTGATTCACTGCTTGTGGCCTGTGCCTAGCCCTTTTGGTTCCGGAAGCTGTTTGAGACATTTTGTGGTGGAGTGCGCTGGGTAAATCGCCCTGGAATATGTCGCGAACCCCTTTTAACACCGAGGACCCCAGACCTCTCCCTGTCGACACGCCAGTGCACCGGGTCAGCAGCCGAAATCTAGGACTGCCCCCTGAGCATGGGCTATTGGAAGCTACCTCGGCGCCTGGCTGACTGCCTCCTGAGCACAGGCCATTGGAATCTACCTCGACGCCTGCCCCTTAACCAGTCATGCAAGGCGCCGCGTACTACACTCTCCAGAACCCACGGCTACCAAAGTCATTTCACGGGACTCCGCTGCAGGACGTGGATGAGTGGCTCCTCCAATTTGAACCTGTCGCCGCATTTAACCAAATGGGATGACGCCGCCAAGCTGAGGAACATTTTCTTCAGCTTGGAGGACGGTGCTCGCACGTGGTACGAAAACCGTGAGGACACTCTTTCATCATGGCCTGAGTTCCGACGTCAACTGCTCGCCGCGTATGTCAGCGCTGATCGTCGGGAGCGAGTTGAACGCGCCGTGCAGTCCCGCATGCAAATTCCCAGCGAAACGGTTACCATGGCCGTCGAAAACAGGACGCGGCTCTTCCAACGGGCTGACTCAACAGCGCGACCTCCGCGCCTACTGCTCCAGTACAAAAGCTGCTTCGAATCCTCCTCAAAAGTGTGGCAAACGACGATCACGAAGCATCGGATCATCACTTCAGATGACGCTCGCCCCATACGACAGCAGCTGTACCGCATTACCCCGAAGGAACGCGACGCCATCCAAACGCAGGGGAAGGAAATGCTTACAGACGACATTATTCAGCCCTCTAAGAGCCCGTGGTCGTCGCCCGTCGGGCTGGTTAAGAAGAAAGATGGGACACAGCGCTTTTGCGTGGATTGCCGTAAGCTGAGTGCCATAACGAAAAATGACGTCTACCCGCTGCCCCGCGTCAATGACTCGAAGACTTCGCCGCTCCAAGTATTTTTCGTCGATCGACCTAAAGAGTGGATATTGTCAGATTGGGATTGATGAACGTGACCGCGAAAAAAGTGCCGTCATCACTCCCGACGGCCTATATGGATTTAAGGTGTTGCCCTTCGGCCTTTCCTCTGCGCCAGCGACGTTTAAGCGCATGATGAATACTGCCCTGGCTGGCCTCAAATGATAAACCTGTTTAGTTTACCTAGATGACGTGGTGGTGTTTTCAGAAACCTTGACCAACACCTTGAAGACCTGCGGACCGTGTTGGATGCCCTGCGGTTGGTCGACTCGACACTTAAACCCGAGAAATGCCACTTTGGCTCCAAAGAGCTCAAGTTTCTCGGCCATGTTGTGAGCGCTAACGGTGTAAGACCCGATCCCGAGAAAACTGCCACCGTAGCCGAGATTCCCCATCGTAATAAAAAGAAAACGCTCAAGCGCTTTTGGGTTTGTGTGCCTACTATCGCCGTTTTATCGCTGACTTCTCCAAGATCGCTGAACCCCTCACCCGTTTAACACGTGACGATACACCGTCCGTCTGGACTGCCGAACAACAGGCTGCTTTCGCAGAGCACGCCGACGGCTGCACACTACCCCTGTGCTTGCTCACTTTGATGAGGAGGCTGCTACCGAGATACACACCGACTCTGGCAACATCGGGCTTGGTGTCGTCCTCGTTCAACATCAAGAAGGCGTGGAACGTGTGATCGCGTATGCGAGTCGCACACTCTCGCGCACCGAAATCAACTACTCCACATTGTTTTACGACATGGCGCCCGTCCTTCGTCATCACCGATAGGGGCACCGCGTTTACAGTGCAGCTCATGCACGAGGTGTTCCAGCTTAGTCACACGACCCACGGCAAGACTACTGCATACCACCCGCAGTCAAACGGGCGCACGGAGCGCCTCAACAAAACCTTAGCGGACAAGCTCGCAATGTACGTCGCCGTACAGCACAAGATTTGGGACGAGATTCTCCCATATGTGACGTTTGCCTACAACACGGCGGTTAAGGAAACGAGTCGCTTTACGCCGTTTCGCCTCGTCTACGGGCGTGATGTCCAAACGATGCTCGACGCCATACTTCCGTGCCCCCCTGACGACAAGGCGCTCACGCCAGACGCCGAGGAATTTACCCGACACGCAGAGGAAGCCCGCCAACTGGCCCGTATGCACATCCGCCGGCAGCAGGCAACGGATGCAGAACGCTACAACCAACGACATCGCCATGTCCAGTACCACCCCGACGACAAAGTGTGGGTATGGACCCCGGTACGTCGCCCCGGCCTGTCGGAGAAGCTCCTGAGCCGTTACTTTGGACCTTACACAGTTCTGCGCCGCATCACGGATGTGACGTATGAAGTCCTCCCCGATTGCACTCTGCCCAGTTCGCGCCGTCGACCGCAGCCTGAGGTCGTGCACGTACTGCGTATGAAGCCGTACTTTACGCAGTAACGGGCGCCTCTTTCACGCTTGATTTTGTTTTATTTTTGCCTGCAGTCGTTCGGCGGCCCGTGATCGTTTGTTCGCTTGTTTTACTTCATCCCGTTCGCTTAAAGTGCGCCCACGTTTTTGCTTTCTTTTTGTGGGGAGGGGGAATAATGCCGCCAGGTGTCCCTGGGCGGCGCCTAGAGGACAAAGTGAGACGCACGTGCTCTTGCAGCTGGGACGATATTTTATTTCCTCCTTGTTCTTCGCTGCGTACGAAATTAGACCAGGTTTTAGCAAAGCTGTTAACGTTCTTGAAGCACTAATTACAGGCCGACTATTAGATGAACAAGCGCACTTCGCATAGGTTAGGTTCAAAATTCAGCGGAAGCTGTAGGTTGGCAGCTGTCTGGCTTTAGCTGAGTCTAAGGCTAGGGCTGTCTAAGGCTAAAATGTCTAAGGTCATGTGCCCGGCGTCTAAGATCTACAGACTTTGTGGTAATGTAGACTACCACAACGATTCCAACATTCGCACAGTCACGTGACGACACGTGACCTCACGTGGCCAGTCAGGTGACCGGATGTTGGCGGTAAACGCTCTGAATCCGCCGGGCAGGCTTCCGTGTAACTGCTTTGGCTGTAAGAAAGAAGGAAAAGAGCCGGCCAAGAGTAAAAACCGCAGCCTTTATTGAGGACCGCACACAGATGTTTCGGAAGTGCAGCCGTTGGCATTCCGTGCGATTTCCAGGGTGGACGTAGCTTTTCGGTTTGTTTATTGCTGGTTATTTGCCATTTCACATATAGGACCCATAAAATAGGCTCGCTAGAGGCTTGTGTAGTCCCTCATAAAACCTTCAGCCGCAATAAAGGGCCCAAACGTTGCCTATTTCTATCGATGTTCTTTCCCCTTGCTTCCGAAAGTAATTACGAAAGAGAGATAAACTTCTTACACAGGATCTGCGAAAAGCAAAAACACAGGGAAAAAAAGCTGGTATTCAGTGAGCACACTATGCTGTGATTACAGCAGAGCTAAACTGAAGACACGCGTTTGGTTGGCGCTATTTAATACAGATTTGAATACAGAAAAAAATGGCGACCTTTTCTTTCGTTATCTCCAAACGTTCACGTGCATGGATTGCCTGTTGGTTGAACTGAACTCTCGGAGTAAACAAAAATGCTCCACCCATCTCAAACTTTCACAGGAAAGCTATTCGAAGTGCTAAAGAGCACTAAAACAAGTTACCGGAAGCATAAGTAACTTAGTTGGCAAGATGGCGTCTCCAAACAAAGAAATTAGGTAGTCGCTGACACCATATATTATTTGGTTGTTTTGCTACGCCGGTGGCGATCGGGTCTATCGACAGCAGCGATCCTTACATGTCGAGGGGCTATCATTCAATAAAGTTTTCTCGCATGACAGCATTGTATGTTAGCGTGGCGTGTTGAGATTGTTGCTCCATCGTTAAATCAATAATTGTAGCGCAGCCGAAGACGAAAGACACAGTAATAGAGACAAACTGAACGAGCGCTCGTGCCGTTCGCTCTGTTACTGAGCTTTTCGTCTTTTGCCGAGCTACAATTATTTATTGAACTAGTATGCAATATTTGCTTAGCTGGCGCATGAGCACTGGCCATTAATGATGATGACGAGAGTGATAATAATGATGTTGATGATAACCACCATCCGCCAAGGTGAATTCGCTGCAGGACAAAGGCATTCCTCTTTAAGTCAGCCGCGGCCATGTATGCTTCGCAGCCAACTTATTGAGCTAGTCACTCCATCTGGCCGTTTGCAGTCGTAGGTTGCGATCACTTCCCCTTAGCATCCAATCTGCCTTACATGCGTGCTGCCCATGTCCATTTTGGTCAGTGACGAGTCCCACCCACGTTACATTGGTGAGTATCGCCTCTGCGTTTTGAAGCGACCGGTAGCAACAGCGAACAAAGGCAGCCATTATTTCTTGCTTTAAGCAACTAGGTGTACATTTTTTCCTCGTGCTGAATGTGCTAAAATATGCCGCACTATTCAATGTCACATTTATCTCTCGAGAGAAATTACGTGAATTCTGAAGGACATTGAGACCAGTACCGCTACGCACGTGCATAAAATATACAGCCAGAACCTCTCGACACCGGCAGTCGCGCGGTCTAGCATAGCAAGAGCTTTCGGCATACATATATCATCCAGCGACTACGCTGCTGGTGCATCAACGAAGCGCACGCTGTAGTCGCAGTGAGTCGCTGCAGTCATTCGTGCGGCTACTATGGAGGGAACCGGTTCGCGCTGGAGCCCTGCGGTTGTTCCGCAGCCGTGAGCGCTTGGCCCAAGCGAAGCCCCTGCTATCTCTGCGTCGTCCCCAGCCCGCGCTCACAGCCAGTCGCTTCATGAACGGAAGCCGTAAAAACTACACGCGCTCCATGCATCCGTGAGACGGGTTTGCCTCTGACAACGTTTGTCGAAATAGCTTCCTGTCAGCTGAGGGCGAACCTTGGAATCAAGCCTTTCCAGTTCCTTTCTACAAACAGTCTTTTCGCCCTCAGCGGTGGCTCGATGACATTGGAGAGAGTTCGGCTGCTTGTGCCAAGGGCGCGGGTTGCATCCTAGCTGCGGCAGCTGTACTTGGATGGAGGCGAAATACAAAAAAAGAGCCCTTATTCTGTGCGATGTCAGCGCCAGTTAAATAGACCAAGGTTGTCTAAATTAATCCATGACGTTTCGGGACGTTAAACTCAACAATCATAGCCTTTCTTTTCAATAAAGCAAAATAAAAATTGATCAGGAGTATGCGTGGGTTTCAAGCACAGGCAAGCAAGCTACGTCAAGCACAGACAAGGTCATATTTGGGCCAACCGCTCTTTTTTTAGAGGAATTGTCATCTGCGTCTCTCATAGCCTGAGTCGCTTTGGGACGTTAAACCCAGGGCCCCCTACAAAAAAAAATAATTGTCATCTGTTGCTATGACCTATATGGTATATAGGCTAAAGATTTCCAGGAATAACTGGAATGCCTTTTTTGTTCGCCAATGTTGCGTTTATTATTATCGTAACTTTGGCCCTTTTTGTACATTGTTAATTTATCAACTGTTTATATAAAAGCCTATACACCTGATTAGTAGCCATTTATTTTTCTAGAAGTTATTTATAATGAGTGCCTATCCTTTTCGGGTTTCAGTTTTTTCCGAATTCGGCGGCGGCAAAAATTGGGCGATTATTTTTTGGCTTAAATTCGGGAACAAATAGGGTTATTCAGCAAAAAAGTTTAATAATTTCGTTTTCTTTGGGCCTTTCTTTTTGTAGCTATCGACAACCTATATAAGCGTTCCTTTTTGTATGGGAAACAACATACCCTCTCTTTTGTTTATTATTTCAAGAGCAGTACCGAAATGGAATGTTGCACAGAAACTATTTGCCGCTTTCGGTACTTCATTTTTTCCAAAATATATTAATACTTCAAGTACATAACCACCTCTTGCTCAGCACGTCGTACCGGCCTTCCCTTTGACCTGCTGCCTTTGCTCATGCACCGCAGAAATATTCACTCCTTGTCACAGCTGCAATTTTAAACGCATAATCAATCAATCAATCAATCAATCAATCAATCTTTATTTTTCGGTGCCCAGGAACAACCCAAAGGTCTTGGTGCTGGTACACCATTCACACGCACAAAATGTAAATTTATTTCACTACAAAGGAAGACACTCAGGGGAGGTAATGCAGCAGTCAAGGCGATAGAAAAAAAAAGACATATAAACTAGGCGTGACAGCAAGCATGAAGCAAAAAAGCGAAAACAGCGGTAAATGAAAACAGCTAGAACAGGCAACAGACATATAAATAACTAATGAAACAATAAACAAAGAGAATGAACGACCGATAACAGCCAAGTACAGCATATAGCAAAATACAAACAATAATACAAACAATACAAACAATAAATACAAACAATAATAATAATAATAATAATAATAATAATAATAATAATAATAATAATAATAATAATAATAATAATAATAACAACAACATTAATATTAATAATAATAATAATAATAATAATAATAATAATAATTAATAATAATAATAATAATAATAATAATAATAATAATTAATAATAATAATAATAATAATAATAATTGGTTTTTGGGGAACGGAAATGGCACAGTAACTGTCTCATATATCGTTGGACACCTGAACCGTGCCGTAAGGGAAGGGATAAAGGAGGGAGTGAAAGAAGAAAGGAAGAGGTACCGTGGTGGAGGGCTCCGGAATAATTTCGACCACCTGGGGATCTTTAACGTGTACTGACATCGCACAGCATTAAACGCATAGGAGGCTCGGAAGCAGGCGCGTTGCATTTTGGCCGAGTTCGTACTTTATACTTTTGGAGATAATTGCGCGCACACAAGACAGTGCCCCTTAATTGTCTTGTCCTGTTTTGTGTGTGCGTAATTATTTCCAAAAGGTGGAAGCATGTACTTTGTGAACTTATCTCCAAACCGAGCCGCGGCGGCAGTAGCGAGGGTTATAAAAGCTTGGAAATCATGCAGTTAACTGAAAACACCCCTCTTTAACAAGCGCAACGTAGACGTTTATTTTTCGTGTAATGTCTTCAGACTCTGTGCACCGGAAACCTACGTTCTCAAGAAGACGCAGTTTCGGGTAGGAATCGGGCATAAGCCCATTACTAAGAAACTTGTTAGGGGCATGAATCGGGTAAAACCTTGTGTTACCCGAGAACTAAAGGCCCTATTTATAAGTTCCGTGATTTTTATTTTTCAGCAGGTTATCAGGAATTCTGTCATTATATATTCTGGAAAGTTATGTGTAAAGTATGTGTTCTCAACGCATTTTTTATAGGAGGTCCCCCTGATAGTTTTACCTACTTCGGGACCCTCTTCATTACCTTTCTTCGCACTTCTGTATCATTACATTCTTCAAAAAATATATCAATGAACCAATATGCCTGCAGTTTTTTTTTCTTCTCGTCTAAGCTATTATGTGAGGGCACTTCTACTAAGATCAAATGATCGTCTGCAGTATGGTTAAATAAATAAATACTCAAAACAGCTGATAATTATTGATTATTAGTCTCAGCACGCGTACCATACTTGCTTAGTTGTACACTACGGCTTGCCTTTTCAAGCAATAAACTGCGCAACTTAAGGGCTGAAACTGAGTTTTGTCTGTCCATCAAGGACATCACAGTCGCTGCCAAAGAAACACGTCCTCCAATGTGCTAGATATAGCTTAGTAGCGATTTATTTTCAAATACCAGTGTAGGCTTAATATTTAAATATTTAGAGCGCTAGAATAGAATCTGACGCTTTTGTGCTGTGAAGTGCCAGTGCTTGTCGAAAACCCCAAGTGGTCGAACTTTACCCGGAGCCCTCCGATCAGGCATCTCTTTCTCTATTCCTTCTTTCACTGCCTCCTTCATATCTTTAGGGCGTGGTTGAGGTGCCCACCTAGAGCAAGGCAGTTATAGCGCCTTAACGTTGCTTCCAACCAATTATTAATCTTATTATCTTGATCCTAAGGACAGGTAAGAAAGGGCCGCTGACTTACTATTGCTGTTATTCCTAAGCGCTTCAAATCGTAGCATTTTTGTCCACGGCGTAGTCATATGTGTTGGCTTATGACAACCTTTTCTTACAAGCTAATTGCTTGAGCAGCACCGACTACCGCGATAACGTTTTAGAGAGAGAGAGAGAGATGTTTAATGATTGGAAGGGCAAAGAGGTCGGCCGGAAAGACTAATATATCTGGCCTGCTACTCTGAACTGGGGAAGGCGAAGAGGAGAAGAAAGGGTCGTGCTAATAACGTTCCGGCTTCCTTTGCTCTAAATGCAATTATGATATGCAGGCACGGTGTAAAAATATATTTAGGTGTTGACACCCACCGCCTGCCACGGCGGAGCACGCGCAGAGATAGGGTTCGCGGCTTAGTAAATGAAATGAAAATAAAAATTTGTTTTGAGGAAAGAAAATGACGCAGTAACTGTCTCGCATATCTCGGTGGACACCGAAACCGCGCCGTAAGAGAAGGGATAAAGGAGGGAGTGAAAGAAGAAAGGAAGAAATAATTTTTAAGAACGATACAATTTTTTTTATAATACGAAGATGCTGCAAGCTACAAGGCTACACTGCACAAGGAACACTGGGAGGTTCCTTCATCAAGAACAAATTACGGAATGCAAATGCTGTCAAAAATATTTCCGAGACTGTTAAACAACGTTCCTACTAATGATACGATGCGTGACTATATTAGAAACGCAAACGTGTTGTACACTTGATTTGTGTCCCCGCATATGTATTCTGATGCATGTAGATTTGATTTTATATGATCTATACATTGGTGGTTTTGTACTTTTTAATCAATGAAGGACTTTTTCGCTCTGTAAAATTTGTATATTATTGGTGTATTGTTAGAAACATGTCATGTTTTTCAATATCAACTGATTTTTTTTGGAGGTTATGTTTACAAATTGTGTTGTTTCTTTCTGTTTCACGTACCGCTTGTGCGGTGTCTACCTTGACCTCATGTATTAGGGGGTGCTAGCTTGTCAAGCTGCTCGCAAGCCAGCTTTTTTCTCTCGTCCCCTCGTGTCCTTCAGACATCCATCGTCTAGCGGCACGCATCCGCAGCAAATTCGTATTTAGTGGGTCCCACGTGACCTCCTCAGCGCACAAAGCCGTGCAGATTCTGTGACCCGCCTTTCGACCCCAATCTCGCCTTTGCGTTGAGTCCTCACTCTGGATGACACCACCCTCCTTTTAACAAGAAAAGAACACATCCGGCGCCGCACACGTGCTCTAATCCCTCCGTGTGCGGTAACCCTAGCTCCCCCGAGGCTTACCCGTACAGAGGAGGTTGCACTTCGGAGGATACGGGTCGGGGTTGCCCTAACTCCAGCTGTGACACGCAAGTGGCCGCATTTCGAAGATTTATATCCCCGCCCCGGGTGTCCAGTCTCCAAGATCAGAGATAGTGAGCCGGATATTCACCACCTGCTGTGGGTTTGCGCGGCGCTGAAGCCGACGAGAATTCAGCACCTGGCGGCAGAGTGTCTCTCACCGAACAATCCGGATTCATATTTCGCTTGGACACAGGGACCATATCATCGTTCCCTCATTTCATACCTTTATGCCCTGCCACAATAAATATCGCCTTAAAAAAATGAAATGAATATCGGGCCTCAAACTCATATTGTTATGCGGGCCGCATTAGAAAATTTTCGCCTCCCCCGGGCCAGAAGCCGGAAAATAACAAAAAGAGGCAAAGGGGGTGAATCACAATGGCATTTTTTTGCGGGGGGGGGGGGGGTTGCAATAGGGAGAGTATGCAGAGCGTTAATCTTGCCGTGTGTTAATTAAAAGAAACTACAAAGATAATTAGCTTATTCAAGAAGGGTTTTGTTTTTTATTCGTAGGAATTAAAACTTTTGTATTCTAAGCATGCTTCTGGCTTAAGGTCTGACAAAGCTTAGCAGCGACATGAGACGTGAGTGAGGTCTTGTGCGGAGACGATTCGCATGGTGGCTCTGAGGTGGTCGTCGGTCATCCTTGAACGCAGAGCATAGTTGTTCACTTTCAATGAAGAAAAGGGGTGCTTGCACAAGTATGTGCTCCCGAACATGGCAATGATCCTTGTCACTTGGTGCCGCGCAGCTGAAAGAACTGTCTTATCTAAAAAAAAGTATAAAACACCGGGACACCTACCTCCTAAAACTTCTGTCGTAATGCGGTGCTTGCTTGAAGATCAATACGTTTCATTTGCAACTCGGGCTCCACAATGTCGACTCGCGCAGTGAAGGGTACAGAGAAAATTTTGAACTCTTTGGAAGAGGCTGCGGAAGTCTTGAAACCGAATTGTGAATTCTTTCTCGAGACTGCGGAGCAAATCGGCGAAAACATCGCATTATTGGGCAAAGCGTCCTAGTGACTTAAGTGGTCCAGCTTATTCGCTTTTATTCGGCGCTGTCAGATTTGTAATTTGCCTTGAAATGAATGAGCGTACTACGTCCTCGTTTATTTTATATGATTTTGTTTTCCCCGAAGTTTACACTTTCAAGATGCTAAGGTCATCACGTATGCCCCTGAAAAATCTAAGCCAACGAAGCCACCTCTCACTTGACAGCTCGGCAATTGGCTTATTTGTGTGCTTCAAGAAGTTGTCCACTTCTCTGAGGTCAAAAAATTTCTGAGTCGTACCTAAAAGAAGTAAGACTCAAATGTTCTGCCGAGAAATCGGAAGCGCTCTTCCTCGGCTCAAGAAAGAGACAAAGAAAGCCCCATGAACATGGGATAACTCCAACGGTAAACGGGGACAAAATACCCTCAGTAGACATGATTAGAATACTGGGTCTTAGTATACAGACAAACGGTAAGAGCACCGAAACGATACAAAAACTCGAATCGAGAGTAGGCCATACGTGTAGGCTACTCAAAAGAATAGCAAACAAACACGCGGGAATGAAGGAGACGAACCTCTTCAGACTAGTACAATCATTCGTAACCAGTAGAATCACATACGTGGCACCATATCTACGTCTAGCCAAAGCAGAAAAGAGCAAGATTGACATCCTAATCAGGAAAGGCGTCAAAACCGCCCAGGCCACCCCCGTACACATCCACCGAGAGCATTCTGAACATGGGGATTTCAAACATACTGGACGAGCTCATTGAGGCTACCAGAGTAGTGCAACAACAACGACTCCTAGGCAGCCATTCGGGGCTAAAAATACTAGTAAAGCTAGGCTTCGAACCTCGAGCGCGGCTCAGACACACGGAGAATACCCCAACACTCCCAAGGAACATGCATCCGGTACGCCATGAGGGTAGACGAAATGAAAAAGCGAAAGCTCTACAGAAAAAACTAGCCAACAGACGGGACGTGGTTTACACGGACGTGGCGGAATACGAAGGCAGAACGGGTTTCGTAGCCCTAGCAACCAGGGAGGGGGCGCTGACCGAGTCTCGTGCTGCAGCATCCGACAGAGGGACTCAACAGCGGCTGAGGAGGTAGCGATTGCGCTGGCCCTAACTCAACAGAATGTCGGGGTGATTATAACAGATTCCAAATCGGCTATCCGCAACTGCAACCCTGGCAGGATATTTCGGCAGTCAAAATTCTGACTGCCGTCCCGACACCGGCAGAGCTAATTAACCTAGTCTGGACGCCGGCCCACGAGGGCCTCCGAGGATACGAGACAGCGCACGCATTGGCCAGAGGACTCGCACACCAGGATTCCAGTGCGGTCTCATCGAGCAGAGCGCCCCTTCAGACGGACGAGGAGCTGTACACGTACCAAGATATTCTTAGCCATTACATATTAGGAATACAGACAGCATGCAAGGGCCTCAGCAAAAAGGAAGAGGTCATATGAATAAAGTTACAGGTGGGGGTTTTTCCCAAACCACTAGCACTAAGCAGATGGCATCCGGAGATCCAAGGTGTAAACAGTGTAATAAAATTGCAGACATGGTCCACATGGTGTGGACGTTCCGTAGCCACAACGAACCAGACAGGAATGTAGAGTCCTGGGAGACTTTAATGTTCAGCAAGAAATAATAATAATAATAATAATAATAATAATAATAATAATAATAATAATAATAATAATAATAATAATAATAATAATAATATTTGGTTTTTGGAGGGAAAGGAAATGGCACAGTATCTGTCTCATATATCGTTGGACACCTGAACCACGCCGTAAGGGAAGGTTAAAGAAGAACAAAAACATGTCATCCGTCTGGCCCTGGACACCGCTGAATCTCAAGGGATCCCAGCCTGCTGAAAGGGGAGGAAGATGACGGCGGTCAAGACTCAACCCTTCATAGCACTCTGATTCCTTGACGGGTGCAATTAACGTTGTTTCATCATAATTGAGCACTTTTCTGCGGCTCAACCAGCGCACGTCCGTTTGACATATGATTTCCTGAGAATTGAAGGCGCTGCGCATTCTTGAACGAATGACCTTCTCTGCGCCGAACACAATTAATGTTCATGACAGATTTCATATAGAGAGCCCTGCCTTCATATGCTTCTTAGTGTAAGATGCAGTGCACCGCCACAAACCGTTCAGTGACGCCGAGCCCTTCAAGCTACTTTCGCAGGCGTGCTACAAGACCGCTCTTATTTCGGACCGTTGGCACAGCAGCGTGGGGTGGCCAGACACACCATCCGTTTCCGCTGCATTCCGGTGCGTTCAGCAGCTCTTTCAAGCACTGAAATGATTTCCGCTCCTGTGTATACTGATGCCTTTCGTCGGGATAATCCTGGAGTTTTTCTGTCACGTTTATATATTTTTCTACGCCCCCTAAGAAAAGTGGCACACTTGGCGTTACCTGTTATGTCAGTGTCTTCGTCAATGGTGAGGGAAAAGGCTTCCAAGTCCGGACATGGATTCATAAAGGCGGTACTATATGCCTTGGCTATCTCAGCAATTCTGTCCGCAACCGTATCAGGGAACGGCTTGTCTTCTCGAATTCTTTTTTCATGTCGGGACTGATAGCGCCTGCGGCTTCAAGCCTGAAGTTTTTCACAAATAAACAACCGGTGAAAAGTTTTCCAGATTTTGCAATTAAATGAAAAGTAATCGAGCTTGCTCTCGCTATTTGTTCCGCTGTTATGGCATGCTTTTCGAAAAATTCTTGCTGTTTTCTGAGTGACGCCTTCATTTGATCCACTTTGACGTCGCGCATCTTTCTAGTTAATTCATCGTACTTGTAATGATGGCAGGACACGAATAAGTGGCGTCACACGTTGTAGTGCATCGGCACAGACAGGGCAGATAAACACATCACCTTGTCCCGCGACTCAGTGAAGATATACGACTGTTCTCAACGAGGTTGAAAACACCGTTTTTCTTCTTCAATTTTTCGCTTTGTTAAAGCCTTCGAGAGCGACATTCGAACACTCAACTTTTGCTGCAAAAAGCAAACGTTCGTACTGCCACAAGAGCTGAAGAAAATATTGAACTAGACGTGGCAAAAGTGAAACACTATTTAGAGCAGGCTATCGACGAGTGGTGTTCGGTGCGTTTACGCGCCTAACATAGCTTCCCAAATAATGTTACAAAAGGTTGGAAAAACAGGAAAAACCCTCCCTCAAAAAGCGAGTGTAGTATGCGGTATGTGGATTTTAACGTCAGCGGCCGGTGGCCTATATGAGGCATGCAACAAGTACTTATGGCTAAGAGGGCCACTCTTCAATCCGAATTGTATGCCTTTGGAGAAACGCTTGCATGACAATTGGATTATCGGTACTCACTGAATGCGCCGAAGGAAGCAAGCAGAGGTAGCGGCCTTTGTCTTCATTCGACGTGCCTTAATACTCCCTTGGAATTCCTTGATCTCCAATTGCTAAAATTGCTAGATGATAATTGCCACTAGGTAAACGTGCAGCCTTTATTAATATAGCATTTCTCACATTGGTTGTCCTGGAATTTGCAGCCGTAATTCTGCTGTCGAAGGGAGGCCAAAGCTTTCGCAGGATTGCTGGCAGCCAGGAAATCCGTGGTTCGAGCGGAAGAAATAAATAGTAGATGAGCATCCTCGGCCCTGCTTTCAGTGAGGAGGTGAGAATTTAACAAAGGCAGCAGGCACCACTCGCTAAAAAATAAAAGAAACCACGCAGCTTGCTCTGCCGGCCCACCCAGAAGAGGCATGCTTTGTGTGCAATCCGAGATGGGCCCCCATCGCCTTGAGGTCTTTCATTAGTTGCCTGTAGTTGTCCGTCTCGCCTTCAGAATGCGATTCCACCGAATGAACAAAACAGCATTGTTGCTGGAGCGCCTGCGGGTAATGGGTCAATTTACATATAATACATCTGCCGTGTCCACTGGGAAGCGCATAGTCCGTGCCGTTTATTACCACCTCAATACTTTCGCCGTTTACAAGACGAAAGTTTATGACTCGCAGTCAGGAATAAAGGCGAGGGAAGGAAGTTACTGCCTGTCGATTTCCACACCAAAGATTTCCACTCTTGTGCAGAAATTGTCCACTCCCGGAAAACTTTCTGTGATTCTGCAGTGAAGGCTACGCAGGAAAGGGAAGGAGGTGGGCCTTTGTCCCTGTGCCGCAGGGAGTTTGTTCATTGTTCGGTTTGGGGGTGCGGAGTGGTGAAAGAGACAGAGAGAGAGCTGCCCGGCGCCTCGCTGCTTGTGTACTCTTGATAGCAGCTGATATCGGTCTGAAGGTAACACTATGCCGCTTTTCCTTCCCTCAAAGAATGAGTGCCGTCTGTGGACGTAATTTTATGACCGATTTCAGTCGGAAAATAAGTCTGGTGGTGAAGCTGGCACGAGCTTTCGGAATAAAAGATGAAGCTTGAACGGCCTGTCGGGCCGCATGTTTGAGAGCCCTGGTCGAACCTATCTAAAATTCTGACAGCAAACAACATGGCAGCAGACACAGGAGCTGCATCTGAACTCGTTGCTTTGTTGTGTGGCTTCGGTTCTTGCTATATAAAAGAAATCATTTTAAAAGCAGTGTTACAACAAATAAAATAAACTTTTGAATGCTTTCTTTCTTTCTTTCTTTCTTTCTTTCTTTCTTTCTTTCTTTCTTTCTTTCTTTCTTTCTTTCTTTCTTTATTTCTTTCTTTCTTTCTTTCTTTCTAAAAAAAACGTTTTGTGCATTCGAAATCGCTGCCGGCGAGACTACACAATCTGCAAACGCAGTGTGTTCCGTAAAGGCACTGCAACCAGAATACCCTCTTCTGCCGCCGCGGTGGCTCAGTGGTTATGGCGCTCGGCTGCTGACCCGAAAGACGCGGGATCGATACCGGCCGAGGCGGTCGGATTTCGATGGAGGCGAAATTCTAGATGCCCGTGTACTGTGCGATGTCAGTGTAAGTTAAAGAACCCCAGGTGGCCGGAATTTCCGGGGCCCTTCACTATGGCGTCCCTCATAGCCTGAGTCGCTTTGGGATGTTAAACTCTATAAAGCATAAACAATAACCAGCTTCTGTGAGTGACACACCACTTTCACTGTGTGGCTTCACCAATAGGCGCATGCAGCAAGTAAGACTCCACGTAAGCGCACTTGCACGCTTGACAGAATTAGCAGTCGCGCGCAGATTGAAGTGACTGAGTGACATGCCATGAAAACCGCCAACAAACGAAGTAGTGTTACAACAAATAAAATAAACTTGTGAATGCTTTCTTTCTTTCTTTCTAAAAAAAAAACGTTTTGTGCATTCGAAATCGCTGCCGGCGAGACTACACAATCTGCAAGCGCAGTGTGTTCCGTAAAGGCACTGCAGCCAGAATGCCCTCTTCTGCCAACGCGGTGGCTCAATGGTTATAGCGCTCGGCTACTGACCCGAAAGACGCGCGTTCGATCCCCACCGCGGCGGCCGAATTTCGATAGAGGCGAAATCCTAGATGCCCGTGTACTGTGCGATGTCAGTGCACGTTAAAGAACCTCGAGTGGTCGAAATTTCCGGAGCCCTTCACTACGGCGTCCCTCATAGCCTGAGTCGCTTTGGGACGTTAAACTCTATAAAGCATATACCATGACCAGCTTCTGCGGGTGACACTCCACTTTCACTGTGTGGCTTCACCAATAGGCGCATGCAGCAAGTAAGACTCCACGTAAGCGCACTTGCCCGCTTGACAGAATTGGCAGTCGCGCGCAGATTGAAGTGACTGAGTGACATGACATGAAAACCGGCAACAAACGAAGCTCGCAGGTGTTCTGCAGAGAAAGGGCACTAGCATGACTGCCTTTTTTGCTACTGGCAACACGTGTGGCCTGCGTGTAGTGCGCAGACTACGCGTACAACAAGGCCGCTGTCCCATCTGCCCAGGGTGAGCGCTTTCGAGCGTCAAGGGCTGCATTCCCCGATGTCCCTGACAGCAACTTCCTGCGAAACTTTCAAGCGGCCTCAGGGAAAAAAGAAATTGAGAATAAAAGTGACACAGGTCGTGCTGCTGTAGATGTGGCAGATCTGAGCCGGCTCCTGCTTTACAAATATAGCGATGAGAGGCTGCGTATCTGCCGTACTAGCATGATTTCTCGTAACGCTATCTTCCAAACAGGCAGAATGAATGGGCGCTCAGGAACATGACTTAGCAATGGTTTTATAGTTTCGTGCGTCTCACTCCTCCAACACAGCGCATTACTGCCCTGCTTTTGCAGGTAAGTGTCAAGTTCAACCCGTGACCGAGTTGTAGTTTCGGTAACTTTTGCAAAACGAAAAAGTGAAACAATATATTCGATGTCGAAAGCCGCAGTCACCATAGCGTATCTTTGTTGTAACTTACGGAGCTGAGGTCTGGAGATGCTAATAGCAATTCGAGCAACTATTGAATTCTGATCGTAGTTTGCTCAAGCTAAACAATGATTTATTCAAAGAATGCGCATCGATTAACGAATCGGAGGACTGACGGCGAATGTATCAGTTGTTCTCGTGGTAATCTTAAGTCGCATCAGATGTGTTGCTGCGCGCCTGGTTTGTGCAATGCCCTTTTACGCCTTCGCTCCAGAATTGTATGTGGCACAAAACCAGATCGGGTTGTTTTCACCTCCCGCGATATTACGCATGTGTAAGAAAAAAATTCATAAGGAACCGAGTAGAGGTAAATTCTTCATTGTTCATTCTTTAATTGGAGGGGATACTTAAGCACCGCCTTAAGGGCATGACGCAATAGCTTTAGTGTTTCAATGCCCGTATACGCAGAATTGGTCATTCTCTACTTACTCATAGAATGTGGTGAGTCCGGCGAGGCAGACAGGCACGAGAGGTAGCATGTGATGGGTCTTCAAATGTCAAGGCAACACTGGGCTATGACGCACGCCGCAGCGGAACGCTCCGCGTTAAGACCACCTGGAGCGTTTTACTGAGCGCCGGAATTACATAGACAATTTTTTAAACTTTCCCCTCTATCGAAATCCAGCCGCCGTGGATGGCATCAGATACGCGGCCGTGTGGTGTTACAGGGGTTCAGTGCAGCTGGTGGCGAGCCGATTTCTGCGTCTCCTGTCCGGAACTCCCACCTATGGAGGCGGGTGTCACACTCGCAACGGTTTGTTGACTGAGACGTTGGTTGGGACGCGCTCGCTATCAGCTGCTCTCGATGATGAAAAATGGAGGCTAGCAAGCAGCACAATGCAGACCCCTGCTGGGCAGCACAGATGCACGAAACCAGGCTCATACAAAATAAAGATGGCTGTGGTTTAGCTCTGGTTAAACCTGGAGTGACGCGATAGCTACATCTGGCCGAGTGGAATTAGCTCAGTCGAATTGCAAAGGCAGGCTTTCGCCGCTCTGTTTCGCTCGGCGTTCCTTATTCATCTTCGTCGCACTTGACACGGCGCATGCGACAGCTGTTTGTTGCAGCTGCTGCGCTCCGCGCCGCCGGCAGCAGCAGCTGCTCCGCACCACGTGACCAATTCAAGTGACCAACCACGTTACCAACGGCCGCACCACGTGATCAACCCACGTGACCAACGGCACCGCCATGGAGCTCAAGTGGTGCCACGCTGAAAGGTCGAAGAGGTGGCGTAGTGTAGCTATCGCTACAAAAGGGGGGTAAAGCTTGATGACATAATTTATCTTTTCGTTGCTGACAGATTTGATAACGCTGGCAGAGTTTCCGCATTCATATATTCACCAATTCGTCTCAATAACGACGAGCTTAGCCACGGAATTATAAAGCTGAATCCGGTAACAATAAATTCCACCCAAGAAGTCTAACGTCGAAGTATAATACATTTGAGGAGTTAGACCCCCCAATCCGCATCAGTCTCTCATGAAACCAACGCTAAGCCAGCGATGTCACTTCTTTATTTCAAGCTGAGTATCAGCCTTTGTGAAAAATTCAGTACCTGTCGATAGTTGGGAGCAACTATTAGAAATGTGCTAATCCACTGTTACGAAATTTAGCAAACCTCTTGCTACATGTAATTTAACGCATCAGCGTCAGCTAATGTCTATCTTTAATTAAAAAAAGTAAAAAAAAAATAGTTTTTTTTTTCAAGTGATGTTTATTGCCTCAGGGCACAAAGGTTATGAAATGAGAGATGAGGAGGATGATTAAATAAATGAAAAAATGTTCGCTGATCTTATTAAATCAAGTAGTGAACAATGATATAGACCCTGTGTCCAGGCAATATAGGAACCCTGATTGTCCGGTGAGAAACCCATTGCCGCCAGGTGCCGAATTCTCGTCGGCTTCAGTGCCGGGCAAACCCACAACAGGTGGTGAGTATCCGCCTCACAATCTCTGATCTTGCAGACTGGACACCCGGGGCGGGGATATTTCTGGGGTGCGACTGGCGCGTCCTAGTAGGCGTGTGACGTGAAGGGCGTCGGTGCGAATGACAATGCTTGCCGTAGGTAGCATGGGAACGGCGGCCACAAAGCAAAGTGCCTCTTGAACCGCAAGCATCATCGCAAAAAAAGAGGAAGGAGGTTCTGAGAGGCGACACCTTGACGTTTTGTTCAGAGCAGGCTTGCAAAGACAGTAAACTGCCGTTGTTGTTTCACAGGCCTGGATGCTTGCGTCAACGTACTTAACGATGGAGCCATGCGGCAGATTGGCGTCTTGCTCGATAATTCGGTCGCGAAACGACGATCCCGCGCGGGTAGATGATGGCCGACGTAGATCAGCTGGCTTGTTATCGCTTAGCTGCACAAAACGCCAGGGAGGAAGAACTGGCGGGGGCGACTGTAGAATGGAGTGCGATGAAGCATATGCTCTGAGTGCACACGTTGTGTGTGTAAGGCTTGACTTTAGGCGGCGAGCATCGCGTCGTTGCTGCACGAGCTCATGTAGTGTATTCAGCTGCGCATGTTCTTGGAGCGCCACGATCGGGGTAATGCGGGGAAGGCAAGTGATGGCCCTCATTGCCTCTCGATTAACAGCTTCAAGGCGATGCCATTGAGCCCTCGTCAAATGCTGGAATTGGGCTTGGTAAACGAGGCATGGTTGCACAACCGCCCGCACCAACTGTCGTGCAACATGAGAGCGGGCTCCGCCTGCTTTAGGAGCAATGCGTCTAATCAGACCCAACGCCTGAATTGCTTGCTTTTTAGCCCGAGAAAGCCAAGCAGTACCTGTTCCTGACTCGTGTATTGTCAAGCCCAAGATTTTTACGGTCGAACTTTCTTGAATTGGAGTTCCGGATAGATGGAGACGAATTGGTGTTGCAGCAAGTTTACGGCGCCCCCAGTGGTTGGTGACTGACACGAACATATGGTTTTGCTCACTGAAAGCTGCAAACCAATTGAAGAAGCATAAGTCGACGTAATATCTACGGCTGATTGTAGGGCTGCTGCTTGAATTAATCAGGTCATTGTGAGTGCTCCACACCGTTATGTCATCAGCATACAATGAGAACTTAATCTCAGAGACATCATGTAAGTGCCAAGCAAGGGGGAAAAAGCAATATTAAATAATGTTGGCGATAACACTGATCCCTGAGGAACGCCGCGAAAAGGCACAAATGATCCGACGGCCACACCACCGAGGCGTATGGCAAAGTGTCGGCCTTCAAGGAAGGATTGAACAAAATTGCACACTCTAACGGGGAAGTGCAGCATGTCAAGCGATTCCAGGATGGCAGCATGACTGGTAATATCGTACGCCTTTCCAACGTCCATGGCCAGTACAGTACGTACATTGTGGCTGCGAGTTGAGGCCAGAACTGCTGACTCCAAGATAGCCAGTCCATCTTCTGTACCTATGGACGTACGAAAGCCAATTTGGGCGGGATGTTAGAAACCATGGTGCTAAAGCCACCACGACAGTCGTGTGGCAAGCATTTTTTCGTTAAGCTCGTACAACGTTGGCGTAAGCAATATAGGCCGGAAATTTCCGAGGTCTGTCGGCGGCGTCCCCGGCTTTGAGATGCGCATCACAATAGCCGATTTCCGGTTTTCTGGTACGACGCCTTCCATCCATACCTGGCGAAGAAATGTTGGCGAAGAAATGAAATGCGTCCACTTTTTTTTCTCCTTCTTCTTCTTCTTCGTCTTGTTCTTCTTTCTCTTAAAACATGGCACATACCCACACCCACTTTATTAAAAGGATACCTTCTTCTTCTTTGTAAACTACTGCTTCCTCTTCATCTTGTAGCGGCGCTGGCATCGCCAGCGGCGCTGATCAAGAAGAAGCAGATATCGCTCGCGCAGAACAGAACGCTCTCAGCAACTGGCCTGGCCAGTAACGTCGACAGCGTGCTCCGTCAGCTCACCAGCCGCGGCTACCGGGACCTACAATCTTTTTATTCTTCCAAGCTCGTTTGGAGAACATGCATAACCTGCCCTCCCAGCTACTCGACCAGTTATGCAGTGTACACTTTTAAAGATAGGGCTGCTCTTTATTGTTATCAGGGTGAGCGTAGACTGTAGAATTGTCCAAACTCACCGGACCCGAAATCAGCTTAGCAGTGCGGACACTAAAGGCGGTTCTCAAACGCATTAAAATGGAGCCACGGATTCCTGGCATCCAAACTGTGCAATACATTTCTGCACTAAAAACGTCGACCCTAAAAACGTCAACAGCTGCGCACAACCTTCCCACCTCTCGAAACCGCAGGTGTTTTTCTGCAGCACTAAAGGCTCGCAGCACCAAGTACGCACCAAGTGACGCAAAGAACAAACACTTATTGGTCATGCAGTCCTCACAAACTCACGAGGAAACCACAAAGATTGCATTTAAAGGGAAAAAATTAAGGGTTCCAACATGCAGCCGTGCTTAGTGCACGCGCTGGGTACTTCAGGGTCTCGGTGGGCGCGATGTTGTTGGCGTGAGTCGAGTGACCTTGCCCGCGCACGTGCAGCTCTTGCGTTGGGACACACCGGAAGGAACAGCGGTAAACTCTTTACGCGCGGTGCTACGCTGCCAGCAGCCAGTGCCGACAAACTCTTCGGCCCCACTTTGCTTCGCTAAGGTTACTGGCAAAAGGATGAATTCAAGCTAATGCATACGCTTAACAAGACGAAGGACAAGACACGCCAGTGAAGGCACCATTGTTGACAAAGGAAGCATACACAGAGACGTTATATATTCAGTTAATATATTTAGCCGCCACGGCGGCTCAGTGGTTATGGCGCCAGGCTGCTGACCTGAAAAGCGCGGGTTCGATCCCGGCCTCGGCGGTTGAATTTCGATGGAGGCGAAATTCGAGAGGCCTGTCTGTTGTCAATGTCAGTGCACGCTAAAGAACTCCGGGTGGTCGAAATTTCCGGAGCCCTTCACTACGGCGTCCCTCATAGCCACGGTGGCTTTGGGACGTTAAACCCCCATAAACTAATATATTTGAAAGCATAAAGCGTCAGAGGAAAAAACAGGAATAAGAGAAACGGTATATTCGCAACTAATGTTATTCCCAATGCTGAGAATATATGAGAATACCATAAAACCTTAAAGGGAGCATAAAATGCGCATCTGCGGTTAAACAGGTTGAAAAAAAGGAGAAGAGAGCAGACTATCTTATTGTTACCTTTGAGTAAGTCAATGAATTATGAAAAGACACAATGGCAATCTAGCGAAATTGTATGCAAAAATAAGTTTTCCTTTGTTCGAAAGCACAAAAGGCTGACTAACGCGTGTTTTGTTTCTGTTTCGTTTTCCATTCTCTTATGCGGCTAAACGTGGCAGTCTCTCGTGTGCTGGGACTGGCAAGTTGAAAACTATTTCGCCGTTGCTAAAAGCAGGCTCTAGGTGCTTTCAAATTTACGACATTGAGGTCGCGCGAAGCACCGCCGTGTCCTACGCATAAAAAAATGAAATTTGCCACGTGCGTCGGTTCAGGAGCAAAGAACGAACGAGTAAGTGGGGGCGGGGGCGGGGGCGGGGGGGGGGGGGGCGGGGGGCGAGGATCCATCCCGTAGCAATAGCCATACCGCATCCGCATGCACAGCGACTAAGTGACCCTCGGTGCAGTGCACATGCAGGGCTCCTAGTCGAAGCCCCGAAGATACAGCGTTTGTTCGCTGGGGCGAACGTTGAGTTCTATGAGGGAAATCCACATAGAACTGGAGCTGAAAAAAGAAAACAAATATTTCTCCCTGTTTTGAAACGTGAGCGATAGGATTACGTCAAGCGACAGCTACGCGGGATTTGGCGGACATTTGGCGGCCCAAAGTTGTTTGTCAGTGATGTGTCACATGAGCTATGCCATCTGTCTGACTTGCGTTGTTTCGAGATAGGTCACCTCTTCGTGGAAACGACCCACAGGTTAGTAATTCTGACACGAGGCCGACTGTTTGTATGAAGGCTGTGTGTTTCTGTGCGGGCGTAGGGCTGTGTTGTGCTGCTCTTGCGTGTTGTGTGCGTTTGTGTATTGGCCTTCGGTATTCCGTGCATAGCACACTGTATACTTCCATAATCCTCTCTGTCCTTAACTCTGTCCTATTTCCGTTTTTTGTCCTCCTCCTTTCCTCTAGTGCGTAGTTGAAGGCCGGAGGCGTGTGTTATTCCGGCCGATCTCTCCTCCCTTTCACACGCTAAATATTTCCCTATCTTTCTTACACGATGGTGGCCGCCGCGGTGACTCATTGGTTATGGTGCTCGGCTGCTGGCCCGAAAGACTCGCGTTCGATCCCGGCCGCGGCGGTCGAATTTCGATGGAGGCGAAATTCTAGAGGCTCGTGTACTGTGCGATGTCAGTGCACATTAAAGAACCCCAGGTGGTCGAAATTCCCAGAGCCCCTCACTACGGCATCTCTCATAGCCTGAGTCGCTTTGGGACGTTAAAACCCCATAAACCAAACCAAACCTTTCTTACACGGCGGAAAAGCTTCTGTAAAGCTCTATCGTACACGGTCACTCTGACTTTCCTCAGAAAAGAATAGTTGTATCATCAAGAGCATCCACCCAGTTGCATGCGAAGACGGACAAAATGGGCACTCCACGCCTTCTTGGTACACAGCTCGGCTTATGTGCATTCACTGTGTCGTGCGGTCCTTGCGCTGGCTACTTTCACTAAAACATCTTCCCGTGGGCGTAATAGCGAAAAAAAAAGTTTTAGACTGGCTATACCCGCGCCGAGTCTGACTGCTGCGCATGACGCTAATTTTAAATCACGACCGCAGCGGTGGTCGAGTGGTTGAGCATCCGCCTCGCATGCGGGAGGTGCGGGGTTCCGTCCCCAGTGCCGCCGGGTACCCACCGGTGATACAATGGGTACAAGCTTCTCCTGACCTGGTTCTCGGCTAATTCGGGGTGAAATGCTTCGGAAATGAGACTTTGACCCCACATTGAGCAAAGGAAAATACCTTGTGCCATGGCGCTCTTTGGCCGCAGATGTCCTTGCGCCATAAAAATTCACTATCACCATCCATTTTAAATCACAACCATTGATCGCCTGCATCGTGCAGCGGTTCGCCGCACGATTAAGTGCGATGATTCTAGTAAAATTTTGCGTACTGCTGAAGGTAAAAAATATAAAAAACGGAGCTAATGGTTGAACATGGCTCATTCCAGAGAAACGTTGCTTGCGGCAAGGATGTCGCCGTGTTATTTTCACCGTAACCATGTTCAACCTTCACTATGGTGTTTGTGGATACCAGTAAGGAAGAGGCGGTAGTAAAGTTGTGAAATATGTTTTTTTGGCTGCAACTAAGACTCTTTTCTTTCTGCGCTCTGCCACTATCACTGCCGCGTACAGGCAGAAGGAAGCTGAAAGAAAGAGAGATGAGAGTACCTAAATAAAAGACGCGCTTCGCAGCAACCTCGTCTACCAAGCGACAACTGCTGCTTCAGCAACAGATACCTATATTCCAAATCCCCGCTACGCTTCGCCGCGCTCATTTCGGTGTCCAATTTAGAGAGAGTTTCCGCTGATGCCATTTCTCTTTGACGTTTCGGTTGAGAATTTTGCAAATGTTCATTTATCTGAAAAGTTCGTTCAAGTGGTATTTCACTGCATCTGCACAGCTATTATCTTATTTGCGGCTCTGATCAATGGTGTTTTCTTTGTTGTATACGTTCGCGGCTGAGGTATTGAACATGTTTTGTTTAAACTCAAACCCACATTCTCGAACACGTCAAGAATTGCGGCGATCTTCGTAGTTCTTTTTTTCCCACAAAGACGCAGTGCAGAACGAAATGTATAGCTCAACTGAACATTGTTGCGGACAGGGCGGACAAAATCGCTTAAATTTTATTGCGCGCGTCAGAAAACATAGACGCGTTTCAGAAACGCTTTGCGGCTAGCCTCAATCTTTCCTAGCGACAGCCAGTGCCATTAATCTACTCTGCCAACTCGTAATCGAAGCGTACGCAGTTGAGAGAGCGAAAATATAAAGCCACGTTCATCAAACTTATGCTAAAGCGACAGACAAGCTCCGACCTGCACACCTGACGGAGTCACTATATTCTGCCGCGAAGGCTTGCGATGTTTGTTTGTTCATGCTCAAAGCTGCCGGCACGTCGTTTTATCACTTTGTTCCTGTTGTAAGAAGAGACCAGATTTATCTAGAATAATCGCAACCACCAAGAACTCCTTCTACGTTGTCCGAGGTTGTTGTGGTTGCTTTCGTGCATTATCGCGAAAGTTCTTCGTCAGCTTCAAAATAGGCGCGGTGATTGACTCATATTCGCCCGAAAGCAAACAACTCAACAAGCAAGAGGAAACGACACTGCGGGGACCGCAAACCCAAACGTTCCCCAGCCCCTAGTATACGAAACAGAATCAATCTGGACCAAAATCGAGCGACGTACAAGTACTGTCCCGAACTTGAAGACCAATGTGGTATGGGTGTGCCAGCAGGACCCGAACATCTCCAAGATAGACGCCCCGAGACATGAGTTATAGGAGGACAGGCTAACCAGCCTGACGTGGGCACACAGCGACAGCTGATATCCAGGGCCACGCAGGTAGCGAGGCCCAATGGAGTCCTGGACTGAGGGGTCCGACCACGACCCTTGAATACAGTAAACGTTTATTCCTCCTCCACAGCACTCATTCGGCAGCAGGAGGTGTTCCGAGCTCACTCGGGTGCTGTTCGGTTCAATCAGCAAAGCGGCACATTAGAATCACGAGGCTCAAGCTTCCAGTGCAGGCTAAAACATCCGGGCATGAGTTTTATAGCTGTGGCTGTTAAGGCAAAGCGTGTTTGACGCTGTCTTCGTCGCGAAAAGGCGCAGCCAACCTTGACCACAGGGAAGGCGGCAGGGGGCAGCCGGTGGTAGGATGAAAACCCCGCACATTGTGTCTCCCCAAAGAGGTGTGCAATCACTCGACCACCCTGTGACTCGCGCCCGGTGACTCGCTCTGACCATAGAGCGAAGGTTCCCAGGAAAGGGAATTCGTTTGTGTTTGCAGTCATTTCGCGTCCGTACAGCCGAGCATGACTGAAGGGAGGGAGTCAGGGACCCAACATGGGCGTCTAGTACAGGCTGTATATTTGGAAAGACGGATTAAAGATGGAATACTTCATAGCTCAACACCCGACAACGCACATATATGCAGAAGCGACAAGTAGAACAAAGGGAGACTGGACAAGTAATTTTAAAATGTTCCTGCGAACAATTATTCTCGTATTATATCTAGCACTGACTCTGCATCATGAGTTCTGTCATTGCCATTAATTATTTTTTTTCATCGTCACCTATAGGCCAGCGACGAACTGCTTTATGCGAAACACCCCTTGTTCTCGTCTAAAGTCTCTCCAGTTTGTCTTAAACAGGAATTTTATGCTCTTCAGAAAATATATTGCTGCTAAAATGTGTCGATCTCGAACAAAGTCTGGCTGCCCGAAGCCGGTTCTGTCGTGAGCACCGCCGCCGTTGCGACAACAACGTCGTTGCCGTTTTCTCCTGAGGCGCGCGCACGCATAACACAGTTATCTAAGACTCACGCTGCCTGGCTCGTACGATAATAAAGTCGTTCGACGATCTTTATTCGCGGAGGGCGGCGAGGCAGGATGCGTACGCAGCGTACTACGCAGGCCAGGCCATCAGAAATGGAGGCCGCGTCGTGCGTAGAGACACAATGACACGACCACCACCTTCGCACGCGCCGGTCACATACCTGGTGCGAGTAAAACCGCCGGTATCTGCTTCCTGTGGCGGGGAGGCATCTCTCTGTATGGGCCATCTGCTCTTCATGTCTGTTTTCCCTCACTCTCTTGATCGTCCCGCCACCCTCTCCTTCGGGTGCGGAGCTTTAATGTTTCCCAGCCAGTACGACGCGATGTTCCACTGGCGTATAGGGTATATAGTGTGCATGGAGGAGGGCGTCCAGCCGTCTGTTCGCTCCGATGAGCGTTGTGGAGCAGCGTCAGCCTTGCGTTTTGTGTCGCCTCTTGTGCGTTTACTTCATTCAACGGAAGGAGGGAAGACTTGGAACAGCTGGTGTACTTGCGAGTTGACATCCGTGTTTCGACAGGTTCGTGTCCACATTTTTTTTCTTTTCTCAGACATTTTCTTTGTTTGTGATCTGTGTTTCTCGTTTATTCAGTCTACCTTTGCTTCCTGCGATGCGAAGGTGGGTGCTCAAATGCAGTTTTAAAAATACGTATTCTAGTTCTGAAGGCTACCTTCCCGAGCATGCGTGTATTAAAGTGTGTTCGAATTCCACAAGGTAGATGTCTGAGTCCTCAACTGAAGTTGGCGCAAGTTTGCCGGTACAAAAGACATGCGCATATAACACATGTCTTTGCCTCAGTTGAAGCCGCACACATGGTCGTTTCGCACTGTCAATAAGTTGTGCAGTTGGGGCCCATGGAATCGTACCGACAGTCATGGCTATCCACAGAGAAAACCGGTTTCCCTTCAACGCAGCAAGAAGTGCTTCGGTATAAAATAACCTGCCCGGCTTAATGTTGCCAGTGATTCTTGTATGCCTGCTTGTGGACGCAGCGAAATAGATTCGTTTCATGTCTGTTTTCGGTCGTCAAACTTTTATGAGACAAATAAGAAACGTTCACTACGGCTGCTCGCGGCCTGTATTTCCATCCCCTTTCTGCTACTTCAGAAATTTCACCGGGATCAGAACACCAAATCGTGTTTTTTGTAAAGGTATGATCTCTCCAGGTATCAGTGATGGGGCATTCAGGACAAACTGAATTTGGTCTATATCGATAGATTGCCGCGTCATAACGACAGCAGGGCTGTTTTAAATAAAAATGGAGGTTTAATAAGCTAGAAAATAGCACAAATTCAAAGGCATTTTCGTCGCAAGAGGAAATTTTCCCAACTGAATTGGGATGACATTATGTAGCAGGTCTTTGAGGCCGGGCTGCATGGCCATCCAATTGTAGAAACGGTGACTGCCGTTATAAAACTCATGGGTTTAAAGCCAATAAGACATTGTTATTTTTCATTTTATTTCAAGATACGTGGAGCTGGAGTGTTGCGGAAACGGTAGTTATTAGAGCGCAACTCTTAGGCGCCCGTTCCTGCGTTACTCGTCGTTGTCGTTGTCGGCGTAACACGCCACCTGGCAGATGGCGTGTGTAGGCGTGTGACAGGTGGCGTGTTGGCAGGTGGAAGAGGAGCCAAACACCACCTGCCCCGGCGAGAGCGGAGGAATTGACAGATCCCGGAGGGTGGCTAGCAACGTAACACGCCGCCTGCCAGCGTTGGCAGGTGACGTGAAAATACGCGAAGAGTTGCGCTCAAACTTCGCATTACCTACTATTGTAATCGTCTGTTCATTTTTTTTATTACTTCGGCGCTCTTAACAAACAAGACTGAGCGAGTTAACAGGAATACCGGTGAGAGAGTATGTTTGCTTGCCGACAAAGATCTCTCATAGTGCAATAAACCTACGAGTCCATCTAAAATGTTGTCTCAGGGCAATGTTTATACTGCGCTAACACGTCGCTGACGTAGCAGCGAAATCGGACACATTAGGCTGTCTTGTTCCGTTCCGCAGTCGAAATTGCCTCTAAGGTATATTTGTGCCAGAAATTTAGGATGTCAATGTCCGTAAACGTGCAGTTCAACATGTCAGCTTCCAACCAATAAAACCTAGACAAACAACCAGTTTTCGCGGCTGGCATCTCGTGCTGCACGGTTATGAACAAAAATTGCCCCAGGAATTTTTAAAATGTTTGGTTCACACTATTGAATTTCTATGGACGTCAAAACTACTTGGTGCGAACGCAGGACGTGTTTTATAAGTCTGATTCTGGAGCACATAGGAAGAGTAGACCACCAGTATCAACATCTCCGTGGACCATTTCATAGCAATCTTTAGTTTTCTCTCAATTACATATGAAAGTATCCCCATTGAGCCATGCGATGTGAGCTACTGGCGGCCGACAGATGACGCTATTTCTTAATGTCTAAAAAGCTGTGCATGCTTCCATCTTTGACATTGTACGAGCTCTCGTGTTGCGTACCAGGTGGCTGCCGCGTGCAGCACCTTCCGAGCGGCAGCGCGTTCTTTTTTAACGCGATAGCGTTAAGGAGCTAGTGTCGCAGAAAAGCCAGCGTCGTCGGCGTCGGCCGTGAGCGAAAAATCCCTCCTCCTCCTCCTCCTCCTCCTCCTCCTCCTCCTCCTCCTCCTCCTCCTCCTTCTCCTCCTCCTCGCAATGTACGCCACTGCCCCAACAGATGGCGCGCGACTGCAGCGCCTCCCGCTCGTCTCGTTCGGGCGCAGTGGGGCCGTGCGGGCACGCAGGAATCACGCGGTGAGCGGCGAACAACGCAGCGCACATCCAAACCGCGTTCACCACGAAGCTTGCGGCTTGCTGCCCGTTCGTTCTGCGCGGAAGCTATGCTGGCGTTCGTGGCATCGGGATTGTCGAGAACGATGTGCCTACGAACTACGACTGCAACTTGAGTCCCGCGCGTTTCAGCAAGGCGCCCGGCAGCGCTTCTACATGGTTTGCCGCTCCGCGCGTCCGTTTCACCGTACGTAGCAAAGCGATTTGTCTAATGGGCAAGGCGTCGCGCCGAACGGGCGATGGCGTTCTGTGGACTTCATGGCAGTACTGCGACACGCTGTCGTGTTCCACTATTAAAGGCGAAGCTTAAGCGTCCGCCAATTTTTCGTCTTTGCTCAGTCTGATTGCGCGCGACTGCAGTCTTTAGTTTCACACCTGGCCTTGCTCTACATCCGGCTCCTGCAATTCGAGAACAATACCAGTATGCATTTTAACGCACAACACAAGTGCATGCTTTAAAGCATGCTTAAATGTATGTTAATTGCCCCTATAGCATTCGTCGGTATCAAATACATGCGCATGTATTTGCATCAAGCGAAACACGCACATGGCCGTTTCCCATTGCCGATAAGTTGTGCAGTTGGGGCCCGTAGAATCGTGCCAACGTTATGTGGCAATCGACAGGAAAAACCTGTTTCCGTTGAACGCAATCGAAAGTGCCATGGTACAAAATACCCCACCCGGTCTGTTGCTACCAGTGATTCTTGTATGTCTGCTTGTGAGTGCCACGATATACACCAGCTAATGTATTTAGTAAACGTTGTTTTGTCACCTCGCAGCCTTATACTTTGAAAAAGAGAAACCGAAGTTTACAGGCATACTGAATATTTCATATGGCGGGCTACACTCATCACGGTTTGCTTATTATTATTTTCGAACCAGTGTCCGCAGGTGTTGCATGTGTGAAGTCTTTCAGCTTGCAGGTCCCTTTTTGCATACCGTTATTTCTTCAACTTAACTGGTACTGTACCCAACTTTGCGGGCATCGGCATTTCTCTATATTATAGGCGATGTGCACCAAAAATAATTTTCCTTCTTTCAAACGTCAGCTTATTTGGCGTTTTCTTCAAACAAGCTTACTTTTGAAAGAATAAAAAATAATTTTTTAAGGGCATCGCGCACCAAACATTGAACTGTATATCTCACTGAACAGTAAGACCTCTCGTCATGGCAGTCATCACTTTCGGCTGTCATCAGACAGTGTGGAGATGTGAGTCAGTGTTTTTTAATTACTTCAGTTTCTGGTGTCATTTTCTGGCTTTTTAGCAATTGATTAGTTGCGTTCCTGACACCAAAGCCAGCTAGAGACATTGGCGGCTACCAATCCTAACGTAACACACGGAGATTAACGTAAGGTTAAGTGGTGGTGGTGGTAGTGGTTTTATTAAAAATAATAGTAAAAAGGAAGGAAAAGATTTTTGCTAGCCCCGGCATCTGCCATCGATACTGAAGCACCTGAGCTGGGGCAGCGGAAATAAAGGACAGCAGGCAGAATGGAGAAATGAAATGATAGAGGTGAGGGGACAGGAATAGAGGACAGGGGGAGAAGTAATATGTACAAACTATTTACACAATAAGAAATGTGTCCAGGTTGTGCGCGTGATTAGTTCATTTTAGAGGAATTAAATTACACACGCGCACAGCACTGTGTAGGTTACAACTGGAGTGGGGCGTCCAGTTATTAATCGTTCAAGGTAGAACTCGCGGAGCGTTCGGTCACTGCGTGTAACTACCTGACGGAGAACAGACGGGACGTCAAGCCCGTGTGTTCGAGGAATGCACAGAGGCTAACCAAAGTTCGCTCACGAGTGCGCGCACTGCCCTGCGGCCACAATAGCGTCTTGATGGAGTCTGGTAGTATGCCCTGCGCCCTATAGGCCGCGAGCATATCGCGACGAGCATCGGCGAACGCGGAGCAGCGAAGGAGCAGATGTTCTAGTGTTTCTACTGCACCGCATCCGTCACACACATCACTCGTCGCGATTCCGTGACGCACCCGTCGTTCCCCGGGCCACACGCAGCCAATGCACGCGCGGAGGATCATTGCACGTTGTGACCGTGTAAGTGCGCGACAGCCGGTGACACTGTCGATGCGCTCACCTACCGCGATGCGTGGGTCGGGGTGCTGCTTTCGGAGATGGTCGTGAATGGCCGCACGCACGTCCTCCAGCGCAAGGGGCAGATCGCTGGCAGGTAGTTGGTGTGCAGCGGTCGCGAGGTCGTCAGCTTCTTCGTTGCCGGCGATGCCGCAGTGACCGGGCACCCACTGTGCACGCACGGCACAACCTCTCTGCGCGAGGCGCTCGATGCGCGAGCGAATTTCCCGCACTAGTGGGGTACCGCGGCCATTAGATTGCAGGCGGCTGAGGGCGGCACGGGAGTCGCACAGGAGAGCACTCCTGGGCGGCGGAGGGCCGAGGGTGAGCAGCAGGTCCAGCCCGAGCCGGATCCGTGGTTAAAAATGAATCTTAAGAGAAAATAATCATTACCATGCAAATATTTCATTTCATTTATTTTTGACAGAATCAGACAAGATACGCATCTACACGACCTTCATAACCTCAGGTGCTTTCTTGAAACCAGAGTATGCAGTTGGGAACATACAACTTATCGCAAGCCAGAAACACTATCTTTCACTCAGCTATGACGCCATTTATGAAGTCGATATCGACTGCTGATGACAGAAACCCGTGCAAATATTCTGATCAAGCTGGAATAACTTTCCCAGTGCATCGTAAATGGCTTCACTTGTTTGGTAGGACCGAAAGCTTTAATATCAAATTACATTTCTGCCAAGCCGAAGCTCATTAGATTCGAGAGAAGATTGTTTATCGCATCTGAAGAGATATACATTAGTAAAATGCAGGAACGTCATCCGAAAGCGCGAAAGCTGTAAGTGCAAGCAAATCATATACTTGGTTAAAAATTCAGAACAAAACCATCCGGGTTCGAGCCCGACCGCGGCGGCTGCGTTTTTATGGAGGAAAAACACTAAGGCGCCCGTGTGCAGTGCGATGTCAGTGCACGTTAAAGATCCCCAGGTGGTCGAAATTATTCCGGAGCCCTCCACTACGGATCTATTTGTTCCTCTCTTCTTTCACTCCCTCCTTTATCCCTTCCCTTGCGGCGCGGTTCAGGTGTCCAACGATATATGAGACAGATACTGCGCCATTTCCTTTCCACCAAAAACCAATTATTATTATTATTATTATTAAACCATCCAATCGCGTTCACCCTAAAGGCGTGACTTAATTCATACCACCGTTTCACGGAGATACATAGTCAGGGACACACCGGGTGTCATTACACCAATATCAACTGATGACAACGGCGATTCCGCGTTCACGCAGTTCCTGTTCGGCTGAGTACTACGAAGAGGCAACTCTCCGTCACCGAGCTTATCGTGCCCGCAGTAGTCCCCTGGACACCTCAGTCTGCATGGAGTCTCTGCCGTCGTCGTCGCCACTGCACCTGCAGTTCCCCAGCAGCCAGGAGCTGCTGGCGCGGTTCACGTACTACGACTATGCCGTGTTCGTCTGCATGCTTGCCGTGTCCGGCTCGCTGGGACTGTGGAGCGCATGGCAGGACAGCCGCAGCGACACCCATAGCGGCATCTCCCTGCTGCTCAACGGCGAGCGCCGGTTGCCTCCCGTGCCCGTGGGCGCCTCGCTCATGGCCAGCTTCATCTCGGCCGCCTACTTGCTGGGCAACGCCGCCGAGGTGTACCGCAGCGGGACGCTCTACCTCATGACCTTCGTGTCCTACGTGCTCGCCTTGGCCGTGACAGCGCACCTCTTCATGCCCGTCTTCTACCGACTCGGGGTCATGACGGCTTATGAAGTGAGTGCTCTGTCACAGCCTCTATACGCCCTGCTATCTGATACATTCGCATGCTCGACATCTTTGTCCCGGTGTACTACCTGGCCACCTTAGAGCGGTGGCCAAGTTCTACCCCAGGGTGGCGAACTGCTATGAAGAGGAGGATGGGGACTTGGGCTGGGCGTGTGTAATACTGAGGACAGGTAACTAGTGGTTCCTAAGGGTATTAGCGTGGGTTCTAAAGGTAGCTGGGTTTAATGGAAGAGAGCTTTGTCCCGAAAAAGCCTTTCATCACTATCATCAGCCTGACTACGCCCATTGCAGGGCAAAGACCTCTCCTATATCTCTCCAATTAACCCTGTTTTGTGCCACCTTATCACTGCAAACTTCCTAATCTAATCCGCCCAGCTAATTTTTCCGCCACCCGCTGCTACACTTTCCTTCTCAGAATCCAGTCTTACCCTTAAAGAACATCGGTTATCTTTCCTTCGCGTTAAATGCCCTGCCCATGCCCATTTCTTCTCCTAGATATCGTTCAGAATATCATTCACTCGCGTTTGTTCCCTGACCCATTCGGCTCTTTTCCAGTCTCTTAACGTTGCACCTCTCGTTGTCCTTTCCGTAGCTCGCTGCGTTGTCGTTAACTTGAGCTGAACGCGTTTCGTTAGCTAGCCCGGCGGTACTCTGCTTAACAATGGCTCCCAGAGGAGAACAGGGAATAAGATGCCCTAAGTCACACTTATGTGCTTAAAGGGCGCTTCATATATCGGGCTTGAAAATAGAGGCGTTCTTTTCGAAAGCATGGAACTCAACTAGCACGACTGGCATTAACCAAGAAAATCATAGCTATTTTTACTGCGTATTGAGCTGCGATCGCATTGATGATTGGCTGATTAATTAAGGCTTTGATCACTAGAAGCACCTGAAAAACTGCAGGAGAAGGATGAAAAAATACCTGAGAATGTGCATTTACTCGGAATGTTTTTAGCACCTTCATACAATAGCGCGAAGTGCTGGGGGCGCCGAAGATGGGAGGCGATCCTCCGCGCTGGCAGGGACTACGGCTGTGCCAGCATGGCAGGACCACGCATGGTAGCCGTCAGCTTAAGAGCTTAGGCTAGCCAACGTTCGCCGCCAGACGCTTTTTTTTCTATATAGCAGTTCGTGCGGCAGGAACATTTATTTTCGTGGAATTTTTCTCAATGTTTATTTTTTTAATGCTCTCGGTAAACCTGGCTTTATCAAAACGACACCCTTTCGGGACCTCTAGGAGCGCTAGACAGTTTTACCTCAACAGCTTTCTAGTTGAAACTTTTATTGATTTTAACTTTATTCTGCGATTCAAACTGATCTTTCAATTGACGACTAAAGATAGTTCTAAACGCTCGCCAGACGAGCAGCAGCCCTGCTACTGCAGTATTGTTTTTGCTGAATGTACTACACCTTTTAAAGAGTATAGTTTGAGCAAAAAAAAAGCGCCTGTCTTGTTCCCATTATGCTTTGCGCTAAGAACTATTCCGCCTTGAAAACATGAACCAACTAGCCCTCAAACAAACATGCTGAAAAAAGTTTGAATACCATAGAGCATACTCTGTGTTTCTGTGCATCTGCATCGACAGTGTTCTGTGTGCCGTGCACTGTGCACAGATGCATTGACGAAGCATAGACGCTGCACCATTTATTTCATCGACCACGTACAATCATCCTCATCACTATCTGAGATAAACCTACTCCAGGACAAACACAGGCTTCCAGTGATGACCTTCATCTGATCCTGTTTTGCGCCAGTCGTGGCCATCTAATTCGACAAGAGAATTTTACAAGCATGTCACTCCATCTGGCTGTCTGTCACCAACAGTTCTGTTTTCCTATTGTTGCTGCCCACTCTTTCATTCCAACAGACCGCGAGATGTCGGTACTGCGCATTACATGTCCGACCTTTGCCCATCCATGTGCACTATTAGTCTAATATGTGAGCTACGATTCTGTTTTTATCGCAGCAGGGCGGAATACCTTATTCTGTGTAAGCTTACAAAAAAACTTTTTGCGGGCAGAAATGCCACACAGGAAAATCTGAAACATTCCACAGGAGAGATTGAGACAAACAGCAAAAGCTGCAGTCACTCTGAAACTGAACTCGCGCAATCAAGCCTGACGTTGACGGCGCTTACATATCGTACATAAACACCGACCGTCACAGATGTTCAGGAGCATTGCACATATGCTTCACTTGGTATAGTATTGGTGAATTGAAAAACAAGGAATACTGAAAGGGATTCGGGGCCTTATAGGGCTATAACTGCGTTAATGTCTAGCTGTCACAGTCCTTATGTATTCATGTGCACCCTGAAAGACAGAAATGAGCATAAACCAAGTAAACCGGTGGTGAGCTCTCTCCAGAAGCTGTTTACTGCGTAGAAATTTCCTGTGAAGTGAAATGCCTAGAGGGAATAGCACAGCCTGTGTACTCCCCGGCGGACATAGGGCGTTCAATGGTGTTTTGCTCCTTCCCCGTGTTTAACGTAGCTGCAGCCCGATTGCCTGAAAAAATTCTCCGTCAGCAGTTGAACTCGCTGGCTGTGAATTACGAAATCTCCCCCCCCCACCTTTTTTTTAGGCGCCTGTGTGCTGTGCAATGTCAGTGCACGTTAAAGATACCCAGGTGATCGAAACTATTCCAGGGACCTCCACTAAGGCCCCTCTTTAACTCTTTATTCTCTCAGTCCCTCCTTATCCTTTCCGTTACGGCGAGGTTGAGGTGTCCGCCGAGTTTTGAGACAGATACCGCGTCATTTTGGTTCCCCAAAAACCAATTTTCAATTTTTTTAGAGGCAAGAGGTAAAGTGAAATCATTACTAGGAATGGAATGGCGCTCTGGCATACGTTGGGATGAGGGTAGCGGCAAAAAAAAAATATTTCACCTCATCGAGCGTGCTAAATAAATATAACATTCTCGTACACATCTCTCGCCAAAGGCCGGTGTTGCCAAAACCCAAACTTTTGGAATAAGTATCTGCGAATTGTGCCTGGACAGGCCTGAAGTAGATACTAGTCGTTCACATATCGTGATTTTCACACAGAATTAATTGTGAGGGGTTTGATCGACCTCGTGGCAAACTTTAAACGCAAGCACAATAACCCGGGGGGGGGGGGGGGGGGGGGGGGGGGGCTTGTCTACTAGAATCTTCAGCTACCATATTTCGTCTATCCGCCACAGTGGCCTAGTTGCTATGCCGAGTTGGGCTGCTGTGCCCAAGGTTGTGGCATCGAATCCACGTTGTGGTGGCCTCATTTCGATGGAGGTGAAATGCAAAATCGCCCAGGTGCCGTGCGATGTCGGTGCACGGTAAATAAATCCAGGCAGTCTAAATTTATCCGAAGCGTGCTACTACTGTGTCTCTCAGTCTGCATGACATATCGCTTCGTAGAGAACTGCACTACTGGAGAAAGCACACGCACGGAGGCAGGATAGATCTTGCGTAGATCCACCAAAAAAAAATTCTGGTTTGAAGGCAGACAAGCTGTGAGACAAAAAGGAGTTGCAAAGAAAAAAATCGGTTATCGCGCTCCGTCGTATGTCCGCGATGGAACGTACTGGCGTGTTAATACTGGCGTAGCAAGCATTGTGTTCTGCTTAATGAAAACGCTGCACGAGGTGCGGCCTAGCATGTAGCTTGCGCGCTTACCGACCCAGAAAAACTGCCTTTTCAAGGTGCTTATAATAACACTTATATCGACTAAAATGCATTGCCTGTCGGAAAAGATAAAATCTCCTGAGGTCCTGACTTGAGTACGCGCTTTCCTTTTCTTTATGACAGGCGTTATGTGTAGAATATTCGTATGAGAAGGCAAGATTTCGTTGGAGATAACTTCATTGTTCAGAGTTCTATCACAGCATCCAGTGAGAATCTGCGAAAGTAAACTGGTGCACGTTACAGAGAACAAAAATGAAGCTGCATAGCTGGCAACTATAGGGCCCCGCACGACACCCGTGTTCCTTAGTACAACACATTACGCAAGGAATACATCGATCAATGGCGGCATTTTTTTCTTCGCTTTGGAGAATTTTTTTTTTGCTTCTGCGTAATGAGCCCAGTGGTTAAGCTGAAGTTTAAGCAACATTGAAACCCGGGCATTGCTTTAGAAGTTGTGAAATAAAAAAACCTGTGGTACATAAGGAGCCACAATTCCGGATCCATCGTAGGAATGCCTATGGGTGTGCAACGTGAGAACTAAAATCTTACTTATCTCTAGTGCTTAGAAATTTAGTATTTTAGAATAATTGAATCGGGCCGCCAATAAAGGACGTGTGCCGTTACGGCAATCACCTGATATTCTGTACATCAGTTAAATTCGGACGACACCCCAGATATTTTTTACGATGACACTTGTTATGAGTTACAGTTTGGGCACGCACATAATTTACAGGGGCGTTGATGCGCACAACGAAGGCACTGTTTGAGTCACAGTTACAGTATCACTGACATCCCTTTCCTGAGTAACCGAAAATAGCTGACATGGGTACAACATCGATGGTACGAAGCGAGTAGTTTTAGAGCACAAATTTGTAACCTTGAGAGTTCACGGCGCTTTCTAGCCAAGCAATCCAAGCGCTGTCAAACAAACGAGACCTATCGCATAGAAAGCGCAGCCATTCACGGTCGAGCGGAAACACGCATCCGTCGCACCAGTAAGTCGCAGCTGTGATGTATACGTGTCAGAGAAAAATATAAGTCGATCGTTCGAAGGTTTATTGAACGCCGTTCAGTGCAGCTGTTGCCGCAGCACAACGATGTGATGGACAAGCTATGCGAAGGGCGCGTGTACTACTCGCTTTTTTTTTTGTTCTTTCCTGAGCTTTATACACGGCGCCACACAAAAAGTAGGCCATGTGTTGGAAACAGACTACCGCTACATGTTACGATGCTGGATCCATGGTGGTTTTGCTGGCAGTTGTGCAAGGAGCGACAACTTTACCAAGAGTTTTTTTTGTTTCTTAGAGCATGTCTTCTTCAGGCGGAGGTTCCACGCTTGCGCGGTTACTTGCTCTTACACTGTTAACATGAATTACCGAATAAGAGAGCAAAAAGGTAGCAAGCTGTCCTATAGCGGTTTTTTTTATGGTCAGGGGTATACTGGCTAAGTTTCGAGGTAAACAGAATGCTTACTGTTGGTAACGGAGGCATATTTCCGCCTCAAATCACAGTAACTTGGAGCATTTAGCAAAATAGGGAGAGTTAAACGCGTGGCACCAGTGGTCTTGAGGTTAGCAATTAGAGGAGATTGCAATCTCGGCTAAAATCTTCGTAACTGCGAGAATTTCGCGTGTATTGGAGAGGAAATCTGTTTCCGTTGCCAACCGTAGGTATTCCACATTTTTATTGAAAGAACTCTACCCCACTGCGTGGCCAACCAGCTCTGCTCTAATTAGGGAGTGTGCTTTAGGAAAGCTTACTCCTTTTATACACTGTTTAAAGTAATATGTTCTCATAGCGTATGTTTGCGTGGTGGCTATGGCCTTCCCGCTTATGATAGAAAAACAAGTTTTAGCTCCTTAGAAAGAAACAAAAAATTATTTTAGCTGCTTACAAACAGAAATAATATTGTTTTCCCCCCTGCTTTATAAAGTAATGCTGAAAACAATTTTTCTCTATACCTTGAGCTTGTCACATGACAACCTTTGGGATGAAACTTCGTCAAGTCAAAGCATTTTTTTTTATTTTGAAAGTACAAGGCATTGCATAAAAAAAAAATATTTGGACAGATAGCCCTGCGCCTAGTGAAACGGTTGGGTTATGCGCCACTGAAACGCAACGAATAGAAATATACTTACTTATTCAGTGGCATGCAATGTTAAGTGCAAATATTGTTGGTACGCGTGTAGTGAACAAAATTTGAGTGCTAAAGCAACATTTTTGCTTGACTTGCTTGTGTGCGTGAAGGTTTCTGCAAAAAACTACTGCCCCAAGGAGAGTGCTGCTTTAACAATGTTTACATAAAATGTTAGTATTGGCATATGCTGAGTGGTTTTTGGCTGCAGTGGATAGTTATATAGAACTAGCGCTCTGAAAAAGACAAAAATTGACAAAGATGACGCATATCAGAGACTGAGTAGAACCCGGTCGAATCGACTCAACGTGAGCATATTTGGCCCATTTGTAGCTCGTGCATATTTTGACAAGTAAGCAAAGCTTCTCTGAGCTACATTCTGCAGTTCTTTAGTTTTCATTGTTCAAAGTTACCCGTCATCACCAAAAAGTTACCCACGGGAATCTGGCCAAAAAGTGCCCAGAAAGCAAATACATTTTTTTCTTTCTAAGGAATTAAAACTTTTTTTCTATAGTAAGAGGGACAGAAAGACAGAGAGCCAGAGATAGAGGAACCTTCTAATGAAAAGCAGAGAATTCATCCGGCTTTAAAAAATCGCTGATATACTACTCTGTGGGGGGGGGGGGGGGGTGGGGGGGGGGGCAGAATGGAACTGGGGTAAGAAAGATGGAAAGAGAGAGGTGCAGAAAAGGGGGAAAGTATAAAAAGAAACAAAAAATAAAAAATAACGAGGGCCCCCAACGACCGCGCAAACATTGTGGAAAATGGTTTGGTTTATGGGGGTTTAACGTCCCAAAGCGACTCAGGCTATGAGGGACGCCGTAGTGAAGGGCTCTGGAAATTTCGACCACCTGGGCTTCTTTAACGTGCACTGAAATCACACAGTACACGGGCCCTCTAGAATTTCGCCTTCATCGAAATTCAACTACCGCGGCCGGGATCGAACCCGCGTCTTTCGGGTCAGCAGCCGAGCGCCATAACCAGTGAGTTCACCGCGAGGGTTATTGTGGAAAATGGGGAGTGGATTTAAGTACTCAACCTCCGCCTGAAGTATGCGCATTTTTTTTTCCTTTCGAACAAATGTTACGCTTATAAAATACTTCTTTTTATTCGGCCGCGTCAATATAATGAAAAGGTACGACATGCATACCGTATATCGCGACAGGATGCTTCAGGGTCGATTTGCTAAAATTTAAAGCGTTTTGAATGCGTGAGGTGTTTCAAGGTGATTAAAAATTCTCAGCAGGGCTGTTCGTATAAAGCTGTAGCGTCATTGTGAGAGCTTTATCTCGCTCTGATTATCATGCATGAAATCCGCAATGCATGCGACAGGTGCACTTTTTTGAGAGCTATTATAACTACTCTTGTTGTTTTGTTGCACGAAAGGCACACTTTCTAGTGTTATTATGACGTTGTATTTGTGCCATCAATAAAGCGCAAGAAAACATTCCTCTTCGGGTCTTCTCGGAACGTATCGCATTTGGCGGAACTCAATTACTGGTCATTGTGAACGCAGATGCAGTTGCTACAGGCGCGTGTTAAGGAACGCAAAACCCGTACACCATCCGGATGATTTCTCGCACATTGTTCAAAGCGCCGAGATAAAGTACGCAAGAAGAATATCTTTTTAGAAAGTGAGCTTAGAGTTTCCTTCTTTTGCTCACAAGTTTATCGATGGTTATTTATTAATTTAGGCAGACTTAGCAGGTTAATATGAAGTTAAAGATTTACTCTTTTGGGACTAGCAGTGGGTGAACACCGCTGCTTCAGTTGTGCCACCCCACCATGAAACACCTTCATACTTTCACGCCTTGCATTACGTGGGACTGGTGGCATACAGGCATGTCGAAAGAAGCGGATTGAATGCAGAGACTTTACGCTGAGAGGTTCGGAATTTGCAGAAACGTACTATGAGCTCTTTGCTCGGAACCTGCCTCTCCCACCCCCCCCCCCCTCCCCATCTACAGATGTCTGTCCCCTGGAAGTTCGCCCGTTCTGAACAAACCTCTGCTAGGTTGCAACAGTCTGCTTAGCAGACAGTGGCAATGTAGCTAAATGGAAGTTTTGCACTGAAGAAGATCATCAAACTGCCTCAGGTTAAATTTTATGGGACAGAAAAGACGCGGCAGATTTCGGAAATGCTTAAATGCCTACGTGAAAGTCATAGATTGCTCAGAGACGCTACCGGTTTATTTGTACTCGAAGCCATGCGTACGGAGCAGTCGAAACCGTTTGTTGATCTTGTATCAAGAACGCCAATTCCGTTAAAATTCAGAAAACACATTAAAAGTGTAACGAAATGCTGTGAATGAAAAATAATCAATACCAAGGACCATAATGGCGGTCAACTTGCAACAGATCAGTGGAATGGTGAAGCACGAAGGTGACAAATGCTTTAGAAAATTTTCGCCAAAGATTACTGTTTGGGTAGTGGGCTAATACAGGTATAATGTTACGTGCCGGCAAGCCGATGAATACAGTACGACATGACAAATGGCTATGGCTTGATTTAATGACGGACGACCGGGCAGGAGTTGTTGTTGCCTTGGTGACATGGCACATGCGATGCCGCCTGCGTCACTGTTCACTTCGTCGTCTTCTAGTCTGTGACACGACCGGGGACACGACACGACAATATTCCCACATTCTGTGCATGCAGTGAGGGAAAAAGTTTTAAAAAAATGTAGCCGAAGTTACGGAATTCGCGTTGTGTTTCCTGCAAGAAACATGCCAGAATAGTTTATGTACTCTGAATCAGTTATGTTTTATTCTCATTGAAAGTCAACAGAGCTTGCTCCATCATTAGCAATGAAAGCTTTTTGTTTTTGGTTTATGTTAGCAACAACTAAGAAAATTTAATTAAGAGCCTGACATTTATCGATGTGTTTCAGTTTCCATTGTAGAACCATGCACTGACGCGGCTAAGTAACGCGTAAGATCGCAGGGCTGAGCGAATCATACTGCGGCAGGCCGGTAGTGAAACTAGTATTGAACGTCCAAAAATCAAGTAAAATGAATACTTTGGCAGATCAGTCAGATGTCAGGTATGTGCCTGATTTGTGGACCATATTCAGCATTTAGGTGGAGCAATTGCAGGCATAATCCGCAAGGCTAACCCCCACCAGCAGCCGCAACAACCTCAACCTCTCAATACCTTGGCAAACGTAGCTGTTGAACAGTTCTATTCGTAGTGGACAATCATGAAGTCTTCCGATTGATTTCTCTTTGCAGTACCTGGAAATGCGCTTCAATAGAACCGTACGAATAGCTGCCGTCATCCTCTACATGCTTGAAATGGTAAGTCATAGTCAAGGCACATTTGTCAGTTGATCTCATAATGTGTTGCCGAAGAAAGCTGCCAGGTTGTGCCGCTCGCATTTTGTTCGATTAATGCAAGAGCAACCACTACGAACTAAGATGGCACTTGGCATTCTCATGAACTCGTCCCAGTGCTCATAAATGTAAATATCTCAGCGCGATGCGGTTTCACACAGGCATTTGTAAGTCATTAAAGTGTAGACAAAAATGCAATGGCGTGGTCTTCTTTTATGGGTTATAACGAGAAACCAGATCTCTAGACAACGTCTTAATGTTCACTGGGAGAGTGAGGATGTTTGCCGACGTTGCCAAAAGCAACTAAGCAACTGAGGTTGTTTATTAGCTGTGTAGCGGAGCGCTTATGACATCCACTTAAAGGGACACTGAGGAGACATTGAAGTTGGCTTGTATCGATAGAATACCAGCTCCCTGATAAAAAAAACGCCACTCTTACTGCAACCAAAGCTCTTGTAAGGTAGAAAATAGCAAGAACCAAAATATAGGTATCGCCACCACAGGCCAATCTCGCAAGTACAAGCGTGATGACGTCATAGGACAAGAGACGCCACCTTGGAGGAATTTTCCTCCCTCCATGGTTCCACGAATCTCTGAGGCTGACGAAGGATGGTTGCGCGGTTCAATATTGAAGTAAGTTTTGTTCGTAGCGCGGGAATCGAAGCGCGCGAATCGGGAATCGGAGTGCGGGAAAAACATTTTCAACTCAGAATCCGAATTTCTTTGAAATAAATGCATCTCTCGCTCCCGGACAAGCGGCAACAAAGCCATGAAATGTCGAACAATCAGATTTTGCTAACAAAAAAAAAATTGATAGAGTTCTCCTCACTGTCCATTTAAGCTATAATTCTGGGTAAGGTAAAAAAAAACCTTTTCCTCACCTTTTGAGATATTCTTGTCTTTACAGGTGCCGTAACGGCTTCACTACACGTCTGGTTACTTTTGGCAAATATGGTACCTATATAGAAGCTAACAAGGTTAACAAGAGCTGAGACAGCAGCTTTTTCATACTTGCGCTCGCTGGCTGCACGTTCTGGCTGCTGTATACAGGTAGACAGCACCAGTGGCAGAAACTGAAGTAAAGATGCACATAAGCGGTGATAACTGCCCCCTATATACAAAAAGCCGAGTCCAAGTTATGTAGACCAACCACCTATAATTCTGCAAGCATCGATTCAAGCAGGTCTCACTGGCGACGAGCAGGTGATTGATATCTAAGATGCGGAAACAGCCGTGCTAGCATTCTAACCTCCCTTCCGGCGCTATAGCAACCTGTCTTAGCGTAAAAGTGAAAAAGGCTCGGTCAGTGATGAGCGCAGATCTTAAAACTTTGCCTGCAGCTACTTCAACATAGTCACTCACTGCTGCAGTCATTATCATTGGTGCGCAATCTATGAATTCCAATTTCCCTGTGTAACAAGCGTGACTTGTTTGCCCCGTGCTAAGTCATAACGGGCAATCGAGTCGAAGAAAAAAGCACAAATAATACTGGAGATTTTTTCCCCATGCCAGTGCGGCCCTGTTTCGGCTCAAAACAGTCACAACGACAATGCGCATACCTGCAACGTGGTAGACTGCATCAAGTCATTGACTGATATCTTTCATGTTTCAGACAGTTTACATCGCTATATCACTGTACGCTCCAGCACTGGCGCTCTCGCAATGTGAGTACCGGATCTGTGACCTTACGCATTTGCGGGCAACCTGTTGCGGTTTTTATTGCGTTTGTCAATGTGCTCTTATATGTTTAGTTTTTGGGACTGAGCAATTTTACGCAGGAATCGGGACATATATAGGTTAAAATGCAGTTGGGGGCTAGCTCGCTGCAAGCGCCAGCTTGCCTTCCCAGCACTCTGAAATAACGAAGCAGCGCGCGCCTATAAACTGAATATTTCTGCCACACGTGCATGAGGCTATCTCCGAGTAAATGTCACAGCTTTCCGGTCATGCTCGCCGTGAAATTGCGCTTAGGTCACGAGTTTCGCACATGATGAAAGCACGTGGGCCTGTCCGAGTGTGTAGTTCCACAATGGCTGTGGTCCGGAATTCTATGGCTCGCAAACAGAATTATCTCGGTTTACGTCATCGGCACATGATTGATTGGCCTGGCATAGGTGAGGCACGTGCGGGAAGGACTGTTCTGATAGTGATAAAGAAAGAGGGAAACATACCAGGAGGAAAATATGGTCTTTTTTACCTACCAGGCAAAGTCCTCGACTTGACGTTGGTTGCAAACAGGGAGAGGTGCATTGTCTTACATTATGTTCCAGTCATACACTCCCATTACGGCTGCTTGAAACCTTCATAGTTTATAAAATAGAGTTAAACGACCCTCCCATACAAAAACGTCCTATGGTCGTCTGTGGAAAAAGCTATCTATGTCCGTCTATGGCCTTTTGTGAACGTCTATAAGCACACACAGAGGTGCTTATTGCCAGCTATAGAGAGAAATCTATGCCAGCTAAAGCTATAGCTTCGGAACCATACAACTGTCTTAAGCTCTCTATAGAAAAATATATCAGCCTGTATATACAGCTATAGACAGAAATATGAAAGGTCTGTAGCTACTTGGGCCAAAATCCTATAGCCGCCCATAGGACATTTTTGTATGGGCTACGCCGGCCAGCTTTCTAAAATTGGCCGCTGGAGGCTCTTCTGCTTTCGAAGAACGTCGCAAGTATAGTATTAGTTTCGATAATTCGACTCTGAACAGGCACAGACATAGCCGTTATACAACGAAGTACACGTCAAAGTTGAAGAGAAAAGCTACTTGTTAATCAGTATGCCGCAGAAAGTTACACAGAGCAGTACGTTGTAACGCTTGCCCGTATCTGCATCTTACAGTGACTGGAATGACATTGTGGTCAGCCGTCGTCGCTATCGGACTTGTCTGTACTGCTTACACCAGCATCGTACGTTCGTTTTTTATACTCCTTTTTTTTAGAAGGCAGTTCCGCTTATCACGGTTAAATCAATGCGACCTTGATCTGTTTCTCTTAGCACTCTTCCATTGTTCATGAAAGGTGTTCATGCAAGCTTAAGCACAGCCAATAGAGGCAGCAGGGATTTGTTTTATTATCACAGACAGAAATAGAGGACTCGAGGGAGAAAGCGATTCGACTATAATCTACAAATTCCGCGTCGTATAAGTTGATATCTGGCAGTTTACATAACAAATAACTGCTAACGGCGCGCTCACGTGTAATGCATCACTAATAATTCAAGTTGGAGCTCGATTACTTTCGCAGTAACTTAACTGGAGCCCGAAAGTACCTTAGGCTAACTCAGCACCAGTCGCCAATTTAGTCAAGGGATCCCACGAATCGCGTGACATATAAGCTCGTCACAGTCAATTTGTTCTTTCATTTTCTGAAAGTATGCATCTGTTGCTTTTGTTTCATAATAAATTCACAACTTGGTTTGCCATGTTTATTCCAGCGAAAACTTAATGTGCCGTTGGCTTTAACTAAACTCGTTCCTCCAGTGTAACACTTAAAAGCGAATTCGTTTCGGAGCTAACCTGCCTATCATCACGCGTCGACCATAACCTAATTTGCGGGGCGATGCCATGTTTTTTTTTTACGTGTTTGTGTGTTTTTCTTCGTTTTTTGTTTTCAAATATTTTCCTTTTTTCTCTGCGAATAACGGTATCCTCGCCTTTTTAGCTTCTCTTGGCTCTTAAGGATAAATAAACAAGTAAACAAATAAAGAACCTGTGAACAGCCCCGCAAGAAATTTCTGTGCATGTCTGGTTTGTGTATTTTTTATCATTTACTCACATGAGTCAATATTGTGTGCCAGGCGCGTACCCAAGAAATAGCAGTCAACATTCAAGCACGCTTTTCTAGTACGATAGGTACGATGCTGTTGCTTGTGTAAGGGCAACAGCGGTGTATAATTATTTTGAAGTTAATGTTAGTTTTTAGGTTGAGAGCTTTGAACCTATTAGGTACCATTGAATTGGACGATGCCTTATGTATCCCCGTGGTGCTCAGATGTGTGTGCGTGGCGCCTCACAGGGCGGCATCAAGGCAGTCGTGCTGACGGACACTTTCCAGGCCGTGGTGACGATAGTGGCCATGGTGGTCGTGGTGGCGCTGGGGGTGCACCAGATGGGAGGAATGCAGGCCGTCTGGCAGACCTCACTCAGTGGTGGACACATACAGTTCAACGTGTGAGCTCTTGCGACCAAGTCTTTATCCTTGTGCGATACATGCGCCAGCAAGCGAATTGTCTCTGACTGTCTTCCCCACATGTCTGGTCCTCGTAATCTTGTAGCAAAAATTTCAACCATATAAATATATCTTCTAGGCATTTTTTGCTGCGTTTTGCCATCAAGCAAATTGTTGCTTGTGCCATCGTCCGCCTATTTATGAACGCTGTGGTTTTTAGCGCCTTGCATAGAATATACGAACCACCTGAAGCATGAAATCTAACCACCGCCACCGCTCTTGTTCGTCAAATTCTTCCAGAGAAAGAATTGTCAAAAAAAAAAACAATTAAACAAGCACAGTTGTGCGTGTTTATAAAGCTGATATAGTATTTTATTTTAATTCAACACCTATTCTTGCATGCTCAGTGAGTCTTGGACCAGGCACAAAGGGGTGAAGTATACAGAATGTGCTTCTGAGTTCGAAGTGCACCGATGTTGACGTGGAATTTAGCAGGCGCACTGTGCCTGCGTCTCAACACTTTACGGCCATTTATGTGCACAAAAATACCACACCACTGAATTTTCAGTATATAAGCAGCCGATGTAATCAGACCAGGGTAGTGTCCTGTTCAGTTCTCACGCAACTAGCTACACACTAGGCTCATGTCCTTGCCTTATTTGCGGGCGTGCATATTTAACCCTGATTCCTGTGCAGTCAAGCGAACGTTCAGGATATAGATGCGAGTTGTACAAATTTTGCACGTAGTCACCAGCCCCTTGGAACGATGTACTGATGAGCTCCGCGGTAGTCTCAAACGAAGTCCAGCTTTCTTGTGTAGAATACTCTAATCTACTGCTGTGAACATAATCATGGGAATGATCTTATCATCAGATGGGCACCAAAATCTTGATTTCAAGGTTTGTCCTGCTCGCAGCGGATAGGTATACGACTGCCATAGAAAACGAATGGGGTGTGTTTGGACAACAATTATGAGTCGAGTGCGGAATACTGTAACATACTGTTGGGAACATATTGATGGAAACGTTTTATCTTCCTATTTGTCGCGAAATACTGTTTGAAGTTTGTCCTCCGCTCCCACCGAGTAGTTATGGCTGCCATAAAAAACCAATGAGGTGCGTTTTTGACAATGAATGACAGAAAACTACAAGCGTCCTGAGGACATACCTGTGGATATATTGATTTTTGTGGCGCATTCTTACGATGCGTAGAAAATTTACACTTCTCTTCGAAAAAATGTACTTGTCCAGAATTTTTTCGATTTGATGGCAGTTAAGGAATGTGAATGTTGATTTTTAGTTAAAACAAATGCGCAGCATCGACCCGAATCCGACGATTCACTACACCGTGTGGGGATTGGCCATCGGAGCTTTCTTTTCCAACGCCGCCAGCTACGCCACCAACCACATGATGGTGCTTCGCTACCTGACGGTTCCCACGCTGAGCCAAGCCAAGTTGTGAGTACTCTCAGCATTTCCTGAGCACCGCAACGGCAGCTCCGATAAGCGGTTTCCGACCTGGCGAATAATACAGCAAACGACCGAGAGGGATTCATGTTACGGCTTTTGAAAATATAAGGGGAGTAATTACTGATTAGCGTCCACCCAAGCGTGGCCGTGGCTGCTCTTAATTACCCCAATTGCAAATCTGCTCCATCTTGGAGGATTTTTTAAAAACGAACGAACTTTTGAGAATATTTGCATAATAAAAAATACTGGAAGTCTTACGATGACAAGAAAAGAAACTGATTGCGAAGGAGGAACCGCGTAAAATAAACTTAAGCCGGCGCAGACCTCCTTGAGCCATTCGGATGTAAAAGATGTGTCATGCGGCCGTGGCATATGTACAAATGACTAACCGACGTAAATGAGAAGCTTACTGAAAAAAGATTTTAATACTAGAAATAATTAGGTGCTTGCTCATTGCTTCAAGCCCAACCAGTGCAAGTGTACGCGTCCTCAACCACCTGCACAACTTACCAAATCGCATAGTGTAAGCTACTTATCAACAGCAATGTTCGCTTTGCGTGCTTTGGTTAAAGGTTACTGAGCTAAAAGGCACAAATGAAAGGAAATAGGTTTACAGTGAACGCAGCTATACCACTTCCTATCCATCCTCTGCGTTTTCATGCGCTGAACATTGAACCCAACATGCACCAACTAGCCTCCTAAATTGTTATAGCTTTGTGTATACCCAGCATCGAGGAGCATTGCATTGCATGGGGTTATGAGTACGCACATGTCGAATCCGCACAGCGCTGTCGGTTTTCTTATCACGTTAAACACGCTGATTTTCCTGTGGCTATTCTCGTTCGGGACCACACGTCCATTGAAGAAACGTTTCACTGTGCCTTCTTTAATTTCCTTGTCTCTCATATTCCCTTTCCGGCAGTGTGGTGTGGTTCAACTTTCCTTTGCTGTGCACCGTACTCTCTCTGAGCTGCCTCGCGGGTCTCCTCGTCTACGTAAAGTACGCCAGCTGCGACCCCGTGGCCGCTCACCAAATTTCCACCGAAGACCAGGTTAGCCCATCGTCCCAGACTGTTTCCTTAATAGGGCGGAATTGAATACGGAAACTACTCGCAGGCAAGTATCGGACGGGCGTGTGAATGTACAGGCTCTTTCATACTTCAAGGGAAACTGGGAACGCGTGGCTGCCGTGCTTCGAGTAACGCTGCACGCGAGAGGCAGCGAGAATTGGTGCCACAATGCGCATGCGCGGAGAGAGCAGCCGGCCGTGCTTGTGTTGCGTATGCGTCATTGCAGTCGATTCTTCCCCGCTGTCGGAGGCAGCGCTTCGCGAAGCGCGGCGGCCACGCGTTCCCAATTTCCCTCTAAGTGCGGAACAACCTGTACAGTGCCTGTAAAAACTTTATAGGCCACTTCGCTCGTGACGGATCTAGCCACCGAGCCGTGCAATGAAGCTTCTTTCTGTGCCCAAGGTTGTAAACAGACATTGCTCGCGAGTTAAGCAGCATTGTATTCCTAGCCTCTTTCAAGGCATACGCACAGAGACCAGTAGCAGCAGTGCAGCACTACCTTTGTTTTGCCGGGTCGGGAAACGATCTGTGCATACCTTGAAAGCGTAGCTTGGTGGCCAAGAAATCGTACTGTTGGCTCAGGGAACTCTCAGAAAAACGTCCTCAGGAAGGCGAATATGAGAAGGAAATCAAATACATTTGTAGTTGCTATCAGGCAACTACAAATACAGGCTTGTCGGTTGCTACAGGCCGTAGGTTTTATGTAAGCACGGCGTAGGTGCCCCTTTTTTCGGAGTGCTCACATATGGACACCGTACCTTCGCTGTACTGTTGAGTGGGGTACAGCTAGGCTCTTTATCCTAGTTTAAGGAGAACGGTCACATTCTGCACAGTGTGTGTGGCTCATGTGCGATATGTGCGACAACATAATTGGTTTTGGGGGAAAGGAAATTGCGCAGTATCTGTCTCATATATCGTTGGACACCTGAACTGCGCCGTAAGAGAATGAATAAAGGAGGGAGTGAAACAAGGAAGGAAGAGAGGTGCCGTAGTGGAGGGCTCCGGAATAATTTCGACTACCTGGGGATCTTTAACGTGCACTGACATCGCACAGCACACGGGCGCCTTAGCGTTTCGCCTCTATTGAAACGCAGCCGCCGCGGTCGGGTTCCAACCCGGAAACTCCGGATCGGTAGCCGAGCGCCCTAACCACTGAGCCACCGCGGCGGATCTGTGCGGCCGAACTATTCATAGCTTGTGGCAGTTCTGCGATCAAGTGCTTTCTTTTGGATCACAGTTTTCTTGGTCTCCTTTTTTTTGTGGCCCCATGGACAAACCTGCGAAACCTGTGCTTTTGCCGCGCTCCCAGGACGTTGTTCTATACAGTCAGACCTAATTGTTGTCATTATTTCTCGCCACACAATGCGCAGCCGAGCTTGACAGGCTAAATTTTGTTGCGGATTCAGCCCCTCAGTGCACGGCTTGTGGTGCGGAGGAATTCGAGTGCGTGTTTTTGTGTGTGTGTTCTGATCGGGGGTCAAAGTTAGAAATTTTTCTAATTTGGCTCTTTATTGAAGATATGCAACATGCATTTGGACAGAGATTACTGTTTTCCCCAAAAGACCGAAGAATTGGCCTGGCGCACAAGCGTTCTTTTTAGCCACCTAAACATTTCTTTTCTGTTCCCTGCCATCAGTGTGGATTATGAAATAGGGGCTTGACCTCCCAGAGCGACTCAGGCTATGACACCATAGTGGAGAGCTCCGGGTCATTTCGACCACCTGGGGTTCTTTAATGTACACTGACATCGCAAAGTACATGGTCCTCTAGCATTTCGCCTCCATCGAAATGCGACGCCATGGCCGGGATCTAACACGCTTCTTCCTGGTTGGCGGCCGAGCACCACAACAACTGAGTCACCGCGGTGGCTCGTCCCTTTTTGTAAACAGGCATATAACTAATTTGTTGCAGTCCAATACTGGCATAAAGTAATTAATGTGATTTATCTTCCTTCATTCCTTCTCTGCAATCCGTACCACACCCGTCTGCTTTGGTGCAAACACACGGAAGAATTCTTTGACTACAGCCGACTCAGTGGCTCAGTGGTTAAGGCGCTCGGCTGCTGACCCGAAAGACGCGGGATTGATCCCGGCCGTGCGGTCGAATTTCGATGGAGCCGAAATGCTAGATATTAGCGCGATATTAGTGCAAGTTAAAGAAGCCCACGTGGTCTAATTTACGGAGACCTTCATTGCGGCGTCCCTCATATCCTGAGTCGCTCTGGGACGTCAAACCTCACAATCCGAATCATAAATCAAACCAATTTATTGAGTACGCTGATTTGCATATAACACCTGATGAGTGACGTTTTGAAGTCACATAATATTCTACCAGTGTGACAGTGCTGTGATGGTCGCAGTCCTCGTGCCTTAGAAAATTAACGAAGCTCTCCGTTCTTTGCACTGGTAGCTGCTGCCTTACTTTGTGATGGACGTGCTGGGAAAGATGACCGGTGTTCCTGGCCTGTTTGTCGCCGGCATCTTTGCCGCCTCGTTAAGGTGAAAATTTATTTTGCCACATTTTTAGATGGTGCCTGAGAACTTTGTGTCGCACTCTCCTGTTGCATGTCAGTGCCGGAGTGAAGGGCTGATAAACGATTTAGGTCGCGCTTAGCCATATAAACAGAGCTCAAGCAATATGAAAACATCATCAATGACTATAAAAGAATCCTCAGTCATGATTGCTTTTCATTAAAGTACACCGGCTACGTTGAGTAACAACACAGTCTCAAGACTCGCACAATAGCCTCATGAGTTCGCCATTTTCGGAAGAATATAACTAATGAATAAAAGGTATCCGCACAAATAGGAATTGCATTACGGAAAAAGAGGGGAGCTTGAATCGTTCGAATGCTCTTTAGTTTCTTCCTCAAGCGCATGCATATTTTAGCTACTGGTTGAAAGACTGCACTCGCTCAGAATGGTCCCAGCTTATCCAGTTCTCTTCTTTATTCACTTATTCACTAAAACACTTCCACATTCCCTTCTCATCATCATCATCATTTATTTTCTCTTAAAGGCCCCAATGGGGCATTACAAAAGGGGGGGGGGGGGGGACAAATGGTAATAACCGGTCACAAGGTAGAACAAAAATATAAATGCAAGCACAAATAAACACAGTAAACGCATTGAAATTAACAAGGCAATAAATAGGTAAATAAACCGGTTTTTACAGAAATTGAGGAGAGAAAGGAGCAATCAATAAGTTTTTAAATTTTACTGTGTTGGTTTCATTGACACTACCGTCAGAGAGTACATTCCACTCGGATATAACAGTTGGCAAAAAGGAATTATTGAAAGCGTTAGTGCTACCATGAATACGCAGAACGCTGTTGCAATTAAACAAACGTCGGGAGGATCTCAAGAGGGGCAGAATAAGGCTCTTACGTAATTGGGGGAAATTATAATAAAGTTTGTTAAATAGACAAAGTCTTGCTATCTTACGCCGTGATGCTAGGGGGGATTAGATCAATGGAAGATTTGATATTCGTAACGCTCAGCCGAGAATCATATTTGGATGTGAAACGATTGCTTCTAAAGCCTGGATTAGATATTCTTGACGCGGGTTCCAAACAGTCGATGCATATTCAAGTTTGGTACGGAGGAAGGTTTCATACGCAATTAGTGTCTAACCGTGGGCGGAGAGAATGTGAGAGATCGGCTGATGAAACCTAGTGATTTGGAAACGCGTGCAGCAAGTGACTTGATGTGCTTTGAACAGTTCAGATTACTTATTTCGACGCCAAGATACCTGTATGATTGAACTTGCGATAGTGCGGTCGTGTTTAGCGAATATGAGTAGAACAAGTTAGATCGTTTCCGGGACACGTGCATAAACTTACATTTAGTCACATTCAACTTCATGAGCCAGGTAGGGCACCTGTTTTGGATTAAGTTTAAGTCGTCCTGCAGCAGAGACTGATCACTATTAGTACAAATACGACGGTAGAGAACACAATCGTCTGCGAACAGACGATTATGTCTCTTTGAAATGATGAGTCTAGGTTTGAGTAGAGGTCAGTCGTGAATTCGAACAGCTGAGTTTCGCATAAATAACCAGAACGGAATCCGTGTTGGTTTGAGAAGAAAAAATGAATTATTATCTAGGTGCGTTGCAATGTGAGAGTAAATTATATGTACCATTAACTTAAAAACACAGCTGTAATTCAGTCATGCACGACCGATACTTGGGAGCCACATACATCTGAGCTTCAAGTAAGTTGGAAAAATTCGGGATAAGGTGGCCAGGTTTGTTCTAGGAAACTATAGCCGAGAACTGAGCATCACTGAAAGGAAACATAAACTTAAATGGAAAGAACTAAAATATTGCCGAAGAAATGTGAGATTAAAATTTTTCCACAATATCTGCTATTCTACTATAGAACAGTCATATACCGCGAAATATATATTGAAGCACTAAACTATATATCAAGGCGACTGGACCACTGTTTGAAGGTTGAGGAATTTTTTCGTATCGGCAACATCTTTTCTTGTATTTTTTTTGTTAGAATTGTCTGAGATTGTAACAGGTTGTTATCGAGCATTGTGTATATCACGTCAAAGTATGTTTTTTCTGTGCTTCTAATTAATTTTTTGATGTCCGTATTTAAGATATGTAGCCCTCCTGCTGTAATTCTCTACAGGACAGTGCAGGTAACAAATAAATAAAAATGGTTTGCCTAGTAACCACTGGTGCATACAGCTTTCATTGCGGTGTTTATGGCTTAGCCTTTGTGCGATGCTCTTTTGTGTAGCTCCATATCATCTGGAGTCAACGCCCTCTGCGCCGTGTCATACGTGGACATCATTGCCATCATCAAACCCGGCATTCCCGACCGAACTGGGGTCAAGATTATCGTAGCATTAGGTGGGTGCTTATGCGTCTGGTGCAGCAGCTTTGAAAGAGGAAGCCTTCCTGCTATCATTTTTAGGAATAAAAGGGCTTATGGTTTATGGGGTTTAACGTACCGAAGCGACTCATGCTGTGAGGGACGCCGTAGATGAGGGCACCGGAAAATTTCGACACCTGGCGTTCTTTAACGTGCACTGACTTCGCACAGCACACGGGCCTCTAGCATTTTTTTTATTGCGCAAATATGCCCTTCGGCATAAGAGGGTTATCGCTACATGTGCAGGCCGGTGTCGGCTGTAAAGCCCAACAAGGCCCCAATAAATGCGACCCCCACGGCCGGGGTCGAAACCGCAGTAAAAGGAAGCAGAGTAGAGGAAATTAAGATGCACGTGTTCTCCCTACCGTGTGAGTGACGGTAAGACGACTGCAAAATTTTTCTCTGCACGTGTCGGCTCCATGCCCATTTATTATTGTCAGCATTTATACCCGGGTTCTTTACTTTCAGTTCTCCCCGTCATGCAAAAGAGAGGCTAGTGTTTCTAATTCTCGGGAAGGCGTAGATAATAAGTATCTGGATTAATTTGACATTTTTGCGTATCTATACTGGTCTCTTCAGTTTGCTTTAAAAAGCACCCACGGCCGCGTCGGCTTCAGTGAGGGTACATATGTAATAATGTGCCTAACAACACTGCGGGGACACAAGTGAACATAGCGTTAAACTGTCTTTTTTATTAACGTCCTTGCATTCCTGTGTAACTAAAGCACGAAGCACAATACAGTGTGAGGCTGAAATCGTGCGCAGTTTGATTCAACGCTGAAGGGTACACACAGGCGGGGTGGCCTGAAATCCACCCACAGAACATTCACCTGTAGGTTATTTATGGCTGCCTTAATAAATGTTCAGAATCTACATGACGCCATAAGTGTTCAGGAAAATTGAAGTGTTCAGTGGGAATATTCTGTTGTAAAACAGTACTTGGGAAGATACGTGTCCATCATTCTTGGACAAAAATTTTTGAAATACTGAAATATCGTAAGGTTTTGTTATTAAAATATCGAAGGTAATGATTCATTCTTCCGATGCATAGCAATGTCTTTCTTTCAAAGTTTTTGCATCTCCCATATCGAGCAGTGAAGTCTCCTATATAAACGCAATGGAGAACGTTTTTGACGATAGCAATAAAGTTAATAGCTAAAGAATGGAAGCCAGGGCCCTGTTACCACCGGCCGACCTCTCCGCCTTTCTTTCATTAAAATTCCTTTTTGCAGTCAAAATTTACAATATCTGGAAAATTTGCACTCATAAACTCTTTACCGTTGAAAAATGTTTTTGTCCAGTACTGCAGGCTATAAAGGATTACAACTGCGCTACAATAAAAAGCTGACAGTACACGAAATCATTTCAGGAAAGAAATTGCTATGAGCTAGCTTCCTTATTACTGTATGCTCTAAGAGGTGACCGTTCCAATTCCTGCGCCAGCTAACGAGAGATGGCGCGCGGTGCGTCTGCCTCTCGCAGGCGTGTTCTTCGGCCTGCTGACGATCGGCCTGGTGGGCATCGCTTCGCGGATGGGCAACGTGCTGGCCGTGAGTAGACGCTTGCGCTTCCGTCAGCCGGAGTTTTGCCTCCTGGGCGTTCGAGGGGTGCCTTCGTCGGAGCCGGCCTGCAGACCTCCTCCTCTCTTCTCCCGTAGAGGGAGGGACGAGCTCGGGAAAGGACGCCGTAGTGCCAGACGCTTAGCCTTATTTACCTGTCCTAAACGCTGTCTGCAGAAGTGCCAAGGGTAAAGCTGCTATTTGCATAAAGAGAAGAGGCACTAACTGCACATAAGTTACAGCTGCTACCATATGATTCCATATCCGAATGCTAAGCGTATCGTGAGCGCTTTGAGGTACTATTAGATAGTGGAATAAGTAAGGTAAAAACTTGGGCGAGTCGGTAAAGGTGATCCATGGTATGTGAGGGTAGCGCAAAACGCACAAGAGACAAAGAAAGACGCACACAAGGTGCGTTTGTGTCGTGTGCGTCTATCTTTGTCCCCTGTCCCTTTCGCGCTACCTCACATACCATGGAATAAGTAGGAAAACGAAATGATCAGCTGTATTTGTGTAGAGAGTAACTCTCAAAGCATACTCTAGGAAGGTAACATTTAGCATACAACTGCTTAAATAAGGAGTGTCGTAGATCCTGTCACCAAAGCAATATTTCCCTCAAAAGTTTTATCCGTTCAGGAGAGAGCTAACGAGCAGAGAGCAAATAAAGTAGCAGACGAGGCTGCAAAGGGACATGGGAACTCACTGACCTCGACACGGTGGCCCTCTATACGAAGCGTCGCATTATATTTCGAATCACTGTCCGCAGCACAGCTGCAGCAGAGAGATATTTCTGTTCGTCGTTAGCTCCAGGCTCAAGAGACGAATTTAGTAATCGCTTCCGTTTACTTTTAGGCGCGATATTTGCGGAGCGTGCCTTGCTTGCGGCGTCCTTACCGAGTTCTTACGCAATCCACGAGCTTCGAAAAACACCTCGTGAGCGCCCCGAATGCAAAAACCCGGAAAATGACGGAAATGTAAGTTGCTTCTCATTGCACAAGTATGCGTTCTGCAAGCAGGTATCAAAGCGCCACTTGGCGATACTTAAGGTTCATGTAGAAAGTCGGACTCACAGCTTCTTTAAAGAACACTGGCAGCCATTTATTCACGCGGCGTAATGCATTTTCAACTGCGACCCATTTGGTTGATTACGACCACCGCCTTATGACGCATGCAGTTCTAACGAAAAAAAAAAAGAAAGCACTATAATTTCACTACCGCCACATTCGCTAGTTCCGCCGAATGCTGCTGCTAAAAGGAAAACAAATACAAATGTTAGGTAATTAACATATACGACACTTAAAGTACTGTGAGAAAACAAGAAGAAACTTAATGTGGCGAAGAAAAAAAGTCAGAACCTGCACATGTTTTAACGTATTACTACTCTGATTTCTGCTAGCTAAAAAAAACCTTAAACACAGGTAGAGCTCAGCTTCAGTGCCATGGTGGAATGGTCAAATTCTCACGATTTCCACGTAATCAATCGCTGCTCTGTCGGCACGTTCCTCTTTTCTACTGGCCTCCAACAGGCATCACAAGTCATCAACAGCTCTATCGGAGGTCCGCTGCTGGGCCTGTTCACCCTGGGAATGTTCGTGCCGTGTGCCAACAGCATGGTGAGTGCACTCCCTAAGTAGTAATTTAGCGCAGAACAGTAACTGACTGGTGCGCAGAAAAAGCCTCGTTACAAGAGTCCAACGCGAATTTGCACCACAAGCACTCTCTGCGAGGAAGTAATAAATCTGCGCTATCTTATCTGCAAATTGCAAAAGTCTCAGGTAAGTCGCACTGTCTATTAATGAGGTTCGTGGTAGTTGCACTAAGATGTTCAGCTTTTGATACTGGTTTGGACACAAGAGAAGCGACGTTGCATTAAGCAACGTTGACTAAGTGGTTAGGAGAGGACATGTCCTGAAGCCAAGAGTTATAGGCACCTGGGTATCTCTGACGCATATTGTCACAGTTGGGTGCGACCGGCGTGGCAGACTGCAAACACCTCTTTGGCGCCTGAGCACTGATTTTTAAAGCCATTTGCCCCGCATAGGCGACATACGTGACAAATTAGGCACACCTGGTGGAGGAGAATGTCAGCCTTGAGTGGCAGCGCAAATAAAGAAAGGGGGGGGGGGGGGGGGGGGGTCCTAGTTTAACAGCTCCTAGATGCTCAACAGAAATGGAGAGGTATGAATGACGTACTTTCGGCCATGTACGCTTAACACAAACACGCTTAAGGTGGCTTTTCACCTTATCTTTAGACGGAGTACGTGCAGTAATCAAGAAAACACTTTAAATAGCACTATTTTCAGCTGCGAAGGTATAGCTTTCAGTTGTTTTTAAACGTTTGTGAGGTAGAACAATATGGGCTCTTCGGTCAGAAATCCAGAAGATCATTACTTACTCCCACGCGTGAAACATTAAAGCTGTCGTGCACACAAAGTGCAGACCTTTTGTCAGCTTCCTGCTCGCACTTCTCCTGTCAACTAGTTTTTTATTCGTACCTTTGAGCCATCCCAATCTTTGCGTTTGTTGCACACGTGCCAGACAGTCCAGTCAAGCTGCCTACAATGAGCAGATCCCAGTCGCACCATAAAACACCGGTGTTTTCCTGCAGGGAGCGCTCAGTGGCGTGTTTGTATCTCTGGGATTCTCTCTTTGGATCAACCTGGGACAGTTCGTCAGCTCCATGGCACTTCCGAAGCCACTGCCTTCTATGGATGGCTGTCCTGCCTACATTCGAAACGCAACGTTTGCTGGCTTGGCCGACAGCACAGGAGTCCATAAAGGGGACACGGGGTAAGCCTTCATAAAATTGTCGCGACGGTTGTACAGAGAGGACACCTAGCTACCGTGCTAAGCCATCAATTGTACGTCTGTCGAGGAGAATGTTGAAAGCATACGTCGCTCCAGTTTTAAAACGCACAAGAACGGCAGTGATGCATCTAGGTTCCTTGCAGTGTACCTTGCTGCTGAAGAAAGCTGGTTGGAACAGCGTTCAATAATAGGAAGGGTACGACGCCGGGATGTCTTCACAGCGTGCCTGATCGCAAACAATAGCTAGTCAATGAGTTGGTCTCGCGGGTCGTGCGAGGAAAATGGCTGGCGGTTAAGCATTCCTAAGCACAAAATACAGTGCGGAAGCACAGTCTTTTGCAGGTTGACACCACCACCACGTACCTGAAAGCGCGATTGAGGTGTACACTGGCCCAGGGAGCCAGTTATGCACGTCTTCATCTTTTTTCATTGTCAATGACAATTTACTCATTGTACGCCGGCGGCCCACGTTCCAATGCCGCGTTTCTGCAGCAAATGTCAACGCCACCGCGTACTGCTCTAGTGCCGTATTTCTGCCACAGCGTTGTCCATGCCAACACATGCAGCGCACATCTCTCTGTCACTACCGCCACATACTCAAAGCGCGAATATTAGTTTGATAGAAGTATTAGTTGATGAAGAAGACGATGTGCAATGCCCAGCGTCGGAGTGTGTTGCAGTTTAACACGAGGTGTGTTGGGCTACTGCGATAGCCTAGTGCTCTCAAGCAGTGGCCACTGCTTGAGAGCGCAAGGCTATCACAGCCGTGGCCAGAGAAGCTAATATGTTCCACCACCGTGGGTTCTAATCCCAGTCGCGAATATTTATTTGATTTATTTTTATCTATTCCTTTCACTTGGCAGAAACTCACAAACATCACAAGATCTTGCCCGGGGTTCACCCATCGGAATAGTGCTTTCGCGCTAATATTGTTCACTCGTCAGCTGTAATTTGATGTCGATGCATACAGTGCAAAAATTGGCACGTCTGCGTCCTCCATCTATGCGAGCGTAACCTATGTTTGCCTCTTTCTGACGAGATGATGCATCTGGTTCAGCAGACTGTTCGCAAACGATTATTACTTTCGCAGACGTCAGTTATGCAGCTCAAAAGGTACTTTTCAAGCAATGACACAACTTCGAAGCATTTCAGCTCCGGTTAAGTACCGTCCGCACTCCCATCACGACTGGTTACGTCATCCGTGATATCATCGTAAAAAGGTTTATGGTTGTTTAACGTACCAAAGCGACTCAGGCTATGAGGGACACCGTGGGGAAGGGCTCTGGAAGTTTCGACCAAATGGGGTTCTTTAAAGTGCACTGACATCGCACAGTACACAGGTCCTCTAGAATTTCGCCTCCATCGGAATTCGACCACCGCGGCCGGGATCGGGCCCACGTCTTTCGGTTCAGCAGGCGAGCGCCATAACCACTGAGGAACTGCAGCAGCCCTATGTCATCATAAAAAGTGTGGTGCATGAAGTTTTCGCGTTAAACTTTGTGAGAAAGCTGTCCATTTGGTTTGTCTTGATGACTCAGCTAACGGCTGGGGCTGTTGACAGAGCCGACATACCTAAAACATGTCACTTGGATAAGGAAGATACCGGGGATAGATTGTTACTGGAGGAAAGAGATATTTCTCTAGCGCTTAACTGGTGAGCCGGAAAGACCGAAACAAGACTGCGCTAACTTTCTGCTCGATCAGTTGAGCGCAAGAAAAATGCCTCTACACACTACATGCAACTACATGTGACTTTTTATTTTACCTTCACAAGACAGATACTTCACCTTCACAAGCCAAATATTTGAAACTTCCAATCATGTAATTTTTTACGAGAATGCACGAGCACTCGCCGATGGTCACAAGCCCCGGTAACGGCGCTTGGTAATCCAGGAGCCCTCTACGTAAGCCATGTTTTGGCACTCTTGGCCATGAAGTTTGTTGAACGTATTTATAACAGTTCGAAGGTATACGTGACATTCCCTGCTTCTTGAAGAGCCAGCCATTCGAAACGATCTCAGAAGGCCCAGCAAAAAAGAAACTAGTAACATCTCCAGACTTCATAACAGAGGCGCTCGTACCTTCTCATGCCGCACCCCAGGAAGCAGACAAATTTAGGCGATTCTTCCCTCCCTTCCGGCCTTACTGAAAATGTACGCATTGCTGCGCCAATGGTAACTTTGCGTCAGTTCCTCTCAGACATTGACAAGCTTATTGCCATCACATACATCTTTATTGGGCATCATCATACATGCACATGGTTTTCCAAAGTTCTTCTCCTCCGCCCCTTCTTCCCACTCGCACTCTCCACTTTCGTAAACGCTTACTTCACACTGCTGTTCGACGTCAATGTCGGTGATCAGAATTCCGTCAACGATAATTCACCGATTGCCTGACATATCAGACCACGTCATCATGCACGCTGACACACACCTCTTTTTAACCCAGTCGAACAAACGCGCCCCGGTGGCGTTCTGGTAGCGCGTCTGTTGCGGGTCCCATGGGTCAGAGATTCAATTCTACCTACCGACAGCTAGTTTTATTTAGCGTAATTAATTTATTAACTTAATTACATTTTATTATAATGTTTTGGTCATGTTCGATCCTCATGATGACAAGTTATACAATGTCTTAACATGTAGGATGTCTTGTGTGACGTCACGGCCTTCTCGACTAATCAAAACTTTCCACTCACATCGACGCTAATGCCGGGTTTTTCTCAGAATAGGTCATTCTGAGCTTTTTATTTATTAATTTTCGAAGAAAACGCTGAGCAAATATCATTCACTTGCCTGCTGTTGAAAAATCAGTCACCTCCTGCCTGTCTGCCTTTTAGCTCTGGAATACTGCCCGACATCTACGCTCTCTCAACCCTCTGGTACAGCATGCTTGCATGGTTCGTCTTGATAGCGGTTGCTGTCCCTGTGAGCTACTTCACATGTAAGTGATCTTGATCATTAGCTCATATTTATCGTTTTTATCGCTAATAAGAAGCAGTGAAACGAACGCAGTAAATTGGATTTTCTTACTTTTTTTGCTCCATCATAAATTCAAAGGCAGTTTAGCCTTCACTCAACGCTAGTTGAGACCCTTCTTCGTAGATCCAGATGATTAACTGTTCAGCGCTACTTCTGTATTCCTACTTTCAATCATGTGCTGCTTTCAAAGCATCCCCTGTCATAATAATCTGAATCAATGAAACAAGTGGCGGCCCTCAGGGGTCCGTACTGGGTCCCTTTCTGTTCTTGCTCTTCATAAGCTATATTGTTGACAATCTTTCTGCCCACATAAAATTTCATCCAGACAATTGTGTGCTCTACAGCCTTATTAATTCTATTAAATGAATTCTGTATTTAGTAGCGTGGTGTCACTGGCGGCAGCTGACAACTTTGAAACGACAGTGTTCATGACAATTGCGATGTCGACTTTTGCTTCCTTATTGTGTTAAAATATTTCTCTTTCAGATGTTATGCATCATGAATACCTTGGTTCCTAGATCACATATCATTTATTATAGACAAATCTCATTGAAGCTGTCACAGCCAGCGGCATTCTTAAACTGTTTTTCTTAGATGATCATTGAAATCTGCCACGCCAGCTGTACGATCTCTCGCATACAACACAGTTACCCATCCAGGCTTTGAATATGTTTTAATGACTTTGAATTGTTCCCCATTTTTATAAATAAAAAATTATAACGCATCTAACATAAAACAGGCAGTTTTATTATCAACAAATGTGGACGGGTTTCTGTCAGTGAATTACTTTGGCAAAGTGGCTTTCGGGCTTTAAGCGAATGAAATCGCGGATGAAGATTGAAGTTCATTTTACAGTTAATAACAGTAAACTGCATCATAAATATATCTGGTATTTTTGCTTTCTCGTCAGGCTGCAAAAAAGCCGCCATGAAAAAAAAAACAGCAATGCTGCTAACTTCAGGAAATAATTGCTTTAAATGCTCATATTTTCCAGCATGGCCCTTAGCGGTAACAAGACCGGATTCCAAGAGAAGGCGAGCGTAGCAGGGGGCGGCATAAAATTAGGTGGGAGGATGAGATTAAGAAGTTTGCGGGAATAGAGAGGCCGCAGTTGGCACAGGACAGAGTGAACTGGAGATACATGGGAGAGGAATTTGCCCTGAAGCGGGCGTTGTCTGGCTGTTGATTAGGGTTATTTCCCGCGAGCTATAGTTTACTGGAATGGCCTTATTAACAACGCAGCTACATAAAACTCTTTATCATAACTTGATCACAGCCTAGCATAAGTTGTTAATATTGTTTTCGTTATGTATGCGTCTTTCTGTAACGCACCCTACAATGATCTTGAACAGGACCGCAGTATAAATAAAAAATGAGCAATTACTGTGGTGCAAAAAATAGTTCTTGTCTTTTTTTGGTTAATTCACAATGAGACACTGAGAATGACGCAAATTATTCACTAACCGCAAACAAGGCAGGCGCCTGTGAACATGATATATCTCTCTTTTACTTTTTACTATCCGCAGCATCCTCTTCAAGTACAAACACAATGAACCCGAAGCTGATATGCCAAGTGGGAGACGTCATCTTCTGGTTCGCCCCCGAAAAGTTCCGGCATCATCTGAGGTTCAATGTCGGAAAGGACTACGTAAGAAATTCTAGCAATCTGTCAAGGCGAAATTTTCAAAAAGTTAATCCGTGTTGTAAGAAGCTACTGCCTTCGAACGGCTCTACAGTGAGTCCTCTCAGCATCTAAAACCCGTAAGATAGATAAGTGAGCCCACAAACGTTGAGCATTTGACACAGAAATCATCTCTAGTAATGAGTGTCGACGAGCATGGTGCATAGAAATGGCAAGTCTACCACTTTCGGTGTAGTGGCAGTACGATACATAGCACAAGCTTGTATCTGATGTCTAGGCTCAACGAACGCACCCCTTGTTTACGTGGCCGACGCGCTAAAAGCATTTCACGTTGATATCTGAATTAGTTGCTGTTGAAGCGCATATTGTGTAGAAAACCTTCTTGACAAACACTGAACCATCGCGTTAGCTTTAGGAGTGCACGTACAATCGCAACCAAACCACCCTTTCACAACATGACCCGTTCGATCACGGTGTTCACCGTTTTCAGCGATGCGGCTTCACAGGGAATCAGTTACATTCTTACGTTGAAGCGTTTTTTAGGTAAATGCACGTGTACCTCACAACATACTGCACATGCATAAAGTAAACCGGAAAGATTGTGTCTCACCTGCAACAAACCGAACAAACGGAACATAAAAAAGCTTTAGTGAAACTGTTTAAACTGTAGATTTCGGTCTAAAAAGCTCTCTAAGTACCTAATTTTCTGCGTTCGCGTCTGTGGCTCTGTATACTTGGTATAGGCACTACAGAGGCGGCAAATATGTTTCTTCACATAGCCGCCTTCCTGCTCTTCCACTCGACACAGCAGATATACTTAGCCTTAGCACCTAAAGATGCATGTTCCGCACAAGGTCTGCTAGATTTACAATGGGAATATTTGACATTCCCCAGGTTGTAAGCGTTGTAATATTAACAACTTTACTTTCTTTATGCTCCTCCCAGAAGGCAGGGCGAAAATTCAGGACAGAACGAAGAAAACTCTTGAGATGAAATCAGTAACTTCAGCAAATGACCAGCGCAAGCGTAGTCCTGTGTACTTCCTTCCTCGTGTCCTGCTGTTTTTTGTGTCCTGATCTATATCCCTGATTTTTTCTGACCCTTGGCTGACAGCCTAATTTTTTCTCGCTTCCAGGTGGAACCCGAGAAGAAGCTGACGCCCGAAAAACCCCAATCCACGCAGCTTGTCTTCGAGTGCACAAAAAAGGAAGAAAAGAACAGGGCGCCACTCACCGCCGTCTCGTACGTCCGCCGGGGGACGAACGCCTCTTTTGTCCTGCCTCCCCCTCCGTCTCCTCCACGGAGACCATGCACGAGCGACTTTAGCACGCACATGTAGACGGTACGCACCGACATCTTTGTTCGAGTGCCTGAAGAATGCGCCGCGCACCGCGCTTTTCGAAATGAAACGCCGCCTTCAGAGGCCACAAGCACCACGTGAAGAAAGATCGACTTTGGCAACGTGAATCATACCACGTGCGGATGACACTTTCGGTGCCCTTACGCGGCTGCTTTGTGCGACGACACCAGCGAAGCTATGCCCACTCGTGTCAAGCGGGAATAGAAACCCTGTGTGTTCTTCGAGCTCTGCAAGTCTACGAAGAATGCTTGCGATTGGCACGCGGCAGTAGCAGGACAGTTCCGGAAAGGCGTTGCAAGCATGATGTAGTAGGAGTAGATGAAGTGCCCGCCTTCCGTGTCACTAAACAACCTTGCAGTGAAAGTAGAGTGTGCCTAAAGGCATCGAGAGGACTTAAAACTTGAGACGTTCGCTGCAAGTGACTTCAGCTGTCGACAACATCCCTGCTACGGATACATCGCACTCTGGCTGAGAAGTTCCAAGATCTCTACCATACATCTACAATGATCGCAATGTGTAAGACTCCGTACAAAGGATGTGCGCTTTTGTGACGTGTATAGAAAGCCCACTGAAAGCTCAATCTTAAAGGCAGGGCAAAGCTAGAACTTGGTAGTAATTTATTTGTACATACATGCGACGTCGTTCAAGCCAACAGCCCAAAACCTCTGTTTATGGTACAGTACAAGTAAATAAATGCTGCAGCCGTCAACCATTGCCCGCATGTGCTTTGGTTGCATTGCGCACTGCACATTCAAAGACCTCTACGCGTCGGACTCTGTGCGACTCTCGTAGTACTCCACTTGACATGCAAAAGCAATTTTTTTTTCCTTTCTGACTTTTGAATTCACGAGACATGCCCTACGCAGTCAGATATTTCTCAAAGGTTCGGATAACCAACATCCCCTGATTGTGCCAACGGACTCTGTGCAACAAAGCTCAATATAGGTGCACCAATGCGCTCCACCACTACTTTTGAAGGCTTGGCCAGGGCACCCGAAGCATGCGATAAGCTGGCGTTTATTCCTGAACGCAACATATGCTGTGCTTTGTGTGGGAGAGCACCGCAGTCTGGAGGTCTAGCCAGTTCCGAATTTTTGAAGCAAATGAAAAGTGTGATCGTCGCTTCTGACCGTGGAGCACTGGCTTGTTGATATTTTCGGGCACTTCCCACCGGAAAAAGACATTCTGTTCAGCAAATTACGCGGCACATTTCATTCTCCAGCGATATCAAACGAAGCTGGATCAGAATTCCAACTTCCAAGATATGTGCATACTAGACTGTGGATTGATTAAGTTGCCATCGACTAACTGGTGAATCTTCTAAGCAGAACCACTGAGAATACTGTACGGGATCGCCGTGCGCGTACGAAGCAAGTCATAGCCCGTCATGGGGCACCTGATCTACAGCCGCACTTCCTCCAGGAAACATGATTTGCTTAACCATTCCTAGCACTAATAGAGACCACTTTACTTGCTAAAATTGCCCATTTAGTTTTCGAAAAAAACCTGAACATTTTCCAAATTTCTGTACTCGTAGATGTTTAAAAATAAGGTTGCATATCGTTACTAGCTTTTAACTGCCTTTTATAGACCTGCTTTCTGACTTTAAAAACAGCTGAACTTAGATACCATACTGAAACAAACATTGGCCCCAAAATCATCTCATTAGTGTCTCTACAATATTTTGTCGGCGATATAATTAGCGCCGCCTCTCATTAACCGCCTTTATACCCCAGTCACCTAGATGAAGCTTCATTGCGGCTGAGGTCGAGAAGTACGCTTTATTAAAAGCTAGGGCAACGAACAAAGGTTGGCGTTGCTTTCTTAAAAGCTATTCTTCGCTAGCTTAGGCTACTCTCGCCTTACACTACTCGGATTTGAATGACAGCTGAGTCGTGACCTTTATTATGAATTGGGACCATGAAGTAGTCCAACGAATAAAAACTTATTATGTAGAAGATAATGAAAGCAGCGCAACAAAAATAAGAAAAACGCATTAAAGAATTTTTTTGTCCTAACCCAGTTTGCGTAACGTGCTTGTAAGATTGACATTTACATATCCCGAGACTAATCGAGCGACCATGGTGAACTATACGACAAGCTGATAACCTTTGACTGCTTGCTCTTGATGGTTTCGTCATCATGAACCCGATTCATTGTTCAAGATTCTCAGATATTTGGCTTTATTGAAATATTAATGCTGTCAAATGAATATGAGTTTCTCGTTACACAGATTAAACCTTAATTTATAGAAACTACAGAAAAGGTTTGAATATTTTAAATCATCTACTGGCACCAATCTGAAATGTTCTTCGTACCAGAAACGTGTAAAAGTGACAGGATAAACAGGTAAACGTAAAGAACCATCCATGAGAAAAAGCTGGTGTCTAGAGTACTCCCGGCCAGAAATCAGAAGCATCTATTTATTTCCAATAAAAACCTGTTACTAAATTATTATATATTAGAAATACGGAGGCGTGTATTTATTCTATAGCGGGACGCAATAACACTGTAACACCTCCAGCTTTCTTGTCACGCCCTCCAGTATTGTCCATTCATCGGCCTCTCTACGGGAGGAGCTCTGCTTCTGCTTCTGCTTCTTAGTTGCAGTATTTACAGGAGCCCTTGTTCCTAAAACGCCTTTTGATCACAAAGCAATCGATATAGGCAGCCACGCGAGTGTGGCCAATGATGACAGCCAGCGAGGCGGTTGCCCTGCCATAGAATATAGAGTGAAGACAACCTAAGGACAGGTTAAGTGCCGAGCGGCGTCGATTGCGAGCGAGGCGAAAAACAACAAACTTAAAGTTAATGGCACGTATTGTGTGTTGCACGCTGAGGTTACCAATCACATGCGTACGCGTGAAGTCACATGCACCACCTGCCAACGCCATTAGCTGGTGCGGTTACCAATAACAGCACGGAGTGAGTGAACATGAACACTTTCCTATATTGTACGAAGACGGTACTACCATCATAGTGACTTGTGGGCAATCGGGCAGTTTCTTCTTCTTCCATCTCACCTACCTCTTGAGGGCATCATATACTTTTCTGATAACTGCTTGCGCGACATGCTTGGCAAAGAAAATACTAACAAACATTGAGGCTGCTACCGGCTGCTAGCGGGACTAAACCTGCAACAAACCACTTCCTGATGTAAACAACGTGACGTCAAAGGGGCGTTCCCGATCGGCAAAACTGCCCGCTTTCACTTCTGAACCGACCCTCCTCGGGATGAGCGCTCGCCCGCCGCCTTTCTTCTCCAGATGAGAGACGCCTCGCTACACGTCGCAGCCGTTCTTCTCCCGATTATAGGCCCCCCGGTACGCGGCATGCTCAGCCCATCGGACCAGAAACACCTGTTCTGAAGACGTAGGCGGAGACAGGTCTATTACTGCCGCCAACTGCTCTGCAGTAGATGAACTTTAAATAAACAAAAAAGATAGCATCATCAAATAAACAACATCATCAAGTGCCTAATAATACACGCGTTACTGACTGCCTCTTCCCCATCTATCTCCCAGTTTCGTGTCACAGCGATAACATGGATAAGAAGCCTGTAAGCATCCTTCCGAAATATCTTCCTCCCCCTCCCCCCTTCCTTCTCATGGGTAGCCGATGACTTCTGTGCAACTTCGCACCCCTGTACTGTTCAGAGAGCAACACATAATAAAATGTTTGTGCGAGGTGGTTGCAAAAACGCGCAAACAACGCAGAGGGGACTATGCCAAAGATCTGCCGTGACTCCATTGGCACTTTTCAGAAGGGTAACTTGTTCGCAGTTTCGAGCGCTGTTAAAATTTTTCATACATCAGGTGCAACGCTGTCAAAGCTCGGGCTCTTGTTCTTGCTGCCTACATCCGCGATTAAAAAGTAGCGCGTTCCTTGCTGTGAGCGAAATATAATGAATAATTTGCATGTATGTCTATTACACGACACATTTGTCATCACCTTGATTAAATGCTCTCTTACTGCTGACGACACGCCGTCGCTTTCTCGTGCCTTAGACCACTCGGGCATAGAAAAAGCGCGGAGTAACACGCCTGCCTTTTATTTTTTTGCATGCGGACTACTTCCCTACCTTTCACAGCGTTGATCCTGATGTTTGAAACGGAGTTTAGCTGTCGTTTACTGTCATCCTTGAGGCATCACTAAAACTAAATTCGCGACACCGCTCCCCTCTGCCTGCGCTCACCGGTGCAGCCGCGTGTAATTCACGCCGCCACGAAGTCTTTTTGCCCGGCGTCTCCTCATTCTCCTCATTGACTTTAATCGGGTTCTCGCAGTACCTTCATGTGTAGTCCAGCATTCTTATACAGTTGCTTGAAGCGGAGCTGCTTCGTGAAGAGATGCTCGGCCGCCGTCATCCAGAAGCACACCTCCCCACTTCCGTTGCGCAGCTGCAGTGTCAGTACCTAGGTTGATTTCCATTGGCTGATTTCGGCCCATAAATATAATTATTCTTCTGATATTGCATTCGAGTTTTATAAGTTCTGCACTGCGGCAGTAACCTTACAAATAATGCTTCCTGCACGCACGCCCTATCTACCATCACGTTTTAGAAATGTACTAGAACGTAGGAGATATTCTACCGTATTGTGAGTGTTAAGAGTTTTCAGAAATAAGAATTCACGATTAAAAGAAAAGAAACGTTGAGTAGCCCATGAAAGGCGTCTTTGCACGAAGTTTTTGGGACTCGGCCGGCCCAGAGCGGGAAGATAACTGTTGCATTCAATAATCTTAATAAACACTAATCTAAAAGCCTTTAAATTACATTTTACTTGCTTCTTTTACCTCCCTTTTAATTTATTTTTTTTCCCAGTGAAGGGTGTCCCGGGGCTCTCTTTTATGACCGCCATGGCTTATGAGCCCTTTGAAGCGAGTTGTGACCTCGAACTCTCTACATTTCAAAACATCAAGACGCCCACTTCTGATGATGATGATGAGTTTTTATGACGAAAGGGCATCTGTGGCCAAATAGCGCCATGGCACAAGGTTTTTGTTTGTGCTCAAGGTGTGGTCAAAGATCCATTCCCCAAGCATTTCACTCTAAAGAAGCCGAGCACCAGGCAGGGGAAGCTTGTACCCATTGCATCCCCAGTGTGTACCCGGCAACACTGTTGATCGAACCCCGCACCTCCCGCATGCGAGGCGGATGCTCAAACGATTAGGCTACCGCTACGGGAAGACACCCACTTCTTTAAGTTGAGCCAATATTCTACAGAAAAGAGCGCTTCTGTAAAACCCCTCTCGAATCTTGAGTACTCACCTTCACAGTGTAGATGTTCTTGTCCCTCTTGTCGGCTGCAACTTCCCGTGCCACACAGCGCTGGTACCAGAACTGCGTCCTCTGCTCGAGCAGAGTCAGCTCCTTCTCCATGCGCTCCAGGCCGAATGCTTGCACGCGTTGCTCGAAGCGCCGCAAAAAGTGCTCGTACCGCAGCGAGTCGACAGCGTTGAAAGCCCGCAGCTCGTTAGCTAGCTTTGAGCTCATTGGACGACGGAAGTCGTTCTGCGGAAAGAATTGCAGGAATCCTATTAATTTCTGTTCAACCATATCCTCCACCAGCAGATGCCATAGTATCTCCGCAGACTTCCTAATCACATAAGAGCTCCTGACCCCCAACACCGCTTGCTGACTTTCTCTTGGGGTCCACTCTGTTGTCCTAAGTACCATCAGTTACCTGCTCTCCCCATTAAACGAAATTGCTATGTCCATTTCTTTTTCTTGATTTTAGCTGCGATATGATTAACACGTGTCTCTTCCCTAATCTACTGTGCGCTCTTTCTGTTTCTTATCTGCCTCTTACGCTGCCTTCAGACTTCCCTACTTTCCACATCTTTCCCTTCCTCCTGAAGTCAGTGGCTTCGTTCCGACACCGTAGACCATCAAAGGGCCTCAGCGGAGAAAACGCTACCTTTCCACTAAGCCTACAATTCGGGTCTCAAATAAAGCTGTGCTCATACTCCTTGTTGCAAGCCGCGTCTTCAACTTAATACATGACAAATGTCTATACTGACCTCAATGCAAGAGTACTGGTGTAATTCATTACCAAAAGTTGCGGTCCCTTTTTATTCCGAGGGAGAAGTGAAAGATAGAAAAAGCGATAGGACATGCTTATAATAGAGCATCATATCCAGCGCTACGATCAGATAATTTTTCTTCACCTGAAACACGCCGGGTGCCGAGAAAGCAGTGACGTGACTTTTTTGCGGTATCCCACAGACTGAGCGAACCTGGTCTTCTCTCTATGAAATTGCAGTGGTTAAGAAGTCTGGAGCACGATGGAATTGACAAGCGTGGAGGCAGGAAAGGGCGGACAAATTTTGAAGTAGAGATAGCGAACACTTCTGGTCCATGCCCTGGTCCAAAATAAAGTTGTGCTCATACTCCATCTTGCAAGCCCCGGCTTCAACATAATAGATAACAAATGAGTACACTGACCTCAATGGAAGAGTAATTATTGTGGAGAATTGATCATTTGCAAATGAAGTAGAACAAAATGTGGTGGAGTAATTATATTACAAATGTAACCTTAAAACGTAGCTGATGTCATCACTCGCCCTAATGGTTTCGAACAACTTAGCAGCTGCAACATGACACCGAATGCACATTGACCAAATGACTCAAACAGAACCGCCGGTTCGCGCACGATGGTCACGAATACGGCGTCCGGCTTAAGCACGGCCCTCACTTCGTATTCGTGGAAGCGAGTGTGGTGCACCAGCATGTCGAAGGGCGGACTCCCCATCACCTGCGTCCGGTTGAAAAAGGCCGGGTTCCCCAGGTAGAGGCCGAACGGAGGCAGCGCGAAGGCGAGACCGTGCCGCTCCCCGTAGCGCATTAGCATGTTCTGCATGGCCGAACTGGCACACTTGTGCGTCTTCAGAAAGCACACGCTGCTCCGGGGAGTGCACTGGGGCTCGGGGCTTGAGGTGCTAGGCATCGGCCGTGCACTGTGATACCCAAAAAACGCACCATGAACGCAAGAAGAATAAACAAAAAAATCACGACATTAGATACTTGTCAAATGATGCAACTCTCCAATAGCGGTTTTGTTTAACTGAAAGCCTATCCGACACTTATTGGATGTCGTCAAGGTTTATGAGCTGCCGGGCGTGAACACCTACTGACTCGCCAATCACTCTGCGAGAGGAGCATAGAGACATGACGTCGGATCTTCGAACGACATCCTAGCAGAAAATCTTGCAAAATGGAAAGCTAATAGGCTATCAGTCTTCCACTGGCGTCCTTATATTCTCTATTCTTGCAAATCTGTAGCTGTGTTTTTAAAAAATGTTACACATCGAAATGTCGCGAAAGCTACATATGATCCAAGCAGATGAAGGACTATGCTCAGCATCAAAGCTTCGTTTTGTCGGAGGTGTGAGTGCCCCTGCATTTTTAACTAACTGTTTGCTGTTTTTGTCGCTCTGTAACGCTGGGATTACATACACTTCTGGCTCTCTACACTTAAAATAACAACAAAGCTGATAGAATTTGTGCTAAGTACGCATTCGACTTCAGTAAGGGCAAGGAAGCCTGCAGTTTGTGCAGCCATTTTTTTGTGACGCAGGCATTTTTATGAATACAGCCCTATCTCTCGCCGTCTTTCTCCACCAGCTCGACATAACCTCCCGGGTAGCAATATTGTAAGCAATGCGATGCCAGACAGTCGTCACTGTGCGCGTAGATGGAAACACCGAGTGCTGTATCCAGAACCTAAAAATCGGTGGTATGACGAATCAGGGAAAACGGCACCTACCAGTAAAATTGAAGACAGGCTTGAAGGTCATAATCACGCTGAACAGCAGACACAAAGGGACCAGCAAACACGTGGTGGCAGCGCTGCATTGCCGGGATGCACGCCGGGGCCTGTGAATGAAAGCGGGTAATAAATGTAGCCATGAGGATCGCGGGCAGTTGCTCGTGCCCAGTCTGGAACTGGACAGACCTATAACGGAAGCGGAAGTGAGAGCGGAAATTCTCGGCCTGAAATGCAACACTGCTCCAGGACCAGGTGGTATAACCTATAGAATTCTCAGAAATCTCGACGACACTTCTATCCTAAAACTCTCGTTCTACACGCAACTAGTCTGGGAACGAAGGAAGCTCCCGTTGAAATGAAGAACAACGAACGGCATGTTCATCCCCAAGCCTGGCAAACCGTACAAACTCGAAAGCCTGAGACCCATATCCCCCACCTATTCCATTGGAAAACTCATGTAGAAGGTGATACAAACGAGGCTTTCTAACTACATGGAGTCGAAAGGGCTCTGGTCCCACGAAATGGTCGGCTTCAGGAAGCACCTCAGCGCGCAGGACGTAATCCTGAAACTAAAGCACGACATCTTCGACAAGTGCCACTCAGGTGACACGAAAGCTATTCTGGGGCTTGGCCTAAAGAAGGCCTTCGACAACGTGCACCACGCGGCCATTCTCTAAAACCTCGGAGACATGGACGTTGGAGCTAAAACCTTCGCCTACGGCAGCAGCCTCGAGAGAAAGGTTATGCTGACCTTCTTCGACGCAAAATAATCGAGCATAAAAATAGCAGGGAAGGGCACACCTCAGGGATCAGTCTTGTCCCCCCTGCTCTTCAACATTGTGATGATCAAACTCCCGCAAAGACTCAAAACTGACCCAAACATCAATTTCAGCCTATACGCTGACGACATCAACGTCTGGACCAACCGAGGATCAGACGGAGAAATTGAAGATAATCTCCAACTAACTAGCAGTGGACGCTGTGGTCGATTATGCGGCGAAAATCGGCCTCAGTTGCTCTCCTAAAAAAAATCTCAGCTATTGATTTACACCAATAGCAGAGAGAAGCCCGACATCGAAGTTACGAATAGGGACTGAGGATCCCAGCAGTCAGCCAGATCAGGGCCCGCGGACTCATCCAGGCCGACGGGAGGAACACGGCCATGTTAAACAATCTGGAAGGATCTGTAGCGCACGTCACGGGGCTCATCAGCAGAATTTCGCTCAAAAACTGAGGTCTGAAGGAAGAGAACTTAGCAAGAATAATGCAGGGTTTCATCACCAACCGAATCTGCTATGCAATCACCTACCTGAACCTAAACGCGAGGGAAAAATAAAAGATCGAAGCATCCGTAATAAGAAGGAGCATCAAGAACGCACTCAGTCTCCCTCAATCAACCTCAAAGACCAGCTTACTGGCTATGGGAGTGCACAACACAGTAGACGATCTTTTAGAAACCACATGAACCACTCAGATAGAGCGGCTCAGTCTGTCTGACACCGGGCGAGCAATACTGACATGGGTGGGGCTTCAACGCACGCCGTCTAAATGCCAGCGCTGCCCAAGCATAGTGGACTTGGGCTGCCATCTCACGCATTGCGGCTGAAACATAGACCTTGCGCGCCATGTTTGATGCGTTGGGAAAGCGGCGCGATGTACCCGCCGCAACTTGTATGGTGAAACACAGGCTACAAGTTTCGTAATGTTGAGTGAAACAGCTCTTTTGTAGTTTAGTTGACGGGTGTTGCGCTACATCAGTTCGCAGCATGGTAATAACTGCTGGGTTTCCATTTACCCGTCATCAGTTCATGCCTTGTGAACATGATGTTAGACAGTGGAACCGTTGCTAATTCTGTGCGGGGCTAAAAACAGCTGAAGCGCGAAGATGGCAGCCGTTCATGCAGCCATTGCCAGCGGCTGGGCAGCGCGTACTATGCGTCGCGCGTCCGCGCACTGCGTTCCGTGAGGCGGCGGAGGTGGCGCTGCAGTGCAAGTCTCCCCTAGTGGCCCAATCGCCGCGGCACTCAGCCTAGCCCAGGAAGCAACGTGAAGCTTCACACCGGCGTGGCCCAAAGAGCAAGAGAATAAAATAATGTTCGTAGGGCATGGTAGAAGGTCAGTGATAAAAAACCGAACCTTTTATACATAGAATGGGTGTCGGTGGCACGCCTCCCAAGAAATCATCCCGTGTAGTCTCCTGCAAAGTGAAAAGAACAAGAGTGAAATTCAAATGCTGCTATTCTCAGTGCCTGTAATATAAGCTTCTATTTTAAGCGGTTCATGCTGCCTGGAAAGCAATTATGATCTTCTCGTTTTAAGATTATCTTGTATAATCAGGGCCGCAGTTATGGCTAATAATTGTAGATGGTGGCAGTTGATGGCGTGACTGCCCCCCAGATACCCCACCTTCAAGAATCTCCATGTGCTTGGCAGCTGCAGCAAATAACTGAGTTCGAGGTTTACAGGAGACTCCGGCAGGGGAACGGGAGGCACGTTACGACATACAGGCGAAGGAAGCAAACAGTCACCGAAGCCATTAGAAGCAAAAGGGATTTTTTTCTTTATTTGTAGAGTTGATCAACAGAAAACTAGTAGCGTAATCATTTTATGCCCTAAAGGTAATTGATTAAACAGTTGAATAAAAAAAACCACATGCCCCCATAGTTATGACATGCAAAAGCCGAAACAAACTTGTTCAATGAATAATACTAATCCTATTGATTTTCTGAAGGGTAATCGCCTTAACGTACGAAATTAAGAACTGAAGAACAATGTATTTAAACCGTGCATATACAGGATGATTTTTTAAACATTTGCAAATTTTCATTTTAAAAGCCTTGAGAAATACGTCGTTTCGATCTCTTCATCTTGATTGTACATCAAAGCGGACAATATGTACCTCATAGTAATCAATAATTCGACGATTAATCAACTTAAGTTAACTAGTATCTGTATTTTTTATGCTAGAGAACAAGGTAATACAGCGAAATTTATAACCTAGCTTCGAAGGTGAGCTATTTTTTTTAATTTTCTTAATCGTCAATGCATTTGGAAATATAAAGCGGAAAAAATGCGCATTCGAAATCTCGTTGAGCTGGCTCACCCGCATTGCATATTTATAAAATGGCGTCTCCACCACGTCTTATGTATCAAATCGGGGCTTAGTTGGTATGTTTGTGATGTAGCTGTCAACTCCACTTCAGAGACGATACCACGCACAGCGGCGGCACATTATAATTGGGTAATGTGGGAAACCCAACTCAACAAGTTTTCAAATACGTACTTTCGACTTTCGCTATATCGATCCTCCTTGCCGATTAATAACATTTAAAAAAAGGCTCACCTTCTATGTTGCCGGCCGTAAATTTGGCAATATAACCTAACCCCTAAAATAAAAGTAAAATATGATTCGCGAATGCGGAATCAAATCAAGGGCGTTACCTAAGTTCTTTTCACCTATGCTTTCGACAAATTCGGATACCTACGCGTACATCAGCAAACCGCGATTCGTTTTGCACCACCCGCATCCCACTGCGACCACTGGATCGGCTGCCACGGCCCTCCCAAGGTTGCCTGCCATTGCGGTTTCGAGGAGCAAAGGTTGTCGGTGCGAATGCCTCATAGAAACCAGGCTTCAACTCGACTAAAACTTTGTGCGCGAAGTCTCGCCGATTCGTTTGCCACCGCACTGAATCATCTGCGCCGAACGGGTGGGCCATAATTTTGTCACCAATGGCGAGGTGAAAGTGGTGCTAGTCTCGGCACCCGCTCAATGGTAAATATATAGCGGAACGCTGCACTGGGGTTAAAACGGCCGCCGTGTCGGCCCGACGTCTGCGCATGCGCGCGGCCACGTGACTGGGGGCGACATTTCGCAGACCTCAGATTTCCAGCCGCCATCTTCAAATCGCGCACAGACAAGAAACGTTCGAATGCGAGTAGTAAGCGCTAACGCTCTTAAAAGTTTATTGGTAATTGAAGTTAATCGTCTAATTACCGATCCGTATGAGCAACATGCTCTCCGCCTTGCTGTACAATCCAGCTACACAGATGGCACCGACGGATCTCTCAAAGTTTCTAAGGTAAAAATCTGTAGGGGTTAAAAAAATATTACCCTGTATTTAAGATAATTGAGGTTACAGTTATGCTTCTTGGTGCTGTCTGTACAGCACAAGTGGAGACTGAAAAAAATATGCACGAAATTGTCCAAGGTTGATATTTTTCTCTGAGCCATAACCGACGAATAGTTGTGCTATTGCGCGCATATATTTCAGACTTTAGCCCATTTTTCGTTTGACGATTTTTGCTGAACGGCTCTTGTGTATTTTTTTCTGACACCCGTTTTTGGAATACGCCTCGTAGCGCTGCAGTATGTGCGAAATAAAATCAAAATTAGTTAAGCTCTAAATGTATGGAATTACTAGAACTACGGTATAATCAGTAGCAACTGCTTGTATAGCTTTACTGCTGCGAGGAAACACGCTTTGCATGCACAAAGCTCAGACATTGAATCGGCCAAATACTGACTGCTGCACCAAAATTTGTGGCATTCAACACCTAGTGGTCTGAGAGCACTTTATCCTTCTCGCCTCTACATGAATGCTTACACTAAAGCAAAAAATGAATTGACTTTCAAAAATTGTTAGATTACAGATTTTGACAAGCATCAGTGCAATATTTTATAGCGCCATCATTAGTAGTTCACGCAATTGATATAGCAGTGGAGAGTAAAATCTCTTTATAAAAAAAATACAATGCATGCTCCAACTCTGCATGCGCAAGCACTCGTGTGCCAATGGCAACACCAAATAAAACGTTCATCGCTTTCCATGCTGGCATCTAAACTATGGCACACCTCACTGTCAAGCAGCTGCTTTGCGTGCTGAAGAAAACATTCCTGATTGAGAAAACAGCCAGTTTTTCTCTACTTCTCTTACACTACCAAAGTGGCTGATAGTTCACCTTTGCGACGCGTATGTCTCAAACAAAAGACGACTCATAAGTTGCTTGTTTGTGTGCTCTTTAGCCCACTTTGAAAAAAGCTGCTGGTGTTTTTCACATTGTGTGAACACACTTTCTTCGCTGGGTAACTCCGGCTGCCATGCTATGCAGCCACAAGAGTCACAGGCAGATCGTGGACGTGGCTGCAAGAAGTCAGGGTCACTGACTATATCTGTAAGCAGTACATGTGGAGTTCACCTCCTCGTGTTATTGGTGCAGTTTTCCAACTTCCACATCAATGTTTCAATTGATGTGCAAATAACTGTACCCTGCATTAAATCCTGAAATGATGAGCAGTACAAGGAAACAGACTTTTGCCGCGATATTTCTCAGGTTCCTTCTGCCAGGAGTTGGATACTTTTCCAGAATTAAGGAACTCAGCAATCTCGCCATGTGGTTCAGATCAGCTTTTGTAGGTTATTTTTCATCGCACGCTTTGTATCAGGCGCGTGCATAATAATAATAATAATAATAATAATAATAATAATAATAATAATAATAATAATAATAATAATAATAATAATAATAATAATAATAATAATAATAATAATAATAATAATAATAATAATAATAATAATAATTGGTTTTTTTGGGGGGGGAGGAAATGGCGCAGTATCTGTCTCATATATCGTTGGACACCTGAACCGCGCCGTAGGGAAGGGATAAGGGAGGGAGTGAAAGAAGAAAGGAAGGGAGATGTGCCGTAGTGGAGGGCTCCGGAATAATTTCGACCACCTGGGGATCTTTAACGTGCACTGACATCGCACAACACACGGGCGCCTTAGCGTTTTTCCTCCATAAAAACGCAGCCGCCGCGGTCGGGTTCGAACCCGCGCGTGCATGACCGTGCGCTATTTCGGGACATGCGCACTGCGGTCGGCCCGCTATCACTTGGTCGGCTATAAAAGCAACACTTCCCAATAAACCCGCGTTCTGCGTGTTCTGGCTATCTTGCTGTTGTCACGTCCTTCGCGGCACGGATATATGCTTGAAATAAACTTGGTGGAAACATTTCCCAAAGGATGCAGAAATTCTCAACCAGTCATTTAGCTGTGAGCTATGATTTTAAGTGACATTAGCACAACCGCCACTCTGCTCTGCAAAGACAGGAGCAACACTAATGCTGTGAAACTTCTCAAGCAGTATGCGCCTTCGCAGAGGAAATATCTTTAACATTTTTAACATTTCTGGGGTATCCCGCACATTTAACTCCCAATCCTCGCAGTTTGGGAACAATACTTCTAAACTCCTCTTCGTCAAGTTCTGGAAGCCATTCTTGAACAAATGACATGAACTCCTCTGCGCAAAAAGAAATAATCTAATAAAAATCCAAAGCTGCCTCTTTCATTAAAATCAGGGTAAATTGCAGATTATTAACATTATACGACTCAAGTGGATAATAAACCAGAAGGTACAGAATAGAAATCCACTTCAGCATCCGGGACTCTTCACATGGCAAGTTGCACACTTTCATCGCAGGCTACAAAACAGCACAGGCGAAACAAACAAGAAAACAGAATGTGGTGTCTTGCAATAAAATTAAAATGACCCTGCCGAATTTCATCGTTTCTTCACGACCCAAAACAAGGATTCTGTATTTGCAGCGCTGTATGCCCGTGTGTTCAGCATTACCAGCGCAATATACTTGTTTTTCTCCTAATCAATATTTCTTGGTGGCTTCATGAGTTTCTATTCTCAAGACAAAAGCAATAAGGAAATGCGGAATCAATCACGAAGTCCCTCTGAAACCGCCAACTACCCCCCCCCCCCCCCCCCCCGTCCATGAATGACTGAAGAAGCTCGGAGCATTAGTGTAATGTTCTTGAATTTCAAAGCACTTCGTATGCTCTTACGAAAACATCAAGGCGTACTTTTTCACAGTATAGATAATAATGTAGTAAGGGGCACGAACTGAGTAATTGGGTAGAGAAATGAAACACATGTTGATGCTTTGGTTTCAGTGGTGCACCTGAAAAGAGCTCAGTTCTTCGGCCAGTTTATTCTCCTATCAAATCTTTCATCCCCCACTGCAAAAGTTCACACAAAGTCGTTTGTGTAAACCTTCTCATGAAGAAACAAACCATAGCAAAAAGCTAGGCATATTCAAGTTCTGGATTGGATTTCCGTTCAGTTTTTAAAACGTCTTGACGTCTGCCGCCCGGTCAATTGCATTAATTTCTTTGAAATGGTATCAAAATATACTTTTAGGCTCTTCTTCAATTGATCGCCATCGCTGCTGTGTGGAGAAGCGTTGCAAAATCAATCCACAATCGTATGACACCACACCTTCAAAGAGGTCATGTGCTATATGGAGGGAACCCAGGAGCATAAATAGGGAAGTATTCCAGGCTGCTAAACATAGACTCAAACTTTATGCAATGCGTGAGAAAACAGAACTGTCATCTTTTAGGGCCCTCACAGCCTCTTTGTAGTTTGCTTCTTTCCTGAGCTCACTGATGTAGGAAAGTTTTTCTCAAACATGTGCTCCGGTTTCAATAAACAAAACCTACAAACGTACTCAGCTGTGGTGGAATTTTCTAAAAATCCACCGATACTGAGGCTGCCGAGGTTGTCACCCAAGATGGTCACCACTGTGTCCTATTCAGAATTGCTGTCCACCAAGATACAGCCAGATTCTAGCTTCCTTATATCATCAATCAATGGGGTCAATCACCTTGTCCTATCCCAAGAACTACGAGTCACTTTCCGAAGTTTTAACGAAACCAGTTGTGCCGACAGTGGAGTCTAAAAAAAATTGGTGAAATTCGTGCGTCCAGCTTCGTTTTAACCCGTTCAAAGACTGTGGACTATATCAATATAATCAAAAATTCTAGAAACTAGGGAGACATTTCTTAGCTTAGCAAGTCATATTACCAAATTTATTAATATTAGCGGTTTGAATGCAGTATCGACGTATCGACGGTACAGTATCGAGAATTTGTACGGAAAATCAAATATGGTTCGGTATCTGCAAGCGCCAGAATGATTTTGTGTCATTATGTCTGACGTTTAGCAGTGTGCACTTTGGTTATGCTTCATCACGTGCATATGTATGTGTTAATTTGTCTCGTGGCGGACCACATGCGATATGCAATGCCTGTGTTTGGGGCCTCAGACACATTCAAGCTGCTGATCTGTTGCTTTTCGTTTGGTTTTCCCTTCCCTTGCATTAGGAAGAGAATAAAGATTGACTTGACTGACAGAAGATACTTTTTCCAATATCGTGCCAACAACATGGCGTAGTCCAATCGGTGATCCGAAAGAAGTGCCGCTTTGGATTGAGATCCTAAGTTCTGATTGGACAGGAAAGATATCTTGCTCCTTCTTGAATTCGGAGCTCTGCTCCGTATCACCAGTTGGAATGTGTCAAAAAGCTGAATCTCGGAAAATCTCGCTGCCTCGAGAACGAAACAACAGCAACAGCACGCTCGAAATGCCTAAGTGATTGCACATACTGCGTCGTGTGCGTGCAGCGTAGCGTGTTAGTGGGCGCTCTCGGTGTCAGAACCATAGACACGGCGGTTCACGTGCCTGTATACATCAGTGGAAGATAAGCAGCCTTCGCGCGGCGGAATTCTGCCGCCCATCAAGCGACCGGTAATCCTCAGCTCTTGCGTAGTGCGCTGGCCTTTACACACCTCTTTCTAGAAAGGAGAATTTTTGTTTCTACCGTTGAGAATACAGGAATACAGGAATTTTATTGCAAGATATGTATATACAGTGCATAGCGTGTGCCCGCAGAAGCGCAAGCGCTTGTGGGCGGGCTATGGCAGTCACAACAGCATGCGGTCAATACAAAACGCTGAAATTGCACAATTTACAATGCAAAAAGAAGAAGAAAAAAAATTAGCAATAACACAAAGCCTAAATATTACATATAGTTCAGTCAACAAATTTAGCGATTGATAATTATGTAACGCAAAGAAAATCTGGAGTTAATAAATAGAACACAAACAAGATAGAAATTAGAAAGCTACTCAGTATTTCCTTTCTTTAAAACTTTGAAACCACGCTTGCAGTCCAGATTTCACAGCCGTCAATGAGTCACAATCAAACACCTTTGCAATTAGTTTGTTAAAGTGGTAGGGTATATAGAACTGTCGTGCCCTTTTACCATAATGTGTATAAACCCTTGGAACTTTATAACGCGCTATGTGCCTAAGCGACTCTGGTTTTTTATCTGGCTGTTTAAACTGTGCTGAAAAGTAGTTTCTCAGAACTACCACCTGCAAGTACAAGTCATGCGGAGGAATAACTCCTGCTTTTACCATTCTGGTGTTATGGTCGGACTTCTCGTAAGCAGTGCCATACAATAAATTAGTGGAGATTCTGCGCAGGAAAATATCTACCTTCTTAATCTTACAAGGTGCGCAAGAATCATACACTGAAACACCTTTAAACACCTTCTTTTATTTAAAACACTGCGAGGGATACGACGGTGCAGTCTGCGCAAATAGGGTGTACAGCAACGCGGATATTACATTGGAGATAGAGCCCAGAAAGTAGACGAATCTAAACTTATTCTGCACCCTTCGAGCGCGAACAGAATAAAGGCCGGAATGCATGGAAGTTTTCCACGGCGCCAGGCGCCGAGAAAAACGACCGCCGCCGCCGATCAAGGCCGGAAAGACATTTGAGGCGCTGCGTCTGGCGAGACCGGATGTGGCGCGGCTGACGCGGCCAATAGCAGCACAGAAAGTCGGCTCTGCCGGTTTCACACCTTGCGCCTGCCGCCGCCAACATGGTCACCATGGCCGACGACCTACGCAGTGATTTTGGCATGGAAATGTTATTATCTTGAAAATAAACTCTTCACCAAGCGTGACATTTTCTTTTTTTTTCTTCTTTTCAGGGAACATGATTTAACATTTTCTCTCTGAAGCGACAGGTGTGGAACGAAGCCGCGCCGCTGGTATTCGTGGTTGAGCGGGCCTCGGATGCACGCTCGCTAAAATTTGTGCAGTGGTGTCGAAATGAACACTTCGTGATTTTAACAGAAGGGTCAGAGTAGCTTCTATCGAAGACCTTCTTGCTCAGTGGTATTTGCCACTTTTTGATCGCATTTGCTTTCGGGTCGAGGGATACGCCGCCGTGACGTTTTCTGCCACGCAAACTTCGTATCCCAACCTTAAGAGCGATAGAGAAGGAAGACACAAGGGCTACTGTGGCAAATTAAAGCTTTATTAGTTCATAAGGTGAAAAAAGATAAAAAGATAAAGTTCGTAGTTCGAAATATATAACCTCTAAAATACGCTCTTCAAAGCTGGTCGAGTGGGCTTTCTCGCATTGCATATTTATAAATTGTGCCGCTGATACAGACGCTGATTTTGTATTTGATGCGGTTCAAGCAGTTGGCGACGAGCACTTTGAGCTGCCCGGGAGGACGTCTGTGGACCTTCGCAAAGTCGTTCAATAGACGCAAACCGTTTCCTGAGTAGCGACTAACTATATACGTCTAAAAAGGAAGATAGTTCAATCACAGCATGAAATCACAATTCAGCTTCCCACAGAAAAACGGAGTCCATGCAAATTCTGCCTGACATCGGATATCGATGTGGCATTTGAAGAGAATAAAAATGTTTCTTCAAACGCGATGTCGATTTGTAGTTCACACAACTGACCTGAAATGAAACACATATTTCCTCTTTGTCCATTTAAGCGGTTGCGAAGCTCGGAGGCTCCGAAACTTTTGTCGGATATAGAGAGATTGATTCCTCAACGCTTCCAAGTACAATGCGCAGGTAATAATTAGTGCCAAAGTATGACTTTTTCATACTTCTTTTCAAAAATTCTGTACCCCATTTCAAAGACCACTCCTCTTTGTTGAAACCATCACCTTTTTTTCTCGTGTCATTAGTATAACGGGTTGTTTGGTCGAATCACCGCAGAAAAAAAATCTCCATCGTTCCTCGAGGAAAAGATAAAGCATTTTTGAGGCCTCGTTAAACGCGTTTTCGAGAAGGCGTCAAAGGCGGGGTGCTGTATCTTGTGTTTGGCCCGGAAACGATAGGGCCCCGCACGTGTTTGCACTATCGTGCTAGCTACCTTGGGCGGGAGTTGCGGCGCGCGAGAGACCGCTTCCACGTAGTGCTCTTCTCACGCGCTCACGAACCAATCACAAACCACACAGGACTAGAGGTGAACGGCTATCTCAAGTATCCTCAACATATGTGACGTATGTGATATTTGATATGGACATATGTGATGTGCGGCACTTGTTGTGGACGTGCCCAGCGACGGCTGCTATCAGAAAACGGCTCCTCAGGGAGGTGGGCCTGCGGTGGAACCGCGAAAGTAACTTCGTGAAGTGGACAATGGACAACCGTTTCATTAGCAACCTCTGCGACTACCTCAGCGCAACGGTTCTTCACTCCTTCTTTTAACTTTCAATCCCGTGCATTCCTTCCCCCCCCCCCTTTCCTTTTTCAACTTATGCCTCATGGCACACTTCTCGAATAAAAAAAAAAGTATCCTCAAATGCAGTGGCGCAGAAAGTTCCCGTGGATCTATTTGCGACTCACGAGCGGCAATGGTCGCTTCAGCACTGGCAGCAACGCACGCGAGTCTCGTGCCTTACCCAAAACAGTGATTTATTGTCTATGGCATTCAGCTTTTGGGCGCAAGGGCGCGGGTTAGAATCCGAGCTTCATCGACCCTGTGCTGTGCGATGGGCTGCGCGATGTCATTGCTCAATAATAAACCACCGTGGTTGAAATTAATTCCAAAAAGCTTCAATGCTACGTATCTCATAGCTCGTGTGCAAATTTATTGGATTAAACTCAACGTACGATACCATACTATATGGCACTGTAGCATAACCACAGTACCGTACCGCAACGTACCACACCATACTATACGATAATATACGATACCATACCATACCGAGTCTGATCAGCTCTGCGTGCGCGCGCTTCAGCCACTACCCAGCATCGAACGATGTCCGTCGTTAAAGTGTTCGTAGAACGATTTGAGGAATGAAAGAGACGTTCAGAAACGAACGATAACGGTTGGATTAATACATTCCTAACTGGCGGCTGTTTTTGTTAAAATCATCAAAAGACACCTTTCTGGAGTGAACGTTTTCTGGTAAATTAGAGGAAAGCTGCCTGTATAGCGCAAGCTTAGAAAGCTGATCTTCCTAAGAAAGGATTCTTCGTTATTTCTACTTCAAGGAAATTTCAGCACAAAAAAGAGAGAAAATCTTCGTTTCTGTTGTCTTAATTTACCGATTTTTTTTCCCCGCTATATAAGTTGCATGTCTAGGTTGTGCTGTATGGTAGGGCTCAAGTGTCGCCCTCGTTGTTGATCCTGGTGCCCCAAACCTTCATAACTGGCGGGCCTGCACGCCCTACAGGTTTACCATTTTAGATAATATTGCATTTATGCTGCTTAAATGTTTCATTAAGGCTAGGGCAAGGTTAAGTGCATGTTTATTTGTAGCGTTACAGGAACGTTATAAAAAAATGACCTTAACAACGATGTACCAACGTTTTACGGAAACAAAAAGTAACATTGAACGTTTGGGTACCACATGGTGTGACCGTAGCAACTTTAATGACGGAACTGTTCTAGAATACTTTACTCACGATCGAGTGTATGTGTTGAGCACCTGTCTTCGCCAATATATCTTCTAGGTTTAATTATTTCCTGATCACCTCGTGCCAAAAAGAAAAGAAACTTGCCCTCTAACCACACTGCCAGCCTCTCTTCCCTGCTTGCATGAATTGGAAGTGCAAAAATTAGAGCTGTCCACGTTTTTTGTTGGCTAACCAGTTAACAGGGCGGGCGCATTTCACTCGGCCGTTGGCGGCGCGGTATCGAAGTGCGCAGAAGCGGGAACGGCGTCGCTCGCAAGCGGGCGCTGCGAGTCACGGGATCGTGTTCCGTCAGAGGGACGGGCCGTGGCAGACAGTGTCGTTGCAGAGTCGCAGTGGACGGAGCCCCGTGCGCCGCGGTCCTGCTCGGGAGGCGAGGCGAGGTTCGCCAAGCGCATGTCTGGGCATTTGACGCCATAGTTGCGAAAACTGTGCGTCCCCTACAAGGTGAGTCCCCCACCACGTGGCGCGGCGGAAAAGTTCCGCTTTCCGATCTGAGTCGCATTTCTGAGACTTGCCGTCCGTAGATCTGGTTACTACGGGCGCTGCGCTGTGGCTCGCTTCTTTCCACTACCGATATGGCAGTAGCAGAATACAGGCAACGGGTCCGCGTTAGTGGCGCAAGCCAGACAACGCATGTTTGAGGTGTATACGTGAGCACTGCTGTAAGGTCAGATTTTTACCATCATATTGATATGAATGATGCGCTACGATTGCCTGCACAACACAAGCACCGTCAGGTGTATTTTGCTGAGGTTTCTTACACAGGAAATACCATGTATTTCAAATATTTTACATGTGTCCTGTGTTTCTGCTGCAATTATAAACAAAAGGGTGACAGTGCGCTGTATCATACTGTGACGTGATTGCACTGGTGTCACTAGCCAGACTGATTCTTGTAGCTTTAGCAGATCCGGTGCTGAAGCTGCATAGTGCTGGAGCTCAATATATGCGACTGAGGAGGTCCGACAGTTGACACGGCTTTTTTCCTGATTATGTGACATTCATAAGCTTGAGTAGCCATGAGTGAGAACTTTGGCTCATTTACCGACTGGAATACACATAGAAGTAATTAGTTTAACTCCCAAGTCAAGTGTACACTAGATCTTGTCCATATCAACATAAGGAGCATCAAAAAGCACTGGAATTTATTAAATATTTACTTGTCTGATTTGCTTGGGTACCTTGATATTGTACTTCTGACTGAAACTAATGTTAATGAGTATGAGTCTGATACGTTTATTCTTTCATGCTTTCAATCTTTCTCTTATTGTCGTGATTCTGGTAGGTGTGGTGGTTTATTAGGATTTGTTAAAGAATGCTGGCACATTGAAAGAGTAGCTTGTGCTTTTAATAGGCCAGAACTAGTAGCTCTTTTACTCAGTTGCAAAGACGAGATGTTTGTTGTGCTAGCAGTTTATCGCCCTCCTAACTCAATACTCGAAGTATTTTTTTTCTGAACTTGCGGAATTTTTAACTCACCACCACCGAATTAATGTAATAATAGCTGGTGACCTTAATATTGACATTTCCAAAATAAGGAAACCTGGTGTTGAGCGCTATTTAGATTTACTTGCTGCATACGGAATAGAGAATATGATTTCTAGTTTTACCAGGGAAGAGATAATGGGCTGTAGACTTACTCAGTCGTGCATCGACCATATAGCAGTCAGACTCCCGAAAAACGTCGCCAACGCTGCAGTAATACGAAGAATTGTGGCGGGTCATTATTTCACAGCGCTGTGTGCCCTCAAGTAAGAATGGGAACCGTCGAGTCAGACCGTTACAACGATAAAAATAATTGATAACAAATGTTTTGACGAGCTCGTCCAAACTTTTAATTGGAAGTCGCTGCTAACTCAAACTCACATTGATGCTTATAACTCATTAGTAGCCAAGTTTGATTAGATGTATGCTAATTCCACGAGGGAGGTTAAAATAAAGTTAAGAAATCCAGAGAAGAAATGGATAATGAATGATATACTTAAACTGTCTCATGAAAAGGACAAACTATGGAATGACTATAAACAAGAAGTTGAGAACCTTGCCTTGAAAGACCAGTATAGGGCACATCATAATAAGCTTACTGCTATGCTGAGACAAGAAAAGAAGCAATATTTTTCTATTGAATTTTCTAGGCGCAACAGCAATACAAGGAAAACTTGGAGTATATTAAATGAATTATATATATTACGTACACAGAAGAAATCTAATTTCTTCTGTGTACGTAATAATTCATTTAATAGACTCCAAGTTTTCCTTGTATTGCTGCAGGTGGCACAGTGGACGCCTATGGAGATGGCGTAAAATCGAGGAACGAGCTAATAAGAGTTGAAGCTGTAAAAATTAATTAGCCACCGAACTACTGCTATATTTATAAGAGAACAGTTGTTTGGCCCTGTTCCATCGTTCTGACAAATAAAACAATCGGTTTCACCCGATACGACGGCGACCATGTCTGGCACCAAACATACAAGGCACACAAATCCAGCCGCAGAAATGCCACAAGCTAGAAGAGGTCACACAACGGCAGCAGGCTGAGCATACATGCACAGAAAAGAATTTCCGCAAACTGAATACTGCTAACCTAGGACCTTTAATCTGGAGCCACTAAGGCTCGCTTGGTATGCGCAATTAATTTTTATTCATTTAGAGACCTGTGATGATTAACGAGGTATAAAAAGAGCGAAACACATTGGCATTACCTTTTCTTACACAAGCCATAGAAGTCCAATCTGCGTCTTTATAGCGGATATTTTGCAAATGTATGTGGACCTGATTTTTGCTCGCATGCATGTATCATGCGACATGCATGTATCACGCGTGTATTTACGCACAAATTTTTCTTTGATTTGTAAACGCTATTGAGATAAACAAATTGCGCTTCGATCTATGGCTATGCTCAACATTTCCGCACAATTGCATCGTGTTTGGTGCCTAACTATGGCCCGCGCGTCTGCGGCCAACTAATCAACAGCTTGATTCAGCACCACTTCTGGATGCTGAGAGCGAGGAAAAAAATGCAAGAACATCATTGCCTTGACAGCAACCACGCATATGAAATACATTTGAAATTGACGGCAGCGTATTATGACGCTAATCTTTGCTCTGTTTGTTAGTTCACGTTCAAAGCCGCCGGCCTACATGCTCTACCACTGTGGCGACGCGAGATGCGGCCAGGCTTGCCTCCATTTATCGCAGCCACATGCAACTGCTTCCACATGTGTCCAAATTGATGCAGTTAATTTGTTGTCCTATCTCAAGGTTCCTTGCCAGCTTAGCACTGAGCGCGTTCAAGAACTGCATTCTTTTCGTCGACCAGTGAGCAAGCTTGTCGTTACACCGCCGCCGAATCATTCAGTTGTTTGTGGGCGCAGGTGTGCCCAGTAAACAGTCTCTTTTAGAAGCCCTTTCCGCTGTCTCTTTGACTGATGTCACCACTACGTGATATCATGTTGAACAGCCAGCCTACGCCGGCGTATTAACCGCGACAGAACACGCTTACATATTAGGGGCTGCCGATTTTCACGTTCAGGACACGCGCATACGCCGCACGCGCGGATTTTGCGATGATGCTGCACAATGAGCGATGCCGCAGCACGAAGGAATGAGTGTATAAACTGTCGCGTTTTGGAAGGGAAACGACACTGTAGCCGCGGTGTGACAAGAACTCCGGTTTATTGTCAGCCGGTCGTCAGACCGCGCTTCCCGCTGATCTACGACTGCCCGTGCAAGCCAGCACGCCATGCACTTATATCGAGATACAGGCAGGCGAGGAAGCGGTGTCCAAACACCGGCACGTGGCCATGAGTTCGCCGTTTGCTTATCGTGATACAAACACTACATTCCCTCTTCCCTAGCTAGACGATGCATGCTCTCATTACACATGGTTGACATTTACAACGAACAGTTAGCTTTTATACAGAAAAAACAGAAATAAGTTAACTGTTCAAACTCTAGTTACAAATGTTGGTTGGCACAATCACGGCCCTGGTGTGTACCGATCCGGGGGGACATCTTTCCCTTGTCGGGTACCGATATCGTGTTGAGGCTCCGTGGCCCCTGGTGCCAGGAGAAAACCCCCGAGTCGTGATCCATGTCTTCGGAACCGAGGGCTTCCGTCGATTCTCCGCCTCCTGCGGTAAACGCCCTTGGATCTTCCTCAGCTGTGCCCGCTGCTTGTTTCTGCGGTTGCTCGGCACTCTGTTCGTCAGTACCCGTCGGTGATGGTTGCCACGGCTGCCAGAAGTACTCACCACGGGGGTCGCAACCGTGGTCGGCAAACGTTGCATCTAGGTCTGCCGGCCTTGTGCCCATGTGGTCTTGAAGCCTCTTCCATTCCATGACACCACGTGGTATTGTCACCCGTAACACATAAGACACTGACCCCGAGCGTGATGCCACCTTGGCCTCCAGCCATATTGGACGTTCTCTAGAGTTTCTCACAAACACCGTCACTAACGACAAAGCTGCTCTGAAGTTCTCTGCGACAGCGCGTTTGTCTAAACTGCTTTTGCTCGAGAACATAGCGAGCACTAAGCTTAAATAAATCGAGTCGAGTTCTGAGAGGTCGCCCTATCAAAAGCGAAGCCGGAGATCGCTGGGTGGTTGCGTGTGGTGTATTCCGGTACGTTAGAATCAAACTGGTTAGTCGCTCTTCGATGGGCCGGGCTCTGTTGTCCTTTCGCATGGATTCTTTCACTGTTCGGACGAATCTTTCAGCCAAGCCGTTACTTGCCGGGTGATAAGGCGCGGACCGTGCATGTTTTATTCCGTTCATCTTGAGGAATAACTGAAACTCTTCACTGCAAAACTGCGCCCGTTGTCTGACACGATAACCTCGGGCAATCCAAAACGTTTGAAGAGGTCATGCAGCTTACCGATGGTAGCTTCTGCCGAGGCCATCACGAACACATCCGCCCACTTCGAATGGGCGTCTACCGCCGCCAAAAAATTGCATTGAAGAAACGGGCCAGCAAAATCCAAGTGGAGTCGGGCTCATGGCCTCGTAGGTCAAGCCCACGGATGAAGGGGAGCTTGGGTAGGCAGCGCTCGTTGCTGGTGGCAGGCCGCACACGTTTTCACGGTGTTCTCCATGTCGGCGTCAATTCCTGGCCACTGGACGTAGCTCCGGGCAACTTCCTTCATCCGCACCACTCCGGGATGCCCCTCGTGCAGCTCGTCCAGAATTGTCTTCTGTAAATACGGGGGAACCACAATGCGCATTCTCCCCAAAAAACATCCTCGGTTCACCGACAACTCCAGTCTTTTTGAAACGAATTGTGTCATCTCTTAATCAGTCACCCGTTTGGGTCATTGTCCCGTTACCGCGTGAAGAACTCGCCGTAAGGTGTGGTCACGCGATGTTTCCCGCGCAATGTCCGAGCTTGTTATTAGAAACGTCCCCCACCGAAGTGAGTAGCAGGCGGTTACTTCGTCGTCATCTTCCTTTTCGCCACTCCCGGGCAGCCGTAGACGCGACAGACAGTCTGCCTCTACGTTGGTTTCCCCGGAATGATAGAAGATCTCGTAATGGTAGGCCGACAGCTTAATTACCTACCTCTGCAAACGAGCCGTGGCAATGCTTGGTATTCCTGTTTTGGGACCGAGTATCGTCTGTAAACCCTTGTGATCAGTTACCAAGCTGAACTGTCTGCAGTAAATATAGTAATGAAACTTCTTAATTCCGAAGACTAAGGCTAGCGTTTCTCGCTCTAACTGGCTGTAGTTCCGTTCACTAGGCGATAATGTGCGTGATGCAAACACGATCGGCCGCATGGAACCATCTTGTTCCACTTTCGATAAGACTGCAACCAGCCCATAAGATGAGGCATCACACAATACCTGAAGCTGGAATTCCAGATCGTAATGTGCCAGCACCGGCGCGTTTATTATCAACTTTTTTATCTTTTTAAACCTATGTCGCACTGTTCACTCCAGACCCACGGCACATTCTTGCACAGCAGCTGATTCAGTGGGAAGATGACTGTTGATAACTCTGGCAAAAATTTCCGTAATATGTTACCATGGCCGTAAACGTTCTCAGCTGTTTATTATCGGCTTGGACGGGGGCTTCTAATACTGCCTTTGCCTTTTCTGGTGATGCTGCAATTCTTTGTTTACTGACCACATGACCCAGTGGAAGTCTTTCGTATCGAACCCGTTGCCAAAAAGAGTACAATACTTCGAATGGCGTCGCCGTTGGCAAGTACTGCCGGCAAGAGAGCGTCTAGCAAGATGGGGTATCGTACCAAATGCGCGCTGCACCATTTGTGGCGGTGCTGAGACACAGCGGCACGCCCTGGAAGACTGCATCGTAGCATGTACTTTGTGGCCCCTGATCTACAGGATGTTTAGGGTGCGCCCGCGTCAGCGCAGCTCGCGAAGGCGCTCAATCTTTGAGAGCCTCATGATCGCAGCAGTAATGTACGTGCTTTGGAAGCGGCGTAACTTGGCCGAAGTGCGCGGAAGAGGACAACGCGCTATGTTTCCGCTCTTGAGGAGTGTGCACCTTATTGTGTGGGAATTCCTAGAAGAAGAGCTGACAGTGGGCGGCGAAGCGCTGTTCTTGCGGCGCTGGTCGACCCAGTTTATTTCCGTGCATGGGAACAGAGTCGTGCTCCCACCCATGCAGTACTAGACAATATTCGCTGCGTATGCCCTGATTTGTCGTGGTAACGGCTACCATCTCCTTACCTATTTATGCAGGTATCTGGGAACAAGTGTTTTTATGCAGATAGTAACTTTCCCCCGCCCTTGCCGCTCACTCCACCCCTCTCCTTTTCCTAACCACCGCGTACTGAGATGTATGTTGGATTTGGAAAGAGGCCGTGCTGTCGTATTCACTGTACATAGATTTTTGGCCTGTTCGGCACCTGTTTCTTTCTGTCCAAACTGGTGACTGCTTTGCCCATTTTTTTTTTGCTCCTGTTGTTTCGAGATTACCTTATGTACTATTCGGGCCTAAATATTGTCTGGTGTACTAATAAATTCTCTTTGTGGCTAGGAAGCCCGTTACGCTACCCAGTACCTCCGGAGGCCCTGCTGCTCGTGCCTCGGAGCCCAGCCTGCTGCCGCGGCGTCCAGGGCTTGGTGAAAATGGACCTTCAGCCGCCTGAAACGCGCCCCACTGAGGCGCAATGTTTCAACTTCAACTTGCCGGTACCCGTCCCGGAGGATGACCTGATCGATGCCATCGAGGAGGTCGTCGGTGTCGGGGGGCTGCAGTATTTGCAGCCCCTCGGCGGAACGAAGTTCCTGGCAGCTGTCAGTTCGATGGCGCAAGCCACGAAAATGTTGGCCGCGGGCTCTCTCCTCGTGGCCGGTCATCAAGTGCCGCTGGTGCAGCTCGCTGCGCCAGTGGTGTTCGTAAAGGTCCGGCGACTTCCACCAAGCGTCAGTAACGACGCGCTCGCAGCCGCCCTGAGCCCGTTTGGCAAGGTCAGGGAAGTCACGGAACCTGTTTTTAAGTCAAGGAGCCACGTTCGTAGCGGCACTCGTCTGGTGAAGCTCGACATGCAGGGGGCGCCACCGAATTTTATCACCGTCGCGGGTCACCGCGCTGTGTTGGAATACCGTGGAATGAGGAAGGTGCGCGCCCGTTGCGGCGCGAAAGGTCACCTCAGGGCCACCTGCACCGCCACGCGCTGCGGCCGCTGCGCTGCGTACGGCCACGAGGCGGACTCGTGCCACGCGGCCTGCATGCGGTGTGGTGAGAACCAAGTCACCTCTGACTTCATCGCGCCGCGTTCCTACGCGGCCGCCCTCGAAGCTCCGGGGAGTACGCCTCAAGCCCCGCTCGAGGCAACCCCGGCTCCACGTCAGGACGAAGTGGACAACACCACGTCCGACACTCCAGAGACGGACGAGGCGGAACAACCCTTCGCCGTAGAGGTCTCGAAAGACTTAACGTCGTCAGACGCCCTGTCAGACTTGGAAAACCTGGAAGCTGCCTTGTTTCACGCGCAGCCAACGCCAGCTCAGGAACAGCAATGCGGTACGGAGACGGAGTCGGCGACTCCAGAGGTCGTCCCACAGGACCCTCGCCTGGTCAACCCTATCAGCCAGGTAGCGGACCTGTGCTGAGGGCAGCCAATGGGCCACAGGGCGCCAGCCTCGAAGCCCTAGCTCATGTGAACACTAGTGTCCCAAATACAAAACGCCCGGGCCTCCGAGCGACCAGCGTGTGCCCATCACAGAAGGGGCAAGAGCCCGACGAACCGAAGCTTCAGCGCTCCTCGTCGGACAGCGAACCCTCGTCGAGAGTTACCGCTGCTGCAAATAAAAAGGCGAAAACGACGGAAGAGGACGGAACCCAGATGGACTTCTCCGATTCCGACGAGCAGCAACCATGGCTTCGCCGGAGGATCTCACCGGCCGCCTCGTCCGTCTGACCCTTCTCGCGGCCGCCCTTACTGCGGTGGTCATGTTAGCGCCGCGCTCCCGGCTCGCGCCGATAGCGGCCTCTTCCCGTCGACACCAGCAGCAGTTCGACGCGCCTTCATCAACGATAGACGCGATAAAGTGCCGGTGCTGTGTGAATAGTGTTACGTTGCGGGGCGTAGACGACTGTGTCGATGTGTCCCTGCAGCATGTGTTTTCGCCACAAGTTCCTCGGCTGGTGCAAGCGCAGTTGGGGGCGTCATGCCCAGGTGTGAGTGGTGTGAGTGGTAGTGGGTTCACCATAAACCAGAGCGCTCTGCGCTCCACACGAACTATGCGTGCCACGGACACTTTTTACGGCGGAGTCAAGGAAAGACACATCACTAACCACAACCACGTAGTCTGCGCCTTAACGTCTTCAGGGGCTTACCTGCCGCGGCAGCGTCCTCGAGACACCCGTTCCATCGCCCGTTCTGCGACCACCGCCGCACCACATGACTTGGGAGACGGTCAACGCTTCACTTTTGTTGTTTTTACCTTGTCCCAGGTGTTAATGGTTTTGTTCCTTTGGCTAAAGATGGCTGAGATTGATTTCATTACCTTTAATGTCAGAGGTTTTCGAGCTCCAGTCAAGCAGCGAGAAGTTATGCACCTCGCTCGCTCAGTAGGCGCAGGCTTACTTTTCTTGCAAGAATGCAATTTTCGTACCCCAGCAGAAGTGTCAGCATTTCGTAGGCGATTTCATGTTGACGCTTTTTTCTCGCTGACCACTTCTCGACCATGTGGTGCCGGTGTGGTTTTCATCACAAACACCTACAGGACGAGCGCACATTGCACTTTCGTTCTCGATGGTCGCGCCATAATTATAGACATATTCTTGGAAAATCGGAAAACTCGTTTCATTAACGTATACTTGCCTGCCAGGCGCAATCAGACGAATGGTTTTTCTAAAGCAATTGGTACCTATATATAGACCAGAAGGTCCAGTGTGTCCTCATCGGCGGCTTCATTTCCGTGCTAGATTCTTGGCGAGATGTACGCGGCCCAGGCCAAGGGGCATCAATGTACCATGCCAGGGAACTCGGGTGTTTAGTGAGACGCTTTCAGCTCACGGATGCATGGGTTGCTCTTAATGATGAAGACTTTGTGGCCACATGGAAGCGAGGCCCCTCCGCTAGCCGCCTTGACAGAGTTTATCTCCCCCCTGACCTCGTACCACTTCTCCACGCGTGCGGGACTGTAAGGCTTCCGCCAGACGTCCACGGCGTCAGCGGCCACGCACCCGTGTCAGTGCGCGTGAACGCATCCCCCGGAAGGTCGGCCGACCATAGTAGGTGGAGAATGGACCCCGCGCTCCTGCAATATGAAGTTATTTTGGCCTCCATTCGCCAAGAGCTAGCGGAGACCCTCCCAAATGGTGAAAACCTGTCTCTGGGCGGGTGGGACGAAGTAAAAACCAGTTAGCGCGAGATTCTAGTAAGGGAACGCAAAGCCATGCGTGTCAGAATAACTGCCGAACTTAACGACTTGATGCGGCGCATTCGCATCGTTAAGGCCGGAGGCACTCTGACGCCCTTCATGATCGAGTACCTTGAATCGCAGAGCGTGCGATATTACAGGCTCCTAGCTCGGAGCTCGAGTGAATCTCCGGACCCAACGACGTCCCCTCGAGTAGCGGCAGAACTCCGTCGCGCCCGAGAGGGGGAACACGAAAGCAAAGGACTTTCACGAATCGAAAGCGTGGTCTTGTCCGACAGCCGACACTCCAGTGCCCATTCAGATATCGCTCAGGTTTTCATGACCCACTACGCCTCTTTATTCTCCTCTGAGCACGCCAGCAGAAATGCGAATTTAAGGAGTAGGGTTCTAGAGCTGTGTGGACGATACATGTCCTCGGAAATAAATAGGGCAGCGCTCTGGTGCCCGGCTAGTAAGGAAGAAGTGCGAGCGGCGCTAGCTCGTATGAGGGCGTCTGCAGCTCCCGTCCCAGACGGAATTCTTGCCGGGTTCTACTCGGCGTTCTTTGAGATTCTCGGCGAACACTTAACAGACATATTCCATTCAGTGCTTCTGGAGGGTGTGAAGCCGTCGTCCTTTTCATTGCCCGGGAACGAAATTCTCATCCCCAAGACAGATATGCCCCTCTCGGACCCAAATTCGTGGAGGCTGATAACGTTGGTCAACACAGACTATAAAGTGGTCGCTACGGCTTTAACCGGCCATTTGAAGCCGTGCTTAGGCGACGTGGTCAGCCCGCTCCAGAGCTCGTCAGTCTTGGGTAGATCAATCTTCTCTTCACTGGTTCTCACACGTGACCTTTTTGCGTACGCTCAGGCAAAAAAACTGAATGGTTGTTTCATGTCACTCGATAAAAGTAAAGACTTTGATAGCGTGAAGCATGACTACTTGTTGACAGTCTTGTCATGCCTGGGCCTTCCGGACAAATTAACTAACATAGTAGGTGCACTACATTCGGGGCTACCTTGTCAGCTGGTTCTTAATGGGGCATTTAGCGGGAATATGTGCGTGACGCGAGGAGTTAGACAAGGTTATCCCCTCTCGCTCGCTCTCTTCGTGTTCTCATTGGACCCCTGCTCCGTGCGGTTGAGGACCACCCAGCTGCCCGAGGTTTTCCCCTTCCGGGGCAGGGAAGAGTTTGTGTCTGCTTATGCGGACGACATCTCGCTGTTCTTGCGAGATGCGGACATTTTTCTTGCCTTCTCGCAAGTTTTCAAAGAGTATGCGGCCCTCTCAGGGGCTCAGTTGAACTAGCTTTGGCACGTTTCAGGAATCGATGCCCGGGGGAGCCCAGTTCGTCGATGGCGTGCGAGTGCTAGGAATCGTTTTTAAGTCAGCAGGTGTGTCGCCGAGATCGTGGGACGACGCCATCAATCGAGCGCGTCGGGCCATACACTCGATTGCACACCTCGAACTTTCTTTGAACGCCAAAGCACTGTTCTTTCGTACCTGCGCAGCTGCGTACGCTTGTTTCGTTGCGCGTGTTGCTCCGAAGCCGCGTCGCGTGGCAGGGAAGCTGAACTCGCTCGCAGGACAAGTCCTGTGGAACGGAAAGCCGGCCACAGTATCCCGTCAAGTTTTGTCCGCGGAACACGACAGAGGAGGTTTGAACCTGCCCTCCTGGCAGGAAACAGCGCGAGCTTTCGCCACCAAAGCAGTTCTTGACCTGCTGGCGGCCCAGGCGGCTCTTCCTAACGCAGCGACACACGGGACCTCAGGCAGATCAACGTATGCCCCTTTTACAAAGTGGCAACTGACTTTTTTTCCTTCCTGGCCCCGTCAGTTTCCGGACGTGGACATAAGCGAAACACCAGTGGCACGTGTTAATGCGGCGGTTGCTGTTTTAGAGTTCAGTGTTGACCAGGTAGAAAAAAACGTCTCCTGGAAAGTGGCAGTCTTTCGTATCGAACCCGTTGCCAAAAGGAGTACAAGACTTCGCGTCGCCGTTGGCAAGTACTGCCGACAAGGGAGCGTCTCGCAAGATGGGGCATATACCAAATGCGCGCTGCACCAATTGTGGCGCTGGTGAGACACAGCGGCACGCCCTGGAAGACTGCGTCGTAGCACGTACTTTGTGGCTCCTGATCTACAGGATGTTAAGGGTGCGTCCACGTCAGGCAACTCGCGAAGGCGCTCAATCTTTGAGCGCCTCGTGATCACAGCAGTGATGTGCGTGATTTGGAAGCGGCTTAACTTGGCCGAAGTGCGCGGAAGACGACAACGCGCGATGTTTCCGCTCTTGAGGAGTGTGCGCCTCATTGTGTGGGAATTCCGAGAAGAAGAGCTGACAGTGGACGGCGAAGCGCTGTTCTTGCGGCGCTGGCCGACCCAGTTTATTTCCGTGCATGGGAACAGAGTCGTGCTCCCACCCATGCAGTACTAGACAATATTCGCTGCGTATGCCCTGAGTTTGTCGTGGTAATGGGTACCATCTCTTACCTATTTATGCAGGTATCTGGGAACAAGTGTGGTACGCAGATGGTAACTTTCCCCCGCCCTTGCCCCTCACCCCACCCTTCTCCTTTCCCTAACCTCCGCGTACTGGGATGTATGTTGGATTTCGAAAGAGCCCGTGCCATGGTATTTACTGTACAAGGATTTTACCTGTTCGGTACCCGTTTCTTTCTGTCCGAATAGTGACTGCTTAGACCATTTTTTTTGCTCCTATAGTTTCGAGATTACCTTATGTACTATTCGGGGCTAAATATTCACTGTAAAAAAAAGTTTTCGAAAAAATAGACGTTTTCTCCCAGCTGTCCTGCCAGAAAATGTTTGTACAGCTCCGTTTTCTGTTCCTCAGTTTTTCGGTTATTTTACTTTTTTATTATTTACCGAAAATCCCTGTAAAATTTCTGTGAAGTAAAATATCTGTGAAATTCAGTTTTCTGTTTTCATTAATTTTGTTATTTTACAATGTTTCTTTTCTATCATGTACAAAAAATCGGTGAATAAAAATTGAGTTCAGTTGTCAGTTTTTAACTGCCCAGTCAATTTACTAACGTTTTTATTTTTTGGTTTGCAGAAAATATGTCTCAAATTAATGCAAAGTTCTGTTGCCTGGCTGTCGTTCTTTTCTTTCAGTGTTTTTTCTCACAAAGTACGGTTTCTCAGCAAGCAGTTAAAAAAGTGCACATTAAATTACAAATACGATCTTTACGTCGTTTACACCAATGAAAGTGTGAGATTCCATAATTCCCTGCTCGAGGAAAGCTGCCTGTAGCTAATTTAACAATATCTCAGTATGAAACGTTTGCACAACACACCGATTTTCATCGATATAGCATTGCCTGAGAACCAAAAACAAAACAGCTTGATATGAAGGAGCACGTTATTAAAATGAAAGTGAAAACATGCGACCATGAGATTTAAGCAGTCTCCCAGTTCCAAGACTTGTGAGCACAACGTTTATCAATGCAATAATAAAACACTTATTTCTTTGGAAAGGATCTGTGCTGTCCTAGAAAGAGCTACACAAGCCGAAAATCTAAAAATCTTAGTCCTTCAGTGCTATCATGACTGCAGCAACTCTCGGTGCCAGGTAGTGTTGCTTTCCGCCTGTCTTCTCAACCTTCGTTCCTCTTGCAGGATTAATAGCTGCAATAGCCCTGAAACAAAGAGCCACGAGCTGTCACTAACGACCAGGCACAATAACTAAAAACTTAGTTTTTATACTTGAAAGACAAAAATATACATGTTGTACACTTGCATAAACACTCCGACAAGGGCGAAACAAACTATGATGTGTTAACAAAAAAATCAGGTCCCATGTATGCTCCGCTACGTTCTGAGTAGTAAAGGTTTAGCAAAATAAAAACACTAATATTACCTATTCCTACCCACAAATAAAACTCTGGCTTTGTGAGGTGTCACATTACTGCTCAAACTTTCTTGGCAAGCTCCTCATCACGATAAAGCAGCGAGATTCGTTCTATCGAAAACCGTACATCAGCTGGAGTCGCAGGTACTGCTAGGCGGAAAGAGCATATGGTGCTTCTACATTCTCATTGTTTACGACGCGTATGTGTTTGCGGAGTTTCCGGTCATACAGATACCATCGGAAACAGAAGATTCTAGGACGCTAGTAAAGCCAATTAAGCGCCACGTTTCTGAGTGATCGCATCATTTTACTACCACATATTGAAGAGCTTGAGATAGACTCATCTCCACAAGTGAGGATTAGATCCAGTGGGTAATAATAACGCTGTCGGCTTTGTTCGCAGCTCATGCGTCCTAGGAACTCATAGCCCCGACAGTACATGTGGCCATATGAATGAGGAGGATTGAATAATAAAACAAGGTGAAACGTGCTTTATCAAAACGTAGTGGTTTTTTCTGTCTTACCTCTTGCTACGACAGTTTCCCAAGGCAGAACGCACCCCTCTCCAATCAAAAAACAAAGGCAGAATGCCGTACCCCGATTCCATTACCTTAAGTGTGTGTATGAATTGTGGCGGACAAAGAGCGGGACAGATACATTTTTTTCCTACCCACCGATATTTTATATACAGGGTGATTTCTGTCACTTTTACAGATTTTTATTCTAAGTACTTAGTTACGTCGGTGTGGTGTTCTGAGCTGGTTTGTACAGCAAGGCAGACATTATTAATACCTCAAATGTATCAGTAGTTAAGTTATTAACTGTGATAGATTTTTATATTTTTTAGCTTAGAGGCAAGACTATTGACTCCATCTTTATTGATTTCTCTAAAGCCTTTGATCGCGTGCCCCATAACCGCCTAATGATAAAGATACGCAACCTGCACCTGGATCAACGTACTACGCAGTGGATCAACGCATTTCTAACAAACCGCTTTCAGTCAGTCAAGTTAGGGAGCTTCTTATCAAGACGTACAGGTGTTGCTTCAGTAGTACCCCAGGGTTCGGTGCTGGGTCCACTGCTTTTCTTAATATGTATTAATGACATCACGTCGAACATAACATCAACAATACGGTTATTTGCAGACGACTGTGTAATTTACCGAGTAATATCTCGCCCTTGCGAAATCATTGCTCTCCAGGCTGATCTTGATGAGCTAACTCATTGGTGCGGCATGTGGCAAATGGTAATTAACGCAGATAAAACTAAACATCTCCAGTTTACTCCCGCTGTTAACACAAGTCCTAATGCCTACCCAGTTAATAATACTATCATTGAAACTGCAGCGTCGGTAAAATACCTCGGTGATAATTTTAGCTCTAATTTATCCTTGAGCTCTCATATTGAACTGATCACTACCAAAGGCTTAAAAAAACTTGGTCTTCTTAAACACCGACTACACCAAGCTAACCAGGACACAAAACTACACGCATATCACATGCTAATGAGGCCTGCAATAGAATACGCGTCAGTGGTCTGGAACCCTCAGTACAGCTATCTTATTAACATGTTGGAATCTGTGCAAAACAAGGCTGCTCGATTCATCCTTTCCCGTTACTCTCCGTATCAAAGTGTAACAGCACTGAAAATATCGCTCCATCTCCTGCCTCTGGTCATGCGTAGAAAATTCAGCCGTTTATCTTTTTTCCATAATATTTACCACAGCAACACACCATTTCCAAGTTCACATCTTCTCCCGGCCCCACACACATCGGCTCGTGTAGATCATATGAAGAAGACTAAATCCATTTTCTCTCGGACAGAACGACACAAATACTCACCTTTGGTACTAGCTATTGAAGAGTGGAATTCGCTTTCTTCTAGCACTGCGGCTATCGCTGGAGCATCATCATTTCGAACAGCTTTTTGGTCATACTTACAAAATTCCAACGTAGAATGATGTGCGTTTTTTTTTCGTTTGCTTCAGTGTGTGCGTGTCGGCCTTAACGTCCCATGAAATGTTAGATGCCATGTTTTGTAACCTCTGAAGGTGCGATTTTTGTCTTGTTTTGTGGTATTTGCTACATGCGCATTTTTTTCAGTACCTGTTCCTAGCCATCCCCCCCCCCCCTCCTATTAACTTGTACCTGGCTTCATGACTTGTTTATTTCTGTCTTCAGCCATTTATATGCTGTGTTGCATATTTGTCAAATTTTCTGTGATGAATTCCCCCCCCCCCCCCCCCCCATGTAATGCCCGCATCGGGCCTTTAGGGTATTGAAATAAATAAATAGGAATAACTATTTCAATATAATAGCCGTCAACTTCGAATGTCAGCTCTTTCTTAAATATTCTTAATCGGCAGTACCGTTCAAAATATCGACTGTCAAAAATACACACCTGAAAGATCGTTGAGTCGGTTTTCCAACAATTATATATTTATAAAAAATCGCTTCTCGCACTTCTAATGCATGCATAAAATACAGGCGCAGTTAGTGCATTGAATGATGTAAGTTAGCTAGATTTCAGTGGCAATACCATGCACAGCGACGGCATTGTATAGTTAGGTAATGTGGGCAAGCCAATTTCATTCGATACTTGAAGCTTTCATTCGATACTTCGAAATACATTGCCGCGTAAAAAAAAAAAAATTAAAAACGAGGCTAACCTTCTATGTCGAAGGATAAATTTTGCAATATAACCTTGCCCTCTAAACCAGAAATAACAAAGTTTATTAGCTAATTTAAGATATTAGCCGTCTAATTATTTACCCATGTAAGGTACACTCCCTGTCTAAAATATACGACCAAAGGGGTTTGTTTTTTAAGGTTTGGTATATGCCTCGTTATGCATCCCAAGCGGCCGTAACCTCTCGGAAGAGGAATGGCTTCGCGTCTTTAATCCTTCCAAGCTTTGGACTGCTGGATGTGCTTCGGTACCCCAATAAACATCTTAGAATCAAACCCCTTGGGCTGTATGCTTTTGACGGGGGCTGTACATTATGTACACTTTGCTGTATGTACAATTCGGTGCAAGAGAAAGCACCGGTGTATTTCTCGCATTTCTTAAAATACAACTCTGTAAATCTTTAAAAAAACCTTGCGCTTGCGTTCTGCACATGCGAACTACCGTCCCCGCAAGCTCCTTGCGTATACGCCAAGCCTTTGCGGACTCACAACTAAAACTGTCTAATAAGTTCCCACCATGCATGCGACTGCGCTATCACACCAGGCTTTGCTTACTTTGCTCAGGGGCCTCATGGTTTACTGCTTCATCATCCCCGACGATAAAATAACTAAGGAAGGTTATAAACTGCACAAAAGGACGAGAACTGAAGGTAAAGAAACGTACACGACACCACGGGCGGACAAACAGTTGGCAGTTTGCGCCCGTGGTGTCGTGTCCGTTTCCTTGTCCTCGTCCTTTTGCGCAGTTTCTGACCTTCCTCGAAAATGAACCAACCAGCCCGCAAGAACGTCGCACTAAACGGGAAATAACCAATGCGGCGGAAAGCGTATGACGGTGAGGTTGACGAGACGCAGGCATTGCTCGCTCAGTCTCGCTTTTAAAGGGACACTGAGGAGAACTCTATCATTTTTTTTTGTTAGCAAAATCTGATACTTCGGCATTTCATGGCTTTGTTGCCGCTTGTCCGGGCGCGAAAGATGCATTTATTTCAAAGAAATTTGGATTCGAAGTGGAGAAAGTTCTTCCCGCCGCTCTGATTCAAACTCGAGAACTCTTATGACGACACGGAGAACTCTTATGACGTCACAGAACGGAGTTACGTGATACGTGACGTAAACGCAGACTCCGTGATTTCTGACGGCTAGCGGTGCGGTGCGCAACCTTCCTTTGCTAGCCTCAGAGATTCGTGGCTTCCATGAAGTAAGGAAAATTCCTCCAAGCTGGCGCCTCTTGTCTTAGGAAGTCAGCACGCTTGTACTTGCGAGATTGGCCTGTGGCGGCGACACCTGTATTTTGGTTCTTGCTATTTTCTACATTACAAGAGCTTTGTTTTCAGTAAGGGTGGCGTTTTTGTGATCAGGAGCTGCTATTCTATCGATACAAGCCTACTTAAATTTCTCCTCAGTGTCCCTTTAACACTCGTGCACGCATAAGATTTTCTCGCTCCGTACAACCCAGTGGCAATTTTTTGCAGTAATTGCCCGATCCCGCTACAGAGTAACGACAGCAGCCAGCTTCAGCTTTAATTCTTTGACTACAGCAGGCGTGCTTTATTGAAAATACATAAGGGAATTGAAATATTAATTTATGGAACGAGTAATTAAGTTTACTGATTTGATAGTTCACCACCAGAGTTAATCTCAGCCTTAGAAATACCGTTATGCAAGTTGTTTTATTAATATACTTAAGCCAAGAGAAAAGCACCAGGTCTATGCACTAAAATCTGCTTGTATTCCAGCAGTTGAAGTCAGTTCTAGTAGAGGCCCGGTGCAACATGAATATCACAGCGACGTACGTATTTAATCGAATTTACAAGGTTATCCGGGACATACGTGTGACATGCCCTCTATACGCTTCATAATTGAACTTACGAACACTGACTTTGAGTGTTAAATCGGGCTAGTTGGTTCATCCTTGACTGAAAAAAAAAAAATCTTTAATGATGCCTGCAACGTTCCCAGTGGATTCTCATGCATTATTAAGTTGCGGCGGACATCGCTGTAAACACATGGCTAAAGCCTCGTTCAAAGTAAGCCCTCCATGCTGCTTGCTACACGCTCTTCAATCAATAGGCTACGCAGTTAAATTACACGCTCTATTTGCTACTTTCGAGATGCTATAAAGATGCGCGCCTACCAACATATCACATATCGACGCCTGCACGCCTGGTTGCGAGCGGCAAGCACCGCTAGCTCGTACCAGGTTGCATGCAAGCGCCGGCGACAGGCGACGTGACGGACTACGTCAGCATAAATGCGCATTCGCTCGAAGTCTAATCTTAGCCCTTGATAAGCAGTCAAGTAACCTGAGCCCTCAATGTGCTCGTAATTTCAGCACGCTGTCAAGAATCTACCCCGTTTGCAATTCTGCGCCAGCCTTCGAAGAGAACGGACACGTACGGGTGATCGACGGCCGTGCCCAGCATAACATGCATCTCACCGTCATAATAGTCCGTAATACGTGATATAATCCAATATGGTAGTCCTCATTAGCCGGCGAGCAGAGCAAACAGGATATCCAACATTAAAATCTTTATATTATATTTCACAGCCATAGCAAAAGCCGTGTCGAATCTATTTGACGCTTAAGCCGATACAGCGGCGGCGACCAAGCCGCCGAGCCTGCTGAGCATGCTTCACCGCAATACACGGTGGAGCGCAGACGCGCAGCAACCGCAAAGCAGGAAACGAACGATCCGCCTCCGGGTCGACGTTGCTTGTCGGCAGCTGTAGGCAAGGGCCCGTACCGCAGATTTGTTTTCTCGAGAAAGTTCGCGTACATAGAGTTTGAACACTTGTGAGTTCGAGGATAGCGCCAGCCGAACGGCCTCCGCTCAGCCGTAGCCCAACATCAGCAAGATGCGATGCCGCTGCATTCGGAGCAACAAGCTGACGTGGGGGACGGAATCTTGCGATACTGGTTTCGGCTCGCGCGATTGGCCGGTGCGCCGGCTACATCACGACAGCCCGCGCGGTGGCCAATCGCGCGAGCTGCAGCCCAAGCGAGAACCCGGCCTCTGGTATATCTAAACTTCAACGCGCACACCACGCTAAAACACAGTGCAAATATTTCAAATAGCCCTTAGAGACAATGGTGAACGTAAGGAAAATTAAGGCTTCGTGGTTGCTGCAGCGAGGCCGCAGCACGATTTAGAAGCTAGCACGATGGAACTAAACACACGACACTTGCCGCTATGGCGGCGTCCACGGCGGCAAGGCATTCGCGCGTCAGCGCTCGTCCTGTTCGTTTTAAGTGCGTATCAGAGCTGCACCTTCACCATGAACAGTTTACGGAGCACAGACAGCTTGATACCACAAGGTGGAGGATGAAAGTTACACAAAGCTCAAACTTTCCCGCCATTTTGCGAGATGCGAGCTCCGTGCCCATGCCATTACATTTCGCTACAGTAGCCCACCTCCATCGCACGTATTATCTACAATACAGTTTAGAGACCACCTCAGGTGACACAAAGCAAAACATACTGTCTGTGTCAAGCGGCAGAGATTTTTTTTTTTTCACTCACCTGTCCAAATAAAGCGAACCAATCGACGCAGCAAGAAATCCACCGCTCTTCATTCGACAGCCATCTTGCGAAGTGCAGCTCCGCATGAAAGCAGCACCACAGACTACTAGCCACGCGGAAAATTTAGTGCTACGCTTTAGTTTACCACACTCAAGGCTTTAAAAAATAAACTAAGGGTTTTAAGGTTTTCAGGTGGACTATTCGTTGCTCATTTCTTACTAGAAACGCACGTGACTAGACCACGGTGCTCAAAAATAGAAAATGTCTGTTTTTTTTTTGCTTGATCACGTTTCTGTTATTTCCAGTAACAGATTTTTTCCTGCATGGCAACAATAAATTTCTGCAAAAAAAACCTGTAATTTTACATACTTTTTTTACAGTGTTGTCTGGTGTACAAATACATTCTCTTTGTGCCTGGCAGACTATTTTTCCGTGATTATATGCGTTCACTTCGGAAACGCCGCTCAACTATTTGGCGAGTATTCGTCCAAGTGACATCGCCCACCCGTTGTCCCGTTCCAGCCGGCATCCGTTCGTCAATCTACTTACTATGCCAGTATACAGCCGGCGTTTGCGCGGCGCGGGAACTCCGTGAGGAGAATGCTCAGCTCGAGGCGAGATGCGATAAGCCGATATTTCAGCCCAGTACACTATTTCATTCTTATGCAGTGCTCGAAAGGCAAAAGCAGCTCCTTTCCCGCCGCTTCAAGTTAAAGTACGCTCCCACCTTCAACCTTGTTGACGCCTACCTGGTTGACAGCCAACTAAACGCTTGTGTAACTGCGTTCTCACTATAAAATTACGGTATCTGGGCTTCGTTCAGCTTGGGGCGATCATTACCACCGGTTTATGCTGTATGTTGTTTTCGAAGCGCGCGTCCAGTGAAGTGAGGTTTAAGCCTCATAATAACTGCTCTTGCCCTGACCGTTACAAAACCGCTTCCAGGTTTTACGGGTTTCAAAATTCGGTCTGGACAGGTACCGTATTTCTTCTGCGTGTATGCCGTCCGACAGCATGAATTCTATTTTGTTTCCGTTGACCTGCGTGTGCTGTTTACGACTGAGAGAGCACGCGGCGTCGTCAGTACGGATCTCGCGCTCCGGCTGCGATTCGAAAAGCGCATCCGCCGCCGACCCTTACAAAAATTTCTTTAGACAGTCTTTAGACGGTCCATAGACTTCTGTCTATGAAGTCTTTAGACTCTCTGTAGACAGACCCTAGAGGACAGTCTATAGGCAATGCAAATCCTATAGACAATCTATAGACTATGAACAGACAAAAAAATATCTATAGGAAGGCAATAGAGACTATAAAAAGTCTATAGACTGTCTATAGACCTTTTTATGAGGGGAGGGCGTACTGGTCGCGTCGCACGCAAAACCTTTCCGGTTGTGACTCACGACGTGGTCCGACCAGACCGCGGCGATCAAAAAGTTACGGTCGTGTTTGCTCTAGCTTGCTTGAAGTTTCAGTTGTCGGTCGAGATGACTCTACGCCACCTTCATGCAGCCTCAGTGAGCCCCTGTGGGTGAGAAAGGACTTGTTAGAGCGAGTGGCAAATGGAGGTAGGAGGGACACAATTACGGATTATTTCTCGCCCCCCTCTACCGTCTTTCTGCGGGAAATTTTTGCCCTTTCGCCGTTTCAGGTTTTATGTACCGGTGTCACCTAGAAATAGTGCTGAAAAATTCGCAGCACAAATGAAGCAGACGCAAAAGCCGGAACAAACAAAACACGACGGTGATGCACTTCGAACTTAGTGCATCAGATCCCAGGGAAATCCGAATCAGAACCAAATATCCTAACACCTTTTTTATCCGGTGGATATCCCGCTCGGGTGAACCTATGGACATTTACTTCAGTCACGTCCCATAACGCTTGCATAGTTCGCGACAAACATAGAAGAGTAGGCCTTTCAGTTTTTTCTGATAAAAAATCTCCAAAGCTGTCCGTTCATTTTGAAACTGAAAATTGAGGAAAAACGCGTTTTTTATGGAGGAAAAACACTAAGGCGCCCGTGTGCTGTGCGATGTCAGTGCACGTTAAAGATCCCCAGGTGGTCGAAATTATTCCGGAGCCCTCCACTACGGCACCTCTTTCTTCATTTCTTCTTTCACTCCCTCCTTATCCCTTTCCTTACGGCGTGGTTCAGGTGTCCAACGATATATGAGACAGATACTGCGCCATTTCCTTTCCCCAAAAACCAATTATTATTATTAAAATGAAAATTAGTTTTTGGAGAAAGAAAATGCACCCGCCGCGGTGGCTCAGTGGTTAGGGCGCTCGACTACTGATCCGGAGTTCCCGGGTTCGAACCCGACCGCGGCGGCTGCGTTTTTATGGAGGAAAAACGCTAATGCGCCCGTGTGCTGTGCGTTGTCAGTGCACGTTAAAGATCCCCAGGTGGTCGAAATTATTCCGGAGCCCTCTACTACGGCACCTCTTCTTCCTTTCTTCTTTAACTCCCTCCTTTATCCCTTCCCTTACGGCGCGGTTCAGGTGTCGAACGATATATGAGACAGATACTGCGCCATTTCCTTTCCCCAAAAAACCAATTATTATTATTATTAAAGAAAATGCCGTAGTATCTGCCTCACAACTGGTCGGACACCTGAACCGCGCCTTAAGGGAAGGAATAAAGGAGGGACTGAGAGAAAAAAGGAAGAAAGAGGTGCCGTAGTGGAGGACTTCGGAATAATTTCGGCCCCCTTGGGATCCTTAACGTGCACTGACTCCGCACAGCACACGGCCGCATTTGCGTTTCGCCTCCATCGAAACGCTGCCGCCGCGGTCGGGTTCGAGCCCGGGTACTGCGACATTTCAATTTCTTGTTTGTGTCATCACTGATTCATTATTGAATGAAATGTTGCCTAACGCGCTGGAGCCACCGGCTCCAAAAGGAGGGTCTTAGATTTGGAGCATATGAACGCGAAGAAATTCTTTGTTCTCTGGATGTATACTCAATATTTTGGTGCTGCATTACTTCTTCTAGTTTGTAGCGTTTATGTATACCCTGATCTTTGTTTCGCATATGCTTGTTTGCCGAGACAGCGCGTAATGCTATACAGCTTTTACCCCTGAAACTGTCAGCAGTGAGCCAAGCAACTACGTCATTCTAATAAGGTGTAGTCTTCTTCACGTCCACGTCGCAGAAAATGTAAATTACACTACGAATATTTTTCACGTGGGCATAGCAAGTTTTATTTTCTCTTGGGCCTTTAAAATTCACACGGAGATCCTAGGGATTATTTGACCAATATCTCCTTGGCAACGATAATGCTCCGGGACTTTCTACGGACCTCCCTTAGATACAGAAAGCACGGCCAAAACGTATGAGGGATGTCCTCGGGAGTTTCCCGCACTTCCTATGGATATACGCATGTCTTGTCCAGCTTTTGCAGGTACATCTCTTGGATGTCGATGTTGTCACTGGGAACTGATCTTATTTGAAAGTATTTGACGTTTAAATGCGTTCTTGTGGCGTAGAACATAATCGCAGTTATCCAAAAAATCCATTTCATTTTCAAGCAACGACAGCGAAGGCGTGCTGACGCAGTTGTTACCAGCCTTCTTGATCAAAAAGCTGCACTCATTTCGCGATCAAGCTTGTCCTTAGCGTGTCCTAGTAACTGCACCTTATTGTACTGGATTTACATTCCCATTTCCAGCAATGAACAGCAAAATGGCCACTAATACCATCCTTTACCGGGATTCAAGTGTTGTAGAGCTCTTTCCTTCAATCATCGGCCTATTTGGCCAATCTACTGTTTTTTACAAGGAAAATACTGTAAACGACCTTTTTGGCGGATTTTTGTGAACTTCATGACGTGCTTACTATTGCGCTCCCTATTCTTCTTTCTTGTTATCATGGGGCATTATTTTGACTGCTTGCATGGTGCACAAAAACGTTAACATTGTATCGATATTGATCAATGGTGATTCTAGAAAACGCTCATATTTAATCTTTAAAGACGTAGTTCCCGACATTATCACGGCTTTTAAGACCACTTCAGGAGGCTTAAATTTCATATACGAAGTTGCTTGCGTAAACGGCATACAGATTTAGACCTGAGAATTTCTTTCAGTCACAAGCACACCCGTTTTATGTACGACCGTATGTTACAAAAGAACCTTCTCCCTTATAACAGAGCGTATTCCATAATAAAAACAAAAACGGGGGGTTCCTTTGAACTGCATCAAAGCCGCCTTGGAAAAAAAAAAACTTGTCCACATAAGCTGAGCGATAGTGTGAATAAGCAGGTAGAGTGGCTACGCATGTCTAGTTTCCCTACTGACCTTATTTCAGCTGTTTGCGACCGTTTATCGCAGAACAGAAAGAGAAGTAAAAAAAAAAGGAGATAAAGAATACGAACAAAACATAGAAGTTACTCCATGTGTGCATAAGATATCCCACAACCTTAACAAAATAGCCAGCCGATACAACGTTAACTTCGTTTTTTCTCCACCATGCTCGTTGTCACAAGTTCGCCCGATGATAAGAAGGCGCCGTACAATATTAAGCACTTCACGAAGTTCACAAAATCTGTCACAAAAGTTTTTACAGCATTCCTTTTATAACCCCGTTACAGGGGCATTCTAAAGGCATTTGAACAGAGACACCTTCCCAAAAGGAGTTGCATTTGCGGACGCACGACAAAGTTTAATCGGTTTTCCAGAAGCGGTCTTTCCCGAAAGCGGAGATCGCCGATCTCTTTTTACGGCTGGAAAGGCATAGCCTCCAACGCAGTGGACGCTAGTAATTATCATGCAATAAAAAAATTAGCAGTGGCTTAGCTCGGCAATGCCAGGATATACGTAGCGTGAGCAGCAACTTCGCTCTCCATCTCCATGGCTATGCCACACTGGCAAACGCCCCGCTATATGTATACCCCCACTGATACCTCTGCGCATGCGCACAAAATGAGAGGCGCTATCAAGCGGCTCCGGCGCAGCGTCAGACTTGGCTACTGCGCAACGGAGGCGCAGAGCTGGGCACGCACCGGCGCCTGTGCGTCTGCCGCGGCTATGACGCACTCTTTGATGACCGGCGAGGCGAGCGCGCGGCGGCGGCTCCGGCCAATACCACCTAGATTAGCTGTAATCTAGGTGGTGCCGCTCCGGCGCGCCAGCTGTGCGCCGTGTGACGTCACTGCTCCTCGCGCATGCGCAGCACGGCTCTCCAGGAGCCACGCGAAACTGCTCAACCTTGGCCAGTGTAGCTCACGCTACAAAACGAAGCAAATGTACCATTTTGTGTCACGTTTACACATTAGAAATAGTTTTATGTTGCGCAGAAGCTTAAGTAGGCGCAGTAATATAACAATAATTGGTTTTAGGGGAAAGGAAATGGCGCAGTATCTGTCCCATATATCTTTGGACACCTGAACCGCGCCGTAATGGAAGGGATAAAGGAGGGAGTGAAAGAAGAAAGGACGAATAGGTGCCGTAGTGGAGGGCTCCGGAATAATTTCGACCACCTGGGGATCTTTAACGTGCACTGACATCGCACAGCACACGGGCGCCTTAGCGTTTTCCTCCATAAAATCGCAGCCGCCGCGGTCGGGTTCGAACCCGGGAACTCCGGATCAGTAGTCGAGCGCCCTAACCACTGAGCCACCGCGGCATTTACCACAGCACGCTCGTAAGAAGATGGTCCTTTCCATGGCGATGGCGATACGGCCGTACGTCGCACCCTGGACAAGGTCGCTATAGACAAACTTGTAAACTTCGCTACTTATGAGAGGGCTCTAGAAGACATCTCTATAAATCTTTATTTTAACGTTTTTGAATATAATGCAGCTACATTTACAGCTACATTTACATGTAATACAATACGTTTAAACGTATATTGAGATCCATCGGTTTAGTCTGACTGGTTTTGTTTCACAATCAAGCTATGACGTTAAAAAAAGATCACCAGCGCCTGCGTGTATGCTGCGCAGCTCCTTTCATTTAGAAGTCTTTCAATTCGGTACAGGCCCGCTTGGGTAACAGTTTTTTCGTGCTCGTGTGACGGAGGTATCACTTGTAAAAAAAGTGTAGATTGGCCTCTCACGGCGATATTTGAATGCATGAACACTACAACTCTTCAATCCAGTAAAGAATGGTATTATTGGCAATTTTGCTGCCCCTTTCCAGAAATGAAAATGTCAACCCGTCTACAATACGAGAGTTTCTAAGCGACGCGAAGGACAAGCTTGAGGGAAAATAATTGAAGCTTTCTTTGTTAAAAACTCTGGTAACAACTGCCTCGTCATGCCATAACCACTGCTGCTTAAAAATGAAATCTTTTTTTTTAGCAACTGCTATTACATTGTACGTCACGAGAACTCAATCTATATAATCGTCCAAGCCCGACAACACAACCATCAATCCCGTTCAGTCATCATTTGTGATATCTTGTTGCGATGTGGCACCGGTGTGCCCCTCCGCATACATAGCTTATTTCCGGTGCAGTGCACGAGCTCTGCCCAATTAGTCTTAAATGCAATTCGTTTTTAGCGCGCCTTGCTTTTGGCGTTACACGTGCTTTAAACGCACAGCATTGATGTCTACCTCCGGTCCTAAGCATATGCTTGTTTCTCGGCAAGCGAATAGGGACAAGGCTGAAATAAGATGCCTTGTATTGAGTGTACTTCATGAATACATCTATGCCTGTGATCACTTGCTTAGCCGTATACTGTGGTGACCGCATTAGAAAATACCCTGTGCTGTTAAGCGACCACACACGTAGGTAAGCCGCTGCGGTGGCTCAGTTGTTATGGCGCTCGGCTGCTGACCCGAAAGAAACGGGTTTGATCCCGGCCGTGGCCGGAAAAACTTCAAAGAGTATAACTGGGGCGAGGAAGGACCACGAAAAAAAGCAGCACAACGAACCACCGCGGGGAGACCCCGCCCCCGCACCTTTAATGTATCCTGGGTAGTAAAAACCAAGAAAAGATTTCTTTCCGAGGCGGGGCCATGACGTAGACATGTGACTACTGCACGCCTCCCGCTAACATCGGAGGATGAGGGGGAAATTCGCTTATGGAGTCGGATACAACTTGACAACTTAGCTGATTTTCCCAGTCAATGGACCACCAGCCAATAGATAGATAGATAGATAAAGAGGAGGAGGGAAAGGCAGGGATGTTAACCAGAAAGGGGTTCCGGTTGGCTACCCTGCACTGGGGAAGAGGGATTAGGGGACTAAAAGGAGGAAGAGAGAATGGAAAAAAAAGGCATAACACACACACGCACAACGCTGTCACAATTTGTCACTCAATCCAGTCGCTCTCAAGTAGGCAAAGAGTACCTTGCATGCCTTGAGGGCAGTCGACTGCTGTGGTCACGGACCGAGGATCTTTTGCTCTGTTAATGGGCGAGGATCGAGGCGGTCCAGGGCACAACACAGTGCATGTCTTGCACTAGCAAATGCAGGGCACTCACAGAGAAGATGAGCGATGGTCTCCTCACAACCACAGCTCTCACAGGCAGGGCTGTCGGCCATCCCCATCCGGAAAGCATAGTAATTGGTAAATGCAACAAGCGTCGGCTTATTCTCATGACTCCGCTAGCGTCACAATGCAGGGAGCGGCGCCCCAGTGCAGAGAGGTGTCTGTCCCTGGCAATGAAGGAAGGGTACTATCCCCATTTCAATTACTACTCCTCGCTTTGTCAAGCTAGCAGGTGGCACAGGCAGGGGCATATTGGTTTACATTCTTTTTCTGGCTGCCCCACCATACTTTTTGTCAAGCTAGCAGGGTCACCAGAATCGGCCGACGCCATCAGCTGGAAGGGGGTCCTCTAACATGGAAAAGGCGCATGCGACTAGACGAGGCGTGGGAATGGAGGGAGAGGAGCCTGGCGTAGTAGCTTGATTTCGATGGCCGCAACTCGAAAAGTTTTTGTGGCTGCGCTTTCCGGGGACGATGCCTCAGGGGTTGAAAATATTTCCGACCATCGGGTGGTCAGTGGCCCTTTAAAGCATCCCTGTGAAGCAAGCGGGGGAGAACCATGGCATTCTTCTGCCTCCCTGCTATTGACTAAGCTTCAAGTGGCTCGCCGAAGTCCCTGTGCGCCTTTTTTTTTGTCATGCAACATTCTTCCTGAAGAAAAGGCACCGCGAGGGTCACCAACGCCTGCTGCAGGGTTTCTTCACGGCTCAGGCTGGCTAGGGTGCCTCGATGCCAGCGGCGCCGTTCAGGGTGGTGCAATCCTTTGACCGCATCCACGCTGCCTTTTCTCGCTGCGACGCCATTTTGAATCACAGCGGGCGGGCGCAGTTGCTCGGTGCAAGCAGCTGGGCTTGCCTTGTTCCAGGCACAGTGGCTGCGGATTACTCGCCGGTGGTTCTACTTGTTTGAGAGTGTTCGACCACATGACTGACGAGCTTGTCAAGTCCACCGTGCCATCATGAGTTCATGGCCGGCTATTGTGTGCCAATGTGCTCCAGGTCAACACTTAAAGGCCTGCTTTGTTTTCGTTTGCCCGGAACTCGGAGCAGCAATGAAGCTCAATTTTTAGGTAGCAGTTATTCTTCCAAAAGCCTAACCCATCACCACTCAATTTTGCAGGGAAAATAGGAATTGCACGCATAGGCATCGTTAAATATTAGATTTTTTAAAAACCAAACTGTTTCTGGTTCCTTCTTTCTCACAAAGCGTTACTTTTCAAAGTCGATCAAGTCGTGCCTCATTAATATGGACACTGGTTCCCGAGAAAAACTGTCCATACAGCGAGTGGCCCGTGATCATGAATCACGAAGAACAAATATTGTGATTAAGGCCTGCAACTATGCATATTTGTGTCCAGAGAAGCTAAACTTGGATATGATTTTCGGAGCTGAAGATCCACTATCCTGGTTGCCATTGTGCTTGAAATAATGATCAGCTTTACGCGCCTAGTGGTGTATGATGTGCTTGAATGACTCTCGTGGCTAAATGACCCAACTACTACTACGACTTCTCACAGTTCATCAACCGCTACTATACGTATTCTGCGGCAACGCTCTACCCGTGGCTTATAGCACGCATCCGTCCTGTGTCCCGTCTTCCTGCAGTACACAGTCGGCTGACGACTGCTGAATGCAGCTTTCTGCTTGGCACAAGCTGGAGAGAGTTTTCATCACAGTCATTCATGAAATGTGGAAAATAGTGAGACGCGTCAATTGGGCAACTGTAAAGTATGAAACCGCCAAAGAAAAGGGGCCATCACTCAGCCATTCGCACTTGTTCATTGCATTATTCTGATGTCCTATGCTCAAAATGCAGAACTCTAAGCACCTCGTCGGGGAAGTAGAGATTTTGTGCTCATCTCCGTCCATATTACCGAGACAAAAACACATGGGTCCCCATGGGATCCGTGCGATTTCACCCTGTCCATTGTCCGGACAGCGAGTTTACTTATTAACGAGGCGTGAATACATGAAAAAGTTTGGTCCCCAGAAAAACTGTACATAATTCTAGTCGTCCATATTAACGGGGCTCGTATTAACGAGGCACGACTGTACTTTCATTTCGGATTTAAAATTTTAAGGACCGATTACTGCAGTTATTTAATGACCTCAAATTCGACTTTTTTATGTAGGTTTATGTGGAAGGTTTATATTGAGTATATAGGGGCTTGAATAAGTTAAATACAATGATTAAATACATGCAGAAATGGGTTTCACAAACTGAGGAATCGCAGCAGAGAAACCGCATGTTCATGTTGCGCATGTTCATGGCGCAAGCGAAGTCTGTATATTGCCAGGTGGCGCTGAGGCAAAAAAAAAAAAGTTGACTCTGGTGGCGCGCAGACGGTCGGGGAGCTTCCACGTACTACAACATAGGTGCAGGCGGCCCCGGCACTTCAGCAGGAGCCGGAACGAAGGACGCCGAAACCGAAGGTGTCGATTTTCTGCGTGAATAGGGGACGATTATTGACCTACGCATTAACAAGGTCACGTTTTCCACTGAGAATGCTGTCGCCCTCAGCAATGCACCGTGACCAAACCAGACGCTTCGAGTTTCTACGGACACTGTCACCCTGCCGCCTCGAACCAGCGCCTTCATTACGGTTGAGTGCGAATCATTTCAGGACGATGACGCCATCGCCGAAGCCAACCTTTCATTACTGCTGACGCAAGGCGTGTGCGTGGCCCGCAGTCTGATCCATCTTAACAGTGGCCAGTCACAGGTGCTTGCTACCAATTTTACGCACGAGCATCGGCATCTTTTTCGCGGCCCTTCCGTAGCCTTTGTCGAACGCATCTCCGATGTTTCCGAGTGCTTCTTCTCAAAACCAATGCAGCCTCCTTTCTCTCTCCCTCGAGAGCCTCGATGTCAACTCCGCACTGTCAACCAGCCAACGGGAACAGCTGTGTGCACTTCAAATTCAAATTCACATTTATTTTCAACATTTCACAATGTTGACGGTCTTCCAGGCAAAAAGCTGTGGGGACAGCTTGACAAGGCCTGAAAGCCGGTGGAAGGCAACAGTGACAGCAGTACAAACAAAAGGTTATACATGTACTGCTAGTTCGAAAAAGACACCTTTTATCATAAACATACAAAATAACAGCAGACGTAAGAGTAAAAAAGGACATCAAGGCGTTATACAAAGATTAGCGTATACATGCACACGAGATTACAACAAAGCCGATCATTGCACACAAGTTAGACATAAAGCTAACATTACTATGTTTATAGCCCGCAAGCACAGATCACTCTAGAAATACTGAACGCAAATCTTTGCGGGTTATTACAGAGTTAATAAAACTGGGTACATTGAGTTTATTTAGTAACACTGACATTGTATAGCTTAATGACTGTAGAAGGTAATTTGTTCGGCGGTGTGGAATCACCCATTTTTCAGGCGTGCGTGCTTTAGAAATATTGCAGCGTAACGTTGCACTTGAAAGTGTCAATAAGAATTCTTTATACTTTTCATTAGCGAAATGAATCTGGTGGAGGAGACGGTAATTATAAAGGGAGTGAATATTGATTATATGATGCTGACGAAATAGCTCGGCTGAGGGATGTAAATAGGATACATTGTTTAAGCAACGTATGGCTTTTTTTCTTCTAGACGCAGAAGTGTATTGACGTTTTTTTTTTTTTATTAGTAGTCCCCGATACTAGTGTACAGTAGTTCAGGTGTGAACGGAAGAGGGCGTGGTAAACTTGTAATCTAACGGAAATCGAAAATATGTCACGCGTCCAAAATAAGGCACCCACAGCAGATGAGAGTTTTTTAGCTAGCTGTTCAACATGACTGTCCCATGTCATCTCACTGGGGAATATGACACCTAGAATTTTATGCTGTTTCACGATGTCTGTTTTTAAAGGTCTTAGATTTAGTTCATGACGAGAGGCCACAGGTTTGTTTTTAGGTGCTTGTCTTTTTTTCATTCATTTTTAAGCGGTATGTTTCGGACCATTTCAGTAGTCTTGACAAAGCACTATTCGACATACTGAACAAATCGACTTCATTAGCGGAACTAAAGAACAAGCTTGAATCATCGGCATATAATACAAATATAACATTATCATCAGTACAGATAAGATCAATTACATAGACATTAAATAAAAACGGCCCAAGAATACTGCCCTGTGGGACAAAGGATCAAATCTGTTGGAAGGTGGAATAGTAACCATAAATATCAACACATTGGGATCGGCCGGTTATAAACGATTGCAAAAGAGTTTTGTTAACCCACGGACACTGTAATAATTTAACGTATTAAGAAGGGTTGTGGGACATATCGAATCAAATGCTTTACGGAAGTCTATATGGATTCTCATTGTAAATTTATTAGCTTCAATGTTTGTAATGATGCTTTCTTTTTGCAACAGAAGGGCAGACTTCGTTGACTTACCCTTACGGAAACCATGCTGACATTCTGTTAAGATATTGTTCTTAGTAAAAAAGTCGTCTAGTCGGGTGAGCATAATCTTCTCAAGGCCTCTGAGAAGGTTGGAATTATCGATATAGGTCTGTAGTTGCTTACGTCGTTCCTGTTTCCTTCCTTGTATATAACAGAGACTTTTGCACGTTTCATGTCGTTAGGAAAAGTGCCAGATGCTAGCGAAAGATTGAATATATGCACTAAGTATGAACATACGAGATCAAGAACATGTTTTATACGTTTTATCTGAATGCTGTCAATGTCGGGGGCTTTACTATTCTTCAGGCTTTGAAACGTGTCAAACAATTCAGACTCATCTGTGGGTTTTAAAAACATGGTCTCAGGGGAACGTTTCTGTAGGCAGCATGAGACGTTACTTTGTGACAAGTTCTTCTTTGGTCTGGCGGCAAAGTGGGAGTTAAAGCGGTCAGATAATGCATACCCAGAAACTGGTTCCCCATCAACGACGATCTCAAGCATATCAGGGTGGTTAGGGCACGCTCCAAGCAAGTCATTGATAATTCGACAAGTTCGGTCTGGTCGACCCTTAGACACGTCATTGAATAATTACTGATAATAGTGAGCTTTTGCTTTTCGCAGTTCGGCCGTAATCTTATCGCGAAGTTCTTTTAATGCCGCCAAAGTTAACGGATCTTTGTTTTTTTTAATGCACCGTAGAGTTTATTCTTTTGACGTATTAACTGCATGTGTTCGGGATTAATCCAAGGTTTTTGCGCACGCCTATGAAGTTTAAGGTTTTTTAAAGAGAAACAAGAGTTGTAACTTGTAAAAAAAAGGTTTAGTAAGCGCCGTCGGCCGTGCTTTCCTTGAGAACCGTAGTCCAATCGTTGATCTAGACCCTGTTACAAAATAAGTCTAAGCTAGAATCAGTAATGCTTTGATACTTGATTTTGGGCAGTCGTGGTTTTACTCTATGAATGGGTGCGAATAAGTTATGAATATGGGACAATGATCACTAATGCTAGAGCTTATAGTATACCAACCGCCAACGTTGGTAATGAACAGATCCAAAGTAGTAGATGTCGTTGGAGTTACACGAGTAGGGATAACGATGACATTGCGAAAATCAGATGATGTTATTCTGTTCATTAGTTCTTTGCTCGCAACGCTTTCAGTAGAAAGGGTATTGTTGAAATCACCGCCTAAAACCAGCCTTAAACCATTAGTGAAGGCAAAATCAAGAACCGCGTCAACAAAATCTAAAAAAACCACAAAGTTAGCAGAAGGGGGGCGATACATAACACAAAAAGAATGTTGCTGTTTTGCAAACTCAGGGCCTCGTAGTTTGGGCTTACAACAGTAAAATTGGGCACTTCATCACAAAACATTGTGTCTGTAACATAAATCGCTACACCGCCACCACGTTTCCCAGTTCGGTGGGCAGAAAAAACCTTATAACCAATCAGATTAGGTGCACTATCTTGTGCAGAAAACCATGTTCCGCTTATCATTATAATGGTAAATTTCAAGGAAAACTGTTCAAGAAACAGCGTGAAGTGATCAATTTTGTTAGCGAAAGAAGAAGCGTTAACATGAAGAACGGTTTCTACTTATTGGTTATCAGGGCAGAGTTGCAGCGATTCGGGGCAAATGAACTCCTGATAATCCTCGTGCACAACGATGGAAACGAAAGATCCCATGTCGTTAGTAGCCTAGCTCTATGCAATCATATTAAGGCTTTCAGCAGAATTTATTTTGATTACCGTACTACCCTCAGCCTGACGTGCGAAGATACGCCCATTACGTGTCTAAACAAATTTCCTGTAAAACTGGCGCTTTCTAGCAATGGTCCAGGATAGAAGTTCTTTCAAACGGGGGCATAAGTGCTCATTCACATATACGGGCGCATCATTGACGGCCGCGGCAGAAGTGCCGTCCACACTGTCGTTAGCATTTGCCGTACCATGGCCCGTGGGAGGCGGCACGCCCAGCGAAGCAGTTGTCAGACGCTGTTTTCTAGCCTTCTCAAGAACATGGTCCCGCAGCCTGCGGCTTCTGAACTGCACAATAAAGTTCTTCACTCCTACTTTCCGTGTTGGCACGCGATGACAAGCCTTAATGTCAGCGGGAGATATAGATACTCCCACAGCAACACCCATTTTCCCTACAATCGACTCAAGGTCTTCTTGATCGGTTTCAGTCTCTCCTTTTATCTCCAAGTTGAATCGTCGCGAACACTGCTCGCACTGAACCAGTTTAACTTCAAGAGCAGTCATTCGCTTTTCGTTTTCAGTGCATCTATTGCGAAGACACTGATTTTCGTTCTTCAGTTCCTGATTTTCTGCTAAAACAGCCCTCAGATGCGTTTTGAACGTTTCAAATTCCTCGTTGATGAAATTTAAACCTTCTTTCATTTCAGGCATTTCGGGGCGATGATCACGATTTTCAGCGTGGTTTTCTCTGTCATTACTTTTTGCAGCCTTCGTCATAATGCTGTTTCTACAAAGCCACAACAAGAAAACACAACCGGCAAATTTCAAAGTATAAAATTGGCTTGGGCAGCAGAAACAGCAGCGCTTAGTAGAAATGAGTGTTGCTCGAATTCAGAGAGTGTTTTGCCTCCTCGTCGAAAGTGCGCCAAACTATCATAGCCAAGCACCACATCGCGACGTACGATGACGTGCACTCAATCCGTCAACACCCCTATCGCGTATCGTCTACAGAGCGCGAAGTCATTAAGTCCCAAGTTAAGGAGATGCTCGAAGATGACGTTATCCAGCCTTCCAACAGGCCATGGTCCTCGCCGGTCGTCCTCGTTAAAAAGAGAGACGGCACTCTGCGTTTTTGCGTCGATTACCGGAAGCTGACCGCCATCACGATGAAGGACGTTTACCCATTGCCACGTATTGACGACTCTATCGACCGCCTTCGGCGCGCTCGGTATTTTTCGTCCATCGACCTAAAAGTGGCTACTGACAAATTGAGGTCGATGAAAGGGATCGTGAGAAGACGGCCTTTGTCACTCCCGATGGCCTTTATGAATTTAAAGTTCTACCTTTCGGTTTTTGTTCTGCGCCTGCCACCTATGATGATGGACACTGTCCTTGCCGGTCTTAAATGAAATGGCAGTGTTGCTTAGTTTATATCGAAGACGTGGTGGTTTTCGGCGACTCGTTTAGTCAACATCTTGAACGCGTGCGGACGGTCCTCGAAGCCCTTCGTTCAGCTAACCTCACATTGAAGCCCCAAAAATGCCACTTCGATTACCAGGAGCTGAAATTTCTCGGCCATGTCGTCAGCACCGCCGGCGTGAAGCCCAACCACGACAAGCTTGCAGCGGTTGCGGAATTTCCACCCTCAAGTGACAAGAAAGCTGTTCGGCGCTTTCTAGGGCTCTGCAGTTACTATCGGCGTTCTATCGAAAATTTCGCTGTCCTCGCAGAACCTCTGACTCGCCTCACCCGCGACGCCACACCTTTTATTTGGTCCCACGAGCGAGACGTGGCTTTCACCGAGCTCCGCCTGCGTGTTCAAACGCCGCCCGTTCTTGGCCATTTTGATGAGCGGGGTGACACTGAAATACACACCGACGCCAGTAACATCTGCCTCGGCGCGGTTCTCGTCCAACGTCAGGATGGCGTTGAACCAGTCATCGCTTATGCAAGCCGCGCTCTGTCGCGCGCAGGGATTAACTATTCCACGACAGAAAAAGAATGACTCGCCATTATTTGAGCCGCTGCGAAATTTCGCCCCTATCTTTATGGTCACCCTTTCAAAGTGGTTACTGACCACCACTCCTTGTGCTGGTTGGCCAACCTGCGTGACCCGTCTGGACGCCTGGCGCGATGGAGCCTTCGCCTGCAGGAGTTTGACCTCACCATTGTCTTTGAGTCCGGACATAAGCACGAAGACTCTGGCACACTCTCTCGTGCGCCTGGCGAACTCGCAACATCCGACACGGACGACGACATCCGTTTCCTTGGGGCTATCCATTGTTCTGATTTGTCAACCCAGCAGCGCGCCGATCCAGTGTTGCGAGCCCTCATCGATTATCTGGAAGGTCAGCCAGCCACCGTTCCTAAATGTTTTTCTCGACACCTGCCGTCGTTTTCCCTGCAAAGAGGCGTGCTCTATAAGAAGAACCCTGGTTCCAGTTCGCGAGCGTACCTCCTCGTCGTGCCGACAACACTTCGAGAGGAAATACTTTCTGTGTGCCACGACGAACCAACCTCTGGCCATTTGGGATACTCTCGCACGCTTTCCAGAATACGCCAGCTGTTCTACTGGCCCAAACTTGCCACTGTTGTTAAACGCTATGCGCAGAGTTGTCGGAAATGTAAGCGCCGTAAGGCCCCGGTCGCCAAGCCTCCGGGGCTCCTCCAACCTATTGCACCACCACGTGCCCCGTTCGATCAGGCCGGCATGGACCTTCTCGGCCCTTTCCTTTTGTCCTCGGGTGGCAACTGGTACATCATCATTGCCACAGACTACCTCACTCGATACGTTGAGGCGAAAGCCTTACCTTGTGGCACAGCGTCCGAGACTGCGGATTTCTTCATGAATCAGATCGTACTTCGGCACGGCTCTCTGACCTACGTCCTTACCGACCGAGGGACCTCATTTACTTCCCAGATGATGGCCGAAATTTTTCAGGTAAGCGGTACGACCCACCGTAAGACTACTGCTTACCACCCGCATGCAAATGGCTGAAGGAGCGGCTTAATAAGACCATGGCGGGCATGCTGTCGATGTACGTCGATGTGCAACACAGGACATGATCACACCGTTCGTGACATTCGCCTATCATTTGCCCTAATCCTTTGCCCTATCGCCGACGAGGGGCAATCAGTTTTTGTAGGCCTCGAGAAAGAAAACGCAGGCGGAGTGGCAACGTTGGTATACGGTGGAATCGTTTTTATTTAAAAGTCGTTTTATATACCCGCCTGTGAACAAATGTAATTACACCCCTGTGAGAAATAAACAGGCGAGCAACTCGCAATTACACTTTCAAAGATTAAAAAGCAGGCAGAGAACAGTCTTTGCGAGCACAACAAACGAAAACACACCGCACTACGAAAGCGAAACCAACCGCAGCGCGCGAGCGGCTGATGACGCGGGGTTGTTATCAAAGCGGAGGACTCCAAAAACCAAAAACCATGCAGAAAAAGTAAGAAAACAATTCCTTCCACTCGCACGGAGCGGAAGCACCTTCTGGGAAACGGAAAACAACTCGGCATCGGCGATGGCAACAAGTGCACTTTGCAGCTGTCGGAATGCGAATTGCCGTTACTTCCGGCCGCACACTATTTTGAAATGACCGATAACTTTCCAGATAGTTCTCCCAAAACACTGAAAACAACCCCTAATATCTCAGAAGCTATTGAACGAGACCGCGATTATTCCAGAGCGGTCTCTTTGAGTCTCGTTTAGTAAACTAAGTTGCACGGCCGAGTGCCGTCGCTGATCCGAAATAACATCGGGAAACAAACATAACAAAGTTTCGCGCCGGCAGAAAGTTATGAACGAGTTTGAATTCAACGCTATAGTCATTTATAACACAGTAGCCTCAACTCCTGGCGGTTTCACTTGTGTCTTCGACGTGGGCTGTGGCTCAGACCACGCGGGGAGAACGATGGCACAGGTGTCTGCAGCATCACAGCCTCCCCGTACACGTGCAAACAGAGGGCATACCTCTCCTGGCCGCTTTGCGCACGTCGGCTGAGACCCAATCCGGGCTACTTACAGCGTTCCTTACGCATGCAAAAGAAAGAGAAACGCCTCTATTCTATCAAAGCCACACACAAGCTTTCTCTTCAGTGTGTCCCCCCCCCCCCCCCCCCTACCCACGGTATTCCCGTCCTGGACACAAAAGTGAAAGAAGAACGAAATGCCCACTAGACATCGCCAAGAGGAGAACGGCACATAAAGTGCCGCACGGGTGGTACGCCTCCGCCCATGTGTCTGAATACACGGTGCCGTGTCCAGAGTCCTCTATGTGCAGGTACATTCCACCGCAAGGTTTCATCCACGAGCACCTTACCAGGCCTACAAGGTCAGTGGAAACAGACCCGCAATGCAGATATCTTATCCGGGACCCTCGCTGCAAACAATAAGACTCGGTCACCCAGCAGCTCAGTATGTCTCGCAGAAAGCCGTGCCAACATTAATCACCGCCGCAACCCTCTATAATACCCCTCGAGTGAAGCTTCGCGTGAACGATCCCAGCGGCTCCAGGACGACGGTAACGACGCCTCGGGCGCTGCGTCGCCTCTTCTGGCACCCCGAGACTATGGGATGGCGTGTGCGCGGCGCGCGAACGCACCTTTGTGCGAGCAGCGGCCAGGCGCGACCGCAGGACGACCAGCATCCGGAACATCTAGTTCCTCCCGGAGGGCACTTGATCCGTGTCGCTGCGGCGCCGCTCACATAACCGCTCCTGCTCTCCCACGGTCTCATCCGTGAAGGTATAAAAGTCTGCTCAGCCTTGCACAGAGCTCGTGTTGGGTCGCACTTCTCCTGTGTTCCGAACGTGGTACAGAGACATGAGTCCCCAGTGCATAAAGGGAACGAAAGCAGCGGTGAGGACTACCAGCTGGCTCGCTGACGAGAGATCGAAGGTGAGTGCCGTGACTGGGTGTCCGCAAGAACTCAGTTCGATGCCGTCGACTCATGCAACCTTTAGAAAGGTGCAGGAGTGTCCAAGTCAACGTATTCACCTTTTGTGTTTGCCTCATAGTGGCGAAGGCGTTGCTACGAAGGTGAAAATGCCAGGCACAGAGGTGAAAACAATCACTTGAAAGTCAAGGCGCTTACAAGGAATTATTAGCGAAAGCCGTTGAAGCATATTTGCCACTGTTTCGATGTCCTATCCTTTTTGTTTCTTCTGTTTTAGGTCCTGCCATCAAAACACATTCTTATTCCGCCTAAATACGGCAGCCACAGAAAAAAAAAGCACAGCTTCCCTTTTTCCATAGCTTTACAATTGATTACATGCAGTGGTGTTCAGCATTCTCTTTTCTTACAGTTACTTAATTCGTCAACTAAAATCCATAGAGTAGAAGGATCTTTCTCCGAAACATTTTTTTTTCTTTCCAGCTGATGGGCGAAGACTCTCGGTGTATATTTCAAAGCTGACCTCTTAACGTCTGTAAAGTGTGTTAAAGCTTTGCATGGCTTCAAAGTGATTATAGGGACGTATCAAATATTGGCCTTTCTTCCTTGTATTCTATGCCCTAATAAAGAGCGCTTAGGCTAGTCAATATGAGTCGTCATTTCTTCTTCGCCAGGAAGGGAAGGTGGTTATGTCAGACCTGATGTAAAGGGTCCTAGAGTGCCAGGACGAAATAGAAGACCCCCTGTGAGCACCGTACAAACTGCTAGCAATCTGACATCTGTTCGAAAGCGTGACACGAACTTATGGTTTACTTTGGCCTCAAAAACCATTTCCCTGACTGCGCATAAATACGCACACTGTACAAATACAGGAACTCAGCCATTCAGAATAAAGGTGTCGGAATTTGAATAGCCAATATTAGTTTATTTCACTTCCTTTTATAAACCCTGCAGCCATCTCTGTTTCAGTTTGCTTGAAAGGACGTTTCATCGGTCAACCAGCTTCAGCAATACATTTAAGTTCGGTACATAATGGCAATGACAGAGTACCGTTATTGCAGCTGCGGCTTTGCCTTTGCTCCATTCTTCAGTCCAATGTGCTTCAGTGTTATTGTGTTTATTTCTGATCAGTTATCACGTCAATGAAATAAAAGTTTTAGAATTAAAAAAGAGCTATAGTTCATATACTGTACTTGCCCACAAAATGTTTAGATTAAAGTTTTAAGCATATTAATAAATAATAATACTAGAAAAAAGTGTTATAACCATAACTTAATGATTTGCGGTCAGCAATAATTCATAATTACGACATCAAAATGAAAACCAATCTTCTTGGTACAGTTGCATTCGTATTCGGACATTTCCTCATTTACGTTTTTTCTTAAGAACCGATATATTAAATAACAGCAATAAAACTCCGAACAAAGAAAAAAACGGGCCTGCTGTTGTATGCTGCGCAAAAGTCGGGCATTACTAGAAGCAAAGACAACAACACTCAACACAGTCTTTATTATTTTTCTCATGACTCGATGTCTCAGTTATGCAATGCTCAAAGAGAGGAATTTTTTTTTCGGACATCTGCAGGCAGCGCGCCAATAACTCATTAAAAATCAGTTACTAGCAGTAACACTTATAATTTTATGGAGAACGAAACAAACGTGCAAATGCTTTCATCATTGCTGATATTGCTTGCTAGGCCCTCATAATCAATAGTCGCATCGAATTATCTTTTGCACTAATTTTTGCGCAAGTATTCCGAGTAAGCATCAAGCATTACTGAAGTTCATCTCCAGCAAAGTTGTCTGCAATAAAATATGTGTGCATAAATTTCACAAAAACTTCCCACGTTAAATTTATATTAGCTGAGTGGTAGCACGTGGCCCGTAAATTTGATTTCTGAGACGTTAATAAATCTTCCGCAGACAACAAGGCTTAGATACCCATTCTAACTTAATCTAAGTTGATAAAAATGCGCAAAAATATTCAGTCACTGCCATTATTTTATTACCGATCCTATATGGCGTCTGGAGCAGGACCCATCCTCACTTATTTAGTCATTTATGCTTCAGGAAATGAAGCCTCGCTTTTAATGCCTTTGCGCCGCTGCGTCTGGGAAACAAGAAAACTCTTTTGTGCAAGAAAAAAAACTGAACACTCATATGTGAAAGGCTGTGTTTGAATGAAAAGGTCACATATATGCCTTTTATCGACAGCCTTTCAGCGACATGTCGGGGATGGAACAAAAGCCGAAAGGGTTTTTCACTTAATGAACACTACAATTTCTGCATGACCACCAATACTACGATTCCTCGATGCGTATTTTGCGCACTTTTGACCAACTAAATCCCCGAGTGTAATAGGCTTGCTGGATAACGTCTTCCCCAGAAGCGCTTAAGTTTAACACATGCTTTGGGATGTCTGAAAATATAAAAGGGAGTACTTTATTTCAACCGTTTATGCAACTCCTCTACGGCCCTCTGCAGCTGTAAATCTGAGATAGATTTCTGTGAAGTTAGTTTCTATGCTTATGGTCTCATATTTCAGTAATGTTTGACAATTTTCACACTGGGAACTGTAGAATGTGTACCTCATTGACCCTTCCCACGTGTGGAAATCAGGCTTTAACAGCTGACAGCACCAAAGGTGTTCGAGCATCACCAACCCTTGCAAACTCTTCTGGCCAGTGCCCCCGCTTACTGTACATTATTCGTCATGACAGGCAGTACACAGAATACCTGTCTCCGAGCATTATTGTCAGCAACAAATGCTGCATCTCTGAAAATAATGATTGTCTCATTTCACTGGAAAATGTCACGGGATTGAATCATAATAATAATTTGTTTTGGGGGAAAGGAAATGGCGCAGCATCTGTCTCATATATCGTTGGACACCTGAACCGCGCCGTAAGGGAAGGGATAGAGGGAGTGAAAGAAGAAAGGAAGAAAGAGGTGTCGTAGTGGAGGGCTCCGGAATAATTTTGACCACCTGGGGATCATTAGAGAGTTTTAGTTTCACGTACGTAGAGGGTTCACGTACGAAAACGTGAGAAGTCTACGTAGCCTGCACGCAGGCGGTTTGAAACCCTTATAGTTACACGTACGCGAAACACGCCGCGCGTTACGCCTAGCGCCATCTACTAAGAAACACAGACACTGGTTGTAGCCAAAATCATCCAAGACAAGTCATTAAGCGAAGCTATTCATAGCGAGACCGTTGCTATGACGACGACCAATGCTACTTCGTCAGGCTTAGCAGCTGAAAAATCGCCCTTCTGTCTGAAAAACAAAAGCTATTTGTCGCTTGAAACCTTATGCGAGGGTAAGAATGGGCAAATCGAAGGCGAATACAGCAGTTTAGAACACCATATCGCCTCGAGGGATTAGCGACGAAGCTGTTATCGCCGTGAAGCGGCGGGCAGGGTGCCGCCATGTTTGTCAACGCTACGTACGCAAGCAACGCAAAGACCGCAACGTAAGAATCCGAATCTCACGTACGTACGTGAGACTCGCTCATACCCTTTGCGTTCTGCGCATGCGCACTGGTCACCCGTAAGAGCTCTACGTACGTGAAGCCTCTACGTACGTGAAACTAAAACTCTCTATTAACGTGCACTGACATCGCACAGCACACGGGCGCCTTAGCGTTTTTCCTCCATAAAAACGCAGCCGCCGCGGTTGGGTTCGAACCCGGGAACTCCGGGTCACTAGTCGAGCGCCGTAACCACTGAGCCACCGCGGCGGGGTGGGGATTGAATCCCGGTGCACATTAAGTGCACAATAAATAATCTCAGGAGGTCGAAATTTAGTCCGTAGCTCACCACTACGCCGTCTCCCACCGACCATGTGCTACTTTCGGACGTTAAACTCCACATGCTCCATGTGTTACCGCTTCACTTGCCAAAGGACCCATTTTCATTCACGCTCAAAGCAGCTACGACACCCTGCTTCAGGACAGCAATGAGATAATCAATAGTTGGTGCATTTAAGTCGCTATTTATAAACATTTGAGACTGTGATAATGTTTGAATTGTGTACGCTGCAGTGGGATATAGAGAACAGCTCCGTTTGCCAAACGGCTCCGTTCAAGTGAAGATATACTGAACGATATGTACAGTGTTTGCCGCAAGTAACCAAGTAACGGGGTTTGCTTCACAGCTGTGTAATGAAGCACTTATGGCATCCTTTCAACTCTAAATCTGTGTGGAGTAAGGAGAACCTTTGTACAAAACTTTCAACACCTTTAGGTATTGAGGGGTGCCATAATGGCTCCATTAGGCAACTGAAAAGTAAAGCCCATTTCCTTGTTACTTACGGCAAAGACGCTATTTACGTCTGTACAGATATAAACGAAAACAGCAACGACATCTACTGTTGGTCCCTTTCAAACAGCAATATATGTGCAGCTCACGAAAAAACAATGAAAACAAAGAATAAAGACATAAAAGGATGAAGTATTCACTTTATGCAATAACTGATACGTTTATTAGGAGACAACAAAGCAATACAGTAAAATTATGTATATACCGAGAAAAACACACGTTGAAAGTGATTCACCTTTTCAATGCTCTTGTTTTATAATTTAAATTCGGGAACGACAGCAATAAAATTCTATAAGAGAGCAGGAAATGCTTACACTCTTTTATGAAAAACTCCCGGAGGTCCGAAATGTTAATGATCGAAGAGAGGAAGAAACTTATTCCCCCGAATATTTTGTAAAAGCTCAAACAAGAACGGCATACTCGAATAATAACAAATGTAAGATATCAGCAGCTACTCTACGACTTCGTTATTGGTTGATAACTAAGAGCGATAACCACGAAATAAAAAGTCTTTTATTTTACTGCAGTTTTTTTTTCACACTTCGTTTCTTTGTTTTTTTGAAAAGCCGTGGTAGCAGGTCGCGTTGCAGCGCTTCTACATCACTGTAAGGCAAGCAGCTGGACTTTGTTCGTGATATTCGTCGGCATACATACTGTTTCTCGGCTCCTACGGGGCAGCGGAAAAACACGCGGTGGACAAAGCGTCCCTTGCTGCCACGCAAGACCCGTTGTCGCACAAAGGGGCACGGTCAGGCATCGCTTCTCGGACGCTACCCTCTAGACTGGGGTGGCACCATTTTTGTCGTCAGCGGGAGGAAATACAGGCCAGGTTGTGTGCTCTCGTAGAGCGCTGCACCTTGGGAAGCACTGGATCCCCGAGACAGCTACGCGGCCGCTATAAAAGTGAGGATCGCTGTTGTGCAGGGGGCAAAACGCTTGTCTAGAACAAGTTCTGGGAGTATTTCGGGCAGAAGACACGACATCTAGCGATAACATTTGGTTAAAAATGGTCTGGATATAAGCATGTGCAGTTAAACTCATCGGATTTCATCCTCATTTTTTGCCTCGCTGGTCGCAGCGACTTTGTGAGCTGCGGAACACACAGTTCGATCGTTCTAGACATGTGTTTTGCCTTCTGTAAATTAGAGTAGAAGACTTCGATTGGCTTGTGTCACTCCTTTGCTTCAGATGTGTTTATAGAAAAGTTAGCCCACAGATTTGTCGCCATTCGTTGTTCCATTGTTCGGCCCCATGTCACGTGGATTACCTCATTTTATGCGCTTGCCAGTTACCAAAGTGTTAAGACGAACGGCAGCCATCGAATCCACCATACTCCACTCGATCATATTCTATCCTCAATTCGACGGGCGGTGCTCACACTGTGGGGAGGTGTCGGACACCTACCACATGGTGTGGGCCTGCCAGCAGAACCCATCCCTACCCCCTATCCCAAACCCCACCCGAGAGGACTGGGAGGCGACCCTGTCAGGCTGCTGCACCCTCCAGGCCCAAAGGGCCTTAACGCAGCGTGCCCGGGCTGCGGCAACCGCCAATGGGGTGCCTGACTAGACATCCCCACCTAGTGGTTGTAAGGGCGTGACCCTTCAGGCCACGGACCCCAACACCTCTCTCTATAATTAATAAATGTTTTTACCACCACCTCCAGCGATCAGTCACTTAAAAATCCCGTGTAGAGCTGGAAAGACTTTCCATTGCTTCTGAAGCACCATCGTGGCATCATCACAACTAAGGTTTCGCCTCTCACCGCCCGTGATAAATCTTTACCTTCCACATGTATGTTTAAGTGTAACCAAAGAAAGCATCTAGATCGTCCATTGAGGCACAGGGCCTGCACCAAACTTTTTACCATCGGTAGTCAGGAAAGTTGAAAGAGTTGCATTTCGGGCGTACGCAAAGAATCCGTAATAAACACAGCGAAGCACGGTGCTCATGCTTTTTCCTCTATTGCAAGGTAATAAGATCTGTCTTACTTATTATCTCTTAGGTCACCACCGAGCCCATCCACTGCCCCAGTCCTCGTCTTCACCACCACGCACAACGGATGCCTCTCGAGGCGACACTGTGACAGTCATCTCACACGTAATGCAAGGTTCTGGAACCCACGCTTCTTCTTTAGTGAGCAAAGAACAGCGCCGAAGCACTTCTTAGATATCTGAAAACTAATGAAGCAAGATAGTTGGAACATAAAGGGCCAGAACATAGTTCCAAATGTATAGGTCAGGCAGGTGTAATGCAGGATATAGGCTAATGAGCTAATGATCCGCACTCTTAAGTAAAATGACTCTCTATTCCTCCCCCTATGAAGCAAATGTGCCTGATTGACTGCATTTCATTTCTCTCACTCTTTCATTTGTCTGCTATGCCTTAGGCGGCGCGGGCAGGAAGACATTAATTTTATTCGTCGAAGCGGCCAAACTTACGAATGTCCTGCACGCAACTCTGGTGCAGGTGCCTTCGAGGACGGCGAGAACTACAACCGGCTCGCGCGTACCGACGTCCAGGTCAGTGGTCACCATGTCCACCGCCCTGGCCATCGCCGTCACGGCGACCGTCTTGTTCGCTGTGATCCCAGCGTGTCACGCTGCTGGAGCGACATCGGAAGAGGAAGAGGGCCGCTCCTTCCTGAACTCGGCGCTGAAGAAGCGCTTGGGCTCCGGACTGCGTGCCACGGGCCGGTCGTACTTCGACGCCGAGGACATCCTACTGTTCATGCTGGGCCTCGGCCTGGCCTCCATGCTGGGCCTGGCCACCTTCATGGCGCCCTTCACCTCCATCCTGGCCACGGGGCTCACGCCGGTCACGGTGCAGGGCAACGTGCCGCCGGTAGCGGCCGCCGTCACGCACGGCAGGCGGCGACGGAGCAGCGCCACTTCCTGGGCTGACGGAACTCACGCGGCCAAGTTGCTGCACGCGATGGACGAAGCGCATGCGCGCTACAAGGAGCCGCTGTAAACGACCGCCACATTCGCTCGAAGGTCTTGGACAGGCACACGGTGCACTACTGAGTGCAGATCGTAACAGCGAGACGCGTTGCTCTGCAGGCGGAGCTCCGAAGGACCCGCTGTATACACTACAGTCCGCTGCAAAATTTTGCAGAACACGGGAGCGGCAAAAAGACGCAAGAACAAAAAGCGAACTCATTCGGAGCCGAGCGTCGACGGTAAAATTAAATAACTCAGTCAGCAGGCTCTACGATCCTTTGGGAGAAGCGCGGGGCAGTTCTGAGTACCTAGCTGTGTTCCAAGCGACAGGAAACTTTCGCGAATTTAGTCTGTCCATAGCAGCCCTGTTCTCTAACCACTTGCAGCCGGCTAGACGCTTTCTTGGCTTCATAGCGAGATGTTCCAGTACTCCGGTCAGAATTCAGTCCTGCGTTAAAGCGGATTTAGATGCATGTTCAAATGAACTGCGCCGAGTGCGTGGGCGCTTTTACGTTACACACTCACGTTCTCTTCTCGTGGCTTTTCTCTTCACTTATTCGACAACTATTTTTTTTTATTTAAATGGTTGTATGGCACCACATAATATTCGTCTGAAGAGAGAAAAAACATTCTAGGATAGAAAACTCGCGGAAAATACCCGTAACGCACTACAGCTCCTGTCCTAAGATCACACGGTTCCCGGACCCACCCGAACCAATTGCCCACAAGCGGCGCACTCTCTATATTATCACCCTCCCCGTTCTACGGAACCCTTTCACGCACATCTAAGTAGCATTATCTTTGCGGAAGAATCCGGACACGACATGGTATGCCACCGACACCGACTACGAATACCCTGCAAAAAGTACCTAGTACAGCCACTAAAATACATTCCATCAGGGACTTGATTACGAGCAATCTGTCCTCACTTCTTAAAGACAACCGCTACAACAAGTACGCGATATCCAAGAACAGACGTAAATTCTCTTGCTTCGAGCAACAAATATTCGCTCAAGGTTTCTGCAGTTTCTTGCAACCCCTACATCAAGCAATACCACTCTTTTTTGCTGTTTCTAGTTCCTAACGATATCGCAGATAATTATAAGGCAGTCAGATACTTTAACGGCAGACTCAACCCATTTTTTTGACCGCAGTTTTTATGGCGGCCAGTTTTGTGCGTCGGTGAGCGCTGCGGACAGCTTTCTCTCTCTCGCGTGGGGTCACGTGGTCCGAGCGGACCAGGAAGTAGATGCGCATAGCTATTAACCCATTAACACAATAAATTAGGGCACCGACCGTCTTGTAGACAACGGGCGCCCGTCAAAACAGTCGCAAACGTCACGCTGTTACACGCATGTCTGCTGCATATTTCACCTAGCGCTGAAGAGGAAGCTGTAGTTTTTAACGCTTTAAAAACAAAGAAAGCTATGCACATAATATGACAGCTCTTACACATGTTATTCTTTCCTCTCCATTCCTGTGCATCTGTACTCAAGCCTTCTTTTCTTTTGTGTTCTATGCCTTACTTGCGAGATTTTGACTTACCAAGCCAACCCTTCAGCTTTTCTCTTATATAAACTCTTTTTTTTTCACTTTTGTACGTACCCAGCTCATGTGATGAAGGATATTGTACGTAGAGCAGAAACACCTTAGCCTTTCTGCTGATTCCTCGACCTCTAATTCAGTGCTTCGTCTCCTACGCGCAGTCTAAACGTTGGTATACTGGCTACCTTAAAAATGTTTGGACACATTAGGGTATTTTTACAGGAAAGGGAACGGTACCACAAGCTGTTTGCTTCGCATAAAGCTTGTGCAGATACATTTGTAGTTTTTTTGTTTACACACTAGTAGCTTCTGCCACTGTCGCCAATCGTCAATCGCCTAAAAATGCACGCGGAAACTGTAGAATGGAGTTTTGTACTCCATGTGCCGTGGTTAGAAATGGTGGCGAGAGCGAGATGAAGAATATAGTACGTCTATGTCGAAGATAGAGCTCTGGTGCCATTCTGGGCCACAAACAGAACTCTCCCATTTTTTTTATCAAAGCGAGCGATAATTTGTCCGTTCTCTTGTCCAAGGTTACTATTGCAAAGCGTGCAAAGCATTCAGTCTTATCATTTATGATGCACCTACCAGGGGTTTAAGCTCTATACTCCCAATTCTTCTGAAGATGAAGTTGCGGTGAGATGACCGCCAGTTCCCTTATGAACGTTGCGGACAGAGCAGCCTGTAGTGAAGCGAAACGCGATTCTAAGGCTTCCCAAATAAAGATGTGTGACCCGCGTTCATGCTAAAGTACTTTGATGTATAGCAGAAAGTACTTCTTTTGATCGACATACTTGACGGTATTCACTTGTTAGGCGAGCTTGCTATGAATGATGTACCGAAACATTTCTTTCTCCACAAAACCAGCAAGACAAATTCTCGTTTTTCCGACGAATTCTGCTAGTGAATTGCAATAAAACAGAGGGTACTTGTAGTAACTTGTTGAAAATAAAGACATCGTTATTTCCGCCTTTTATTGCGGTCTCCTTGATCAATTCAGTTCGTTACATCTTGGCGCTGGCTGACAGCAGAAGCCTGAACAGCTGCTCTCAATATGTCGCGGTTAAATACATAAAGGCTGCGAACTGGGCGAGTTGGTACTGATTCATATTTGAACAGCACAATAAAACAACGCTTGTGGTGTCCATTTTTTGTTCTGTTCCGTTGTTTTATTGCGCTGTTCAAATATGAATGCATAAATTTTCTTCTTTTGTACTCTAATTGACTTTAATCAAATAACTGGCGAGTCCAGGAAGCAGTCACATCTCTACATACTTCTAGACATCCCTAAAGCTCTCACTGTTATGGAAGCTGGTCTTCGGTTCTGCATCGAGCCTGCTTCTTAGAAATAGTACTTCCGGTATTCGTTCCTGCTGTGTCATTCCCTCCGAACTCATATATTATGTTCAGGATAAAAGGCCAGTCGCATTTATTAAGGCTAAAGAACTGAAATGTCAGGCGATCTTTTTTACTCGTTTAGTTACCTTATGAATGTTTTATTCAAACAAAATTCTTCGTCGTACGTAATAAACTTGTTGGGGCCGCATAAGAGGTCGTAGATGAACAAACAGATGCTGCTAATATTCCGTAGCCCCTCCAGGGTGACCCAGAGATCACAACCTGCGTCAGAAATAAGAGACACAAGTGTGACCTAATGCGCACAACACACAATGTTGAGTGAAAAATGTTCAAACGAAGCCACGAATTGATTGTAGTAGTGGTGTCGAAATGTATAAGCTATACACGGAGCCTGCAGGCAGGTCTCCATAGCATACCAACCCCTGCTTTTGTCTTCAACTGCCTCTAGAGATGAGAGCCGTAGAGATCGTTCTTACAGTGGTGACCATAGTACGGTGCCAGTGAGAATATTTGGACTCGTCTGCAGTACCACTGGGCCGTCTTTCATCCCGAAGCTGGTTAAAAAAAAAGTAAGAAAAATGCACCATCCAGATACCTGACATCTCGGCCCACAGCGTTCAAGTAATACAATTTTCTGCATTCCATTTTGTGGTGATCTCTATCGTTTGTGAATTTTGCGATCATTGTGAGGTCAGTACCGTAGTTACCACATTTAGCCGCATAGAGAGAGAGAGAGAGAGACAGAAGCTCTTTAAATGAAAAATATAGAATTCTGCTGGCGTTTAAATTCGCTGGCTTCATACTCTTCGGGGGAAGGAATTGAACTATGTTCCCGGTAAGACAAAAAGGCCTCTCCTGCGACAGCTGCAGCCATCTTATCCCTGCAAACTTCCTGATCGCGTCGTGTTACCAGCCTCACCCAGGTGCGCTTATTACGCGGGGTGAAATTCTCACTGCGTTCAATTAAAGTTTTTACGACGCCTGAGAGGACGCAACCGATGAAGTGACCGCCAATGCGTATAGCGACGCGTCTACACTGCATCCGCATGAGCCAGTGACCGCAGGAGAAAAGAATTTTCGTTTCCAGTCGTCACCGTGTGCTGTTCTCACCATTGTTTCGATGCGGCGCGCGGTCAATATCGCAGTTGTCGTACTCGGACACCACCAATGGATAGTATACGGACAGGGGGCTGTCTGTAACCAAACAGAGCCGTTTTGATTGAAAAATGCGTGCAAGAAATAAAACGCGAACATGAGATACTACCACGCCCCTTACTGCAGTCAGTCGCGCCCAGCTGATTTATGCATTTTAATGAACTCATTCGCGCAAATGCTAATTCTCATCCAGCATATTCAGCGGGAGGAGCAAAACTATAACGGCCCCTCATTAACTAAATTTTAAGCTGCGCTACCAGGTCTGCCGCTGCGCTAACCCTCGAGTGTATGTTGTTGCGGTTAGTGGTTTATCGTTGCATACGCCACCACTGTCCCATAGACAGGGCAAAGCAACCTTGACCATAGCAGTGAGCCAAAGCACAGCACTAGACATGCGATCTGACGAAGAAAAATTGTACAGGCATAGAATGAGCAAAATCATACAGATTGTTTGCTGAGAAACATTTGCAAACAAAAAAGTATTTGGTGGCAGCATACACCGCCACACCGCACAAGGAGCCAATCCTTGCGTCAAAGACATGCAGGTAGTTCCTGATTGCTTGAACCTGTGCATTGTTATTTCCGGTTATCATCTTGCTGAAGCGAGGGAACGCACAAGTGCTTTTTTATTTATTTCTCAAGCGAGAAATAAGCTAGCTTAATCGACCTTGCCTACAAACAGGGAGCGCCAGATAGACAGTTACCTTTAATGGAGTATACTTCTTGCTGTCGTCACTGGCGCTGGTCTCCTTCGACCGTTTTTCGAGTTTATGGGGGCGAGATGCGTCACCGTTCGTTTCGGCCGTTTCGATGAGGCGTCAGAGTGCAAAGCAACGACTGACAATATCTCAAACCGCGTTAAAGGAAGGCAATCACTACTTGGTCATTGCGGAAATGACGTCACCGCGCCCGAGGTGTTAAAGCTAAATCCGCCCCTTCTCGGCGGACCAAGAGGGAGCGCTCCGCTGCAGAGCGAACTGTTCCGTAACGACCAGTGGAACTCGCGATCCCGATCCGCATTCACCAGTGGAACTCGCATTCGCCACCGCGGAGTAAAAAAAGCGGCTCCGGATCTACAAGTCGAATTCGCCATAAAATTTTCTTTCCCTGTAAATTTTGTGAGATGTGGGCAGACGCATATCATATGGTATGGGCCTGCCAGAAAAATCCGCAAATAAAGAGAGTAAATCAGCCAACGAGAGAGGGCTGGGAGGCGACCTTGTCCGGCTGCTTGGACCTGGAGCCCGGAGGGCTCTGGTTCAAAGAGCGCGGGCAGCGGCTACCGCCAATGGTGTCCCGGAATGAGGACTACCACCCAGGCAAGGGAGCGGTCAAACCCTCCACTCTCCTCTAAAACCCGCCCCAGTGCATCCAATAAAGTTTTACCACACCCACCATCCCTCCTTTCCTGTCCTATTGCACAAATTCTTTCACTTCCAGCTGAGGAACTGGTTATTTTTCTCTACCTAGGTGCCAAGAGATATTATATTTTCTTTGGTGATGATTTTTATGGTTCAAGGGCAGCTGTGCCCAAAGAGCGCCAAGACTCAAGATATTTTACGTCTACACATGGTGGGGTCAAAAAGCCATTTCCCAAGCATTTCACCCTAAATAAGCAGAGCACCAGACCAAAAGAAAGCTTGTACCCATTCTATCGCCAGTGGGTATCCGGCGGCACTGGGGATCGAACCCCTCGCCTTCCGCATGCGTTGCAATTATCTTTCCTTTAATTCTGTTAATATCGTTTTCATACTGACCCATACAATGTGTCAGCTAAAAAGTGTCACAGAAGGCACGTTCTGCCTGCTCATCGACGAATACTCACCACTGAACAGAGACGCAGCCAGAGCATTGGGAACAGAATAACCTTCAGTGGCCTCTGTATGTAAGTACGACGTCTGATTTATCCTGAAAACAAAAGATTGTCGCTTTGAATTCTTCAGCGCCATTGACGAAATGACGACTTGCTACTGAGCAGCGAATCTTCGATGTTTTTTCTTTTCTCCGCATTGTATAGCTCTGTAGAATTGTTAACGAACCCAGCCACACATGACTGTCGTAATCTCGTATGTATTGCAATAAATTATGAAACCCTTATTACGCTTGTAAATTTGCAGAAAAAAAATTGTTCTTATTGCGCCGAAAGTAATACTGTTCAATCTTTATGTCAACAAGAGTGAACGAAAGAGTTAATTCTTCCGCTCTGTAGATAACCAGATTGCTTTAAGCACCGTTCTGGTGACATTGCGGGTCTTCCACTGTTAAGTGATGCGCAAGATACCAGACAAAACGATAGGGGGGGGGGGGGGGGGTATAGTCAAATCGCGATACTGAGAAATCACGATAATCACGGGAAAAGTACAGGATGCGCTACCTTGAGTTGCACAGATTGTTGCACAACGAATGCGCCAAATTTTATTCGAAGAGAATGGTATGTAATGCAATAGACTAGCAACATCTCTCTAACAACGTAACAAACCCAAACGTAGTACGCGATAAAAGTATATACAAGACGACTCTTATACATGAAATTATAAATGCCACATTACCAGCATATTAGCATGCTTCCTTTGTTTCATAACTTATAAATGGCGCGAGAAAGATGTTAGAGGTTGAACCGGATAGTTGGAAGTAGAAACAAGCATGGACTAGCTGTAGATAATAATGACCGCGAGAATCGCTATCCACTCCTCTCTTCCGCTCCTTACTTATGTCATCTTGCAGGTGTCTTTCGCGCCACGAGATTTTCACAACTGCTGTGTGGGGCTCTCGCTAAGAGCCTAACGATCGCTAAGTCAAGAGACCCTCTTCCTTTAAAGCCTATGGTTGGATGAATCTCATGCACTTGATTGCCCATCCACTAACTTCAAGAGTTCGTAGTTGTTCTACAGAAGGTATTCATTTTTCTTAAAGAAAGTATCCGCTTTCTAGTAGCTACGGTACAGAATGCCGGTTCGTGACAGCTTCGTATGCTTCTGAGGTTTAGAAATCCCGTATAGTGCCAGCCATAGCCGCACAACCAGCGACGCTGCTCAGCCGCCAAGAAGCAATGAAGGACGATATTAAGCTACCAAGTCGGCACAGTTCTGCGAACGGAAGTGACTAGCGGCAGGCAACATTTGGCGGGATTTGCCGTCGGTACGGAACAATGTAACATCTGTTGCGAGCAGTAGCAGTCAAGCACATCAGGGAGAAAGAGGACCGAATCACTGACGATTCAGGCTTCTACGATTCAGTTCTCGAGATGCATGCAACTTTTCTGTGTGGCGTCTTTGCCGCGACCCGTTTTCAAAGCGACAAAATGAACGCGGTACACGTTGGCCGCCAGTCGCTGTTTGTATAAGACTTCCAGTGGGGTCCCTTATTGTGCTCAAACGCAGGTGAGGCGGGCGTCTGTGTAGTACTATACGATGGACGCTAACTCAGCATTACTCAAATCCGGTTAAGGAAAACGTCGTATATACAACAGAGTGCCGACAACAACTGTGATCTCCTTTGCAAATAAAGCACTTGTGCTGTTAGCGACTAAGCGGTAGGTTAGAGCACAGTTGCCAACAGCGATGTGTTGGTACCACCAACAACGGCAAACCAACTTGAGCCCGCGAAAAAGCTGTCGCGCAGAATGTGCTACGTACATTTGGCCGCTCGCGTTGTCCCAGTAGAACACGTCGGCTACGGCACGCTTTCTTTCGAAGTCCAATTCCCGAACAATACCGTGGACGCACTGGCCGTCCCATCCAAAAAAGGGATCGTGTTCGAACGACCTCTGGCGCAGAACGAACATATACGGTTGATGGAAGGACTGCAGGTAAAAAAAAAAAACAGAAGTGGGAGTATTCCTTCCGTAGCATCCTTTCGGACGATGGAGCGAGCACAAATGGAGATGACGGGTTCGTTAGGACACATATGAAAGAAGCCGACAGTTTTTTCAAATCAAAGAAAGCACAGGAAAATATTTATGGCAGGTGGGGTTTAACGCCTCATCCTGCTCATGGGCTATTAGAGACGCGGGAAATATTTATGTCGTTGTTGTTGCTGTTGTTTTTGTAGTTGTTCGAGGAGCAGGTAAGTGAGTAATCATTTATACGGGGTAATTTTACAAATCAGAACAAAATATGCCGCTAGCGGCAGCCGATTCCACATCCTTAGAAGCAAGGAAAGTTCATCATCTTTCACTTCCCAATTACGGTACGGTAAGAAATGTGAAAGCACTGAGTCGTATTAATTGTCAACGAACGCAGCAAAAATAAATGAAACACGCATGCCTGTATCGGCGACGCCCAAGCTGTTCTCGCTTTGAAGGACTTCGCCATGTTTCCTGGCAAGTATCCCAAGAGGCACCTGGTGATTCCCGCACCGAATTCGCAGCGAAAATATGCTTCATGAGTTTTCTCGCCTAATTACACCGGGTAGGCGAAAGAAAGTGCTATGAAATTGAATTCAGGACATACTGCCATCGCCACTTCGCAAACGCTATGCGCTGAGAACAGCAGTATATTTGTTGCGAGGCGCAGTACCTTCATAGCCTAGAATTAACGCAGACAGAAACGATGGGCATAGATACACGAAGATCTTATAACATCAGAAAGAGTAAAACAGTGCGAAGACGAGGAAAAGAACTAATACACGCGGGTGCCGAGTGTGAACCAACTTTATTGCCTTTCGGTGAAGCTGCATATGGAGGCGAACTGGCACAAAGAGGTGAAAAAAATTTTACAGCCAGCGAAAATTCTCACTTACTCGAATTCAGGTGCCAGTTGTTATCCCACTATAAGCCGCTTCGCCGAAAGGTCATAAAGTTGGTTGATACCCAGCGCCCGTATGTGTCACTTCTCTCACTTGATTCTCCAGTTTCATTCGTGCTGTTTGATGACTCTTTCAGTCATGTGTCAAGCATCCCGAGCCAACACTCTATTGCGGCTTATAACTTCAGCCCTAAGCGCAGCTGCATCGGCATGCGTATATATGTATCTCTGTCCATAACTCTTTGTTTACGCTCCTACGAAGCTGTTGTGTATCTCCCACCAGCACTGCATTATACTATTCTACAAATTACCTTCCACGAATCCTGATGCGGCGAAAGGTAAGCTTTCCTCTCGGGAAGACTCGTTGCCGTGACGCAGGCCATGACAGCAAAGGCGAGTCCAATGCTGCCCCCAACGAAGGAGTGCTCGCGCATAGCTGATTCTCCTCGTCGCTGCCTTTATCTGCGGTGTACGCAAACAAATGCGACCACGGAGTGTGAACAAACTCTCCGGTAGATGACATCAACGCTGTTCGTCTCCAACTCATACCACAAAATAATGATTCGTAACGTCAGATGCTCAGGATTACGTCTGCGAAGAAATGTTGTTACCCCTGCGAATAGGTTTCGAGTGTCTTTCTAGCCTCCCATAGATCCGTGGCATACTGAAACGTAGTCGAGTTCAACTCGTCGAACACCTGCTTGAAAACCCGTGGATGAGAGCGAGAATGGAGTACTTGACTTCGCAGTAAACTGTACAGACATTCAATGCAACAAGTGGAAGTGAATACGGGTCAAGAAGAACGGCTTAGATTTAAATCGTAGTTTTGTTGCAAAACTACATTCCACGAAGTGTACACAATACGGAGTGTAGCCGGGCCACTTGGTGCATGATTTTTGGCAAAACATCGCGCAAGAAAACAGGCACAACGCTGTGTCTGTGTCTACTTGTTTGTGTCCTGTTACCCTGCGCGCTGTCTTGCCAAGAATTGTACACAATACAAGGAAGTTAGCCAGAAAAAACCACGACGCACTAAAACGCGCAAAGCCAGATGCAATATGACACCTCAACCTCCTCTAAATTAAACTAAGAGCCGGTTGGTGCAACTTGTTGGGAGAGTTACAACAGCTAAAGCGAGGCAGCACAAGACATAGGTGCGCATAGGAGTGCGGCTGGACTAACAACTTAAGGTTGCGTTTCCAGTAGCGTATGAATGATCGAATGATTTGATGGTCTGTGTTTACGCAAAACTTTCGTGGTTATTCCAGCCTATCTCCCGTCCATTTATCAGTACTGTCGCGGTTTTTGTTTTTGGCTTGTCTTATGTTTCATAGCAACCCCACTCTCGCAAAAAAAAAACAAATTCCTAATGTTGCGTGGCCCCATTCCCTTTAAAAAGGCATGGCTAGCTATTGTAACAACCTCCGAATCACCTACGCTATGTCCCCCACATTTCTTTCATAATTCTCTTTCCTTTAAAAGGCGTAGTCATAGATATAAAAGCTCAAAACCGCCATTTCAGTTATGAGAATTTAAAAACGTACACTTCTGCCTGCTTCTTTGTTATAATTCGGCGCTTTTAAATGCGGGTTGCTGCCCTGAATATTATTGCGATTCTTTCCGCCACAGAAGAAATGTGTCATGGGTACTCACGGTCGGCAGCACCTTCCAGGGACCTCACTGTGAACGCTATATACGACTGCGCGACCACGGCAGACCCCAGCGAAATGCCGCGGAGCTTGCGGGAAGTATTAGGCGTAAAAAGAAAAGACAAATAAACGCGGAAAGAAAGGCCGCAGGAGAAAAAAACGCTTACGGTCAGTGGTGCCTCCACTGCGAGCAAAGAAAACGGGTTCCATGCGCCCAAGCAATCGCTCTTCATTCGATGGTACAGAGATACAAACAACTTACTGCGGGGTGACTCAGAGTGTTTATGATGCCGCACGCGTCCGTAACCGGGCCACTGACCCTCTAGAAAAAAAAATTCTGCCAATCTTTCTGTCAGAACAAGTTGGTAATAGCAGTGAATGTGAACGCAGTATAGCTTGGGGCCGAGCAAGTTTGTACGCTGCACTGAGAAGTCAGATGTGAAGCTTTCACGAGGAAAACAAGACGAAACACAAGGATATGTCACTGTGTTGTCGCTGCGGTAAAGATGAGTCGCGGCAGAGTTGATCGCGAAATCTTGGAGGCACTAGCGGCCGCTAATATCGGGACGAGATGCGTCAGCCCGTCATCCATTACTTTGACAGACAAAGAAAAGGCGCTAATTTCTGCGCAATGCGTAAAACAGACTAGCACGGACACATTCACTTGGGATCAGGGTGCCGGAACACAAAAAAAAGAGGGCGGGGGGGGGGGGGGGGGGGGGTCAGAGCTCTCTCAAGTATTCTTAAGGGGGACTCCCCCCCCCCCCCCCCCCCGCCCCGCTTCCTGTCCCATTTACACTCTTTTAAATGTAAATGCCCATTGACATGAGCTGGGCCCCACCATAATAATACCTCGGCAAAGATCCCCCCCCCCCGTTTCCTGTGTTCCTGCTTGGGTTCCCTTAAACATTGCTTTCGTGGTGTGAAAAAATTTAGCTGTTAGTCAGCGTTGTCTAACTTCGGCTCTCTTCCTGAAGCCGTTTTCACGCCGCTAATTGGCATTGTAAATACAGGCAAAGGTAAATGCAAATACAGCTAGGGGTAAGTACAGACGCGCAATACTGCTGTCGTATTGGATGTTCGAAACTAGACTTTGACGATTTCGACTTGTTTTTATCAGCAGCTTTAACGCGATAGCGTTAAAGACCCCGTTATCCAGAAAATCCGGCGTCGGCGTAGTGAGCGAAAAATCACGAGCATCACATGGTTCTTGTAAAACAGCGCAACGGCTCGAAGCCACGCAAGCTGCGTTTTGTCCCTTCCTTGTATGGTTTCAAGCCATTTCACTGTTTTACAAGAACAAAGACTCTGACAGGTGCTGCCCAGAGAGCGACCTAGGAGACAGATGGGCCACCTAAGTCACGTGACCTCGCGGCGTCATCACAACCTTCCCACCTGATAGTGAGCACACTGCTCACCGTGGAAGGTGGCAGATAAATTAACGACTGGTCGCTCGGGAAGAGCAAAATGGGCCGCACAAGGAGCACCTGTCATCTCAGGGCAGTGGCGCATCCCTCAAACGCTGCACCACTGGGCCAGGAAGGATATGAGGACTCCCCGGCATCTATTAATGTAAAGTAGATAATAACCTTCCACATACATGGGAATTAATCCAATACGCTATCGCATCATACCCTTGAGGCGGATCTTAACTGTAGTGTCGCCTCGAATTTTTTCAAGAAGGTTTTACGGTCCCGTCGGATAGTATTCGTAGCCTTCAGCCTCATATTTCAGTACAACTAATTATTGTGCCTGCTAGTCACATTAATTAGCGCGCCTTTTCATATTTTAAGTTTAGAGGCGCTCCATACAAAGAACTGAACTACCCTTCACACTCCCCTTTTGCATCCTTCATCCCCTCCACCCGCCGCGGTGGCTCAGTGGTTACGGCGCTCGGCTACTCATCCGGAGTTCCCGGGTTCGAACCCGACGCTGCGTTTTTATGAAACTGCGTTTTTATGGAACCCCGCCGCGGTGGCTCAGTGGTTAGGGCGCTCGACTACTGATCCGGAGTTCCCGGGTTCGAACCCGACCGCGGCGGCTGCGTTTTTATGGAGGAAAAACGCTAAGGCGCCCGTGTGCTGTGCAATGTCAGTGCACGTTAAAGATCCCCAGGTGGTCGAAATTATTCCGGAGCCCTCCACTACGGCACCTAATTCTTCCTTTCTTCTTTCACTTCCTTCCTTATCCCTTCCCTTACGGCGCGGTTCAGGTGTCCAACGATATATGAGACAAATACAGCGCCATTTCCTTTCCCAAAAAAAAAACAATTATTATTCTGGTTGGGTCCTAATGTTCTTCTAATGAGTAGTAACTCGTGAGAAACTGAACACTCACGCGTTTTAGATTTTCGCTTTACGTTTCTCGTCTGCTTTTCGTGTAGTGAAGATTTCATGCCCTGCTTTCCTGGACATCCCCAACTAGTTCCATCTGTCAGCGAACACCCCGTTACTGAATGGGAAAACTTTTATAATTGAGAAAAACCGTTTCCCATAAAATGCCCCAAGAGGTTGGCACTGATGGCTTACTGCTCTAACGCGCTGCGAAATCTGACTTATAAAATGCTTCCTGTGTCCGCACCGAAGAGTTTTGACGGCTGAGTGGGGTGCACCTAACGTTTGAAATTCCCGCGGCATTTTTATGCTCGGCGGCATAGATCATGTGGTGACAGCCGTACAAACTAGAAGCGCTTGTGCAGATTTTTTAGTCTTGTGCGAGTTTTGCACTTGAGTCTTTATGCGTAAACACTGCATGTGATAAAACATTACGAATTCTGGTGTATTTTCTCTGCCAAGTGGTCTCCGCTCAACTCTAAACGCGATAAATCTTACCTCCTCACTCTGGTCGTGCGCGCATTCCACCGACTAACTGCTGAGAACGAAGCAAACAAGAGACCATCCACAGCATAACTATATAGACACGAAAAGTGGGCAAAAAGGCAAAAGGTATCACCTTTTTACTTTGGTTTATTATCTAAACCTAATGAGCGCACCGTTCCTGTACCTCCTGAGGCGGATAGGCAATTCGGCAAAAAGCAAAAAAAAAGGTTTACTGGGACTGTAGCGATCGACAGCTGAGAACTGCATAAATATGTATGACGGGCTTCAGTTTGTGTTGATGGTGGAGTGGAGAGGCTCAGCTTCAAGGTAGTACGGGATTTCCTTCCTTTGCTGCATGTTAGCTAGCTTATGTGATGCTGTTTAAGCGTCGACAACGTTTGGAGGAACGTTGCTTGCAGTAAGCAGACAAATAAATAAACATGAAGGGAAACACGAGCTGTGATCCTTGTTTTCAGGACGCAGTAATGAATGCTGCCAGTCGCCACAAATATTATTGTTACATACGTGACGGCAAGCCGATGAAGAGAGACCGACATGACAGATGATGATGGCATGATTTAATGGCGGCGGGCGTAGCGCGGGCCTCCTGCCTGCGCCACTGTCCACTTTCTCTTTTTTAAGGCCGTGAGACACGGGGCCACCGAGGGATCGTCCCGATCGCGAACTAGGAGAAAGACGTTGATGTGAAGCATGACGACGATGGGCGTGAAATAATCGTGAATAGCTTGCCGGGGCCACGGTGCATGAGAAGATCGGATGAGCGTTGGTCCACGAAGACTGAAAAGCCATCGGTCGCCTGAAGCCAACGCCGAGGCCGGAGGACGCGCCCAACGGCAGGGGCTGGGGTGCTGTGTTCTCATGTGTGGGTGTGTGGTCCGTGGGGTCTCAGGTCAGCGGCGACGGTCTCCCATCAGTGAGGTCGTAGGTCATCGTGCCTTCTGGGCACTCATATGTGGATGGTCAGTGGGGTCTCAGGTCAGTGGCGACATTCTCATATCAGTGAGGTCGTAGGTCGTCGTGCCTTCTGGGTTCTGACGTGTGTGTGGTCAGTAGGGTCTCGGGTCTTTGGCAGCGGTCTCAGATCAGTGAGGTCGTAGGTCGTCGGGCCTTCTGCGTTCTCATGTGTGGGTAATCAGTGGGGTCTCAGGTCTTTGGCAGCGGTCTCGGATCAGTGAGGTCGTAGGTCGTCGGGCCTTCTGGGTTCTCATGTGTGCGTGGTCAGTGGGGTCTCAGGCCTGTGGTGGCGGTCTTGGATCAGTGTTGTTGTCGTCATGTCGTCGTGCCTTCTGGTCGGGGCTGGGGGCGAGACGGAGGAGAGCGGCGGCGTTGGGCCACATCTGGCAGTCTGTGGCAAAGCCGGGAGGTGCGAAACTACGAGCATTTCACGGGATGCCTTGGCGGGAGCAGGCTCCAAAGCTCCGGGCCGAGATGATGAAGGCACCCCGCACCTCCGTAAAATGTTACGTGACGGCAAGCTGGTGAACAGAGAACATGACAGATGGTAATAGCATGATTTAATGGCAGCGGGTTGTTGTTGTTGCTGTTGCCTGAAAAGATGATGGCACATACCCACGGTGGGGGATTGGCCAGGGTTTGGTGCAGGTCCAAACAGAGAATGTCTAATCCAAGTGAATCTCAACCGATTTATCAATTAAGATTGGTAGTGAAAAGGAAATCCTTAATTTGATTGAGCATGAGGAAATCGAGTTGTAAGGCAGCGGGCATAGCGAGGACCTCCTGCCCGTGCCAATGCCCACATCTTCTTCTAGTCCGTGACAACATTGCAAATTATGCGCACAAGCGGAAAACAACCTTGATTCTCAGTTACAAATTAATTGGCACAAAATAACATCAAGTACACACACAGCTAGCCATCATTTTTATGGCTATAGTCGTCATTTCAAACCCTGCGCTTTATGCTTTAATGTTTACCTTAGCTAGTTCCAAAGCGCGCGCGACAATGAAATCTTCATGTTGTACTCGAAACCTCAATAATTTTGATAAAAAGCTTATAAAATTGTGATGAGAGCTGTATTCTCCAACAACTGACGCACACTTCACGTATAACGCAGTTCTCTAAGGAGTGCATGGCCATGGTGGCCTTGACTTTTTCAGTAGACCGCCCACCTTCTACCTACAAGTCGTGAGTTTGAATCCCTGGGTAGTCAGGTTGATAATGTGTCCTTTCTTGCCATATGTGCTCGGTGCTCTCGGTTTTTCAGGAAATAACAGGCAGGGTAATTGTCGCACTTCTCTGTGGACATCTCAACCGCGCCGTAAGGGAAGAGAGAAAGGTGGGAGTGAAAGAAGAGATAGAGAAATGGGTGCCGTCGTTGAGGGATCCGGAATCATTTCAAGCGCCTGGGGATCTTTAACACGCACTGGCATCGCACATCATACGGGCGCATTTTGCGTTTCGCCACGATCGAAACGGACCCGCCGCGGTGGCTCAGTGCTTAGCGCGCTCGGCTACTGATCACGGAGTCCCCGGGTTCAAACCCGACCGCGGCGGCTGCGTTTTTATGGAGGCAAAACGCTAAGGCGCCCGTGTGCTGTGCGATGTCAGTGCACGCTAAAGATTCCCAGGTGGTCGAAATTATTCCGGAGCCCTCCACTACGGCACCTCTTTCTTCCTTTCATCTTTCACTCCCTCCTTTATCCCTTCCCTTACGGCGCGGTTCAGGTGTCCGCCGATATGAGACAAATACTGCGCCATTTCCTCCCCTCCCCCCCCCCACCCAAAAAAAAAGCCACCGAAACGCGGCCGCCGCGGTCGGGTTCGAACCCGGGTACTCCGGCTCAGTGGCCGAGCGCACTAACCACTGGGCCCGCCGCTCCGGGTTCTAACTTGCGGATTTTGAGGAACTGAAATGGCGCAGTAACTCTCTCACATCTCGGCGGACACCTGAACGGCGCCGTAATTAAAAGGAGGAAGGTGGGACTGAAAGAAGAAAGAGCGAAAGGGGTACCGTAATGGAGGCTCCGGAATAATTTCGACCACCTGGGGATTTTTACCGTCCAATGACATCGCAACAGTACAGACAGACATCCAACACCATACGCAGCGGGCTGAAATGACCACAGACACGCCACTCTATAGACACCCGACTCGCCCACCACTTGGCGGCCTACCAGAGCCTCCTAGAGGTGGAAACGGAGTAAACATAACACCGACACTCAAAAAACGCTTAGCCACTCTGTAATCCCCAATCCAAC